>NC_053393.1:263049188-264249188 GCF_905171765.1 Bufo bufo
GGCTTCACGTCAGCCACCACTGGAATAGGCCACTGTCACATTTAGGCCCAGGCACCCAGCAGCAGATGAGAGAGGTCCCGTAACAGAGAATCTGGCCTTATGTCAGCACAGAATCTGTCTTCATGTCATAGCAGAGAATCAGGCTTCACGTCACCCACCACTGGAACAGGCCACTGTCACACATTTAGGCCCAGGCACCCAGGCAGAGGAGAGAGGTCCCGTAACAGAGAATCTGGCCTTATGTCAGCACAGAATCTGTCTTCATGTCATAGCAGAGAATCAGGCTTCACGTCACCCACCACTGGAACAGGCCACTGTCACATATTTAGGCCCCGGCACCCAGGCAGAGGAGAGAGGTCCCGTAACAGAGAATCTGTCTTCATGTCATAGCAGAGAATCAGGCTTCACGTCACCCACCACTGGAACAGGCCACTGTCACACATTTAGGTCCAGGCACCCAGGCAGAGGAGAGAGGTCCCATAACAGAGAATCTGGCCTTATGTCAGCGCAGAATCAGTCTTCATGTCATAGCAGAGAATCAGGCTTCACGTCACCCACCACTGGAACAGGCCACTGTCACACATTTAGACCCAGGCAGGGGAGAGAGGTCCCGTAACAGAGAATCTGGCCTTATGTCAGCGCAGAATCAGTCTTCATGTCATAGCAGAGAATCAGGCTTCACGTCACCCACCACTGGAACAGGCCACTGTCACACATTTAGGCCCCGGCACCCAGACAGAGGAGAGGTTCATTCAACTTTGGGTTGCCCCGCAATATAATGGTAAAATGAAATTAAAAATAGTATTGAATGAGGAAGTGCCCTGGAGTAGAATAATATATTGTTGGCTGTAGACAGGCGGCTGCGTTTGTCTGTAATGACGCCCCCTGCCGTGCTGAATACACGTTTAGACAAAACGCTGGCCGCCGGGCAGGCCAGCACCTCCAAGGCATAAAAGGCTTGCTCTGGCCACGTGGACAATTTGGAGACCCAGAAGTTGAATGGGGCCGAACCATCAGTCAGTACGTGGAGGGGTGTGCACAGGTACTGTTCCACCATGTTAGTGAAATGTTGCCTCCTGCTAACACGTTCCGTATCAGGTGGTGGTGCAGTTAGCTGTGGCGTGGTGACAAAACTTTTCCACATCTCTGCCATGCTAACCCTGCCCTCAGAGGAGCTGGCCGTGACACAGCTGCGTTGGCGACCTCTTGCTCCTCCTCTGCCTTCGCCTTGGGCTTCCACCGGTTCCCCTGTGACATTTGGGAATGCTCTCAGTAGCGCGTCTACCAACGTGCGCTTGTACTCGCGCATCTTCCTATCACGCTCCAGTGTAGGAAGTAAGGTGGGCACATTGTCTTTGTACCGGGGATCCAGCAGGGTGGCAACCCAGTAGTCCTCACACGTTAAAATGTGGGCAACTCTGCTGTCGTTGCGCAGGCACTGCAGCATGTAATCGCTCATGTGTGCCAGGCTGCCCAGAGGTAAGGACAAGCTGTCCTCTGTGGGAGGCGTATCGTCATCGTCCTGTGTTTCCCCCCAGCCACGCACCAGTGATGGTTCCGAGCTGCTTTGGGTGCCACCCCGCTGTGAACATGCTTCATCCTCATCCTCCTCCACCTCATCCTCGTCCTCCTCGTCCTCCAGTAGTGGGCCCTGTCTGGCCACATTTGTACCTGGCCTCTGCTGTTGCAAAAAACCTCCCTCTGAGTCACTTCGAAGAGACTGGCCTGAAAGTGCTAAAAATGACCCCTCTTCCTCCTCTTCCACCTGGGCCACCTCCTCTTCCATCATCGCCCTAAGTCTTTTCTCAAGGAGACATAGAAGTGGCATTGTAACGCTGATAACGGCGTCATCGCCACTGGCCATGTTGGTGGAGTACTCGAAACAACGTAACAGGGCACACAGGTCTCGCATGGAGGCCCAGTCATTGGTGGTGAAGTGTGTCTGATCCGCAGTGCGACTGACCCGTGCGTGCTGCAGCTGAAACTCCACTATGGCCTGCTGCTGCTCGCACAGTCTGTCCAGAATATGCAAGGTGGAGTTCCACCTGGTGGGTACGTCGCATCTGAGGCGGTGAGCGGGAAGGCCGAAGTTACGCTGTACGGCAGACAGGCGAGCAGCGGCAGGGTGTGAACGCCGGAAGCGCGAACAGACGGCCCGCACTTTATGTAGCAGCTTTGACATGTCGGGGTAGTTGCGAATTAAATTCTGCACCACCAAATTCAGCACATGCGCCAGGCCAGGGATGTGCGTCAAACCGTCTAGTCCCAGAGCTGCAATGAGATTTCGCCCATTATCGCACACCACCAGGCCGGGCTTGAGGCTCACCGGCAGCAACCACTCGTCGGTCTGTTGTTCTATACCCCGCCACAACTCCTGTGCGGTGTGGGGCCTGTCCCCCAAACATATGAGTTTCAGAACAGCCTGCTGACGTTTACCCCGGGCTGTGCTGAAGTTGGTGGTGAAGGTGTGTGGCTGACTGGATGAGCAGGTGGAAGAAGAGGAGGAGGAAGCTGAGTACGAGGAGACAGGAGGCAAAGAATATTGCCCTGCGATCCTTGGCGGCGGAAGGACGTGCGCCAAACAGCTCTCCTCCTGGGGCCCAGCCGCCACTACATTTACCCAGTGTTAGGGAGATATAGCGTCCCTGGCCGTGCTTACTGGTCCACGTATCTGTGGTTAGGTGGACCTTGCCACAGATGGCGTTGCGCAGTGCACACTTGATTTTATCGGACACTTGTTTGTGCAGGGAAGGCACGGCTCTCTTGGAGAAGTAGTGGCGGCTGGGAACAACATACTGTGGGACAGCAAGTGACATGAGCTGTTTGAAGCTGTGTGTGTCCACCAGCCTAAATGACAGCATTTCATAGGCCAGTAGTTTAGAAATGCTGGCATTCAGGGCCAGGGATCGAGGGTGGCTAGGTGGGAATTTACGCTTTCTCTCAAATGTTTGTGAGATGGAGAACTGAACGCTGCCGTGTGACATGGTTGAGATGCTTGGTGACGCAGGTGGTGGTGTTGGTGGTACATCCCATGTTTGCTGGGCGGCAGGTGCCAACGTTCCTCCAGAGGCAGAGGCCGAGGCGGCGGCGGCAGCAGCAGAAGAGGCCGAGGCGGCAGCAGCAGAAGAGGTAGCAGGGGGAGCCTGAGTGACTTCCTTGTTTTTAAGGTGTTTACTCCACTGCAGTTCATGCTTTGCATGCAGGTGCCTGGTCATGCAGGTTGTGCTAAGGTTCAGAACGTTAATGCCTCGCTTCAGGCTCTGATGGCACAGCGTGCAAACCACTCGGGTCTTGTCGTCAGCACATTGTTTGAAGAAGTGCCATGCCAGGGAACTCCTTGAAGCTGCCTTTGGGGTGCTCGGTCCCAGATGGCGGCGGTCAGTAGCAGGCGGAGTCTCTTGGCGGCGGGTATTCTGATTTTGCCCACTGCTCCCTCTTTTGCTACGCTGTTGGCTCGGTCTCACCACTGCCTCTTCCTCCGAACTCTGAAAGTCAGTGGCACGACCTTCATTCCATGTGGGGTCTAGGACCCCATCGTCCCCTGCATCGTCTTTCACCCAGTCTTGATCCCTGACCTCCTGTTCAGTCTGCACACTGCAGAAAGACGCAGCAGTTGGCACCTGTGTTTCGTCATCATCAGAGACGTGCTGAGGTGGTATTCCCATGTCCTCATCATCAGGAAACATAAGTGGTTGTGCGTTAGTGCATTCTATCTCTTCCACCCCTGGGGAAGGGCTAGGTGGATGCCCTTGGGAAACCCTGCCAGCAGAGTCTTCAAACAGCATAAGAGACTGCTGCATAACTTGAGGCTCAGACAGTTTCCCTGATATGCATGGGGGTGATGTGACAGACTGATGGGCTTGGTTTTCATGCGCCATCTGTGCACTTTCTGCAGAAGACTGGGTGGGAGATAATGTGAACGTGCTGGATCCACTGTCGGCCACCCAATTGACTAATGCCTGTACCTGCTCAGGCCTTACCATCCTTAGAACGGCATTGGGCCCCACAAAATATCGCTGTAAATTCTGCTGGCTACTGGGACCTGAGGTAGTTGGTTCACTAGGACGTGTGGCTGTGGCAGAACGGCCACGTCCTCTCCCAGCACCAGAGGGTCCACTAACACCACCACAACCACGTCCACGTCCCTTATTAGATGTTTTCCTCAATGTTCCCGTACACCACAATTTTGAGAATGGCAAATTAGGGAATAGTTTTTCAACCCAGAACAAAAAGTGTGCTTTTACGGTCACTACAAATAACTTGACCAGCTAAAACAGTACAGATTTGGTTGAATAGAAATGTAAGGCCTGTTTTTTTTTTGCGCTGTGTGACAGGTATAGGTTTAATCACAGAATCAGACTTCTATCTGCACGGTAGCGTGTGTCTTAGGTTTTTCTGAATGACACTATCAGCACCTTCAATGTAAGATATCCTTTTTGGGATAGATTTCAAGTAGGCCTCATATAGCAGAAACTAGTTATTTTGAGAATGGCAAATTTGGGAATAGTTTTTCAACCCAGAACAAAAAGTGTGCTTTTACGGTCACTACAAATAACTTGACCAGCTAAAACAGTACAGATTTAGTTGAATAGAAATGTGAGGCCTGTTTTTTTTTTGCGCTGTGTGACAGGTATAGGTTTAATCACAGAATCAGACTTCTATCTGCACGGTAGCGTGTGTCTTAGGTTTTTCTGAATGACACTATAAGCACCTTCAATGTAAGATATCCTTTTTGGGATAGATTTCAAGTTGGCCTCATATAGCAGAAACTAGTTATTTTGAGAATGGCAAATTTGGGAATAGTTTTTCAACCCAGAACAAAAAATGTGCTTTTACGGTCACTACAAATAACTTGACCAGCTAAAACAGTACAGATTTGGTTGAATAGAAATGTCAGGTCTATTTTTTAGGCGCTGGGTGACAGGCTCAACTTGCCCCTGATGTAGTAAATGGCCAAAAAATAACCACACTATTGATGGTTAAATGCACTTGGGTGACACAGGCTCAGCCTGCACCAGATGTAGTATATGGCCAAAAAATAACCAGACTGTTGATGGTTAAATGCACTTCGGTGACACAGGCTCAGCCTGCAGCTGATGTAGTATATAGCACAAAATAACCACACTATTGATGGTTAAATACACTTGGTGATAGCTTGTGCTGGCGCACCACAAGTCACAAAATGGGCGCCGATCACCCCAGAAAAAAGTGATCTAAAAACGCTCTGAGCAGCCTCAAAAAAGTGAGCAAGTCGATATTAGCACTTCAATGATCCACAGCTGCAGATCGATCACAGAATGAAGTCTTTTGGAGGAGTTAATCTGCCTAATCTCTCCCTAACGTCGCAGCTGCAACCTCTCCCTATGCTTGAATCAGCAGAGTGACGTGCAGTGCTACGTGACCCAAGCTTATATAGAGGCTGGGTCACATACTGCACTGGCCAATCACAGCCATGCCAATAGTAGGCAAGGCTGTGATGGCCTCTTGGGGCAAGTAGTATGACGCTTGTTGATTGGCTGCTTTGCAGCCTTTCAAAAAGCGCCAAGAAAGCGCCTAACACCGAGCCCGAACCCGGACTTTTACGAAAATGTTCGGGTTCGGGTCCGTGTCACGGACACCCCAAAATTCGGTACGAACCCGAACTATACAGTTCGGGTTCGCTCATCCCTATACCTGATCGATACAACATCATACCTGATCGTATACACACACTGGATGTTTTAAACCACGTTGTTCAAAAAAAAAATTGGATTGTTAGGTGATTTATGCCCTTTATGGATTAAAATCCAACTCTGCGTCAACTACATAATTTTCCATGGATCCCCCTCCGGCATGCCACAGTCCAGGTGTTAGTCCCCTTGAAACAACTTTTCCATCACTACTGTGGCTAGAAAGAGTCCCTGTGGGTTTTAAAATTCGCCTGCCTATTGAAGTCTATAAAATTTTATGTTCGCGACATCACTACTTGTCTGTACCTTGTGCATTATAGACGTTTATACCACCATCAAACATACATTCTTTTACTCAAGTCAAGTGCAATGATTCTTTGTTTTCTTTTTTTATTTATTTGTCCCAATATTTTGGGGGCTACCCACCCCAATAAAAAATTTAAAAAAACATTGTTGGCTACCTCCTCCTCCTCCATTGCTGCCTCCACCTACAACACCACATTCACCGCCTCCTCAACCTCCGACTCCATATCCACCTCCTTCTCTGAGTTGCAGGTTAATAATTTGTAATTTATAGTTATTTTATTTCATTTTAAGTTATTTCCCTATCCACATTTGTTTGCAGAGCAGATGCCATGCTCTTAAGCACATTTTACTGCCTTTTACATCCCTCTAGCCTTTTCAAGGACTATTTTAGAGC
Organism: Bufo bufo; assembly: GCF_905171765.1. Lineage (NCBI taxonomy): Eukaryota > Metazoa > Chordata > Amphibia > Anura > Bufonidae > Bufo > Bufo bufo. The sequence continues at coordinate 263,055,558 of NC_053393.1, forward strand.
CATTTTAATTTAAAAAAAGTACCAATTTTAGTTCCCTAAATTGAAAAAATTCTTATTTTTAATTGTCGGGTGACGTTTTACCATTTTTGGCGTATACAAACCCCTGCTGTGCCTTGGTTACAGGGGACTAAATCTCTCAAAATCCTCTGTTGCATTGCTGGGTGACATGAACCCCCTTTTGCCATAAATGAACCTCTGCTGTGCCTGGGTGACAGCGGCCTAAATCTCTCAAAATCCTCTGTTCTATTTCTGGGTGACAAGAACCCCCTTTTGCCGTGAATGAACCCCTGCTGTGTCTGGGTGACAGGGGCCTAAATCTCTCAAAATCCTCTGTTCTATTGCTGGGTCACAAGAACCCCTTTTTGCGGTGAATTAACCCCTGCTGTGCATGGGTGACAGGGGCCTAAATCTCTCAAAATTGTCTGTTCTATTGCTGGGTGACATGAACCCCCTTTTGCCGTGAATGAACCCCTGCTCTGCATTGCTGACAAGGAACTAAATTTTGTGAAAACATCTGTTACTGATGCGCGACTACAAGCGCACGCTGATGATAGCATTCCCACCTGACAGCGGGGGCACAGTGGAAGCACAAGGCGAAGGCAGAGGAGCTGGGGCACCACCAGCACCTGAGAAGGCAGGGTTAGCATGGCCAAAATGTGGAAAAGCTTTGTCAGCCTTGGAGGTGCTGACCTGCCCTGCAGCCAGTGTATAGTGTGAACGTGTGTTTAGCACGGCAGAGAACATTATCACAGGCTGCAGCCAATGTGGTCAAGCTTACGTTTATTAAAATGAACCAGGCATGGATCCCACAGGACTTGTCCGTACCTTGTGCAGAATAGACATTTATACCAGCCTCAACTATCCATTCTTGTACTCAAGTGCACTTATTCTTTGTTTTATTTTGTTATATGTCCCAATATTTTGGGGGATACCCCAATTAAAAAATAAAAAATAACACAAATCAGTGTTGGCTACCTATTCCTCCTTCACCGCCGCCTCCACCTACACTGCCACGTCAACCTACACCAACCTACACCGCCACATCCACCCATCCACCGCCTCCTCAACCTCCTACTCCTAGATCCAGATTGTTTTTTTTAATTTTTCTGTATTTTATGTTATTTTAAGTCATTTCCCTATCCACATTTGTTTACAGAACAGTTGTCATGCTCTTAAGCACATTTTGATCTCTTTTGCAGCCCTCTAGCCCTTTCCAGGACTATTTTAGAGCCATTTTAGTTCCCAAAAGTTCGGATCCCCATTGACTTCAATGGGGTTCGGGTTCGGGGTCAAGATCGGGTACCGAACCCAAACTTTTTTTTCAAGTTCGGCCGAACCCGAACATCCGGGTGTCCGCTCAACTCTTGTTATGGCTGATAACTGGAGGACAGTCCAGCCAACACGCTGACCCCAGCTCATTCCTACAGTGCAGGGTATACAATCACAGCTGGAAAGTAACTGGTCGGTACAGGGAACACCCGAAAATGTTCATAAATAAGCCTTAGTATGTGCAGGTCTCACAGCCGCTGTAACAGAATGGTAAGAAGCAGCATAACATGTATTAAGCACTGCAGGGATCATGTCTAAGACATGTAAGACGTCCGGAAGGTCCTGAACATTGTGGACAAGGTCCGAGGTCCGTGGATTCTAAAGTGTCTGAAGAATAGAGATGTCGCGAACATAAAATGTGCTTAAGAGCATGACAACTGTTCTGCAAACAAATGTGGATAGGGAAATGACTTAAAATAACATAAAATACAGAAAAATTAAAAATAACAATCTGGATCTAGGAGTAGGAGGTTGAGGAGGCGGTGGATGGGTGGATGTGGCAATGTAGGTTGACGTCGTGGTGTAGGTGGAGGCGGCGGTGATGGAGGAATAGGTAGCCAACACTGATTTGTGTTATTTTTTATTTTTAAATTGCGAACGCGAATTTTCGCAAATGTTCGCGAACGGGCGAACCGACATAGACTTCAATAGGCAGGAGAATTTTAAAACCCACAGGGACTCTTTCTGGCCACAATAGTGATGGAAAAGTTGTTTCAAGGGGACTAACACCTGAACTGTGGCATGCCGGAGGGGGATCCATGGCAAAACTCCCATGGAAAATTACGTAGTTGACGCAGAGTCGGGTTTTAATCCATAAAGGGCATAAATCATCTAACATTCCTAAATTGTTTGGAATAACGTGCTTTAAAACATCCAGTGTGTATACAATCAGGTATGATGTTGTATCGATCAGGTAGTGCAAGGGTTACGCCCGCTTCACAGTGACAGACCAAACTCCCCGTTTAACGCACCGCAAACAACCACAAACAGTCCATTTGTGGTCAGGACCTAAACGAGTGGAAGATTCCCAACCACCACCCCCTTACCTAATTGGCCTGAGGTGTGCCTTGGCCTCACTAGGTCGGTATGCCTGAAAAAGGGGGCATACCCTGAATGTGATGGTTGAATGACTGAATGAAGAATGGGAATGGGTGGGCAGGGGACGTCCGAATGCCGACGTGCTGCCTGAGAGAGCTGGACTGCTTAAGACAGGTACCGGCCCCTCCCACAAATCCAGGCTAGCCTGCGGCCAGCCTTAACACTTGTGGTCAGGACCTAAACGAGTGGAAGATGCCCAACCACCACCCCCCTACCTAATTGGCCTGAGGTGTGCCTTGGCCTCACTAGGTCGGTATGCCTGAAAAAGGGGCAAAACCCACCAGTGAGGGAAGGATTGGCCTGACGTGCTACTCTGCCAACGTACTGAATGCTTGGACCAGCTCCGCTTGTGGCTCCGGGATATACCGTACAAAGCACCCCATGCGCCAGCGCCCCAAGTGTTTGATGATATGCACAGGGACTCCATGCTTGGACGCTGCGGATGCCGCACCGATGCAGAAAGAATGCCCCGAGAATTGAGCTGGATTCAATCCTACACTGGTCAACAGGATGCGAATATGTTTGATGAACTGGCTGGACGTCAGTGGACCAACAGGGAATGGAAGTAACGGGTCGGTGGGGCTGTGAAGACTAAGGGCCAGCAAGAGGTTGTCCAAGACTGTCACTGGACACCATGCGTTTGTGGTCTGGAAGAACTTAACTACATGGCCGGGACCTACCTGCCTTGTTTTGTTATGAGGCAACTGCAAATGAAAGTTACTGCCCATCCTGACTAAATCTCCCTTGCTGAGAGCCACCGCCCCTTGTCTGGCCTGTGTCACTTCACCTGGTCTTAAAAACCCGTAAAACGCCAAGTACATTGCCGCCTTGAACCAGGCTGGGAAGGACTCCGAATGGTGACAATGTGAGAACTTCCGACAGGCTATGAAACGTGTCCCCCGTAATAGGTCGACGGACCGACTTGACCGTGACCTGGCTTTTCTGAATGCCTCTGAGGATGGCCTTGATCGGGTGAGCTGAAATTATAGAGGGTCTGTCTGGCTCTTGAAGTGCCAAAAAATGCTGCACCCCAGCCAAATATAGCCTAATGGTGTTGTAGGATAAAGCCAATACCGAATGACAATAAGACACGAAAGCCACCATATACTTGACCTGACCAGTGTCACCTCTAGGATATGCCAACTGAAAGTTTGAAAAAAACACCCACGCTCGGCGGTACGACCGCAACGTACTGGCCGACAAAGACTTGGTAATGAGTGAACTGGCGACCACCATCAGAGAGTTTAATCCAAGACCAGCAGCCGCCAGTCCGGTACCGGGGTGCCCACTGAGTCTGCTTCTGGGTTCTGTAAGAAAAAGCGAAAAAAATCAAAACGAGATAAAGCATCAGCTGCAACATTGCTGACCCCGTCCAAAAACAGGGCATGAAAATGAAACCCCTGTTCCAGAGCTATCCAGGTCAATCTACGCATGAAAGACATGATGAGTAACGATTTAGATCTGCCCTTGTTAATGATCTCTGCGGTCGCCATGTTGTCAGTGTGGAAAACCACCGTGTGACCCGACCACCTATGCCCCCAGACTATAGCAGCTGCTACGATAGGATAGATCTCGAACAATGCCGACGTCTGAGAAAACCCCGGCAACTGTAGCACGTGTGTGGGCCATGAGCAGGCGAACCAATGTGAGACAAATATGGCTGCGAAACCTACCGAGGCAGCCGCGTCTGAAAATACGTGTGGAGAATCAGAAGTGGCCCTCGGAATAAACATTGAAATGCCGTTCCACCCGCTGAGAAATCTGTCCCACATGAACAGATCTGCTCGGGCGTTCGCATTGAGATGCACTGATGCGTCCAAATCACTGGTCTGTTGTAATAAGACTAGCAATCTTGAAATGAATGATCTACCCTGAGGAATGATCCTCATGGCAAAGTTTAACATGCCCAACAGAGACTGCAATTCTCTCTTGGTGCAAACCTGAGACATGAGCAAGGAACGGACACCTGACTTGATTCTGTCGAGTTTGTCTTGTGGCAGACTGGCTGACATGGCGCGTGAATCCAGAGAGATCCCCAAGAACGTGACAACCTGCGCAGGCCCTTCTGTTTTGTGTTCGGCCACTGGAATGTTTAACTTCTTGAAGACCTGCAAGAGAACCTGCAAGTCAACAGGTGCCTGTGAGGGTTCTTCGATCAACAGAAAATCATCCAGGTAGTGAATGACATTCTGGCAACCCTGTTCCAACAAAATCCATTCCAGTGCCTGCGCTAACTTGTCAAACAGACTGGGGCTGCTCTTGGAACCAAACGTCAACTTGGTGGCGAAATAGTATGCATCTCACCATTTGATGCCATGCCACTGCCAGAGAGATGGGCTAATGGGCAGCAGTTTGAACGCATCAGAGACATCTGCTTTGGACAGCCAAGCCCCCATGCCTGTCTGAAGAATGACCTGGATAGCCTGGTCCACGGAAGTATACTTCAAGGAAAATTCCTCGGACGGAATCAGCGAGTTGAGACTTGGAACGTGGGAAGAATGTGGAGCAGACAAATCATAAATCAAACAAAATTTATTGGAGTATTTTCCCTGCACCACCCCCACCGGGCTCACCCTCCAAGTGCAGAAAGGAGGGGACTGGAAAGGACCAATGATGAAACCCTTGTCCAGCTCAACTGCCAAGAGTGAATCCACCAGACCAGCATGTTTAGAAGCCGACTGCAAGTTGGGGCATTCGTGGGTCTGCTGGGGCAAGGTGATGAGCCCAGTGTGAAACCCCTGTGAAAACCCTTCCACCAGGAATGTACGGAACGGCTGAACCGGATGAAGCCGCAGCAGCTGGTCTAGTGCCTCCACATTCACCCGGCTCAGTCACGCCGGCTTCAATGTGCAGACCGTGACCGGATGTGCCCTAAAACATGTGGCACAGACATGCAGGAGCCTGCACTGGCTGAAATTGCAGATGGCGTAATTAAAGTTGTTGCAGAGCTGGGCTTTGCCTAAATAATGAATTGGTCTCCCTAGCTTGTCAAACTGGGTTGACTGCTGGCTAGGACCCGGGTTGATCCCACCTCTGGAGGTACTGGGGGCGGCTGTGAGGTCAGCCAATGGGCACCAAGCGGTAGTATGAGCAGGAGACTGACATGTAGCGCACACCGGGGACTTCAAACTGGCGAAGTGCCTGCAAAATAGTTCCATGTCTATATTGCTCCAGTCTGTGACTACCTGGAACTGGGCCCAAATGGCTGCCGCTTTGGCCGAGAAGGACCTATGATAGTCATAGAACGCCGAACCCCCGTACTTGTGCGCCAAATCTACCACCATGTAGAGGTAAATGTCCAGCTCTTCTCTCCTGTTAGGGCTAGCAGAACACAAAACATCTCTGAACAGGCTGAAGGCCAGGACGAACTCGGCCAGAGACAGTTTGCGACTGAGCCTGGGGTCCTTGGACTTAAGTACCACCGACAACTCGCTACAGCCAAAGGACTTATTCTCTGTAACGTCGAGGGACGTTATTAACAAGGATGCCAGGTTGACATCCTTGCCCTCCAGGATGTCCTTCTTTATGCTAGGCCTAACAAAATATACTGGTGCCACTGAAGGTACTCCCCCGCCCTGTGACAGGTTAGCTGTAGACAGTAGAGTAGGCCCAGTACCTGCCACAACAGCCGGAGGTGTCGCGCCACTGGCTGGCCCAACTACTAGGGGGGGGTCGCGACGCTGCTCCATCACCTCCATCCGGGCTTGTAAATCCTGGATGGAACTCGTGAGTGTGTTCAGCACAGTGTGAATTTGTACCAGCGAATTAGTGATGGTGGTATTGTCGCTGGTAGCAGCAGGCCTGGCCTGTGGAGTAGCGGGGAACCGAAGCCTGAAGAGTTCCGCCTTTCTGGCTGTAGCCGCAAACGGAATTCCTCTCCTGAGCAGTTCGGCCGTCAGTTTAGGCACTGTCCAAGACCTAAGGGATGGAGTACTGCCGTGTTCGGACCCTCTTGGAGACGGAGGCAAGGACAAAAACTCCTCAATGTCTGAAGGCTGAGACATGACCACTGCAAACAACACAACAAACACCACAAAACAAAACAAAAAAACGAAGAAGGAAAACGAGAAGAGAAAAAAAAAAAAAACTGTTAACCCTACGACCTGCTGCCCGTAAGCTGACAGACAAGGTGACGGAATCTAAGCCCCTCCCCTTCCCCCCCCCCCCCGCAGCGTGAAACGATTGAACGAAAAGCCGGCGAGGCTGACAGGGAGTATGATAGTCGTTTCCACTGACGTATGAAGCGAGCCCGAGTTTGTGTGAATCTGTGACGTGGCAGATTAATTAAAAACGAATACTGCGGGTAAACGAACCTACAGACGTGGTAGGTGATGTATGTAAGTATAGGATTTGTGGAAAACAGACCGTATGACGTATGACACTAGTCTACGAGATGAAACGGGTTGTGTATGTCGTGCGAGCGTGTGGCTGTATTGGCGGATGTACCTATGCTAGAGGTGTATGGATGAAGCTTGGTTCCCCAATTTTTTTTTTATTTTTTATTTAACAACCCACTTGTACCCCCTTTTTTTTTTTTTTTTTTTTTTACTTTATTTAACAATTCACTTGTACACTTTTTTTTTTTTTTTACTTTATTTAACCCCTTCAGGACCGGGCTCATTTTCACCTTAAGGACCAGGCCATTTTTTGGAAATCTGACCAGTGTCACTTTAAGTGCTAATAACTTTAAAACGCTTTGACTTATCCAGGCCATTCTGAGATTGTTTTTTCGTCACATATTGTACTTCATGACACTGGTAAAATGAAGTCAAAAAAATTATTTTTTTTTGCACAAAAAAATACCTAATTTACCAAAAATTTGGAAAAATTTGCAAATTTCAAAGTTTCAGTTTCTCTACTTCTGTAATACATAGTAATACCCCAAAAAATTGTGATGACTTTACATTCCCCATATGTCTACTTCATGCTTGAATTGTTTTGGGAATGATATTTTATTTTTTGGGGATGTTATAAGGCCTAGAAGTTTAGAAGCAAATCTTGAAATTTTTCCGAAATTTACAAAAACTCAATTTTTAGGGACCAGTTCAGGTCTGAAGTCACTTTGCGAGGCTTACATAATAGAAACCACCCAAAAATGACCCCATCTAAGAAACTACACCCCATCTAAGAAACTACACTTATTTACACCATGTCCCATTTGAAGCCTCCTGATGCACCCCTAGAGTAGAAACTCCATAAAAGTGACCCCATCTAAGAAACTACACCCCTCAAGGTATTCAAAACTGATTTTACATACGTCATTAACCCTTTAGGTGTTGCACAAGAGTTATTGGCAAATGGAGATGAAATTTGAGAATTTCATTTTTTTGCCTAATTTTCAATTTTAACCCATTTTTTCCACTAACAAAGCAAGGGTTAACAGCCAAACAAGACTGTATATTTATTGCCCTGACTCTGCCGTTTACAGAAACACCCAATATGTGGCCGTAAACTACTGTACGGCCACACAGCGGGGCGTAGAGTGAAAGGTGCGCCGTTTGGTTTTTGGAAGGCTGATTTTTATGGACTGGTTTATTTACACCATGTCCCATTTGAAGCCCCCTGATGCACCCCTAGAGTAGAAACTCCATAAAAGTGACCCCATCTAAGAAACTACACCCCTCAAGGTATTCAAAACTGATTTTACATACGTCATTAACCCTTTAGGTGTTGCACAAGAGTTATTGGCAAATGGAGATGAAATTTGAGAATTTCATTTTTTTGCCTAATTTTCAATTTTAACCCATTTTTTCCACTAACAAAGCAAGGGTTAACAGCCAAACAAGACTGTATCTTTATTGCCCTGACTCTGATGTTCACAGAAACACCCCATATGTGGCCGTAAACTACTGTATGGCCACACAGCGGGGCGTAGAGTGAAAGGTGCGCCGTTTGGTTTCTGGAGGGCTAATTTTGCTGGACTGTTTTTTTGACACCATGTCCCATTTGAAGCCCCCCTGATGCACCCCTAGAGTAGAAACTCCATAAAAGTGACCCCATCTAAGAAACTACACCCCTCAAGGTATTCAAAACTGATTTTACAAACTTTGTTAACCCTTTAGGTGTTGCACAAGATTTAATGGAAAATAGAGACACAATTTCAAAATTTCACATTTTTGGCAGATTTTCCATTTTAATATTTTTTTTACAGTTACAAAGCAAGGGTTAACAGCCAAACAAAACTCAATATTTATGGCCCTGATTCTGTAGTTTACAGAAGCACCCCATATGTGGTCGTAAACCGCTGTACGGGCACACGGCAGGGCGCAGAAGGAAAGGAATGCCATACGGTTTTTGGAAGGCAGGTTTTGCTGGACTGTTTTTTTTGACACCATGTCCCATTTGAAGCCCCCCTGATGCACCCCTAGAGTAGAAACTCCATAAAAGTGACCCCATCTAAGAAACTACACCCCTCAAGGTATTCAAAACTGATTTTACAAACGCTGTTAACCCTTTAGGTGTTCCACAAGAATAAATGGAAAATAGAGATTAAATTTCAAAATTTCACTTTTTCGGCAGATTTTCCATTTTAATATTTTTTTTCCAGTAACAAAGCAAGGGTTAACAGCCAAACAAAACTCTTTATTTATGGCCCTGATTCTGTAGTTTACAGAAACACCCCATATGTGGTCGTAAACTGCTGTATGGGCACGCGGCAGGGTGCAGAAGGAAAGGAATGCCATATGGTTTCTGGAAGGCAGATTTTGCTGGATTGTTTTTAGACACCATGTCCCATTTAAAGCCCCCTGATGCACCCCTAGAGTAGAAACTCCAAAAAAGTGGCCCCATTTTGGAAACTACGGGATACGGTGGAAGTTTTGTTGGTACTAGTTTAGGGAACATATGATTTTTGGTTGCTCTATATTACACTTTTTTGTGAGGCAAAGTAACAAAAAATAGAAATTCAGAAATTTCATCTCCATTTGCCATTAACTCTTGTGGAACACTTAAAGGGTTAACAAAGTTTGTAAAATCAGTTTTGAATACCTTGAGGGGTGTAGTTTCCAAAATGGGGTCATTTTTTGGAGTTTATACTCTAGGGGTGCATCGGGGGGGCTTCAAATGGGACATGGTGTCAAAAAACCAGTCCAGCAAAAACTGCCTTCCAAAAACCATATGGCGCTCCTTTCCTTCTGCGCCCTGCCGTGTGGCCATACAGCAGTTTACGACCACATATGGGGTGTTTCTGTAAACTACAGAATCAGGGCAATAAATATTGAGTTTTGTTTGGCTGTTAACCCTTGCTTTGTTATGGGAAAAAATGAATTAAAATGGAAAATTTGCCAAAAAATAGCTGTTTTGGCACTGTTTTTATTTTTTAATATTTACAACGTTCATCTGACAGGTTAGATCATGTGCTATTTTTATAGAGCAGGTTCTTACGGACGTGACGATACCTAATATGTATACTTTTCTATTTATTTAGGTTTTACACAATAATATCATTTTTGACACAAAAAAAAAACATGTTTTAGTGTCTCCATAGTCTGAGAGCCATAGTTTTTTCAGTTTTTTGGCGATTGTCTCAGGTTGGGTATCATTTTTGCGGGATGAGATGCCGGTTAGATTGGTACTATTTTGGGGTGCACATGACTTTTTGATCGCTTGCTATTACACTTTTTGTGATGTAAGGTAACAAAAAAATAGCTTTTTTGACACCGTTTTTTTTAAAAAATTTTTACAGTGTTCACCTGAGGGGTTAGGTCATGTGGTATTTTTATAGATCAGGTTCTTACGGACATGGCAATACCTAATATGTCTACCTTTTTATAATTTATCAGGGTTTTACACAATAATATTTTTGAAACAAAAAAAAAATCATGTTTTAGTATCTCCATAGTCTGAGACCCATAGTTTTTTTATTTTTTGGGCCATTGTCTCATGTAAGGGCTCATTTTTTGCGGGATGAGGTGACGGTTTGATTGGTACTTTTTTGGCGTACATGCGACTTTTTTGATCACTTTTATTACCTTTTTTGGGAAGTAAGGTGGGCAAAATTTCAATTTCCTCATAGTTTTTATTTTTATGGCGTTCACCGTGCGGGAAAAGTAACATGACCGTTTTATAGATCAGGTCGTTACGGACGCGGCGATACCTAATATGTGTAGTGTATTTTTTTTTTTTTTTTTTTATTCAGTGATAAATGTGTTTTTTTGAAACTTTACTTTTTTCACTTTTTTTTACTTTTTTTTTGACCCAGACCCACTTGGTTCTTGAAGATCCAGTGTGTCTGATGTCTGTGTAATACAGTACAGAACAATATATATTGTACTGCACTGTATTTTACACTTGTCTGAACAGATCTATGCTTTCAGCACAGATCTGTCCAGCACCATGGACAGCAGGACGCCTGAGAGGCGTCCTGTTGCCATGGGAACCTTCCCCGTCTGCTCAGTACTGGTCAGAACTGCGCAGACGGGGAAGGGTAAGTACAGGGCTGAGGGGGGCTCTCTGGGAGCTCTCTCCGTCTCCCATCGGGGGGCTGCAAAGGCACAGCAGCCCCCCGATGAGAGAGGGAGAGAGCTCCCTGCGCTGTTAACCTTTTCCATACAGCGGTCCGTACGGACCGCTGTATGGAAAGGGTTAAACGGCTGACATCGCATCGCAGATGTCAGCCGTTTATACCAGGGTGCCAGCAATGTGCTGGCACCCTGGTATCCCCACTAGACACCAACGATCATTGAAAGGGAGGCGGGCGGGGGATCGCGATCCCGCCTGCCGCACCGCCCGCCTCCCGCAGCTTACCGCACCTCCCCACCGCCTGCGACACCCCCCCTGCACCACCCGCCCACATAACATCATTCAGGGGTGCAGGGGGGGTGAAAAAGCTTTATTTTGGGCATAGTAAAGTTTCTGATCCCCGCGGTCAGGGACCGCGGCGATCAGAAACTGCTACAAACCGCAGGTCTGAATTGACCTGCGGTTTGCAGCGATCGCCGACATGGGGGGGTCACAGGACCCCCCTCGGCATTGACCTAAGGTGCCCGGCTGTGTGTGACAGCCGGGATCTCAGCGCTGTCACCATGTCTGCAGACATGGTGACAGTTTATGCCATGACGTGTATACTCATCATGGCGCGCTAAGTAGCAGTGCGCCATGACGAGTATACTCGTCATAGGTGGGGAATATATTCACACTTTTTCCTTCTCTGATCGCTTCCCTGACAGGAATTGGGGCGATCAGAGAAGGAGAAGCACATAGTCCCTCCCTAACCCCCTCTTACCTGCCCCGATGCGCTGTGATTGGTCCCTCTGCAGTAATGGACCAATCACAGCGATCGCGGGCGGGTCAGAGCTCCAATACAGCTCCTGCCGGCTTCTCTGGTTGCCTAGCAACCCCAGCACGCCGGCTTTACTGGAGCTTCAGCGCTTCGCTCCCTGCGCTGACAGTGAAAGCCGATCACGTACATGCACGTGGGAATGCGGTGAGGCACCACATTCCCCCACGTACATGTACGTGATGTTGCGTGAAGGGGTTAACAATTCACTTGTACACTTTTTTTTTTTTTTTGGCAAACTGCCTGATGTGTGAACTATGTGTCTAAGGTATGTATGTAGTGTATGTGAAGAGTGTCAAACATGTGCACAACCATCAACCTTGTAAGTAATCAACCCAGTAATGGCACCAGGACCCAGCTACCAGAGTTTTAACCTGCTGTGCCCAGATGACTCGCAGCCCCTGTATGAACTTAGATACAGGTTATGCTTCCCACTCTCTTCACACCCTCCTACCCTCCTCCACGTTGCCACACTCCCCAAACAAACCAGTTATCTTGGAAAACGATCTGAACAGCTTGCAGACTGAAGGGAAAGGTACACCCGGCTTCTCTGAGATCTACTCGTGCAGGAGGCTTGCTGATGATGTCACACCCGGAAGTAGCAGACGTCCGAATGCCGACGTGCTGCCTGAGAGAGAGAGCTGGACTGCTTAAGACAGGTACCGGTCCCTCCCACAAATCCAGGCTAGCCTGCGGCCAGCCTTAACACTTGCACAACCGCAAACTCCCCATTTGCACAAGGTTGGATACCAAGCTAGCCATGTCCCGTTCCTTGTCCTCACTGACGTCATTGAAGGTCTCTTCCTCCACCCAGCCACGTACAACACCAAGGGTCCCCGAAAGGTGACAACAAGCCCCCTGGGACGCCTGATGTGGTTGGTCTTCCACCTCCTCAAAGCCACCTTCCTCCTCTGACTCCTCTTCTTCAGACTCCTCTCTCTGCGTTGCCACAGGTCCAGCAATCGACGACGACAAGGCTGCTTCTGGTGGTGATGGTGACCACAACTCTTCCTCTTTATGCTCATCTATGGCCTTATCCAGTACTCTTCGCAGGGCACGCTCCAGAAAAAACGCATATGGGATGAGGTCGATGATGTTGCCTTGGGTTTGACTGACCAGGTTTGTCACCTCCGCAAAAGGATGCATGAGCCTACAGCCATTGTGCATGAGCGTTCAGTAATGCGGCAAAAAAAAATACCCAGCTCCGCAGAGGCTGTTCTCTTTTGTTTAAATTAAAAAAAAATCTGTTCTTAACAGTTTAATCTCTGTTTTGTCCCCTATCAGGGGCCGGTTTATAGAATAGATTTTTGGAACCGGGAGATGGAAAAAGATGCTTGGTCGGTCCTCTTACTTCCAATTTGGGGCACTGCGCGTATGCCTTGCAATGTACTGTGCCACCATATAGGAATAGTACTACTTAAACACACCACTCATATCTGGTGGCACAGTACATTGCAAGGCGTACGCGCAGTGCCCCAAATTGGAAGTAAGAGGACCGACCAAGCATCTTTTTCCATCTCCCGTTTCCTAAAATCTATTCCATACACGTCCCCTTATAGGGGACGTAACAGGGATTAAACTGATAGGAATAGTACTACTTAAACACACCACTCATATCAATTTAATCCCTGCTATGTCCCCTATCAGGGGACGTGTATGGAATAGATTTTAGGAACCGGGAGATGGAAAAAGATACTTGGTCGGTCCTCTTACTTCCAATTCGGGGCACTGCGCGTGCGCCGTGTAATGTACTGTGCAATCCCAATATGAGTGGTATGTTAAGTAGTACTATTCCTATCAGTTTAATCCCTGTTACGTCCGCTATAATGGGACGTGTATAATATAGATATTAGGAACCGGGAGATGGAAAAAGATGCTTTGTTGGTCCTCCTACTTTCAATTTGGGGCACTGCGCGTGTGCCGTGCAATGTACTGTGCCACCAGATATGAGTGGTGTGTTAAGTAGTACTATTCCTATCAGTTTAATCCCTGTTACGTCCACTATCAGGGTACGTGTATGGAATAGGTTTTAGACAACCGCAAAGAGTTGTCAATAGTTGACACACTCATGACATAAACTAATTCCTCTATGCATCAATCTTGGTGTAGTGATGACTGTGCTAGTGCGCACGTTTGGGAGATTGCAGGCGATGGGGGTTTTTCAAAGCCTATGGTCGTGCTGAGGTAGTTCAGTGACACTTAAGTGATCCAGAAAACAATGATTCTGCAGTGTGGGACCATTGTTGGCCTAGTAGGCTTTAATGATCACCTTAGATGATCACAAAGAAAATTAATGTTTTTTCTATGAAAAATCATCCAGCCGATCGCTTTTGGTCTGTTCACAATGAAGCAACGACCTTATCATCTGGGGTGTGCCAACATTGACATTGCCAACACACTCATAGAGGTGGTCGCTTCATTGTATTATGCAAGGCCCTTCACCACAACAAGGTAACGATCATGAAGGGGAATTGACACATGTATGTGCCTTTTTTTTTGCAGCCACGGTGCAGCACCAGAGGCCAGAAAAATTAGGCATGTACACATGCCAGAAAAACTAGGTATTGTTGCAGCCGCTGCTGTAGCAGCGGCCAGAAGAATTTGTGTTTTCCAGGCAGAAAGTGCACTAAAACATTTTGGCTTGAACCCTAGTTGGTGGCAGTCATCCGGCATGCAGAGATAAAATACAGCAGCATGTGGACCATTTTTAGCCCAAGGCAGCTCATCTCATCATCACCAGGCCTTTATTAGTCAAATGTATCGCCCACTGTCAGTCCCTTCGGGATCCATGTCTTATTCATCTTAATAAAGGTGAGGTAATCTAGACTTTTTTGACCTAGGCGACTTCTCTTCTCAGTGACAATACCTCCTGCTGCACTGAAGGTCCTTTCTGACAGGACACTTGAAGCGGGGCAGGCCAGAAGTTCTATCGCAAATTGGGATAGCTCAGGCCACAGGTCAAGCCTGCACACCCAAGTAGTCAAGGGGTTCATCGCTCCTCAGAGAGTCGATATCTGCAGTTAAGGCGAGGAAGTCTGCTACCTGTCGGTCGAGTCGTTCTCTGAGGGTGGACCCCGAAGGGCTGTGGCAATGCGTAGGCCTTAAAAAGCTCTGCATGTCCTCCATCAACACGTCTATAAAGTGTCCTGTCCTTGCCATCGTGGTCGTGGTAGGAGGATTACTTTCACCTCTTCCCCTGTTAGATTCCCGTTGTGCTGTGACATCAACCTTATACGCTGTGTAAAGCATACTTTTTAATTTATTTTGGAACTGCTGCATCCTTTCCAACTTGCGGTAATTCGGTAACATTTCAGGCACTTTCTGTGACACCAGATATGAGTGGTGGCACTGGGCAAGTGGGCACAGTATACTCTGTGATCCTGACACACACGCTGGCAGGCAACTGCAATTAGATTAGGCTACTTTCACACTTGCGTTTGGAGCGGATCCGTCTGGTGTCTGCACAGACTGATCCTCTCCTATAATGCAAACGCTTGCATCCGTTCAGAACGGATCCGTCTGCATAACAGTTTTTTACAGATCTGATTTTTCACTTCGTGAAAACTCAGATCCGACAGTATATTCTAACACAGAGGCGTTCCCATGGTGATGGGGACGCTTCAAGTTAGAATATACTAAAAGAACTGTGTACATGACTGCCCCCTGCTGCCTGGCAGAACCCGATCTCTTACAGGGGGCTGTGATCCGCACAATTATTGTGCGAATCATAGCCCCCTGTAAGAGATCAGGTGCTGCCAGGCAGGAGGGGGCAGACCCCCTACCTCCCCAGTATTAAATATGACCAGTGCGGCCCCCCTCCCTCTATATTCATAGGTGGCCAGTGCGGCCCCCCCTCCCTCCCTCCCTAGTATTAATTGTGACCAGTGCGGCCCCCCTCCCTCTATATTCATTGGTGGCCAGTGTGGATTCCCAGTATTAAATGTGACTAGTGCGGCCTCCCCTCTCCCCCCCCTAATTAAAATCCCCCCCCCCCATCATTGGTGTCAGCGGAGAGTTCCGATCGGAGTCCCAGTTTAATTGCTGGGGCTCCGATCGGTTACCATGGCAGCCAAGACGCTATTGCAGTCTTGGCTGCCATGGTTACTTATCAATAAATAGAAGCATTATACTTACCTGCGAGCTGCGATGTCTGTGACCGGCCGGGAGCTCCTCCTACTGGTAAGTGACAGGTCTGTGCTATAGGCAATGCGCCGCACAGACCTTTCACTTACCAGTAGGAGGAGCTCCCGGCCGGTCACAGACATCGTAACTCGCAGCTAAGTATAATGCTTCTTTTTATTGTTTAAGTAACCATGGCAGCCAAGACTGCAATAGCATCTTGGCTGCCATGGTAACCGTTCGGAGCCCATGGTGATGGGGACGCTTCAAGTTAAAATATACTATCGGATTAGAGAAAACTCCGATCTGATGGTATATTAATAGGGGACTCCTGACTTTACATTGAAAGTCAATAGGGGATGGATCCGTTTGAAATTGCACCATATTGTGTTAACGTCAAATGGATTCATCCCCATTGACTTGCATTGTAAGTCTGGACGAATCCGTTTGGCTCCGCACGGCCAGGCGGACACAAAAACGCTGCAAGCTGCGTTCGGGTGTCCGCCTGCTGAGCGGAACGGAGGCCAAACGGTGCCAAACTGATGCATTCTGAGCGGATCCTCATCCACTCAGAATGCATTGGAGCTGTACGGATCCGTTCGGGGCCGCTTGTGAGAGCCTTCAAACGGAGCTCACAAGCGGAACCCCGAACGCAAGTGTGAAAGTAGCCTTACACAGGAAAAAAAAAAAAAAGCAGACTGATGTACTAGCCCTAAAAAGGGCTTTTTGAGGTGCTGTCAGGACGCTGTCCTTACAGCAGAGATCAGATGAGTCTTTTCAGGACTGGAGTAGACACTGAATACACTAGCCTAGCTATCGATTTCCCTAATAAATCAGCAGCAGCTACACTGTCCCTTCTCTCACTAAGACTGCAGCTTCCGAATGAATCTAAAATGGATGCTGTCCAGGAGGTGGGAGGGTCTGGGAGGGAGGGTATGCTGCTGATTGGCTGGAATGTGTCTGCTGACTGTGAGGTACAGGGTCAAAGTTTACTCAATGATGATCAATAGGCGCCGGAACGAACATCGCATATGTTCGCCCGCCGCAGCGAACGCAAACAAGCTATGTTCGCCGGGAACTGTTCGCCGGCGAATAGTTCGGGACATCTCTACTGAAGAACTGCGAGTAAAGACATTGGAATAAATTGTCCACTTCCTACAACGTGACCTCGTCCTTTGATTTATGAATATCATTCTATAAAGTCTTGAAGTCCTCTGCGTGGATGGCATAAGAAATGTCCATGTGAGGTTCAACGGGCACAGAGAAAACAAGCGCTGTGGCTGACACTGATCCAGACACGTCATGCTCGGTCCACATCGCTGCTAGCCAAGTAAGGTCCTGAGAACTGATAACCAGCTTACTGAAACAACAAAGTTTCTTTGGAACCACGTTCCTATGATGGCCATGTGTGCCTAGGAGCCGTTATACAGGAAGAGCGGGAGGCAAGTAAATATCTTTGGTAACACCTTCAATAGATTGTCCTCTGTTTACGTCCTGCAGAACTAACATGGCCACACAATCCGGTCTTCTGTGCTTGACTTGGTGAGTAGAGGCTTTGATAAAATCAGTATGAGCACAGCCAGTGGATATCTGTCCTTTCCTTTGAGTCCAAGTAAACAGGAAAATTTGGCTTTTAGGTTCGGCTCTGAGCCCACTTTAATGGCAAGACCCTTCTGCTTCTCGGCAGCTATGTGGGCAGACAGGTGCTTGGAATACTCTTTCAGTCTGGTGCATGAGAAATTATACATCGGTATCACGCTGTACAGAGTTCATTGTTTTTGAAGGAGCCAATCAGCCTTTGCCTGATCAAGAGTTTCCTCCAAGGGGGTGCACTGCAAGATTTTTTTTAGACAATCTTTGCAATGCAGACCGTCAACGTGCAGAGGTCAAGCTTCCAGGAAGATACCTTGAGCTGTGAAAATGACTGCTCCTTCATGTCAATGACCTACTTCTGGGGGTTAACGCCCCATTGGTTGGTGTTTGCATATCCTTGCGATAAATGATGTTCCCGTAGTCCTGGCGACTGACAAATAATGTGGCCTCCTCAAAGGGCCTGAGAAAATGGCAGGTGTCATGCATGAGCTACCACTGGCTGACATTGAAGTTACACAGGAGACTACTCCTGTCTGCTTGGATCATCAAGAAATCATTGACGGCCTTTCTCTGTTCGTACAGTCGGTCCAACATATGGAGGGTGGAATTCCAATGGGTGGAAATGTCGCATATCAGCCTATGTTGGAGTATGCACTTCTGCCACTGCAGCTCAAGAAGGGTGCGCTTTGCGGTGTACAAGTGGCTGAAGTGCATGCAAAGTTTCCTGGCCATTGTTTGGATGTCTTGCAGATGGGTGGAAGACTTCAGCAATTGCTTGACAACCAGATTGAACACGTGTGCCATGCAGGGTGCATGGCTCAGCCCTCCTTGACGCAGCGCCGACACCATGTTCTTCCCTTTGTCGGTCACCATGGTTCCGATTTTCAGTTGTCGTGGAGAAAGTCAGGAGTCGATTTCTTGATGAAGGACACGGAGCAGTTCCTCTCCTGTGTAACTCAGTTTGCCCAGGCAAACCAGGTGCAGAACAGCATGACAGTGATGAGAGGGGTCGCACATGGCTTGCATACACTACCTTCTTCCAACATAATTCTTGGATCTCTACATGAAAATAATGTATTTGGTGTAAATCATGTGAGGGGCATAGTTGGAGACATTGGCTTCACAAGAGATACAGAGCAGCAGAGTTTGCTTTGAAATTACAAATTTCACCACTGCGTAATTCGGCCAATACCGCAAAAGGAGGTGTACAGTCACCCATACATTTTCTGAAAAAAAAGCCTGTATCACATAAAGAATTTCACCATAAGTAGTTTGGTCCATGCCGCAAATGGACTTGTACAATCACCCATACATTTTCTGAAGAAAAAAAAGCCTGTATCACATAAAGAATTTCACCACTAAGTAGTCTGGTCCATACTGCAAAAGGAGGTGTACAATCATTTCTGCGCCTAAAATGGTGATCATGGTTATCGGCGACTCAGGGTTCCACCCCGGAGAGGGAGCGTGAGAAAGGGAGACCTCATCCAAGGGAGATCAATGGCTGCAATGGGATGAAGCGGAAATGTGATGAAGCGGAAATGTGTGAGAATCTATTAAAACGGAAGAATTTGGAGGAAATTAGGGGGCGCGCGGCAATTACCTACTCCCGACTCGGGGGGTAGTGACGATAAATATCTTAAGATGCCCTGTTATTGGAATGATTAATAAAAACTTATAGTGAATGTCAAGTATTTTGGATTTCGAAACGTTAGCCAGGAAAAGCCCTGCTGCCTCTTTGTTGACTCTAGATAACTTCTGCGTGACGTCCCTGTGACGTCCACCATCCATTTGGATTTCTTTTATGAGCCTACCATGTTGATCACGGTTATCGGCAAATCAGGGTTCCACGCCGGCGAGGGAGCGTGAGAAAGAGAGACCACATCCAAGGGAGATAAATGGATTACATTTTATTTTGATCGAGCGAAAATGTGGGAAAAGCTGTTGAAGCACAAATGTTGAACAAATTATTTAAGCGCAAATGTGGGACAAATTATTAAAGTTTAAGCATTGAATGAAAGGAGGCGGCGTGCATCAATTAAAGAAGAATTTCTGAAATTTCATTCCCTGTAACCTATGGGGTTTATTGAAGTCCAAAATGGTAAATGTCAACCCAATAATGTAACAGAAAAATTACAGAAATTTATTAACCTGTCTAATTGGTAGAGCAGGGATCTATGACAGAATTTTTTTTATTGTCGACCGATGTAAAAGAAAAATTATTGAAATATATTAAGCTGTCAACTAGGTAGAGGAAGGGTATATTAGACAGGTATATTTTACCTGTCTACTAGGTATAGCAGTGGTATATCACACCCAAAAATAGGTGAATTTCACCCGAAAATGTAGCAGACAAATTTGTGTTTTTTTATTACCTGTCTGCTAGGTACAGCAGTGGTTCATTATACCCAAAAATTTGTGAATTGTACCCGAAAAAGCAACAGACAAAGTAGTGAAATGACAAAATAAAATAAATAATAATTAGATTTATGAGGTGGAGGTCCTTATGGAGTAGGAGTTTGAGGAGGCGGTGGACGTAGCGGTGTAGGTGGAATCAGCGTTGGAGGAGGACGAGGTAGCCAACACTGGTTTTTGTTTTTAATTTTTTTTTCTTTTTTAATTAGGGTACACTTTAAAAGAGTGTGCAATTTCCAAAATACAAAAATAAGCAATTGCGCTGTAGTATAACAATGGATGGTTAAGGCCGATATACATGTCTATTCTGCACAAGGTATGGACAAGTCCTGTAGGATCCATGCCTGGTTCATTTTAATGAACGTGAGCTTGTCCACATTGGCTGTGGACAGGCGGCTGCATTTTTCTGTGATGACGCCCCCTGCCGTGCTAAACACCCGTTCAGATAATATGTGGGGGATTCAGTCAGCACAACCCTGTATGCAGGTGCACATCGCTATGGCGAAATACACATACAAACGCAAAAACACAAATGCAATAGCACTCTACAACCAGCACTCTGCCCTGCCTCTATGCTGGATGTTGAATGAGGCATTGGTGTATATTTTGGCCAAAGCGTAATAAGCCACTCACCACGTCAAGGTCGCCTCTACAAGTGGTCCCTAACACTAGTACCTACCTGTTATGGGCCATGATAGCCACACAAAATCCAGGGAGCGCAGGTACAGCATGCACGCCAGGCACACTCTGCTTTTAACCCCGTCTGGTGCCGTGACAGCTTTCATCGGATCCAGGGATGCAAGTACCAACATGCATGCTGAGCCCACTATATACTTCTCCTGGAGCCAAATGGCTACTGGTAGGCGCTGTAAAAGTAGACGCAGTTTTATACTGACTTTAAAACCAGCCTCCAGGGCAGACTAACTGGTCAGGTGTGCATGACTGCATGGAGATCGCCACGCCTCCAATATATACTACAAAGAAAAAATGTGGGGGGTTCAGTCAGCACAACCCTGTATGCAGGTGCACATCGCTATGGCGAAATACACATGCAAACGCAAAAACACAAATGCAATAGCACTCTGCAACCAGCACTCTGCCCTGCCTCTATGCTGGATGTTGAATGAGGCATTGGTGTACATTTTGGCCAAAGCTTAAGAAGCCACTCACCACGTCAAGGTCGCCTCTATGAGTGGTCCCTAACACTAGTACCTACCTGTTATGGGCCATGATAGCCACACAAAATCCAGGGAGCGCAGGTACAGCATGCACGCCAGGCACACTCTGCTTTTAACCCCGTCCGGTGCCGTGACAGCTTTCATCGGATCCAGGGATGCAAGTACCAACATGCATGCTGAGCCCACTATATACTTCTCCTGGAGCCAAATGGCTACTGGTAGGCGCTCTAAAAGCAGACGCAGTTTTATACTGACTTTAAAACCAGCCTCCAGGGCAGACTAACTGGTCAGGTGTGCATGACTGCATGGAGTTCAGATAATACACTGGCTGCAGGGCAGGCCAGGACCTCCAAGGCGTAAAGGGCATGCTCAGGCCATGTGCCCAATCTGGAGACCCAGAAGTTTAAGGGGGCAGACCAGTCATTCAGTACGTGTAGGCGTGTGCACACATACTGCTCCACCATGTTGGTGAAATGCTGCCTCCTGCTAAGACGTTCCATATCAGCTGGTGGTGCTGGTTGTTGCGGCATGCTGACAAAGCTTTTCCACATTACGGCCATGCTAACCCTGCCTTCTGAGGTGCTTGCGGTGCCCCAGCTGCATTGGCGACCTTTTCCTCGTTCTCTGCCTTCGCCTTGTGCTTCCATTGTGGCCCCGCTGTCAGGGGGAATGCCATCAGCAGCTCGTCTACCAGTGTGTGCTTGTACTCACGCATCTTACGATCACACTCCTGTGACGGAATTAAGGACGGTACGTTGTCCTTGTAATGGGGATCCAGCAGCGTGGCCACCCAGTAATCAGCACAAGTTAGAATGTGGTCAACTCGGCGGTCGTTGCGGAGACACTGCAGCATGTAATCGCTCATGTGTGCCAGGCTGCCCAGAAGCAACGAAAAGTATTCGTCTGTGGGAGGTGTATCGTCTGTGTCCTCTGTATCCCCCCAGCCACGCACTAGTGATTGCCATGAGCTGGTCTGGGTGCCACCCTGCTGTGAACATGGTTCCTCCTCCTTCATCTCCTCATCCTCCACCTCGTCATCATCCAGAACTGTGCCCTGGCTGGACAATTGTGTACCTGGCGTTTGTGGGTGCAGGAACCCACCCTCAGAACCACTTGTGAATGACTGGCCGGAAACCCTATGAAATGATCCCTCTTCCTCCTCCTCCTCTTTAGTGATGAGCGGGAGGTGCCATATTCGATTTCGACGAAATTCGCGAATATTCGCTTGAATATTTGTCTCATATTCGTCTCATATTCGTCGAAATCGAATATTTGTCATTATTCTAGTTATCGCAATTAATATGTGTTTTAAATAATCGCGTATTGCGATTTTAACTTAAGGTAACTTTCCTATTGGTTTGATATCTAGAATTAGCGAAGATGACGAATATGACGAATGTATTCGTCATATTCCTCAAAACGAAGATAACGAAGTATTCTCCATCTTCGTTTTAGCTCCATATTCATCAACTTCGCTAATTCTAGCAATCAAATAGGAAAGTTGACTAGAGACAGCTAAGTTTTTAATTCATGTAAAATGTAGAGCAAATAACCAGTGGCACTACACCAAACCTAAAATTGTCAGGATGCGACTGCCGAGGAGTGGTGCCTCACGGAGGTGCTCAGCTTGTAGCTGCAGTGAGCATATGTGATAAAAAGAAAAAGAAAACAAAACGAGCGGCACTCACCGTTGATAGGCAGGTAACTTTATTCCATGGCAGGAGGGGGGTGCAAGGGTTGCAGATACAGCAGCAAGTAAGCAACAGCCGTTTCGCGCGTGTATGCGCGAAACGGCTGTTGCTTACTTGCTGCTGTATCTGCAACCCTTGCACCCCCCTCCTGCCATGGAATAAAGTTACCTGCCTATCAACGGTGAGTGCCGCTCGTTTTGTTTTCTTTTTCTTTTTATCACATAAGTTTTTAATTCGCTATGCGATAATATTACTTAGCTTTTTTTTTTTTTATACAAACGGAAAATGCAAATGTGATCGCACACTACATCCAGCACTCTGCCCTCCATGCTGGATGAGACATTGGTTTATATTTTGGCCAAAGCATAGTAAGCCACTCACCGCGTCAAGGCCGTCTCAATTGAGTGTTTTTTTTTTTTTATAAAATAATTATAATACTTTATAATTATAATTATTCTATTTATTTTAAAAAAAGCTAAGTAATATAATCGCATAGCGAATTAAACACAACTGTCTCTATAGTCAACTTTCCTATTTGACAGTCTGGCCAGCATGTGCAAGGTAGAGTTCCACCTTGTAGGCACGTTGCATATGAGGCGGTGAGCGGGAAGGCCGAAGTTACGCTGCAGCGCTGACAGGCGAGCAGCAGCAGGGTGAGAACACCGAAAGCCCAGACGGCACTTTATGCAGCAGCTCTGACATATCGGGGGTAATTTTTAAGGGATCTCTGCACCACCAAATTCAGCACATGCGCCAGGGAAGGGATGTGCGTCAAACCGGCTAGTGCCAGAGCTGCTACGATATTTTGCCCGTTATCGCACACCACCAGGCCGGGCTTGAGGCTCACTAACACCAACTACTCATCAGTCTGTTGTTCAAGGCCCGTCCACAGCTCCTGCGCGGTGTGGAGTTTGTCCCCCAAACAGATAAGTTTTAAAACTGCCTGCTGTTTTTTACCCCTGGCTGTGCTAAAGTTGGTGGTGAAGGTGTTACGCTAACCGGATGAGGAGCTGGTAGAGGATGAGGAAGT
The DNA here is from genome assembly GCF_905171765.1 of Bufo bufo. NCBI lineage: Eukaryota > Metazoa > Chordata > Amphibia > Anura > Bufonidae > Bufo > Bufo bufo. Next base: position 263,079,285 of record NC_053393.1, read on the forward strand.
GGAGTAGGAAGCAACAGGAGGCAAACTGAAGCGCCCTGCAATCCTCGGTGGTAGAAGGACATACGCCAAACTGCTATCTGCCTTAGGCCCAGCCGCCACTGCATTTACCCAGTATGCTGTTATGGAGATATAACGTCCCTGACCGTGCTTACTGGTCCACATATCCTTAGTGAGGTGCACCTTGCCACAGATGGCGTTGCGCAGTGCACACTTGATTTTGTCCCCTACTTGGTTGTGAAGGGAAGGGATGGCTCGCCTTGAAAAGTAGTGGCGGCTGGGCACGACGTACTGTGGGACAGCGACCGCCATAAGGCCTTTAAAACTATCCGTCTCCACCAGATGGAATGACAGCATTTCAAAGGCCAGTAATTTAGAAATGCTGCCATTCAGGGCTAGGGATCGCGGGTGGGTAGGGGGGTACTTCCTCTGCCTCTCCACTGTTTGGGAGATAGAGAGCTGAACGCTTCCGTGAGACGATGTGGAGATGCTTGGTGACCCAGGTGGTGGTGTTGCTGGCAGATCCTCTGTTTGTGGGGTGGCAGGTGGCACTGTCACTCCAGAGGTGGATGAAGAGGCCAGACTGCAGGAGAAGCCAGAGGCCTTTCTTGGTTTTTGAGGTGTCTACTCCACTGCAGCTCGTGCTAAGCACTTAAATGCCTGGTCATGCAGGTTGTGCTCAGGTTGAGAACGTTTATGCCTCGCTTCAGGCTCTGATTGCACAGCGTGCAAACCACTCGTGTCTTGTCGTCAGCACATTGTCTGAAGAACTGCCACGCCAGGGAACTCCTTGGAGCTGGCTTTGGTGTGCTCGGTCCCTTGCTGCGGTGGGCAGTAGCAGGCGTACTGTCTAGAGGACGGAAGCTTCGCTTTTGTACCCTGCTCCATCTTCTGCTGTGCTGGAGGCTCTGTGCGACCACCGCCTCTTCGTCCGAACTACATAGGTCACTCACATGACCTTGATTCAATGTGGGGTCGAGGACCTCATCTTCCTCCACATCATCTTCCACCCAGTCTTCACCCCTGCCCTCCTTGTTGGTCTACACACTGCAGAAAGCCAAAGCAATTGGCACCTGCGTTTCGTCATCATCCAAGACATGCTGCGATGGTCCTCCCATGTACTCATCTTGAAACATAAGTGGTTGGGCATTGGTGCACTAAATCTCTTCCACTTCTGGGGCAGGGATAGGTGGATGGCCCTGGGAAACCATGCTAACAGAGTCATCAAAAAGCAGAAGAGACTGCTGCATGACTTGGGGCTCAGACTGCTTGGCTGATTTGCAAGGGGGTGAGCTGAAAGACTGAAGGACATCGGCTGCAGGCGCCAACGCTGATCTTTCAGCAGTAGACTGGGTGGGAGACAATGTGAAGGAACTGGAGCCACTGTCAGCAACACAATCTACTATCGCCTGTACTTATTCAGGCCTCATCATTCGTAGAGCTGCATTAGGCCCGTCCAAATACAACTGCAGGTTCTGTCACCTACTCGCACCTGAGGAAGGGGTTTCACTTGTGCGTTTAGCTGGCACAGATAGACCCTGTCCTCTCCCTGCAACAGGAGCTCCACCAGCAGCACCATGACCTGGGACATGTCCCTTATTTGATGCTCTCCTCATATTTCTCAAATTTTGGTTCTTGCCCTAAATGGGTGTTTAATTAATAGCAGAATAGAACCACAGTATGTAAAGGTTGTATCTCACACGCCCTTATCCAGACTAGGCCGCAATTAAAAATTTGTGCCCAAAATGGGTGTTTGTTTAATGACTGAATAGAACCACACTATGTAAAGGCTGTATCTCACAATGACATATGCAGCAAAGGCTGAAAAATAAACTTTTGTGCCCAAAACGGGTTTTTGTTTAATAACTGAATATGACAGCAGTATATAACCCTTGAATTTCACACGTGCTGATGCTTCAAGGCCAGAAAAATTGTGTATTTTTCCCCAAAAAGGGTGGCAATTACAGATTTGTGCCCAAAATGGGTGTTTGTTTAATAACTGAATAGAACCACAGTAGAACCACAGTATGTGAAGGCTGTATCTCACACGTACTGATCCAGACTAGGCCGCACTTTAAGTTTTTGGCCTAAAATGGGTGGGTTTTTTTTATAACAGAATATGACAGCTGTATATAACCCTTGAATTTCACACTGACAGATGGAGCAAGGGTTCTAAAATTGGGTATTTTGGCAAAAAAGGGTATTTTTAAAAACCCAGAAAATGATGGCTGTATTTCTAGCTTAAATTGCACACTGACTAATCCTGAAAATGCACCAGATGTTGTATATGGACAAAAAAGGGTGATTTTTTAAAACTAGATTATTAGTGCAGTTTTTCAAGCTTGGATTTCAATGTCACAAAAGCTCAGATGCAGTGCTGGTGCACTGAGCTTGCATAAAATGGCCGCCGCCTCCCACCTAACTAACAGACGGATAGAATTAATTTTTTTCTATCACTGGGCTCAGGGCAGGGTAAAAAGATTGTGCCCTGCACCCACACAGCTAAATGTATGTAGATCACAGAGTTAGATTCAAGTTCTGAACAAAGAGTCTCTCTTATTCTCTCCCTGAAATCACCAGCAGCATCCTCTCCCTACACTAGTTGCAGCAGACTGACATGCAGCGCTAAGTGACTCTAGCTTATATAGAGGCTGGGTCACATGCTGCACTGGCCAATCACAGCCATGCCATTACTAGGCATGGCTGTGATGGCTTCTAAGGTCAGACAGTTAAACGCTTGTTGATTGGCTGTTGAACTTTTACTAAAATGTTCGGGTTCGGGTACGGGGTCCAAAAATCCTAAAGTTCGGTACGAACCTGAACTTTACAGTTCGGGTTCGCTCAACCATACCCATAAATTTTTCCTAAAAAAGGCTCTGTCACATAAAAATTTTCACCGCAAAAAGGGCTTTACCACATATAACTGCACCTCTGAACGGCAAGTAGACCATTCATTTTTTCAACTTTTACACTACACAAGGCTTTTCAACATATAAGTGCAACGTTAAAAGACTAATATATTTTTCTTTTGTCTGTGGAGTCCTTTTGTTATGGCTTTGCACAGGGAGCAAAAATGTTATGCATTATTCTGATGGAAATCCTGATCTTAAGAAACTGGACTTGGACTCCAAAGCAGATGTTCTCCTGTCATGTCTTGTGTGCTGTGGAGATCGAATGCAGACAAAGCAGATAAAAACACATTAATGTTTTCAACTTACTGAAGCTGCTTGATTTAATTGTGAATAGATGGTAAAGGCAAAGTCTGCTGGTGTGTTGTCATCAGCATCTTCATTATGTTTACTGCTGGACCCACGACAATGTAATTCGGTCTATACTGCAAAAGGAGGTCTACAATTACCCATCAATTTTACCGAAGAAAACATGGTTGAAAAAAAAATTCACCAAACGAAGGATAATGGAGTTCGGTTCATACAGAAGAAAGTCTACAATCACCCATTAATTTTCCCCCAAAAAAGCCTGTTTCACATAAAAACTTCACCACTACATAATTTGGTCCATACCGCAAAAAGAGCATCACTACATATAACTAGCCGCTGAACGGCAATTAGGCCCTAATTTTTTTTCTACTTTAACACAACACAACAGGCTTTTCAACAGATAAGTGAAAAGCAGAACGGAGAACATATTATTATTTCGCCACTAATACACGGCAAACAGAGCTGTAGAATATATCACTGCACTGCCGAATGCGAACTTTTCTCGTTCGTGGTTTGCAAACAAATAATTTCAATGACCGTGTAATCTACCTCCAGCCACATACTTACTTGTTATTTTTTTTCTGCTAAATGCATAATTTATGGGGCCTGTAGTACACTGGCATGCTGTAAAATTGACATCTAATGAACGTGTAATCTACCTCCAGCCACATACTTACTTGATCTTTTCTGTATGGTAAATGCATAATTTTTGGTGCCTGTAGTCCACTGGTCTTCTGTAAAATTGATATCCAATGACCGTGTAATTTATCTTCAGCGTGTAATTTACCTCCAGCCACATACTTACTTGTTCTTTTCTGTCTGCTGAATGCATACTTTTTGGGCCTGTAGTCCACTGGCCTGCTGTAAAATTGATATCAAATGACCGTATAATCTACCTCCAGCAACATACTTACTTGATCTTTTCTGTATGGTGAATGCATAATTTTTGGTGCCTGTAGTCCACTGGCCTGCTGAAAAATTGATATCCAATGACCGTGTAATTTACATTCAGCATGTAATTCACCTCCAGCCACATACTTGATCTTTTCTGTCCGCTGAATGCATAATTTTTGGGGCCTGTAGTTCACTGGCCTGCTATAAAATTGATATCCAATGACCGTGTAATCTACCTTAAGCCACATACTTACTTGTTCTTTTCTGAATGGTGAATGCCTAATTGTTGAGGCTTCTGAGGAATTCAACATCTATGACGACCACTTGTTATCGAATTTCACCTATTATCATTTGGGGTTTATTCAAGAGGGGGGATTTCATTAGCCATGTTTTTAATCCAATTTTATATTTTTAGTTCTTTTAAACATATGTATTTGACCTGTATTTCTACTGGCCTACAGTAAAATTGATATCCATTGACCATGTAATATACAGTACAGACCAAAAGTTTGGACACACCTTCTCATTCAAAGAGTTTTCTTTATTTTCATGACTATGAAAATTGTAGATTCACACTGAAGGCATCAAAACTATGAATTAACACATGTGGAATTATATACATAACAAACAAGTGTGAAACAACTGAAAATATGTCATATTCTAGGTTCTTCAAAGTAGCCACCTTTTGCTTTAATTACTGCTTTGCACACTCTTGGCATTCTCTTGATAAGCTTCAAGAGGTAGTCCCCTGAAATGGTTTTCACTTCACAGGTGTGCCCTGTCAGGTTTAATAAGTGGGATTTCTTGCCTTATAAATGGGGTTGGGACCATCAGTTGCGTTGAGGAGAAGTCACGTGGATACACAGCTAATAGTCCTACTGAATAGACTGTTAGAATTTGTATTATGGCAAGAAAAAAGCAGCTAAGTAAAGAAAAACGAGTGGCCATCATTACTTTAAGAAATGAAGGTCAGTCAGTCAGCCGAAAAATTGGGAAAACTTTGAAAGTAAGGGCTATTTGACCATGAAGGAGAGTGATGGGGTGCTGCGCCAGATTACCTGGCCTTCACAGTCATCGGACCTGAACCCAATCGAGATGGTTTGGGGTGAGCTGGACCGCAGAGTGAAGGCAAAAGGGCCAACAAGTGCTAAGCATCTCTGGGAACTCCTTCAAGACTGTTGGAAGACCATTTCAGGTGACTACTAGGGATGAGCGAACCTGAACTGTATAGTTCGTAAAAGTCCGGGTTCGGGTTCGGTGTTCGGCGCTTTCTTGGCGCTTTTTGAAAGGCTGCAAAGCAGCCAATCAACAAGCATCATACTACTTGCCCCAAGAGGCCATCACAGCCATGCCTACTATTGGCATGGCTGTGATTGGCCAGTGCAGCATGTGACCCAGCCTCTATATAAGCTTGGGTCACGTAGCGCTGCACGTCACTCTGCTGATACAAGTGTAGGGAGAGGTTGCAGCTGCGATGTTAGGGCGAGATTAGGCAGTGATTAACTCCTCCAAAAGACTTCATTCAGTGATCGATCTACAGCTGTGGATCATTAAACTGCTGCTATTCAATTGCTCACTGTTTTTAGGCTGCCCAGAGCGTTTTTAAGTCACTTTTTTCTGGGGTGATCGGCGGCCATTTTGTGGCTTGTGGTGCGCCAGCACAAGCTGCCACCAAGTACATTTAACCATCAATAGTGTGGTTATTTTTTGCTATATCCTACATCAGGGTCAAGCTGTCATCAAGTGCATTTAACCATCAATAGTGTGGTTATTTTTTGGCCATATACTACATCAGGGGCAAGCTGAGCCTGTCACCCAAGTGCATTTAACCATCAATAGTGTGGTTATTTTTTGGCTATATCCTACATCAGGGTCAAGCTGTCATTAAGTGCATTTAACCATCAATAGTGTGGTTATTTTTTGGCCATATACTACATCAGGGGCAAGCTGAGCCTGTCACACAGTGCATTTAACCATCAATAGTGTGGTTATTTTTTGGCAATATCCTACATCAGGGTCAAGCTGAGCCTGTCACCAAGTTATTCTCAATAACTTCACACACACGCTACTGTGCAGATCCAAGTCTAATTCTGTGATTAAACGTATACCTGTCACCCTGTATATTAGATTCAAGGTGCTGATAGGGTAATTCTCAATAACTTCACACACACGCTACTGTGCAGATCCAAGTCTAATTCTTTCCGTAAACGTATACCTGTCACCCAGCGCCTAAATAATAGGCCTCAAATTTATATTCAGCTAAATCTGTCATTACTGCTGTGCCTGTATTAGTGTAATACGGTACCTAAATAGATAGCCAGATAGTGTTAGGTGTCTGTAAAAAAAGGCCTGAATTTGAATTCAATACATTGGGCCAAATAATATTTTTCTTATTGTGGTGAACGGTAACAACGAGGAAAACATCTAGTAAGGGACGCGGACATGGTCGTGGTGGTGTTAGTGGACCCTCTGGTGCTGGGAGAGGACGTGGCTGTTCTGCCACAGCTACACGTCCTAGTGAACCAACTACCTCAGGTCCCAGTAGCCAGCAGAATTTACAGCGATATTTTGTGGGGCCCAATGCCGTTCTAAGGATGGTAAGGCCTGAACAGGTACAGGCATTAGTCAATTGGGTGGCCGACAGTGGATCCAGCACGTTCACATTATCTCCCACCCAGTCTTCTGCAGAAAACGCACAGATGGCGCATGAAAACCAAGCCCATCAGTCTGTCACATCACCCCCATGCATATCAGGGAAACTGTCTGAGCCTCAAGTTATGCAGCAGTCTCTTATGCTGTTTGAAGACTCTGCTGGCAGGGTTTCCCAAGGGCATCCACCTAGCCCTTCCCCAGGGGTGGAAGAGATAGAATGCACTAACGCACAACCACTTATGTTTCCTGATGATGAGGACATGGGAATACCACCTGATCACGTCTCTGATGATGACGAAACACAGGTGCCAACTGCTACGTCTTTCTGCAGTGTGCAGACTGAACAGGAGGTCAGAGGTCAAGACTGGGTGGAAGACGATGCAGGGGACGATGAGGTCCTAGACCTCACATGGAATGAAGGTCGTGCCACTGACTTTCAGAGTTCGGAGGAAGAGGCAGTGGTGAGACCGAGCCAACAGCGTAGCAAAAGAGGGAGCAGTGGGCAAAAGCAGAACACCCGCCGCCAAGAGACTCCGCCTGCTACTGACCGCCGCCAACTGGGACCGAGCACCCCAAAGGCAGCTTCAAGGAGTTCCCTGGCATGGCACTTCTTCAAACTATGTGCTGACGACAAGACCCGAGTGGTTTGCACGCTGTGCCATCAGAGCCTGAAGCGAGGCATTAACGTTCTGAACCTTAGCACAACCTGCATGACCAGGCACCTGCATGCAAAGCATGAACTGCAGTGGAGTAAACACCTTAAAAACAAGGAAGTCACTCAGGCTCCCCCTGCTACCTCTTCTGCTGCCTCGGCCTCTTCTGCTGCTGCCGCCGCCTCGGCCTCTTCCTCCGCCTCTGGAGGAACGTTGGCACCTGCCGCCCAGCAAACATGGGATGTACCAACAACACCACCACCTGCGTCACCAAGCATCTCAACCATGTCACACGGCAGCGTTCAGCTCTCCATCTCACAAACATTTGAGAGAAAGCGTAAATTTCCACCTAGCCACCCTCGATCCCTGGCCCTGAATGCCAGCATTTATAAACTACTGGCCTATGAAATGCTGTCATTTAGGCTGGTGGACACAGACAGCTTGAAACAGCTCATGTCGCTTGCTGTCCCACAGTATGTTGTTCCCAGCCGGCACTACTTCTCCAAAAGAGCCGTGCCTTCCCTGCACAACCAAGTATCCGATAAAATCAAGTGTTCACTGCGCAACGCCATCTGTGGCAAGGTCCACCTAACCACAGATACGTGGACCAGTAAGCACGGCCAGGGACGCTATATCTCCCTAACTGCACACTGGGTAAATGTAGTGGCGGCTGGGCCCCAGGCAGAGATCTGTTTGGCGCACGTCCTTCTGCCGCCAAGGATCGCAGGGCAACATTCTTTGCCTCCTGTCTCCTCCTCATCTTACTCAGCTTCCTCCTCCTCTTCTTCCACCTGCTCATCCAGTCAGCCACACACCTTCACCACCAACTTCAGCACAGCCCGGGGTAAACGTCAGCAGGCCGTTCTGAAACTCATATGTTTGGGGGACAGGCCCCTAACCGCACAGGAGTTGTGGGGGGGTATAGAACAACAGACCGACGAGTGGTTGCTGCCGGGATGGTGGTGTGCGATAATGCCCGGGATGGTGGTGTGCGATAATGGGCGAAATCTCGTTGCAGCTCTGGGACTAGCCGGTTTGACGCACATCCCTTGCCTGGCGCATGTGCTGAATTTGGTGGTGCAGAAGTTCATTCACAACTACCCCGACATGTCAGAGCTGCTGCATAAAGTGTGGGCCGTCTGTTCGCGCTTCCGGCGTTCACATCCTGCTGCTGCTCACCTGTCTGCACTACAGCGTAACTTCGGCCTTCCCGCTCACCGCCTCAGATGCAACGTGCCCACCAGGTGGAACTCCACCTTGCACATGCTGGACAGACTGTGCGAGCAGCAGCAGGCCATAGTGGAGTTTCAGCTGCAGCACGCACGGGTCAGTCGCACTGCGGAACAGCACCACTTCACCACCAATGACTGGGCCTCCATGCGAGACCTGTGTGCCCTGTTGCGCTGTTTCGAGTACTCCACCAACATGGCCAGTGGCGATGACGCCGTTATCAGCGTTACAATACCACTTCTATGTCTCCTTGAGAAAACACTTAGGGCGATGATGGAAGAGGAGGTGGCCCAGGAGGAGGAGGAGGAAGAGGGGTCATTTTTAGCACTTTCAGGCCAGTCTCTTCAAAGTGACTCAGAGGGAGGTTTTTTGCAACAGCAGAGGCCAGGTACAAATGTGGCCAGACAGGGCCCACTACTGGAGGACGAGGAGAACGAGGATGAGGAGGAGGTGGAGGAGGATGAGGATGAAGCAGGTTCACAGCGGGGTGGCACCCAACGCAGCTCGGGCCCATCACTGGTGCGTGGCTGGGGGGAAACGCAGGACGATAACGATACGCCTCCCACAGAGGACAGCTTGTCCTTACCTCTGGGCAGCCTGGCACACATGAGCGACTACATGCTGCAGTGCCTGCGCAACGACAGCAGAGTTGCCCACATTTTAACGTGTGCGGACTACTGGGTTGCCACCCTGCAGGATCCACGGTACAAAGACAATGTGCCCACCTTACTTCATGCACTGGAGCGTGATAGGAAGATGCGCGAGTACAAGCGCACGTTGGTAGACGCGCTACTGAGAGCATTCCCAAATGTCACAGGGGAACAAGTGGAAGCCCAAGGCGAAGGCAGAGGAGGAGTAAGAGGTCGCCAACGCAGCTGTGTCACGGCCAGCTCCTCTGAGGGCAGGGTTAGCATGGCAGAGATGTGGAAAAGTTTTGTCACCACGCCACAGCTAACTGCACCACCACCTGATACGGAACGTGTTAGCAGGAGGCAACATTTCACTAACATGGTGGAACAGTACATGTGCACACCCCTCCACGTACTGACTGATGGTTCGGGCCCATTCAACTTCTGGGTCTCCAAATTGTCCACGTGGCCAGAGCTAGCCTTTTATGCCTTGGAGGTGCTGGCCTGCCCGGCGGCCAGCGTTTTGTCTGAACGTGTATTCAGCACGGTAGGGGGCGTCATTACAGACAAACGCAGCCGCCTGTCTACAGCCAATGTGGACAAGCTGACGTTCTTAAAAATGAACCAGGAATGGATCCCACAGGACCTGTCCATCCCTTGTGCAGATTAGACATTAACCACCTCCCCTTAACCATATATTATTGTACTCCAGGGCACTTCCTCATTCAATCCTATTTTTATTTTCATTTTACCATTATATTGCGGGGCAACCCAAAGTTGAATGAACCTCTCCTCTGTCTGGGTGCCGGGGCCTAAAAATATCTGACAGTGGCCTGTTCCAGTGGTGGGTGACATGAAGCCTGATTCTCTGCTATGACATGAAGACTGATTCTCTGCTGACATGAAGCCAGATTCTCTGCTATGGGACCTCTCTCCTCTGCCTGTGTGCTTGGGCCTAAATATCTGACAATGGACTGTTCCAGTGGTGGGTGACGTGAAGCCTGATTCTCTGCTATGACATGAAGATTGATTCTCTGCTGACATGAAGCCAGATTCTCTGCTATGGGACCTCTCTCCTCTGTCTGGGTACCGGGGCCTAAATATATGACAATGGACTGTTCCAGTGGTGGGTAACGTGAAGCCTGATTCTCTGCTATGACATGAAGACTGATTCTCTGCTGACATGAAGCCTGAATCTCTGTTATGGGACCTCTCTCCTCTGTCTGGGTGCCGGGGCCTAAAAATATCTGACAGTGGCCTGTTACAGTGGTGGGTGACATGAAGCCTGATTCTCTGCTATGACATGAAGACTGATTCTCTGCTAAGTCGCTGACATGAAGCCTGAATCTCTGTTATGGGACCTCTCTCCTCTGTCTGGGTGCCGGGGCCTAAAATTATCTGACAGTGGCCTGTTCCAGTGGTGGGTGACATGAAGCCTGATTCTCTGCTATGACATGTAGACTGATTCTCTGCTGACATGAAGCCTGAATCTCTGTTATGGGAACTCTTTTTTTTATTAGAAAAATACAAAACTTTTCAGACAAGAAAAACAAAACAGAACAGCTTTTCAGCTGGCCCAGCCTCACTCACACTCACATTCATACCAATACCCTATAAAAAACTATATACAAACTATATACAAATGCTAAAAATGAAATGAAACTTACTTAGCCGGTTCAGCTATAAAACCCAAAAGGAAAAACTTGACTACTCGTCAATAAAACAAAAACGCAAATAAGACTAATAAAACAATAATAATAATAATAATAATAATAATAATAATAATAATAATAATAGAAAACAAACAAAAAATATATATATATATATATTTATTTTTTATATTTATTTTTTTTTATTTTTTTTTCCCATCACCGATTACTATTATTATTATTTTTTTTTTTATATTACCTTTTTACTAATATAACACATAAGGCAAAACAAACCTCACCTCCCTAATCTAGCCCTAACCCCCACTACCTACTCCATCACCCTTCACCCATCACCCAAGGCTGACCTCCGCCTCACGTCTCTCTCGTGTCCGCATAGTCCGAGGCCAGCCCTACCTCCACCACCCACATCTAGCCCCTCGCCCCATGTCCACCCATGTCCGCATAGTCCAGGGCTAGATACAGGCCTCCCCACTTTAATACACACATAAAACACCTAAAAGCACAAATAAAAGACCCCTTCCCTCACCCACCCAACCTAACTAGCCCCAACTCATTCTATCCTAAAAAACAACATAAACAACATAACTATTTAACACACACTGCAAAATATTCTAATATACAGAAATACCCGAAGGCCCAAGCTCGGTCTCTGTAAGCCTTTCTTCAAAGCTCAACATCCCACAAAACAAAAGTCTACGGTGAAAGCATCAGCCCACCACCAGGAAACGTATGACTAGGCTAGGGCACGCTAAAAGCAAAGCCTCTCCAGAGGAGAGAGGCCCTACTGGTGCCCAGTCTCTCATACTCCAAAGAACGCACCTTCACCAGGTCACCCAGAATGTTCCTACATACCTCGTCCACTCGGAGGACTTTCTGCTGCGTTGAAACTAAGCACCGTGCATTCCACGTGTCTAACCTAACCACTATACTGACTAAAAAACATGTGCACAGGTCCCTTCTACCAATGTCTCTGAGCACTCCATAAGCCCACTCCGCGTAGGAGAGTCTGGCTAGCCTAGGCCAGCCAATGGAAGCTCCCACCCGTTGGTATACCTCTGTATTAAAGGGACACTGAAGCAGGAAGTGATCCATACTTTCCAGTATGGAGCCACACTCCTCCCGGGGACAACCCCTTTCATCAGAGTTCCTGTACTTCAAGTTGTCCCTCACATACAGCCTCCCGTGAAAGCAGCGCCAAGCCAAGTCCCAAAACTTCAAGGGGATCCTTGCAGAATTTAGCAACTGTAACCCCTTGTCTAGATCCCGGCTTGGGCAATCCCTGAGGGCCAGGGGCTTCTGGAAGTGGGACATTAAGACCCTCTCGTCAAGGGACCTCCTTGACAGAGTCCTGATCTCCCTCACCTCCAAACCCCACCGGCGGATCACCTTCAGAATCGGGGTGACGTAAGTCGGAAGATATCCGTGAGGCGTACGTAAGTCCTTCACTTGCCCTCCTGTCTCCCATTCCTGGAAGAAAGGCCGAAACCACCCCCGGCAGGAGACTACCCACGGAGAAGCCCTCTCCATCCAGAGGTTCGCCAGATTCGCTTTAACAAAGGTGTTTACAAGAAACACCACGGGGTTGACCATAGATAACCCCCCTAGTCTCCTTGTGCGGTAAGTCACTTCTCTCTTGATCAGGTTCAGTCTATTCCCCCATAAGAGCTGGAAGAACAGACTATAAACCCGAGTCCAGAGAGGCTCTGGCAAGATACACACGCTACCCAAATAGATAAGCAAAGGGAGTAAGTAGGCCTTGATCAGGTTTACCCTTTCCCTGAGGGTCAAAGACCAACCCTTCCACTGGTCGACCTTCTGAGCAGCGATCTTAAGCCTGTCGTCCCAATTTTGAGTGGGATAATCCCCATGGCCAAAATGGATGCCTAGGACTTTGGCTGACGACTTGGGCCCTGGGAGGGTGTCCGGGAGATCAAAAACTGGATCACCCCCTCCCAGCCAGAGACTCTCACACTTATCCCGATTGATCATGGACCCGGATGCCTCCGAGTAGCGATCCACTTCAGACATCACGTATTCCGCCTCCCCTCTCGAGGATACGAAAATGGTGACATCGTCAGCATACGCTACTACCCTCAGAGTGGCTTCCGGCGCCACCCGATCCATCCTGACTCCCGCCAACGGTCCACGATCGATCCGCTTAAGAAAGGGATCAATCGCGAACACGTATAAAAGCGGGCTCAAAGGACAACCCTGGCGGACGCCAGACCCAACCTCAAAAGAGCAGCCAGACCAACCGTTCACAAGCGGGAAACTCTCTGCCCCTGCATACAAGATCTTTAACCAATCGACAAACCCCCCCGGCAGGCCATACTTCAGAAGAACCGACCAGAGGTACTCATGGTTCACCCGATCAAACGCCTTTGCTTGATCTAAAGACAGCATGTACCCCCTCCAGTGGCCTGCTCTACTCTGTTCCACTGCCTCTCGGACACCGAGTACAGCACTAAAAGTGCTGCGGCCTGGAACCGAGCAATGCTGAGCCGCCGAAAGGAGTTGGGGTGCAAATTTTACCAGCCTATTAAAAAGTATCTTGGCCAGAATCTTTCTGTCCGTATTAAGAAGTGCTATGGGACGCCAGTTCTCAATACGGTTCGGATCTTTACCCTTTGATAGAAGGATCAGAGCTGACCTCCTCATTGACCGAGGCAGAGTGCCCGAGGATAAACACTCATTGAATACCTCAGTCAAGAGGGGACATAAAGAGTCCTTAAAGGTCTTATAAAACTCGGATGTTAAGCCATCCGGGCCTGGCGACTTCTTCAGAGCTAACCCTTCCACCGCCAGGATAACTTCCTCCTTCCTGATCTCTTCTACCAAACCGTCAAAAGAGAGGTGAGCTCCTGACTCAGGGATGACTTCAGCCAGGAAAGCCGACATCCTGTCCCGATCCAGATCCCTCCTCCCCAAGAGGCACGAGTAAAAGGATCTAACGACTTCCAGGATCCCTGATCTGGACCTGCTCAGCGATCCCGTACTATCGACCAGTCCTGTTATTAACTTAATCTTCACTGACATCTTACAATTTCTGTAGGGGTCGGGCGAGCGGTACTTCCAGAAGTCCCTCTCAAAAACTAAAGATGTGTGCCTATCATACTGGCACCTCTTGAGCAAAGATTTCACCCTGGAGATATCCTCGCGGCTACCACCAGTCGAGACCAGATGCTCGAGTTTCCTCCTCAGTTCCTGATACAGGTGGTACCTGTCCAGGGACCTGAGGCTCGAGAGCCAGCAGAAGAACTTTGCAGCTCGATCTTTGAATATCTCCCACCACTCTGACTTAGTATCACAGAGATCCAGTAAAGGTACCTGACTCTGAAGGAAGTCCTCAAAGGATTGTCTCACCTCTGCTTCCTCCAAGACACCCGAATTCAGCTTCCAATAACCTCTTCCCATTTGGGGGGATTCTGAAATATTCAGAGAAAACATAATCAAACAGTGATCGGAGAATTCCACCTCCACAACCCTTAAGGGCGAAAAGGTAGCCTCCTCCTTCAAATAAAACCTATCTATTCTAGACCTGATCTGACTACCTCTATAGAAAGTGAAACCCCCGTGGCCTGGGGTATGCCTGATGTGGACATCCTCCAGACGAGCCTCACTAGCTACTCTGTTCAGAAAAATACTATCATAAGTCAGCCGGTTTCTGGTGCCTCCCCTGTCTTGGGGCCTTGTGACAGTATTAAAGTCCCCACCAAAAACCACCTGCCGGCTTGTAAAAAGGAAAGGCTTAATCCTCATAAAGAGACATTTCCTGTCCCACCTGGACTGGGGCCCGTAGATATTAATCAGGCGCAGTTCCTGTCCCTTCATGAGGACATCCAAGATCAAACACCTCCCCATTTCTAATTCAATTACTCGTCGGCATTCTACCGGTGCGGTAAAAAGGACCGCCACTCCGCTATACAGCTCAGCCGCAAGAGACCAGTAGGAGGGCCCTGGTCTCCACTCCCTCTTGGCTTTATAAATCGCTGCCAAATCTGGCAGCCTGGTCTCTTGCAAAAACAAAATATCAGCTTCAACACGGCTGAGAAAATCGAAGGCTGTGAAACGAGCCGCATCCGACTTAATGCTGGCGACATTAATGGTCGCCAGAGTCAGCAGAGCGGGTACCGCCATAAAGAGTAGTTAAATTAGATGGCCTTCTTCCCATCCTTCTCCCCCCTCCCGGGGCTGCCTTCTAGAGCAGCACGACCTCTCTTGAGGGAGATAGTGGTATCCATCTCTGCCACCACAACCTCCCTTTGCGCACCACTCCTGGCTTTCTCAGTCTCAGGGCCCGGTTTTGCCACCCCTCCTGAGGACCTTGCATCCCCACCAGAGGGGGGCGCGGGGCCCCCTGAAGTCCCTCCCTCCTTCGCCCCCGGCCCCTCACCTTCAACCTCCTCCTCAGCAGAGGAGGCAGAGGTCTCATCCAAGATGAGGTACCGGTTGGAGAGCTCCAGAGGGGAGCCGGTTACACCTTCCTTGGCAACTTTGGTCGGGCTATATCTTTTTTTTTTAGTACGCCGTTTCCGTCTACTTTGGGACTCTGCCCCACTACCCTCTGCAGAACTTTCGTAGTGCGAGGACAGAGTCTCTTCGGCCCGATCCAGTCTCTCAATCTCTTCCTCCAGCTCGCTGCCCCCTAGGGTCTCGGATTCAGGAGGGGCAGTCGTTTGGGAAGGAGCGGGCATCACCCCAGGATGGGGTTCCTCCCCCTCCCTTTCCGCCTGACGCCTCTCTCTCCGCCTCTGCCGGGACGGGTTGTTCCGGTTCCTCACGGACCCCTTAACTCCACTGCCTTTGCCAGTACCCGCCTCAGCCGAAGGGACCTCCCGGCCCGCTCCTGCATGAGCTCGGGCCGCATTGGCCTCAGAGAGAGGACAGCGACTGAAGGGGTGCCCGAGCTCCCCACACAGGTTGCATCTAATCTCCTCACAAGATGCAGCAAGATGACCTGTCCCCCCACACAACGCGCACTTCTGCACTTGGCAGCTGGCGCTGAAGTGTGTGGGGCTGCCGCACTTGTGACAGAGCTTAGGCTGCCCCCTGTAGAAAACCAAGATCCTGTCTCGGCCGATAAAGGCAGATGATGGAATGTGGGAAACTGTACTACCCAGACGCTTAAGCTTGATATTAAACGTCCAGGCACCCGACCAAATGCCAAACTCGTCCAGGTTTTTAGCTGGTATTCCCTGGACCTCTCCGTACCTTCCCAGCCAGGTCATGATGTCAATACAAGAGAGCGACTCGTTACGGGTCAGCACGGTCACTCTTTTGACCTCACTCTGGCAGGTTATCGCTTTTGCAACGAAACCACGCCAGTCCGGCATGTTCTTCACCAGCTCATATCCGGACCAGAAGAGCTCAAGCCCCTCCGGCCGGACAAAGCTGATGTCAAACTCCTTGGAGCCAAAAGTATGGATCAAGGCAAAGATGTCGGTTGCCTTGAAACCCATCCCAAGCAGGAGCTCCACTACCCTCTTTCTAGTAGGGCAAGCTTCATCGCTACTCCACTTGAGACAGACCACATTCCGTCTGGCTCCAGGGCCGGTTGTGGGTGAAGACCAGGCGGTCTCGCCCCCGTTCTGTTCTCGGAAGGTCCGAACGCCATGTCTGTTGAACCAGAATGAACATTCCACCTTCTCTCCCTCTACGGAAAATGAGCTCTCCCCCTTTTTGAGGGCCTCCAGCAGTCGCCGCTGCAAGTCATCATTACCAGACCCTGAGAGCGAGGAAGCCAAAGAAGTCAGCCCCTCCCCCCCTACAGCCGCAGCCACACTGGCATAACTTCTGCCAGGCGCCACGGACGCAGGAGGGGCAGCAGAACCGGCTTCCCCGCCCCTACCTGTCACAAGTGTTGCACCAGATCCCCCCGAGGGGGGCACGCAGGGAGGGCCCGCCACTTTTCCAGCGGCAGGACCAACCCCCGCATCCACCCCCCCACCAGGACCCCGAACGACCCCTGAATTTTCACCTGCCTCCAAACACACAGCTGGGCCAGCTGGGGCAATGACATTAACATTTCTCTTTTTATACACATCCGCCTCCGCCTCAGTGGTCCCTACCACCACATCCTCGGCTTCATAGGCGTTTTCATGGTGGACCGCGACCTCTGTCACTATCCTCCCCATCCCCCCCCCTTCTGAGGAGGACAGAGAGGACGCGGCGACGTCCATCGCCCTGTACACCCTATGTACTGTCCTTGCAACTTCTTTTGCTTTATTTATTTTAATGTCCACACAACGTCCTTCTGCATTGCTTGTATCCATAACAACTTCACTGGGGCTCCCTCTCCCCAGAGGATTTGGCTGGAGCAGGCGCCCTGTGGCACTACTGCCCCCAGGCATGCCAGCCGAACACATGGTGACGGATGCATGGACCCCGCCCCCCCCGGCCACAGATACGCCTCCAGGTACACCCAGAGGCGCGATCGCAGATGTTCCCCCCGCCCCGGCCCCGCCCCCCTCCACCGCCGACGCACTAACGCCGGCGGAGGGGGCGGCGGGAGACACAGGCGCACGGGGTCCAACGGGGGCAGAGGAAGCAAGGACCACACCACCATCCAAGGCAGGAGGGGCGGCGACCAAATCATCACACTGCCGCACCCCCACCAAACATTTATCTAGCATCCCGGTGGAGGCAGCGGCGGTGGGCGGGGCCACACGCAATGCAGCCACGCCCCCCCTCCTCTCGCTATCGGCACCAGCTTGTGCGGCATTTCAGCCACTCCCACCTTGCCGCCCCTGCTACTGCAAACAGGGTCGGCGTCCGACGCCATCTTTTTCTCACGGATTAAATTACTTTTTGCTACATTCTCTCTATTCTCCCCACTCCCACGCTCTGGTTCCACTGTAGAAACCAGGCTAGGGGGGATAGTGGGGTTAGCCTCCTGAGCCGACTTTGCAGCCGGTCCAGAGGGCAGTGGATAGGACACATACACCCAGTTCACTTCTTTGCTTGCCTCTTTTTGTTTCTTCTTTGCTTCTTTTTGTTTCTGTCTCTTTTTCTTTTTTGCAGGTTCATCCTCCAACAATTCGTACCCCGAAAACAAGCCCGTCTACATGAGCCCGGGGGGACTCTAGGGAACGTATCTGTTCCATCAACTGTCCCCCTACCCCACTGCTCTCGCTGCCCTCCTCCTCATCTGAGCTAGTGGGGGGGAGACGGACCTGCTCGGGCCGGATCCCAGAATCCGCTGGCCCCGCAGACTGTCCCCCCAGGCTCACTATGGTCTCATCCTCATCTGAAGAAACCTTTTTCAGGTTCATCTCTGCAAATCTCTTTTCATTCCTTAATTTTTCCTCAAATGGGCCACTATTTCTCAGTATGTCAGCCCTCTTATCCTCCATCTCCCTTATGTCAACCTTCAGGGTCCTTATTTTCGCCGCTATTTCAGGCATTTTGGCCTTAGAGGCCTTGTTAGCTTTTTGCCTTTCCTCCTTTATATCATGCTGGAGTTTTTTTAAGGCCTTACCAGCCTCTTCGTACTCCCAGAGGTGGGCTGCAATACGGGAGCTATACTGGACCACCGACTCCCTGGGCCTCATAGTACCCCAGTCGGCCTCCACCAAACCCGACCCACCTCCAGGAGCACCCCGCATACCTTGAGGAGGGTTATCGTCCACCCTCCTGGACTTGCCGGCGATGTTCACGGCTTCGCCCATGGGGGCCACAGGGGACACTTCCACATGACCCCTGCTTGATCTTCTGACCCCCGGAGCGGAAGATGGAGCAGAGGCCGGTAGTTCACCTCCCCTACTCCCCGCCGGCCTACCCCGGGAAGCAGGATCCTGGGCCTTGCCTGAGCGCATGGCCCAGGCCCTTACCAGCTCCCTAGGGAGAGGCAGGGCCTGGGCTGGGGAGAAAGGTGGAAAATCTCCCCACAAGCCTGGTCCCTCCCAGGGGATTAAGGTGATGAAAAATCTCCCTGGGGCCTTAACGAGGTGGAAGTTCTCAGGAGCTGCTTCACACACACCTTTCCACTTCAGCTGCAGGAAACAGACACGCCCATGCCTGATTCTCTGTTATGGGACCTCTCTCCTCTGTCTGGGTGCTGGGGCCTAAAAATATCTGACAGTGGCCTGTTCCAGTGGTGGGTGACATGAAGCCTGATTCTCTGCTATGACATGAAGACTGATTCTCTGCTAAGTCGCTAACATGAAGCCTGAATCTCTGTTATGGGACCTCTCTCCTCTGTCTGGGTGCCGGGGCCTAAAAATATCTGACAGTGGCCTGCTCCAGTGGTGGGTGACATGAAGCCTGATTCTCTGCTATGACATGAAGACTGATTCTCTGCTGACATGAAGCCTGAATCTCTGTTATGGGACCTCTCTCCTCTGTCTGGGTGCCGGGGCCTAAATATATGACAATGGACTGTTCCAGTTTTGGGTGACGTGAAGCCTGATTCTCTGCTATGACATGAAGACTGATTCTCTGCTGACATGAAGCCTGATTCTCTGCTATGGGACCTCTCTCCAATTGATATTAGTTCATTTTTATTTATTTTATTTTTATTTTTATTCATTTCCCTATCCACATTTGTTTGCAGGGGATTTAACTACATTTTGCTGCCTTTTGCAGCCCTCTAGCCCTTTCCTCGGCTGTTTTACATCCTTTTTAGTGCCTGAACCCGAACATTTCCAGGAAGTTCGGCCGAACTTCTCGAACCCGAACATCCAGGTGTTCGCTCAACTCTAGTGACTACCTCTTGAAGCTCATCAAGAGAATGCCAAGAGTGTGCAAAGCAGTAATCAAAGCAAAAGGTGGCTACTTTGAAGAACCTAGAATATGACATAGTTTTAGTTGTTTCACACTTGTTTGTTATGTATACAATTCCACATGTGTTAATTTATAGTTGAGATGCCTTCATAGTCATGAAAATAAAGAAAACTCTTTGAATGAGAAGGTGTGTCCAAACTTTTGGTCTGTACTATACCTCCGGCCGCATAATCACTTGATCTTTTCTGTCTGGTGAATGCCTAATGTTTGGGGCCTGTAGTCCTGTGGCCTACAGTAACATTTTTATCCATTGACCGCATAATGTACCTCGAGCCACATAATCAGAATTTTTTTGGTCAGATGAATGCCTAATTTTTAAGGCCCGTAATCCTGTGGTCTGCCATTAAAGTGAATGGGGCCCGCAGCAAACTTGTGGTTCACCAACACTTGTTCGCGCGATCACATTCGCGAACCGTTCCAGCCGATGTTCGTCCATCACTATCAGCTACAGGTTCTATAGCACAATCAGAATCATGCTGTGGAAGCAAGGTCTCAGATGCCTAGACCTTCCTTTAGTTCAAGACCATAGAGCTGGATAGAAATGCAATGATTAGACTAATGGGGACCCCATTTTACTAATTCCCCAGTACTATTTACCCTCAACCAGGGTAACCCCAGGATGACGTCTGTATACAAATTTCTTGTAACATATAAGGCACACTTTTCAGAATGAATCGAAAAAACCTTCATTATCAAATCTGGAATCTTATACCCAATTAATCCTCCAGCCAAGGAAGTGGTATCCAACCCAGAGACCGGAATTTGTTCACGTAACCTAAGTAATTTGAATCCCAGAGCAATAACAAAATCTAAATTAATGAAATTGGCTGCAGCTCTCTAATCCACAAAAACTAAAACAGACCTTGCGTCTGGATGAACTCCCCGAATAGAACTCCACCTTCAGCCTAGTGGGACAGGATTGTAGTTGATGCGCAGGACTGCTGCAGTAGAACCAAAGGCCATCCTTCAAGCACTCTTTGCAGGGAAACCAAGGTACCCACTTACATGGGCTCTTCAGATTCTAGTGGACTGCACCCCCCCCCCCCCTACTGCCGTTACCTTCTTGCAGTACAAGCCGTAAATGGCTAGACTGCAATTGTTCAACAGTCTCTACACTACTTAAGTGCAGAGACAGACAAACAAATACAGACAGACAAACACAATACCAGAGTCATCAGAAATGGCTCAGAACCAGATGGGCCATGCAGTACAAGAACGGGAATTGGAGAGTGCTCATAAGACAAGCCAAGGTCAGAAACACATGATATCAATAAGCAAAGGAGCAACAAGGAACCTAGCTAGTAAGCCAAACAAGACTATTACTGGCAATGGTATATCGCCAGAAAGGGGTTTAACCACCTCCGGACCGCCTAACGCAGATTCGCGTTCCGGAGGTGGCAGCGCTGCGCACAGTCACGCATATACGCGTCATCTCGCGAGACGCGAGATTTCACTCAAAGCGGGCCCGCGCATGCGCATCGCGGGCCGGCAAAATTTAAAGAACAAGTTCGTCACCAGCCTGCCAGCAACGATCATTGGCTGGCAGGCTGGCGATTTTCAAAAAATCCAATCACAAGTCATATAACAGATCATATTAGTAAATATGATCTGTTATATGGCTTGTCTGCTCCTCTGCTGGTCCTTTTCGTCGGTTGGATCCAGCAGAGGAGCAGACTGAACTGTGAGTACACCAAACACTACACCTTAGCCCCAGATCACCCCCCTGCACGCCAATTAACCCTTTGATCACCCCTTTGATCGCCCCTGTCAATCACTAGTGAAAGGAAAAAAAGTGATCAGTGTAAACTGTCACTTTTTTTTTTTCACTAGTATTGGCTGTTAGGTTTTAGGGATAGTTTAGGCCCCTTGGTTAGGTAGTTTAGCGTGAGTTAGCGCCCAGCCCACCGCACCGCAGTCACTTATTCGCTGTTTAGCGTATCGCTAATCAGCATTTGTACTTTTATAGTATTTGTAAGTGATCAAAACTGATCACGGTCAGATCTATAATAGTATTAGTGTCACCTTAGCTCGCCCTCCACCCAAAACGCAGTGTTTGCCCGATCAGGCCTGATCGGTCGCCCACACGTGCGTTCACCCACGCCAGCCCCACCGCAGTGACAAAAAATATATATTTTTTTGATCACTGCACATTCATTTTACACGCACTGCGGCGATAAAAAAATCAGTTTTGATATTTTTTATCAACCGTAGCGGCCTCCGGTACTTCGCTAGCCTCCCCTTTGTAAGACAGGTTTGCTTTTTTTCTTGGGTAGTCTCAGGGAATACCCCTAAATTTAGTAGTCCAAAATGTCAAACAGGGGGTATTCTTCTGAAGAGGCCTACAGGATTCTGACCCAGTCGGATGAGGAGTGGGAACCCTCATCTGACGAATCTAGCGGGTCAGAATATGAACCTGTGGAAAGCAGTGGCTCTCTGACCCAAAGTTCGGACGAGGAGGTGGAGGTCCCTGATAGCACCAGGCGTACCAGGCCCCGTGTCGCTAGACCACAGGTTATGCAGGATCCGCTTCAAGAGCAGCAGAGTGGGGCTGTCGCTGCCGGATCACGTGGTGAGGCATACACCAGCAGCGCAGCCCTCCCTGGACCTAGTACCAGCACTGCCGTACAACATGGTGACGTGGCGAGCACCAGAAGGGCAGTTGAAGCTGGTACGGTGGCACGTGCACTAGTTACCCCGTCGCAGCCACCGCACAGACAGGCCCGTAGAGCCCTTAGAATCCCTGAGGTGCTGGCAAACCCTGATTGGCAGTCACCAACTTCAGCCGCACCATTAGTTCCCCCTTTCACCGCCCAGTCTGGAGTTCGGGTTGAGACGGCTCAAATCGGTTCGGCCCTGGGATTTTTTGAGCTGTTCTTGACTGCGGAGCTCTTGGACTTAGTCGTGGCAGAGACAAACCGGTATGCCACACAATTTATATCCGCCAACCCGGGAAGCTTTTATGCCCAGCCTTTCCGGTGCAAACCAGTCCAAGTTTCCGAACTTAAATTTTTTTTGGGCCTTCTCCTCAACATGGGTCTAACTAAAAAGCATGAATTGCGGTCATATTGGTCCACGAACCCGATTCATCACATGCCCATGTTCTCTGCTGCTATGTCCAGGGCACGATTTGAGGCCATCCTCCGTTTCCTGCATTTTAGCGACAACACCACCTCCCGTCCCAGAGGCCACCCAGCTTTTGACCGGCTCCACAAAATTCGGCCCCTCATAGACCATTTCAACCAGAAATTTGCAGATTTGTATACCCCCGAGCAAAACATCTGCGTAGACGAGTCCCTAATACATTTTACCGGGCGCCTTGGCTTCAAACAATACATCCCAAGCAAGCGTGCCCGGTATGGGGTCAAATTGTATAAGCTCTGTGAAAGGGCCACAGGCTATACCCACAAATTTCGGATCTATGAGGGAAAAGATCAGACCCTGGAGCCGGTCGGTTGCCCTGACTACCTGGGGAGCAGGGGGAAGACAGTCTGGGACTTGGTGTCACCCTTATTCGGCAAGGGGTACCATCTTTATGTGGACAATTTTTACACAAGTGTGGCCCTCTTTAGGCATTTGTTTCTAGAACGGATTTGCGCCTGTGGCACCGCGCGAACTAGTCGCGTGGGCTTCCCCCAACGGCTCGTTACCACCCGTCTTGCAAGGGGGGAGAGGGCTGCCTTGTGTAACGAAGAACTGCTCGCGGTGAAATGGAGAGACAAGCGTGACGTTTACATGCTCTCCTCCATTCACGCAGACACGACAATCCAAATTGAGCGAGCAACCCGTGTCATTGAAAAGCCCCTCTGTGTCCACGACTATAATGCGCTCATGGGAGGGGTGGACTTCAATGACCAGATGTTGTCTCCGTATTTAGTTTCCCGCAGAACCAGACGCTGGTATAAGAAGGTGTCTGTATATTTAATTCAATTGGCGCTGTATAATAGTTTTGTTCTCTACAGTAAGGCTGGGAGAACACGATCCTTCCTCAAATTCCAGGAAGAGATCATCGAGTACCTCCTGTATCCAGGAGGTTCCGTGGCCCCATCCACCAGTGTAGTTAGCCGTCTACACGAGCGACATTTCCCCAGTGTCGTTCCTGGTACCTCAACCCAACCGTCACCCCGAAAAAGATGTTGTGTCTGTAGCAGGAGTGGAATAAGGCGTGACACCCGCTATTTCTGTCCTGACTGTCCTGACCACCCTGCCCTATGCTTTGGTGAGTGTTTCCGGAAGTACCACACACAGGTACACCTAGCATAGGGATTGCATCTCACAGGACAGGCACACAGGGCTGTTAGGGCCCTTTTACTCACAGCTGCTGCAAACCTCTCCTTTCACCTGGGATAAAGTGCATAACGTACTTCGCCACATCTTTGGGCGATTTGCGCTTTGCACATTGTCCCATGGGGAAGGAGTGGTTTGTTCTATAAAGGTAAAAAAAAACTAAACAAAAAAAAAATACCGGTAAGTAAAAAAGTTAACGTTCAGAAAAGTTAAAAAAAAGTTTATATGTTTGGTTCAAAAGTTAATAAATTTATTGCGTTGCGGCCTGGTTTTTTCTTTTTTTTTTTTTTTTTTTTTACCTTCTAGGTGGACCAACCGATCGACTAGCTGCAGCACTGATGTGCATTCGGACAGAAGCATTGCGCTGCTGTCAGATTATACGCAAGTCGGTGTATGCGGCGCTGCAAGACGAGATTTCTCCTCTGCAGTAAAAGATACGTTTGCCGAGGCATATGAGCTGAGGAGGTGGCGGTGTTCATATACTTTGGCAAACACTTTGTATATATAAAAAAAAAAAATCCCGGCAATGATTTATTCATCCACATCGATTGATGTGAATGGAGAAATCTGGTTTGCCAGGGCATACGAGCTAAGTGGGTATGGATGTTGGGCGGAGCTCCTATGTCCTGGCAGACGCCTTTCCCCTCCTTTTTCTTTTTTTGGCAGAGATTTTTTCATCCACATTGATCGATGCGAATGAAGAAATCTGTGCCGTTCATTTTTTTCTTTCAGCCCAGAGGCTGAACAGAAAAAAAAAATCTCATTACCTGTATGCTCAATATAAGGAGAATAGCAGAAACTCCTAATGCTGGGCATACATGTAATGATTGCGGAGACCCACAAATGCCAGGGCAGTACAAACACCCCACAAATAACACCATTTTGGAAAGAAGACACCCCAAGGTATTCGCTGAGGGGCATATTGAGTCCATGAAAGATTGAAATTTTTGTCCCAAGTTAGCGGAAAGGGAGACTTTGCGAGAAAAAAATCTAAAAAATCAATTTCCGCTAACTTGTGCCAAAATTTTTTTTTTTCTATGAACTCGCCATGCCCCTCATTGAATACCTTGGGGTGTCTTCTTTCCAAAATGGGGTCACAAGTGGGGTATTTATACTGCCCTGGCATTTTAGGGGCCCCAAAGCGTGAGAAGAAGTCTGGTATCCAAATGTCTAAAAATGCCCTCCTAAAAGGAATTTGGGCCCCTTTGCCCACCTAGGCTGCAAAAAAGTGTCACACATGTGGTATCTTCGTATTCAGGAGAAGTTGGGGAATGTGTTTTGGGGTGTCATTTTACATATACCCATGCTGGGTGAGATAAATATCTTGGTCAAATGCCAACTTTGTATAAAAAAATGGGAAAAGTTGTCTTTTGCCAAGATATTTCTCTCACCCAGCATGGGTATATGTAAAATGACACCACAAAACACATTCCCCAACTTCTTCTGAATACGGAGATACCACATGTGTGACACTTTTTTGCAGCCTAGGTGGGCAAAGGGGCCCACATTCCAAAGAGCACCTTTCGGATTTCACAGGTCATTTACCTACTTACCACACATTAGGGCCCTTGGAAAATGCCAGGGCAGTATAACTACCCCACAAGTGACCCCATTTTGGAAAGAAGACACCCCAAGGTATTCCGTGAGGGGCATGGCAAGTTCCTAGAATTATTTATTTTTTGTCACAAGTTAGTGGAAAATGATGATTTTTTTTATTTTTTATTTTTTTCATACAAAGTTTCATATTCCACTAACTTGTGACAAAAAATAAAAACTTCCATGAACTCACTATGCCCATCAGCGAATACCTTGTGGTCTCTTCTTTCCAAAATGGGGTCACTTGTGGGGTAGTTATACTGCCCTGGCATTCTAGGGGCCCAAATGTGTGGTAAGGAGTTTGAAATCAAATTCTGTAAAAAATGACCAGTGAAATCCGAAAGGTGCTCTTTGGAATATGGGCCCCTTTGCCCACCTAGGCTGCAAAAAAGTGTCACACATCTGGTATCTCCGTATTCAGGAGAAGTTGGGGAATGTGTTTTGGGGTGTCTTTTTACATATACCCATGCTGGGTGAGATAAATATCTTGGTCAAATGCCAACTTTGTATAAAAAAATGGGAAAAGTTGTCTTTTGCCAAGATATTTCTCTCACCCAGCATGGGTATATGTAAAATGACACCCCAAAACACATTCCCCAACTTCTCTTGAATACAGAGATACCAGATGTGTGACACTTTTTTGCAGCCTAGGTGGGCAAAGGGGCCCATATTCCAAAGAGCACCTTTCGGATTTCACTGGTAATTTTTTACAGAATTTGATTTCAAACTCCTTACCACACATTTGGGCCCCTAGAATGCCAGGGCAGTATAACTACCCCACAAGTGACCCCATTTTGGAAAGAAGAGACCCCAAGGTATTTCGTGATGGGCATAGTGAGTTCATAGAACTTTTTATTTTTTGTCACAAGTTAGTGGAATATGAGACTTTGTATGAAAAAAATAAAATAAAAAATCAGCATTTTCCACTAACTTGTGACAAAAAATAAAAAGTTCTATGAACTCACTATGCCCATTAGCGAATACCTTAGGGTGTCTACTTTCCGAAATGGGGTCATTTGTGGGGTGTTTGTACTGTCTGGGCATTGTAGAACCTCAGGAAACATGACAGGTGCTCAGAAAGTCAGAGCTGCTTCAAAAAGCGGAAATTCACATTTTTGTACCATAGATTGTAAACGCTATAACTTTTACCCAAACCATTTTTTTTTTACCCAAACATTTTTTTTTTATCAAAGACATGTAGAACAATAAATTCAGAGCAAAATTTATATATGGATCTCGTTTTTTTTGCAAAATTTTACAACTGAAAGCGAAAAATGTCATTTTTTTGCAAAAAAATCGTTAAATTTCGATTAATAACAAAAAAAGTAAAAATGTCAGCAGCAATGAAATACCACCAAATGAAAGCTCTATTAGTGAGAAGAAAAGGAGGTAAAATTCATTTGGGTGGTAAGTTGCATGACCGAGCAATAAACGGTGAAAGTAGTGTAGGTCAGAAGTGTAAAAAGTGGCCTGGTCTTTCAGGGTGTTTAAGCCCGAGGGGCTGAGGTGGTTAAATAGAGCGCAGTGTAACATCGATCTGAACCTGACAGGTCCATGACTTTGTGCTCCGTTACTCAGAAACACTAGTACACAGTAATAGAGCAATTGAGCTAATCTGCCCACTGCTAATCTCCCCCAGCACACACCCTGTGCAGGAGAAACAGAGCATTGTATACGGATACTAAGGATGGGACTGTGGCTCTGCAGCGCTTCTCTCCAGATGCAGCCATTTCCGAGGCTAAGGATCAAAAGGATTAAAATACACTGGATACCTTTTGTCATTGTTTTGATTTGGAATTGAATGTATAGTATTTACAGTGCACTTGCACTTATGGAAATAAAAGTTATTATAATGATGTTAAGCTTTATTTGCTTTTTTAAACTCATTGCTATTTTGAACACTACTGTATATGACTGCTGTATTTGAGCCACATAGTAAATATTGCCCTTAGTGCCATAGATGAGTAATATCATCCACAATATAACCAGATACTGTCATATTTTTTTTAAAATAGCTGGAGTAGACCTGTTATTTGGCTACTGTGCAGAGGTGCCAACAGTAACTCAGAATATTAGCATATAGTAGCACACAGCATATCATCAACACCTGGCACATAGCAATGAGGGGGGTTAGTTATAGGCTCTAGATGTGCCCAGATGTCAAGTACTGTACCAGTGAGTAAATCTAATAACTGCTGTCCCTTCAGAATCAGGACATTCTTCATGGTATACAATACCCAGCAAGCAGTGGTATATGTATGGCATCTCAACTGCTTAATTGTTCACCGTCATCTAGTAAAAAAAAAGCATGCCCAGTGCCCCTACATTAATTTCCTGGTTGTGCTCCAATTGCAGGGCTCAGGCAATGCCCGACTCCTCCTCTTTGATTTGTTTAGTATCAGCTTTAAACCGGGATAGCTAAGGCTGGCAGAGGAGTCCGCACTTAGTCCTTCTTTGTGCAACCAACTGTTGGAGCAATAGACAGCAGCCCCTGCTGACTGCTGCTCCTCACATCAGCAATGCACTTGTGGTGTACTGCTGAGAAGAGATAGGAGCATTGTTCTTTCCCTGTGGATATGGTACAGGTGGTGCAGAAAGACAATGTCCTCAGAAATATTTACTAGTAAAAGAGAGGTTGAAATGTGTTTTTCCTTGTTAACTAGTGCTGTCTTAGGCACTTATGATTACCACTAGCTACTTATCATACCACTGTAAAAAGACAGATAAAGAAAATAAAGATTTATATTCTTACATGGTATGTTTTTATATTGCAAAGTGCAATACAAATGTGTAAATGTTATAGCATATTTCATCAAAACTAATAAAGAATAACCATCTAGCACATTGCATTTAAATATATTTCCAAAATATAGAAGAGGAGTAGAAATTACCATTTGTCAGATGCATATTTGTCATCCCCTGTACTTTAGATGTAATTATTTAAATTGCAGAGATTACAAGGAAAAGAAATAAAAAGAAGATAGAAATAAAAAGGTCAATACGATGTACAATGGTTGATTTAGGAGGAAAATAAGAATAAAAATATGAAACATACCTTGGAGCTGCACAAGCTGATGGAGAGCTGAGCCAACAAACAAAATACTGAAAAGCCATAAGCATTTGACTATAATAAAATTTGTTAAAGTCAAAAGACTGCACAGAAATATGTTCTTCAATACATTTTCATAACAACTGAAAAATACCTCCTGCTTTGCAGCTTTTAGTATGACTCGAGAATACAGTATGTTTATTATAAAGCTATAGTTAAAGAAAATGAATTTAAGCAGACTGAATTAATCATATGCATAATTTGTTAGGGTTCAGAAACAATGTGCAGTTTTACTAACATTTATTACAGTGGAGGTATACTGTAGGTAGACTGTTTGTACATTTGCCTTAGTATTGTAGTATTGTAGTGTAAGATGCATAACTAGTGTTGATCGAGCACCGTAGTGCTTGGGGGCTCGGGCCGAACACATTGTGATATTCGGGTGCTCGACCGAGCACCCGAGTATAATGGAAGTCAATGGGAGAACCCGAGCATTAAACTAGGTACCCCCTGCTCTGCAGAGGGGAAGGTGCCTGGTTCATAAGAAAATGTCATAAATTGTTGGTAACACCACCAAAATGGTTCTGTAACAGCATGGGGGAGGATGTATGGATGCATGTTGGACTTGCTGGTCACTGCTGGGAACTATGTTGTCCAAATAGTATGCCACTTTTACATAATGACAATAATACGTGGTGTAGGATATCTCAACTAGGAAAACTGGGTGAGATATCAGAAATCCAGGAAATATGGTCTGCCTTAACAAAACATAGTTTGCTGAGGACTTTGATAAATGGTGTTGTCGGGCCTGGATTTTTTTTTTTTTGGGAATCTGTGATATAGTCACAGTTTTATTTTTTTATTTTTTATTTGAAGTATTCAAAATTGTACAATCATGAGAGATGCAGAAATCGTACATAATCAATAATAAATTGTACAAGGTAGATAATGGATATAAACAGTGACAGAAAATTGAAACTGTAAATTGGACACATGTGTTAGCTATTAGGTGAAATCTGATACACATATTTCTCTTGGAATCTGGAATGAGAACATATTTGTATGCCTTTACTTTTTTCATATATTGGATAGATGACTATTAGGTAGATGTTTATAATCCTGCTCTTTACTGACTGGAAATTACTGTGTGTATTCCTGTTAGCAAAAGTCGATTATTTGGTAGAGGTAGCTTGTCCGTGATTAGAGTGGCTGTATTTCACCCAATTATCCCCTCTACCACTAAATTTTTTGTAATTGCGCACTTCAGCAGCCGCCAATTCCTCGAATCTGTATATAATATCAATCTTTTCCTCCATAGATCAGGGGACGGAAGTTCGGCTGAGAGCCAAAAACGAGGTAGAAGGAGGCGTGCGGCCATGAGCAGGATGTGGAATAATGGAGGAATCTTAGATGTAGAATCAGACGGTGGAAGACTTAGTAAGGCTAATTGGGGATTTGATGGTATTGAGGTTTTGCATATTTTGTTACTCCTGTCAAATATATCTTTCCACCAACTTAATACACGGGGGCATAGCCACCAAATGTGGAGAAAGGTTCCCCTTGAATCATTGCACCTCCAACATTTATCTGATCTAGAGCTACTGTATTTGGATGTGATGTCAGGGGTTTTGTACCACCTTGTTAGTAGTTTATAGCTATTTTCCTGGATAAGGACACACCTTGAAGATTTATGTGGGGTAATAAATAGTTTGTTTAATTCTTGTGGTGAGAATGAGATTTCTAAATCTCTTTTCCATAAGCCAACAAAAGCTGGTTTTGGCATGTTAATGGGGGTATCGGTTTACTAATTGTAGTTTGGCTGCATATCCATCCTTCAAACCATGTGATTGGTCTGAGGAGTGTTTGGAGGGGGATATGTTTAGTAATGTAGGTGTGAAGAAAAGATATTGGGGAAGGAATTGAGTGCGAAGTGGAGAGTAGTGAGGCGATTTATTTTTTATTTATTAACTTTCCTTCTTCATTGAACAGTGAAATAATAGGCATTTGGGAAGTTTTAAGTGAATTGGGAAGACACTGTTTCAATTCTAATGGGGCCAGTTCTAGCACATCTCTCACTTGAATCAAGGGGGAAGGTAGAGGAAAACCCCAACTGGATTCTTGGAACCATTTCCATACTATGAGCGAGGAATTTATAATCTGGTTGGTATTTGAAAGGGAAGCAAATTTTTCCTTATCACCCGTCAGTAGTGCCCTTAGTGAGAATTTGGTTATGGAGGACTCTATTTCCACCCAGGACTTATGAGGTGGTTTGCGAAACCAGTCAAGAACTCTGGTTAAATGGATAGCTTTGTTGTAGAGTTGGGGGTTGGGAAGACCTATGCCCCCCAAGTCCCTGGGTTTTTGTAGAGTAGTTGTCGCCAATCTCGGGCTTTTTTGTTTCCATATAAATCTACGGATCAAAGTCAATAGTGTCGTGAAATATTTATTTTTAATTGGGATAGGGAGTACTTGCTGCAGGTAATTAAGTCTTGGGATGATCAGGGAAGTGACTAAGTTTTTCCTACCGAACCACAACAGCGTCTGGAGGTCTAAATGGTGTAGTTGGTCATAAATAGACTGAAGTAATGGGGTATAATTAAGGTTGAAAAGATTGTTGGGATCAGGGCCTATTTTTATTCCCAAATATGTGATAAAGGGGTTATCCCAATTAAAGGGAGATTTAGCTTTTAGGGAGTTTATCACAGATATGGGGATGCCTATGCCCATGGCTTGAGATTTGTTCATATTCATTTTAAAATTGGACAGAGGACCGAACCGTTCTAATAAATTATATATGGCAGTTAAGGAAATTTGTGGGTTTGTGGTGAGGATTAAAAGATCGTCCGCAAAGGCTGCGGTTTTATGTTCTTGCTTACCCATTTTTATCCCCGCTATTTTTGTATCTTGTCTGATAGTCTGTAAAAGTGGTTCCATCGTTAATACAAAAAAAAGGGGGGATAGGGGGCAGCCTTGCCTCATGCCATTTTTAATTGCAAACGAGGGAGATATGGTGTCATTTACCAGCACTGATGCGGAGGCATTGGAATACATAGCAAACGTGGCTTCTATAAATGGGCTATTGCATAGCGCATGAAATTCCAGTTAACCCTGTCGAATGCTTTCTCCGCATCAGTGCTTAGCAATGTCAGGGGGATACCTTTCTTTTTTGCGTAGTAGATGGCATTGAGGATTCTTGCAGTGTTGTCTTTCCCTTCTCGGCCTTTTACAAAACCTATCTGATCTCTATGGATCAGGTCCGGAAGGAATGGGGCAAGGCGGTTAGCTAGCATTTTAGCGAGAAGTTTTAAATCTAAATTTAGCAGGGAAATGGGGCGATAGCTTGAGCACTGAGATGGATCTTTACCCTCCTTAGGAAGAATGGTAATACTGGCTTTGGTCATGTCTGTTGTGAGGGGTAGACCTAGGAGGGAACTATTACAAATCTGTAGCAAATGTGGAATGAGGGTATTGCTAAAGGAGCGATAATAAAGGGCCTGGAGACCATCCGGACCCGGGGCTTTACCGTTTGGGAGATTTTTTATAGTTTTATTGAGTTCTTCCGAGTTGAATGGAGCAATGAGGGCTGATTTTTGCGTTTCAGTCAGACTGGGAAGGGTGATGGCATTGAGGAAGGAGTCTATAGTGACTGGGATTTATGAGTTTTGGTCTCTTAACCTACTTTGTGGGATGTTGTACAGAGATTGGTAGTAATCTTGAAACTGAAGAGCAATTTCTTTGGAGGTTATGGCCGTACCTCCTTCTTTTTTATTAATTTTGCTAATATGGTTTTGGACTTACCTTTTTTTTATAAGGCTCATCATTAACTTGGAAGCTTTGTTGCCATGAGCAAAGTATTTAAATTGGGAGTGTAAGTAAAGTCTGGCTGATTTTGTATTGAGGAGGTTTTTTAGTTCTGATCTAAGATCATTAAGTTGGGAGAGGTTAGAGACTAGTAGGGACTTTTTGTGGATCTCCTCTATTTTCTGGATTTCCGAGAGAAGTTGTTCTATCCTCGCCATTCTCTTTTTTTTTAGTTGAGTTCCAAGTTTGATAAACTGTCCTCTTATATAGGCTTTGTGAGCATCCCACACTACATGGGGGGAGGTTTCGGGAATGGCGTTTAGGAGAAAGTATTCCTCTAGGAAGTTTTGTACTTGTTTTTTAAGTTCGGGGATAGTAATTAGTTGTTCATTTAATCTCCATTTGAATGTTTTTTGGCGTGTTCTGGGGAGTGGAGATCGTTAGATAAATGGGGGAATGATCTGACAAGTGTATGGATCCAATTTTAGCATTAGTGCAATACTGGAAGTGTTCTTTAGAGATAAATAAATAATCTAATCTATGGTAGGAATGATGCATATTGGAGTAGAAAGTGTAATCTCTACATAGGGGGTTTAAAATTCTCCATGCATCCACCAATTGGAGAGAATGGAATTGTTTGCGGATAATCCTGAGATTTTTGGGGGATATAGAGGATTTTTGTGAGGTGGAATCCAGAGTGGGATCTAGTGAGGTGTTAAAATCCCCGCCCATAACAACTATACCTTCTTTAAACTTTTCCACAATTGGAGAGAGAGAAGAATACCATTTGTGTTGATGAGTGTTAGGGGCATAAATGTTGATGAAGGTATATAACAGATTTGCAAGAGTACCTTTCACCATTATGTAACGGCCATCAGGATCCTGAATATGGGAGCTATATTGGAATGGATTACCTTTTTTGAATCCTATGCTTACTCCCCTGGAGGCTGAGGAATCGGATTCACTATGATACCACACTGGAAAACTAGAAAATGAGAGGTTAGGA
The DNA here is from genome assembly GCF_905171765.1 of Bufo bufo. NCBI lineage: Eukaryota > Metazoa > Chordata > Amphibia > Anura > Bufonidae > Bufo > Bufo bufo. The sequence goes on from NC_053393.1 coordinate 263,112,745, forward strand.
TAATGTTCGGATTTGTAATGTGTTTCTTGAAGGAAAATAATAGAGCAATTCTCCTTTTTTAGTAAAGAGAAAATTTGGGCTCTTTTGGAAGGAGATTTTGAAGCCTTTGACATTGTATGAGGAAATTTGGAGATCTGTCATGGCAAAAATATGAAGAAGTGTCTCAGGCGTGCTACTGATGTTTGGGTGCGGGTGGATTCCAAGTCTCCAGCCTCCAGAGGAGCCACAACCCTATCGATATGACACAAGTCGTCTTCATTACACAGATTCTGTCTAGCGCTACAGTGTCCCTTTAAACTAATAATAACATGAACAAGAAATTAGCAATATGCCCGGGTTAAAGTTCGAGCCATTGCTGGGTAATACAACAATATAACTTTTAGGAGTAAATTAAGTAGTAGTTGATAGTGGGTTCAGAACCCGGGAGTACTGGGTAAGGAGAGTAGGGGGAGGGGGGAAAGGGGGGGGGGGGAGGGCTTGGTGTCAATTGGATCACCCTATGAAGAGGTTAGTAACCATCTGGAATACAGTAGGTGTATGACTATAGAGAGTCTACCATATCCTTAAAGAAGCATATTGACATGAGAAGACGTTAGGGTAGAGGAGCAGGTAAAGCAAAAAGCAGAAAAGTTAGATCATTATACTTTTAGCATTGTATACTTGGTGGCAATTAACTGGATATCAATTATCCACTTGTAGACGTCTTGGAGATGGGCCACGGATGTTTCTCCTGTGTCTTTGAGACTTCGGTGTTCGCTGTTTTTCCCAAGGTTCCAAATTGGGTATTTCTGGAAGCTCTAGAACAGGGCTGGCCAACCTGAGGCACTCCAGCTGTTGTAAAACTACAATTCCCACCATGCCCTGCTGTAGGCTGATAGTTGTAGACAGTATGGGCATGCTGGGAGTTGTAGTTTTGCAACAGCTGGAGAGCCGCAGGTTGGCCATCCCTGCTCTAGAAGATACTGAACAGGGTCCCAATTTTGGATGTTTAGAGGACCGCAGCCTAGCAGATCATATAGTGACTCTAAGTCCTGATGTGAGGTGATAGACAGTCTGCGTCCTTCGAACATAAAGGAGATCCCAAAAGGAAAAGACCAACGGTAGAGAATCTTCTTGGACCTAAGCCAGTCTGTGAGAAGTTTAAGTGCTCTCCGATTCCTCAGGGTGGACTGGGCCAGGTCTTGGAAAATGAGGATGTCTTTTCCTTCCCATTGTATGGGGCCCCCGGACCTTGCTTTATACATGATCGCTTCCTTTACAGGGAATGCCAGAAACTTGCAGATCACATCCCTGGGGGGTTCAGACGGTGCAGGTCTTGGTTTCAAAGCCCTATGGGCCCTCTCCAGGATAACTTCATGGGCTGTGTCAGGTCCCAGAAGCATGAGGCATATCTGTACTACTGTGTAAGGAAGGTCACCTGCGGGTACAGACTCGGGGATGCCACGGAAGCGAAGGTTGTTAAGTCTTCCTCTGTTCTCCTGGTCTTCAATTGAGCTGTATAAGCTATTGAGATTTTTTTGAATCAGGGAGACGCTATTTGTGACCGCTTTCTGATGTTGAATGACGCTTGCCTGGTTTTCTTCCAGGGTCTCTACTCTTCTCCCTATATGCTTCACATCAAGTTTAATGGATGACAGGTCAGAGCTGAAAGGCTCTAATGCAGAGGAGAGCGAGGACGCCAGGGCTTCTTTCAGGAAAGATCTGGAGATGGGTAGGTTGTCTATATCTTCTCCACTTTAAATCACACAACCAATGGAAAAGTGTTTAACGTCCACTAATTATATAGAAATCACTGCCGGCAGTGATTTCTATCTTCTCCACTTTCCCATTCTTGAGCCAGGTTTTCCGCCTGTTTGCGGCTTGAAGCGTTCGGAGTGTCTGGCGCGACTTTATGTTCTCTGGCTGCGACCGTAGCAGCTGCTTTTTTTTATAAATTTATCCATCTCTCCACTTGTTGGGTTTGATTTTTGCTGACCAGCTGCTTCCCCAGCTTTGGAGCCACCTATTTTAACCATCTTGGTTAAATCAGGCTGATATGCCACGCTATTAGGGTGTATATTGGTTCAGGGTAGCGAGGTTAGGCCATCTTGCTCTGTATTTTTCTTTTCCCTTTTTCTTTTTTTATATTTTAAGACAGAATGTTTTGCGGCTAGAAACCTTCTGTCATTTTGGGTTAACAATCCAAATATGACACTGTCTCTTTAAATCGGAACCCAAATATGACACTGTCTCTTTAAATCCGAGAATACAGAGAAAACACTCTCAGGATGGCCTGTAAACTTCTGGACTTAATATTGATCTGCCAGGGGGACCGGTAGGGTGGAAAAACGCTATTAGCCAGTACTAGACTGAGATTTTGGAGCTTGGGGAGCTTGCTGTACACTGGATGCGACCGTAACTGGGAGCGATCACACACATCTTCAACAGGCAGTCCCTGCAGCTATCCGGCACCTTTAATGGAGGACTCCCTCTGGCCATTACTTGGTTGATTTATCAGAGACAGGGTTTGCCTCTGGTGACAGGCCTTGTGATCGCTCTGTCGGATTTACAAGATGGCGCCCCCGCACCGGGAACACCAGCTTACAGGGCGATGCAGTGGTCCCCTATGATGCCGGATTAAGGTATGCTTTTTTGTGGGGAAGTTACCTTATGTCCGACTTGCGGTGGTGTAGATCTTGCCTGTAGAGACAGGGGGGGAGTCTCTGTCTTCACCTTTGTGCCGCTTTAAATCTAGGCCGGGGATTTTTCCTCTGCTAGGCCTCAGTCGTAGATCCGTGACGGAGCAATTTTTCGGCAAAAAAGACTCAGGACAGAGCAGATGTTACTCGGAGTCTCTGGGAATCTGAGATGGGGTCTGTAGACTTAGATTAAAGGGCAGATGAGGTTAGATTCACTTTGCAGTGACGGAGCTGCTGTGAGAGACGACTTTCCCGATCAGCAGCTAGCCACGCCCCCCCCAGGCCTGGATTTTAATGGAATGAGGATGCAGGTTGGTAGCGGGGCTCCTCATTCCCTTCCTGTCCAGAACAGGTTTCATATAGAGCTCTGAGCCAGGTGATGAAGCTCAGCTCATTTCTGGGCTATAAAGGTTTGTACTATGAGCATGTCTGGGTGGGGGACTTGTTGAACTGACTGGCTTTTGCCATTGCTGCTGAAGTCTGCTCAAACAACAGGGCTGGTAGTAAGCCGCCCGTATAGAAAGGGTAATTTTATGTTTAGTTAGTGCTCAGCCGAGCAGGAATTTATTTAATATTTTGCCTGAATGTAAAGGCTTTATATTTTGCTTGTGGATGAGAATAAAGAAAACAGGCAAATCCCTGTGTGAACTGTGCCTACCACTATTGAGCTGACCCCCCACTATATATATACAGGGTGGGCCATTTATATGGCTACACCTTAATAAAATGGGAATGGTTGGTGATATTAACTTCCTGTTTGTGGCACATTAGTATATGTGAGGGGGGAAACTTTTCAAGATGGGTGGTGACCATGGTGGCCATTTTGAAGTCGGCCATTTTGAATCCAACTGTTTTTTCAATAGGAAGAGGGTCATGTGACACATCAAACTTAATGGGATTTTCACACGAAAAACAATGGTGTGCTTGGTTTTAACGTAACTTTTTTTTCTTTCATGAGGTATTTACAAGTTTCTCTTTGTTTACAGCCATTGACATGTCGCCGAGGTTAACACATGAGGAGCGGATAGAAATTGTGTTGATGTCTGGTGAACGCAGTAACCGGGTCATTGCAGCAGATTTCAATGCAAGACACCCTACGAGACCACCCATCTCCCATGCTACAGTTAGCAAACTGCTTGCTAAGTTTCGTGAAACTTGTTCAGTGTTGGATTTGCCAAAATGTGGACGCATAAAATCTGTCTCTAATGAAGAAACATCAGTAGCTGTCCTAGCTTCATTCAGCAAGAGCCCACAGCGTAGCACTCGCCGCATGTCACTGGAGAGTGGCATTAGTCGAACATCCCTTCGGCGGATATTAGCTACTCACAAATGGCACCCTTACAAACTCCAGCTACTGCAGCATCTCAACGAGGATGACCCAGATCGGCGCACTGAATTTGCAGAATGGGCAAAACAAAAATTGGAACAGGACCCTCAGTTTACGCAGAAGATTTTGTTCAGCGATGAGGCGAACATTTATGTGAATAGTGAAGTTAACAAACAAAACCACCGCAATTGGTCTGACACTAACCCACATTGGATAGATCCCTCCAAGACTGTTGGAACAAAAAAATTGATGGTATGGTGTGATATATGGGGTACAAAGATAGTGGGGCTATTCTTCATCAATGGAAACCTCAAGGCCACTGGATATGCAAAATTGCTACATGATGATGTGTTTCCCTCTTTATGCACTGAAGCTGGCATGTTCCCTGAGTTTTTCCAGCAAGATTGTGCACCACCACATTATGGGTGTCAGGTCCGAGCATTCCTAGATGAACAGTTTCCTGGAAAGTGGATTGGTCGTCGTGGGCCAGTTGAATGGCCCCCAAGGTCTCCCGATCTGACCCCCTTAGACTTTTATCTTTGGGGTCATCTGAAGGCAATTGTCTATGCTGTGAAGATACGAGATGTGCAGCACCTGAAACTACGGATACTGGAAGCCTGTGCTAGCATTTCTCCTGCGGTGTTGCTATCAGTGTGTGAAGAGTGGGAGAAGAGGGTTGCATTGACAATGGGCAGCACATTGAACACACTTTATAAGTGGTCAGAAACTTGTAAATAACTCATGAAAGAATAAAGTTACGTTAAAACCAAGCACACCATTGTTTTACTTGTGAAATTCCCAATAAGTTTGATGTGTCACATGACCCTTTTCCTATTGAAAAAACAAAAGTTGGATTCAAAATGGCCAACTTCAAAATGGCCGCCATGGTCACCACCCATCTTGAAAAGTTTCCCCCCTCACATATACTAATGTGCCACAAACAGGAAGTTAATATCACCAACCATTCCCATTTTATTAAGGTGTATCCATATAAATGCCCCACCCTGTATATATAGTAAAATTTCTTGCGATCTGAATATATTAATAGTACTTAAATGCATAAATTAATGAATAAATATATAAATAAATATATTGATGCATAATTAAAAACTTTAAAATCAGGATGCATATAAATACTTAAATAAATTAATGTTTGATTCAAAAAAGCTTGAGGATAAAATTATAAATAAATAGTTACAAGCAATGGATATGCACTTCATATAAATCTGTGTGCTAGTTTCAATATGGGTGCTGAAAAATTGGGGACTCAGTGAATTGAAGAATTGTATATGTGGGTATCCCTATATATAAATGAGAGGTGAATAGTGATGTTCTGGGCTGATTGGACAACTACAAGGAAAGAGTAGTTGGGAAGATGGACAATTAACCCAAATGCTGGTGATGTGAAGGAAAATGATTAATGCAAAGCACATGCTGTGGAAAGAAACAAGAAGAAAGAAAACCTGTGAGGCTGCAGAGGAAGGGACATGAAGCACAGCCGTACACTGCTGGCACGTGCGGCGCCTGCTTTGCTATGCGATCGAAGCGCGCGCTAGCAGCAGAAGTTCAAAAACGTGGGATGGGCAGGAACCAAGAGCGCTGGATGGACGGCGTCTCTGGCGGGGTGGAACTAGTAAGGTGCTGACTGTAGCGCTCGACGAATGGAGCGATGCGGGTGGTAACTAGACCGGGAGAGTATGAGCCATATAGAAAGTGATAGGGGGAACTGGCATATGTAAAGCGGAAAAATAAGGGTAATACTATGTATCCCTCACAGAGGGGGGAACATTAATTTGTAAGGGTGAGATGTAAGAAAATATATATATGTATATATGAGAATGAATAGTAATAATAAAGAAAAAACACAAACAAAGAAAAAAAGGGGGGAATAATAAGAAAAATATTATATATATATATATATATATATATATATATATATATACAGTACAGACCAAAAGTTTGGACACACCTTCTCATTCAAAGAGTTTTCTTTATTTTCATGACTATGAAAATTGTAGATTCACACTGAAGGCATCAAAACTATGAATTAACACACAGTGGAATTATATACATGACAAACAAGTATGAAACAACTGAAAATATGTCATATTCTAGGTTCTTCAAAGTAGCCACCTTTTGCTTTGATTACTGCTTTGCACACTCTTGGCATTCTCTTGATGAGCTTCAAGAGGTAGTCCCCTGAAATGGTTTTCACTTCACAGGTGTGCCCTTGTCAGGTTTAATAAGTGGGATTTCTTGCCTTATAAATGGGGTTGGGACCATCAGTTGCGTTGAGGAGAAGTCAGGTGGATACACAGCTGATAGTCCTACTGAATAGACTGTTAGAATTTGTATTATGGCAAGAAAAAAGCAGCTAAGTAAAGAAAAACGAGTGGCCATCATTACTTTAACCCTCCTCTTATGTTAGAGTCAGAACCGACCCGTTTTCAGGTTTTGAATGTCTATAAGCATCACATAAATTTGTTTATTGCATCAAGATTTTTTTACTTTGTCAGGAACCTCTATTTAACCACTTAAGGACAACAGGTTTATACCCCCCTAAAGACCAGGCCCTTTTTTACAAATCGGCACTCCACAATTTTAGCGGTTTATTGCTCGGTCATGCAACTTACCACCCAAATGAATTTTACCTCCTTTTCTTCTCACTAATAGAGCTTTCATTTGGTGGTATTTCATTGCTGCTGTCATTTTTACTTTTTTTGTTATTAATCGAAATTTAACGATTTTTTTGCAAAAAAATGCCATTTTTCACTTTCAGTTGTAAAATTTTGCAAAAAAAACGACATCCATATATAAATTTTTCTCTAAATTTATTGTTCTACATGTCTTTGATAAAAAAAATGTTTGGGTAAAAAAAAATGGTTTGGGTAAAAGTTATAGCGTTTACAAACTATGGTACAAAAATGTGAATTTCCGCTTTTTGAAGCAGCTCTGACTTTCTGAGCACCTGTCATGTTTCCTGAGGTCCTACAATGCCCAAACAGTAGAAAAACACCACAAATGACCCTATTTCGGAAAGTAGACACCCTAAGGTATTCGCTGATGGGCATAGTGAGTTCATAGAAGTTTTTATTTTTTGTCACAAGTTAGCGGAAAATGATGATTTTTTATTTTTTTTCTTACAAAGTCTCATATTCCACTAACTTGTGACAAAAAATAAAAACTTCCATGAACTCACTATGCCCATCATGAAATACCTTGGGGTGTCTTCTTTCCAAAATGGGGTCACTTGTGGGGTAGTTATACTGCCCTGGCATTTTAGGGGCCCAAATGCGTGCGAAGTAGTTTGAAATCAAAATCTGTAAAAAATGGCCGGCGAAATCCGACAGGTGCTCTTTGGAATGTGGGCCCCTTTGCCCACCTAGGCTGCAAAAAAGTGTCACACATGTGGTATCTCCATACTCAGGAGAAGTTGGGCAATGTGTTTTGGGGTGTCATTTTACATATACCCATGCTAAGTGAGCTAAATATCTTGGTCAAATGTCAACTTTGTATAAAAAAATGGGAAAAGTTGTCTTTTGCCAAGATATTTCTCTCACCCAGCATGGCTATATGTAAAAATACACCCCAAAACACATTGCCCAACTTCTCCTGAGTACGGGGATACCAGATGTGTGACACTTTTTTGCAGCCTAGGTGGGCAAAGGGGCCCACATTCCAAAGAGCACCTTTCAGATTTCACAGGCCATTTTTTACAGATTTTGATTTCAAACCACTTCTCACGCATTCGGCCCCTAAAATGCCAGGGCAGTATAACTACCCCACAAGTGACCCCATTTTGGAAAGAAGACACCCCCAGGTATTTCGTGATGGGCATAGTGAGTTCATGGAAGTTTTTATTTTTTGTCACAAGTTAGTGGAATATGAGACTTTGTAAGAAAAAAATAAATAAAAAAAATCAACATTTTCCGCTAACTTGTGACAAAAAATAAAAAATTCTAGGAACTCGCCATGCCCCTCACGGAATACCTTGGGGTGTCTTCTTTCCAAAATGGGGTCACTTGTGGGGTAGTTATACTGCCCTGGCATTCTAGGGGCCCTAATGTGTGGTAAGTAGGTAAATGACCTGTGAAATCCGAAAGGTGCTCTTTGGAATGTGGGCCGCTTTGGCCATCTAGGCTGCAAAAAAGTGTCACACATGTGGTATCGCCGTATTCAGGAGAAGTTGGGCAATGTGTTTTGGGGTGTCTTTTTACATATACCCATGCTGGGTGAGAGAAATATCTTGGCAAAAGACAACTTTTCCCATTTTTTATACAAAGTTGGCATTTGACCAAGATATTTATCTCACCCAGCATGGGTATATGTAAAATGACACCCCAAAACACATTGCCCAACTTCTCCTGAGTACGGCGATACCAGATGTGTGACACTTTTTCGCAGCCTAGATGCGCAAAGGGGTCCGCATTCCTTTTATGAGGGCATTTTCAGACATTTGGATCCCAGACTTCTTCTCACGCTTTAGGGCCCCTAAAATGCCAGGTCAGTATAAATACCCCACATGTGACCCCATTTTGGAAAGAAGACACCCCAAGGTATTCATTGAGGGGCATGGCGAGTTCATAGAATTTTTTTTTTTTTGGCACAAGTTAGCGGAAATTGATTTTTATTTTTCTCCCTTTCCGCTAACTTGGGACAAAAATTTCAATCTTTCATGGACTCAATATGCCTCTCAGCGAATACCTTGGGGTGTCTTCTTTCCGAAATGGGGTCACATGTGGGGTATTTATACTGCCCTGGCATTCTAGGGGCCCTAAAGCGTGAGAAGAAGTCTGGAATATAAATGTCTAAAAAATTTGGATTCCGTGAGGGGTATGGTGAGTTCATGTGAGATTTTATTTTTTGACACAAGTTAGTGGAATATGAGACTTTGTAAGAAAAAATAAAAATTTCCGCTAACTTGGGCCAAAAAAATGTCTGAATGGAGCCTTACAGGGGGGTGATCAATGACAGGGGGGTGATCAATGACAGGGGGGTGATCAATGACAGGGGGTGATCAATGACAGGGGGGTGATCAGGGAGTCTATATGGGGTGATCACCCCCTTGTCATTGATCACCCCCCTATAAGGCTCCATTCAGATGTCCGTATGTGTTTTGCGGATCCGATCCATGTATCCGTGGATCCGTAAAAAATCATACGGACATCTGAATGCAGCCTTACAGGGGGGTGATCAATGACAGGGGGGTGATCAGGGAGTCTATATGGGGTGATCACCCCCGTCATTGATCACGCCCCTGTAAGGCTCCATTCAGACGTCCGTATGCGTTTTGCGGATTTGATCCATCTATCAGTGGATCCGTAAAAATCATGCGGACGTCTGAATGGAGCTTTACAGGGGGGTGATCAATGACAGGGGGGTAATCAATGACAGGGGGATGATCAGGGAGTCTATATGGGGTGATCAGGGGCTAATAAGGGGTTAATAAGTGACGGGGGGGTGTAGTGTAGTGTGGTGCTTGGTGCTACATATTGTTGAGCTACCTGTGTCCTCTGGTGGTCGATCCAAACAAAAGGGACCACCAGAGGACCAGGTAGCAGGTATATTAGACGCTGTTATCAAAACATCGTCTAATATACCTGTTAGGGGTTAAAAAAATCACATCTCCAGCCTGCCAGCGAACGATCGCCGCTGGCAGGCTGGAGATCCACTCGCTTACCTTGCGATCCTGTGAACGCGCGCGCCTGTGTGCGCGCGTTCACAGGAAATCTCGGCTCACGCGAGATGACGCCAATCGGCGTTAGTGTAGCCTGGGAGAGCCGCCGCGATGACGCCTTTCGGCGTTAGGTGTGCGGCAAGTGGTTAAACAATGTAATAGAAAAATAATCCTTTTTTGACTAAATTATAAAATACTGTGGTGAAAATTAAGACATTTATAGTGTTAGGGTCAATTCTGACCCAGTTTTAATATAGGATTATAGGACACTAATAAGTGCCAAAACTGAAATCCTAAACACTCTCTGCTTAGTAACACTGACAGCCAATCACCTCTCAGCCCTGTGAGCTGTAGTTAGGGAGGGGCCGATCTCTTTGCCTGCTTGTCTGCTTCTCTAAATAAAGTAAAGAAACATAGGACCAATACATTTCAGAGTTGCTGACTTGCAGAGTAATCATCTCCAATATGCAGCATGCAAGAGTGAGAAGATTTATAGGAAGCCAAATACTGGATTATATCATGGATGAAAATGAGGCAGAGGACACAGAGCAGCATAGCGATATGGATGAGCAGGTTTCTGAGGCAGAAGATGAAGTAGAGTATCAACCAGAATACACAGACACATCTGATGAGTCTGATGAGGAGGCCACCAGTGCTGAACCTGCTGCTGTTCCTGCTGAAACATTTAAATCCAAAAGTGGTAAGATCTGTTGGAGTTCAGAACCTCCTGACTTACATGGCAGGGCAGCTGCTGCAGATGTAATCAAAATGACCCCTGGGATCACAAGGTTTGCTGTGACGAGAGTAAGTGACATCAAAACATGTTTTGAACTGTTCATGCCATTGTCACTAAAAAAAGTGATCATTGCAATGACAAACCTTGAAGGAAAAAAAGTCCATGGCAACATGTGGAATGACATAAATGAGGAATGCCTAGATGCTTATATTGGTGTTCTTCTTGCTGGAGTGTACAGATCCTATAATGAGGCCACTGATGGTCTCTGGGACAAGTCAAGAGGCAGATATGTCAAGATGCCCGATGGCTGTGCTTTCTAACATCCTAGATGTGTCTGCATACAATGCATTTGTGTTATGGACCCACATCCACCCAGGTTGGAACACAAAAAAAAAAAACAAGTGGAGAATATTTCTCGAGGAGCTAGGAAGTTCCCTTGTCAAGGCACACATTGAGCAAAGGAAACAGGTGTCTTCGAGATACAATCGCTGCAGCCGTGATCAGACAGATGCAGAGTTCATCAAGCACTCCATCCACACCATCAACAACACAAAGAGAATCAGTGCCAGCATCCTCATTATCATCTAGCCTTGCCTCAACATCAACCAGCACAGCCACAGCCACAACTCCAGGGATGCCATCTGATTCTAAAAGAAAGAGGTGTCAGGTCTGCCCCAGCAATAAGGACAGAAAGACACACACATTATGCCTCCACTGTAAAAAATATATCTGCAAAGAACATGCTAAAAGTGTCAGCTTTTGCCACACATGCATCTAAAAACACCCACACAAACACATGCAAGTTCTTGCACAAAGATGCTTTGAAACTAGTACTTGATTTCTATTGGTTTGCCTTGCTTGATTGTGTGTTGTTTGTTTGACCTTGCAAGTCTACATTTTGTATTATTACTTGCTTTTCATTGTTTATGAACGTTTTATGTTAAAAAAAAAAAAAGACTTTTGGCTATTTTCTTGAAGTAAATATATTTGGGTCAAAATTGACCCTAACACCATCAATGTTATTATAGTTAATGTTATTAAAATAAAAATAAAAATATAAAAATAAAAATTAAGAGATGTGTTCAAATACTCCTCAGAAACATTCTGGTGACATAACAACCTTTTATTTACTTATAATATTCTATTGAGGTTTATTTTACCATTTTTAAAATTTGAAAATAAAAAAGGTATGCTATCAAAAGAAAGGTCTAAGGGGTCACACCAAAAATATTAAAACCAATCTTTTCAAGGATAAAGAAGCCTAATAAGGTATCCAAGAGGTAAGAAACAAATTGGATGATAAATAATTGTTCAGAGGGTATTTTATGGCTGATTTAAGACACGGGTCAAAACCGACCCGTTAACATCATGGATAGTAACAGAAAGCTAACATAAGAGGAGGGTTAAGAAATGAAGGTCAGTCAGTCAGCCGAATAATTGGGAAAACTTTGAAAGTAAGGGCTATTTGACCATGAAGGAGAGTGATGGGGTGCTGCGCCAGATGACCTGGCCTCCACAGTCACCGGACCTGAACCCAATCGAGATGGTTTGGGGTGAGCTGGACCACAGAGTGAAGGCAAAAGGGCCAACAAGTGCTAAGCATCTCTGGGAACTCCTTCAAGACCATTGGAAGACCATTTCAGGGGACTACATCTTGAAGCTCATCAAGAGAATGCCAAGAGTGTGCGAAGCAGTAATCAAAGCAAAAGGTGGCTACTTTGAAGAACCTAGAATATGACATATTTTCAGTTGTTTCACACTTGTTTGTTATGTATATAATTCCACATGTGTTAATTCATAGTTTTGATGCCTTCATAGTCATTAAAATAAAGAAAACTCTTTGAATGAGAAGGTGTGTCCAAACTTTTGGTCTGTACTGTATATATATATATATATATATATATATATACCGTATATAACCAAAGAAAAGAACATCACCTCCAGACAGAATCGCAGGTGCAAGCTACCAAGGCAACAATGTATAAAAACACGAAAAAAGTAGCAGCACACTACTAAATGCACTAAGACTGGGTGACCAGGTGAATGTGTGAACCGGGTCAAATACATGACGCCCATACTTACTATTAAGTGGGGTAGAAGCTCTTAGCGCATATAATTGATCAAAAATATGTCGGGCCCATCTACCAGACGTCAAGGTGGCTTCTAATCAGATGGGAACTACTCTAACATAACATCTACTCTACTCCAGCTCCATTGTTACTCTGACTAAAAGCACCAGGGGGGGATGGGCGGGAGTGCTATTAATCCTGCTTAATAGTAAGTATGGGAGACATGTATTTGACCCTGTTCACACATTCACCTGTTCACCCAGTCTTTAGTAGTGTGCTGCTACTTTCTTCATGTTTTTATACATTGTTGCCTTGGTAGCTTGCACCTGCGATTCTGTCTGGAGGTGCTATTCTTTTCTTTTGTTATATGTATATATAATAGAGGAATAAGGCATCCTCTGTGGAACTTAGCACTCCCCACCCACCCCCTGGTGCTTTTAGTCAGAATAACAATGGAGCCTGACACTGTATCTATATTAGTGTGCTTGAAATATTCCCCCAAAGTGGTCATGTGCAGATGTAATGAGATGGATCGCCTGGCTAGAGATTCATGTTTCCTCTTTAGTTCTTTAAGTGATGGTACGTTAAGGAAGGTAGCATCTCCCTGTATCCCACTTAAAATACGCTCGGTCTCCTCCTGCGAGTAGGTGACACTGCTGGATGAATTTGTGTCGGTAATCGACATGATACAAAATAATATTGTTGAAAAAATGAGTAAAATGAACAAAAAACACAATAGTTGTGCTCAGCCAAAAAGTATACAAAAAGTGAAAATATGGCAGCTCCAACCAATATTGAGAATGGGTGCTAGCTCCAAATGAGAGGCTTACCCAAATTGTATAACTGAAAAGTAGAGCAGCACTCCGAGATTGCGATAAAAACAGGATGTGTTTATTTACCCATAAGTGACGCGACGTTTCGGCTCCAACATGAAGCCCTTCTCAAGCAATCTGAATAATGCAAAATAGAAATATATAGTGAAAGGTAGTGACATCATCAAATTGAAGTGCTTAAAAAAAGCCGGCATTAACCCATGCTGGCGTGAATGACAATATAAATACATCAAGATATTACAATTTATCATAAAACATGTGTAATTCATTCATAGTACAGTACAATAAAACAATATCATAAGTGTCCATACATGATTGGTGCAAAATCAATGTGTACATAAGATGCTTTAAAGATTGCTCCCAGCAATAAATAGTTAAAAAAGGTTATCACAATTCATTATGTATGGGGAATGGCAGGAACACATGGTGGTGGGCGTGAGTGAAGGTACATAACAAGGCAACTTACATACCCCCATTGCAGCTCGACAGCTGAGCACGGCGTACCCGGTCCTCCAGTGCACTTGCGCCAAACGGCGCGTCATGCAAATGTCATATAGAAGCGTCATCATAAACATACGCCTGTGCAGTATTCAGTTCTCCTCAAGAGGTTTGTACCAGGAGTGGTGTTGAGGTCTCCTCTGAAGAACCTATGCAAATTGGCATGACCAGAGGGGATCAGCGCCACAGACGTGGGATCTGTTTCTACTGCGGAGATCCGGACCATTGGATCAATCAGTGTCCAAAGAGGATCCTTTCTGATAAGGCTTCCAAGACAAGACCACCAAGGGACCAGGTACTCCCTGTTATTACTAAGAGTAAGCTTTTAGTTCCTATAACCATTTCTCTGGGTTATAATAAGTGGTCGGGTCAGGCCTTTATAGATTCGGGCTCAGCAGCCAGCTTTATTGACCAGGGGTATGCTACTAGACAGCGTATTCCAATTTTTTGTTTTACCTACGCCCATCCATATCATGGCCATGGACTCCACTCCCCTGGTGGGGGGTACTGTGAGGTCATGTACCTCAGAGATTTCCTTAGCTGTGGGAGTGTGCCACTTAGAGAAATGTTCCCTGTTAGTCCTGGAGAACTTACCAGTCGAGGTGGTATTGGGGATGCCATGGCTCCAATTACACAATCCTACGATTCATTGGACCAGAGGGGAACTGGTGAGTTGGGGAACTGAGTACGGCTCGTGTTTGCCTAGAATACGGGTTGAGTTCTCTGTGGAGTCTGAGGTATTACCCGCAGTCATAAAGGAGTATGCTGATGTGTTCTCGTCGTCGTCCCCGGAGGCTCTTACTCCCCATAGACCTTATGATGGCGCCATAGTCCTGGAGAAGGAGGCAAGGTTTCCTAAGGGGCGTATTTACAATCTTTCCGAACCTGAACGTGAGGCCATGGAAGATTACATTAAGGAGAGTCTCATTAAGGGGCACATTAGACCCTCGGTTTCTCCTATGGGAACGGGGTTTTTCTTTGTTAAGAAGAAGGATGGTGGTCTTAGACCCTGTATAGATTACCGGAAATTAAATAAGATCACTACCTGGAATACTTACTCCCTCCCATTGATTCCGGATTTATTTAACCAGGTATTAGGGGCGGCCCGGTTTTCTAAGATTGATTTAAGAGGAGCATACAATTTAATCCGAATCAAGGAGGGGGACGAGTGGAAGACAGCATTCAATACCCCGGCTGGTCACTTTGATTATCTCGTTATGCCTTTTGGACTCATCAATGCCCCGGCTGTGTTCCAAAATTTCATGAACAATATTCTTAGGGAGTTCTTGGGAAAATGTGTCATTGTATGTCTCGACGACATTTTGATATTTTCCCCTGATTTTAAGAGTCATGTGTTTCTTGTTAGACAGGTGTTGGAGGTGTTGAGAGAGAAACAATTATCTGCTAAACAGGAAACATGTGTCTTTGGGGTGCAGGAGATTATATTTCTCGGACATGTTCTGACTCCCCACGCCATAAAGATGGATCCTAGCAAGGTTTTAGCGATTAAGGGATGGGTTAGACCATCATCCTTAAAGGCCTTACAACGTTTCCTTGGATTCGCTAACGTCTACTGTAAGTTCATAAAGAATTTCTCGGCAATCGCTAGACCACTGACCGACCTCACTAAAAAAGGGGCGGATCTGGAAAATTGGTCTACTGAGGCCTTAGATTCATTTGAAACCCTAAAGGAGGCTTTCAGTAGCGCTCCCGCTCTAACCCAGCCATATCAGGAGAAACCTTTTATCGTGGAAGTGGATGCTTCTGAGGATGAGGCAAGAGCAGTCCTCTCGCAAGGTCCTGCTACCCTCACTAACCTGAGACCTTGTGCCTTTTTTTCCAGAAATTTTCCCCCTCTGAGAGAAAATATGACATAGGAAATCGGGAGTTACTGGCCATTAAGTGGGCATTTGAAGAATGGAGACATTTTCTTGAGGAGGCAAAACATTGTGTTACTGTTGTTACCGATCATAAGAACCTAATGTTTCTCGAGTCAGCTAAAAGGTTAAATCCCCTTCAGACTAGATGGGCATTGTTTTTTACTCTCTTTAATTTTTCCATAACTTTCAGACCAGGAAGTAGAAACGTGCGTACCAGCCTATAGAGACTCCACCTGAAACCATTTTACCAGCTAAAGTCTTCGTAGCAGCCTTGTCTCAGGACATCACGACTCTTATCAAGGTTGAACAACACCTACTGATCTGCCCCCTGCGGAGGGTAAGACTGTGGTTTGGGTAGTAGTCGATAGATTCAGCAAGATGGCTCACTTTATTCCCCTGCCTAAACACCCTAGCATCTTTGTTTGTGGAACAAATTGTACATTTACATGGCATTCCAGAAAATATTGTATCTGACAGGGGTGTGCAGTTTGTGTCCAAGTTTTGGAGGGCCTTCTGTCTGAGATGCCGGATTTCTCTGTCCTTCTCATCTGTTTATCGCCCTGAAAGTAATGGACACACTGAGCGCCTCAATCAGTCGGTGGAACAATTTCTCAGGGCATATGTTGCAGATGATCAACCTTCAATTAGCCGAGTTTGCTCTGAATAACCATGTTAATTCTTCTGCTGGGGTCTCTCCTTTTTTTGTAACTATGGCTTTTATCCTCATTTTCTTTCCGGGTCATCGGTCTCCTCGTGTAATCCCGAGGCGGATGAGATCTCCTCAAAAATGTGCACAGTATGGGCTCGGGTTCAATCGAACCTGGAAAAGGCTCAAAATACTCAGTCAAGGCCATAGGCCAATAGGAGACGTTCCACGGGAGTGAACTTTCAGGTGGGTGATAAGGTGTGGTTGTCCTCTAAAAATCTTTCACTCAACGTTGCTTCAAGAAAGTTTGCTCCTCGCTTTATAGGGCCATACAAAATCGTAGAGGTGATTAATCCTGTATCATTTAGGTTAGAATTGTCGGACTCGTTCCACACTCACAATGTATTTCACAAGTCCCTACTAAAAAAATACATCAAACCTGTTGTACAGTCACAAGCCGCGCCTCTACCTGTTCTGGTTAAGGATTCTGTGGAGTATGTGGTATCTAAAATTGTGGATGTCAGGAGAGTGCGGAATTCCTTGCAGTATCTGGTGCACTGGAAGGGCTATGGACCCGGTGAGAGGTCTTGGGTACCAGCTAGGGAGGTTCCTAGACTGGTTAAGAAATTTCATGAGGATCATCCCGAGAAGCCGTCACCTGAGGCCTTGGGTCCGGTGGCCCCGTGCAAAAGGCGGGGTACTGTCACAGCGCCGTCTAGGAGGCGGGCACGTCCGGAGGGCGAGCGCATCATAAGTGTGTCCAGCGTCCCCCACGCTCCTGATAATACTATGCGCGCCCCTCGCACATCTAATCTATGCGCATTCATGCGAATGGTTTTAGGGCTGAGTACCGAGCTGATCACTCGCCGCTTGGCTATGTAGTCTGTGTGGAGTCATGTGACGCTGGCCACGTCACATGACCCCTCTGGCTCCCTATTTAAACAGGCAGTCTGCTGGCCACTTAGAAAAGTCTTTCCTGGTGTACTTACCTCCTGCTGAATTCCTGACGATCCTCTGCTTGCTCCTTGGGTACTTTGCTGCTCTCCTGGTATTCTGACCCCGGCTTCCTCCTGACGATCCTCTGCTGACTCCTTTGGTACTTCACGACTCTCCTGGTATTTATGACCCCGGCTTCTCCTGACTATTCTCAGCTTGCTCCATTTGTACTTCGTAGCTTTCCTGGTATTGACTCGGTCCGTTCACGTTCTGTTGTTTGTCTGTCTGTCATCCTGCACTTATTCCAAGCTAGGGATTGCCGTCCAGTTGTCCCCTGTCATTAGGACTTGTGAGGCAAATAGGCAGGGCCAGGGGTGAGGGTGGAGTGCAGTGGTCACTTCCCTCCCCCCTATGTGTGTGTGTGTGTGTGTACACGACCGTTACACATTATGCTGGTTACAATGTTCACCCCTTTGTTGGAGGAATACCTTCATGGCTTGGCATCCAGTGTGATGTGGTATCAAACTGTACAAGGCCTCGACGTCTTGATACAATGGGCCTCCCCTTAATAGGTGTACCCACCTTATGAAGCTTAGGTAAGCTATAAAAGATGGCAAGGACTTGAAACTTAGGTAACAGAAAGTCAAATTCAGTCCTACTGATAAGGTAAGATTGTCACAAATTTTTTATGTTTAATGTAAGGACACTACTTTATGTGATAATATTATTTTTTATTTAATAAATTGACTGATCGTGACTAGAGTTGAGCGGAGACCTGGATGTTCGGGTTCGACGGGTTCGGCCGAACTTCACAAAAAAGTTTGAGTTTGGTACCCGAACTTGACCCTGAACCCGAACACCATTGAAGTTAATGGGGACCCAAACTTTTGAGCACTAAAATGGCTGTAAAAATGTCATGGAAAGGGCTAGAGGGCTGAAAATAGCATCATGTGGTTAAGATGCTCTGCAAACAAAAGTGGATAGGGAAATGACTTTAAATAACATAAAATACGTAAAAATAAGAAATAATAATCTTGATCTAGGAGGACGAGGTCCATATGGAGTAGTAGGTTGAGGAGGCGGTGGATGTGGCGGTATAGGTGGAAGTGGTGGTGGAGGAGGAGGTAGCCTACACTGATTTTTGGTTTTACATTTATTTATTTATTTTTTAATTAGGATACACTCAAAAACATTGGGAAATATAACCTGTGATAAGCCCCTCCAGTCGTGCTAAACACACGTTCAGACAATACACTGGCTGCAGGCCAGAACCTCCAAGGCGTAAAGGGCAAGCTCACGCCATGTGCCCAATTTGGAGACCCAGAAGTTGAAGGGGGCAGACCCATCATTCAGTTCGTGTAGGCATGTGCACACATAATGCTCCACCATGTCGCACAGCCCCATGATGTCCACGATCCAATTGGATATCTTCTCTATCAACTTTCGATGTTCTACCATGGTGATCATGGGTGGCGGGGAATCAGAGTTCCAAGCCGGAGAGGGAGCCTGAGAAAGGGATACCACATCCAAGGGACGTCAATGAATGAAATTAAATGTAATCGAGCGGAAATGTGGGACAAAGTATTGAAGCATAAGCTTCCAAGTTAAGGAGGGGGCGCGCGGCAATTACCCACTCCCGACTCGGGGAGGTAGTGACGATAAATAACAATCCAGGACTTTTAAGATGCCCTGTTATTTGAATGATTAATAAAAAATTACAGGGAATGTCACTGCAGTATTTTTGGATTAGGAAACATTAGACAGGAGAGGCCCTGCTGCCGCTTTGTTGACTGTAGATAACTTATGCCTGATTGCACGTCCTTGTGACGTCCACCATCCATTTGGATATCTTCTGTATCAACTTTCGATGTTCTTTTCGGAGCCTACCATGTTGATCATGGTTATCGGCGAATCAGGGTTCCACGCCGGAGAGGGAGCGTGAGAAAGAGAGAACACATCCAAGGAGATAAATGGATGAAATTTTGATTGAGCGGATATATGGGAAAAGTTATTAAAGCAGAAGGATCGAAGGAAAGGGCCAATTTAAGACAAATTTTAGAAATTTTAATCCCTGTCACCTATGCAGAGTAGGGGTTTATTCACATCAAAAATTGTAAAATGTCAACCCAAGAATGTAACAGAAAAATTAGTGAAAATTATTAACCTGTCTACTAGGTAGAGCGGGGGTCTATCACAGCCAAAAATTGTTTAATGTCACCCGAAAATGTGAAATAAAAATTAGTGAAATTTATTAAGCTGTCTACTAGGTATAGCAGTAGTATATCACACCCAAAAATTGCTGAATTTCACCTGAAAATGTAACAGACAAATTAGTGCATATTTTTTTACCTGTCTACTAGGTATAGCAGTGGTATATTACACACAAAAATTGTTGAATTTCATCTGAAAATGTAAGACAATTTTGGGATTTTTTTTAACCTGTCTACTAGCTATAGCAGTGGTATATCACACCCAAAAATTGGTGAATTTCACCTGAAAATGTAACAAACAAATTAAAAAAATTTTTAACCTGTCTACTAGGTGTAGCAGTAGTATATCAAACCCAAAAATTGGTGAATTTCACCTGAAAATGTAACAGACAAATTTGTGATTTTTTTTTAACCTGTATACTAGGTATAGCAGTGGTATATCACACCCAAAAATTGGTGAATTGCACCCGAAAATGTAACAGACCAATTAGTGAAATGACATAAAATAAAATATGTACAAAAAATATATATATATATTTTTTATTAGGGTACACCCCAAAAGAGTGTGAAATATCAAAAATACAAGGAGCAATTAGTAACATAGTAACATAGTACATAAGGTCGAAAAAAGACATTTGTCCATCCAGTTCGGCCTGTTATCCTGCAAGTTGATCCAGAGGAAGGCAAAAAAAAAACTGTGAGGTAGAAGCCAATTTTCCTCACTTTAGGGGAATAAAAAATTCCTTCCCGACTCCAATCAGGCAATCAAAATATCTCCCTGGATCAACGACCCCTCTCTAGTAGCTATATCCTGTAATATTATTACACTCCAGAAACACATACAGGCCCCTCTTGTATTCCTTTATTGTACTCACCATCACCACCTCTTCAGGCAGAGAGTTCCATAGTCTCACTGCTCTTACCGTAAAGAATCCTTTTCTATGTTTGTGTACAAACCTTCTTTCCTCCAAACGCAGAGGATGTCCCCTCGTCACAGTCCTGGGGATAAATAGATGATGGGATAGATCTCTGTACTGACCCCTGATATATTTATACATAGTAATTAGATCTCCCCTCAGTCCTCTTTTTTCTAACGTGAATAACCCTAATTTTGATAATCTATCAGGGTACTGTAGTTGCCCCATTCCAGTTATTACTTTAGTTGCCCTCCTCTGGACCCTCTCCAGCTCTGCTATGTCTGCCTTGTTCACTGGAGCCCAGAACTGTACACAGTACTCCATGTGTGGTCTGACTAATGATTTGTAAAGTAGTAGGAATATGTTCTCATCACGGGCATCTATGCCCCTTTTGATGCAACCCATTATCTTATTGGCCTTGGCAGCAGCTGCCTGACACTGGTTTTTGCAGCTTAGTTTGCTGTTTATTAAAATTCCTAGCTCCTTTTCCATGTCAGTGTTACCGAGTGTTTTACCATTTAGTATGTACGGGTGACTTGCATTATTCCTTCCCATGTGCATAACTTTACATTTGTCAGTGTTAAACCTCATTTGCCACTTATCTGCCCAAGCCTGCAATCTATCCAGATCCCTCTGTAGTAGTATACTGTCCTCTTCAGTGTAAATTACTTTACACAGTTTAGTGTCATTTGCGAAAATTGATATTTTACTATGCAAGCCTTCTACAAGATCATTAATAAATATATTGAAGAGAATAGGGCCCAATACTGACCCCTGAGGTACCCCACTAGTGACAGTGACCCAATCTGAGTATGTACCGTTAATAACCACCCTCTGTTTTCTATCATTGAGCCAGTTACTTACCCACTTACAGACGTTTTCTCCCAGTCCGAGCATTCTCATTTTATATACTAACCTTTTATGTGGTACAGTGTCAAATGCTTTGGAGAAGTCCAGATACACGACATCCATTGATTTGCCGCTGTCAAGTCTAGAACTTAACTCCTCATAGAAACTGATTAAATTAGTTTGACATGACCGATCCCTCACAAAGCCATGCTGATATGGCGTTATTTGCTTATTTCCGTTAAGATGCTCTAAGATAGCATCTCTCAGAAAACCTTCAAACAGTTTACCCACAACAGATGTTAAACTTACCGGCCTATAGTTTCCAGGCTCTGTTTTTGGACCCTTTTTGAATATTGGCACCACATTTGCCATGCGCCAATCCTGTGGGACATTCCCTGTCAGTATAGAGTCCGCAAATATCAGAAATAAGGGTCTGGCTATGACATTACTTAATTCCCTTAGGATACGGGGGTGTATGCCATCCGGTCCTGGCGATTTGTCTATTTTGACCTTTTTAAGTCGCTGTTTTACTTTTTCCTGTGTCAGACAGGACACTTTTAATGGGGAATTTATTTCAACATTCAGCATTTCATCTGACAGTTTATTTTCCTCAGTGAATACATTGGAGAAAAAAATATTTAACAGCTTTGCTTTCTCCTCGTCGCTCTCTGCGAATCCCCCCTCATTACTCTTTAAAGGGCCGACACCTTCAGATTTATACTTTTTAACATTTATATAATTGAAGAACATTTTAGGGTTAGTTTTACTCTGTCTATTCTGAACAAGGTACAAGCAAGTCCTGTGGGATCCATGCCTGGTTCATTTTAATGAACGTGAGCTTTTCCACATTTTCTCTGGACAGGTGGCTGCGTTTGTCTGTGATAACGCCCCCTGCCGCGCTAAACACACGTTCAGATAATACACTGGCTGCAGGGCAGGCCAGCACCTCCAAGGCGTAAAGGGCAAGCTCAAGGCCAGGTGCCCAATTTGGAGACCCGGAAGTTGAAGGGGGCAGACCCGTCATTCAGTACATGTAGGCGTTTGCACACATACTGCTCCATTATGTTGGTGAAATGCTGCCTTCTCCTAATACGTTCCATATCAGCTGGTGGTGCTGGTTGTTGTGGCGTGCTGACAAAGCTTTTCCACATTTCGGCCATGCTAACCCTGCCTTCTGAGGTGCTGGCGGTGCCCCAGCTGCATTGGTGACCTCTTCCTCCTCCTCTGCCTTCACCTTGTGCTTCCACTGTGCTCCTGCTGTCAGGTGGGAATGCCACCAGCAGCACGTCTACCAGCGTACGCTTGTACTCGCGCATCTTACGATCATGCTCCAGTGAGGGAATTAAGGATAGTCTGTTCTCCTTGTAACGGGGATCCAGCAGCATGGCCACCCAGTAATCAGCACAAGTTAGAATGTGGGAAACTCAGCGGTCGTTGGGGTGACACTGGAGCATGTAATCGCTCATGTGTTCCAGGCTGCCCAGAGGGAACGAAAAGCTGTCCTCTGTGGGAGGTGTATCGTCTGTGTCCTCTGTATCCTTCCAGCCACGCACCAGTGATGGGCATGAGCTGGTCTGGGTGCCACCCTGCTGTGAACACAGTTCCTCCTGCTCCATCTCCTCCTCCTCATCCTCCACCTCATCATCCTCCAGAACTGTGCCCTGGCTGGACAATTGTGTACCTGGCGTTTGTGGGTGCAGGAACCCACCCTCTGAGCCATTTGTGAATGACTGGCCGGAAACCCTATGAAATGATCACTATTCCTCCTCCTCCTCCTGAGCCACATCCTCTTCCATCATCGCCAGCAGCGTTTTTTCAAGGAGGCATAGAAGTGGGATAGTAACGATGAGAACGGCGTTATCGGCACTGGTCATGTTGGTGGAGTACTCGAAACAGCGCAACAAGGAACACAGGTCTTGCATGGAGGCCCAGTCATTGGTGGTGAAGTGGTGCTGTTCCGTAGAGTGACTCACCCGTGCGTGCTGCAGCTGAAACTCCACAATCGCCTGCTGCTGCTCGCACAGTCTAACCAGCATGTGCAAGGTGGAGTTCCACCTTGTGGGCACATCGCATATAAGGCGGTGAGCGGGAAGGCCGAAGTTACGCTGCAGTGCTGACAGGCGAGCAGCAGCAGGGTGAGAACGCCGAAAGCGCTCACAGACGGCCTGCACTTTATGCAGCAGCTCTGACATATCGGGGTAATTTTTAAGGAATCTCTGCACCACTAAATACAACACATGCATCAGGCAAGGTATGTGCGTCAAACCGGCTAGTCCCAGAGCTGCTACGAGATTTCGCCCATTATCGCACACCACCAGGCCGGGCTTGAGGCTCACTGGCACCAACCACTTATTGTTCTGTTGTTTATGGCCCGTCCACAGCTCCTGCACGGTGTGGGGTTTGTCACCCAATCAGATACGTTTTAAAACTGCCTGCTGTCGTTTACCCCTGGCTGTGCTGAAGTTGGTGGTGAAGGTGTTACGCTGACCGGATGAGGAGCCGGTAGAGGATGAGGAAGCGGAGTAGGAGGAGTAAGCAACAGGAGGCAAACTGAAGCGCCCTGCAATCCTCGGTGGTGGAAGGACATGTGGCAAACTGCTATCCGCCTCAGGCCCAGCCGCCACTGCATTTACCCAGTATGCTGTTATGGAGATATAACGTCCCTGACCGTGCTTACTGGTCCACGTATCCTTCGTGAGGTACACCTTGCCACAGATGGCGTTGCGCAGTGCACACCTTATTTTGTCTCCCACTTAGTTGTGCAGGGAAGGGATGGCACGCCTGGAAAAGTAGTGGCGGCTGGGCACGATGTACTGTGGGACAGCCACCGCTATAAGGCCTTAAAAACTCTCCGTCTCCATCAGACGGAATGACAGCATTTCAAAGGCCAGTAATTTAGAAATGCTGGCATTCAGGGCCAGGGATTGCGGGTGGGTAGGGGGCTACTTCCTCTTCCGCTCCAGTGTTTGGGAGATGGAGAGCTGAACGCTTCCGTGGGACATTGTGGAGATTCTTGGTGACCCAGATGGTGGTGTTGCTGGCAGATCCTCTGTTTGTGGGGTGGCAGGTGGCACTGTCACTCCAGAGGTGGATGAAGAGGCCGAGACTGCAGCAGAAGAGGAAGCAGAAGGAGCCAGAGACCTTTCTTGGTTTTTGAGGTGTCTACTCCACTGCAGCTCGTGCTTTGCACTTAAATGCCTGGTCATGCAGGTTGAGAATGTGTATGCCTCGATTCAGGCTCTGACGACTCGTGTCTGGTCGTCAGCACATTGTCTGAAGAACTGCCACGCCAGGGAACTCCTTGGAGCTGGCTTTGGTGTGCTCCCTCTTCTGCTGTGCTGGTGGCTCTGTGCGACCACAGCCTCTTCCGCTGAACTACACAGTTCACTCGCATGACCTTGATTCCATGTGGGGTCAAGGACCTCATCGTCCTCCACATCATCTTCCACCCAGTCTTCACCCCTGCCCTCCTTGTCGGTCTACACACTTTCGAAAGCCCCAGCAGTTGGCACCTGTGTTTTGTCATCATCCGAGACGTGCTGCGATGGTCCTCCCATGTACTCATCTTGAAACATAATTGATTGAGCATCGGTGCACTCAATCTCTTTCACTTCTGGGGCAGGGATAGGTGGATGGACCTGGGAAACCCTGCTAACAAAGTCATCAAAAAGCAGAAGAGACTGCTGCATGACTTGGGGCTCAGACTGCTTGGCTAATTTGCAAGGGGGTGAGGTGAAAGACTGATGGACATCGACTGCAGATGCCAACTCTGATCTTTCAGCAGGAGACTCGGTGGGAGACAATGTGAAGGAACTGGAGGCACTGTCAGCAACCCAATCTACTATCGCCTATACTTGTTCTGGCCTCACCATTCGTAGAGCCGCATTAGGCCCGACCAAATATCGCTGCAGAATCTGTCGCCTACTCGCACCTGAGGAAGCGGTTTCACTTGTGCGTGTAGCTGGCACAGATCGACCACGTCCTCTCCCTGCAACAGGAGCTCCAGCAGCACCACGACCTGGGCCACGTCCATTATTTGATGCTCTCCTCATATTTCTCAAATTTAGAATCTTGCCCTAAATGGGTGTTTAATTATTAGCAGAATAGAACGACAGTATGTAAAGGGTGTATCTCACACGTAAAGATGCTCACACGTACAGATGCAGACTAGGCCGCAATTAAAGATTTTTGCCCAAAATGGCTGTTTTATTAATAGCGGAATAGAACCACAGCATGTAAAGTGTGTATCCCACACTTACAGATCCAGACTAGGCCTCATTTAAAGTTTTTTGCCCAAAATTGGTGTTTTATTAATAGCAGATTAGAACCACAGTATCTAAAGTGTGTATCTCACAAGTACAGATGCAGACTAGGCCGCAATTAAAGTTTTTTACCCAAAATGGGTGTTTTATTAACCACCTCAGCCCCCATAGCTTAAACACCCTTAATGACCAGGCCACTTTTTACACTTCTGCACTACACTACTTTCACAGTTTATTGCTCGGTCATGCAACTTACCACATGAATTTTACCTCCTTTTCTTCTCACTAATAGAGCTTTCATTTGGTGGTATTTCATTGCTGCTGACATTTTTACTTTTTTTGTTATTAATCGAAATTTAACGATTTTTTTGCAAAAAAATTACATTTTTCACTTTCAGTTGTAAATTTTTTTTTAAAAAACGACATCCATATATAAATTTTTCTCTAAACTTATTGTTCTACATGTCTTTGATAAAAAAAAAATGTTTGGGTAAAAAAAAATGGTTTGGGTAAAAGTTATAGCGTTTACAAACTATGGTACAAAAATGTGAATTTCCGCTTTTTGAAGCAGCTCTGACTTTCTGAGCACCTGTCATGTTTCCTGAGGTTCTACAATGCCCAGACAGTAGAAAAACCCCACAAATGACCCCATTTTGGAAAGTAGATACCCTAAGGTATTCGCTGATGGGCATAGTGAGTTCATAGAACTTTTTATTTTTTGTCAAAAGTTAGCGGAAAATGATGATTTATTATTTTTTTTTTCTTACAAAGTCTCATATTTCACTAACTTGTGACAAAAAATAAAAAGTTCCATGAACTCACTATGCTCATCACGAAATACCTGGGGGTGTCTTCTTTCCAAAATGGGTAGTTATACTGCCCTGGCATTTTAGGGGCCCGAATGCGTGAGGGCAGTAGAACTACCCCAAAAGTGACCCCATTTTGGAAAGAAGACACCCCAAGGGATTTCGTGATGGGCATAGTGAGTTCATGGAAGTTTTTATTTTTTGTCACAAGTTAGTGGAATATGAGACTTTGTAAGAAAAAAATAAATAAATAATAAATCATCATTTTCTGCTAACTTGTGACAAAAAATAAAAAATTCTAGGAACTCGCCATGCCCCTCACGGAATACCTTGGGGTGTCTTCTTTCCAAAATGGGGTCACTTGTGGGGTAGTTATACTGCCCTGGCATTCTAGGGGCCCTAATGTGTGGTAAGTAGTTTGAAATCAAAATGTGTAAAAAATGACCTGTGAAATTCTAAAGGTGCTCTTTGGAATGTGGGCCCCTTTACCCACCTAGGCTGCAAAAAAGTGTCACACATGTCGTATCGCCGTACTCAGGAGAAGTTGGGAAATGTGTTTTGGGGTGTCTTTTTACATATACCCATGCTGGGTGAGAGAAATATCTTGGCAAAAGACAACTTTTCCCATTTTTTATACAAAGTTGGCATTTGACCAAGAAATTTCTCTCACCCAGCATGGGTATATGTAAAATGACACCCCAAAACACATTGCCCAACTTCTCCTGAGTACGGCGATACCAGATATGTGACACTTTTTTGCAGCCTAGATGCGCAAAGGGGCCCACATTCCTTTTATGAAGGCATTTTTAGACATTTGGATCCCAGACTTCTTCTCACGCTTTAGGGCCCCTAAAATGCCAGGGCAGTATAAATACCCCACATGTGACCCCATTTTGGAAAGAAGACACCCCAAGGTATTCAATGAGGGGCATGGCGAGTTCATAGAATTTTTTTTTTTTTGGCACAAGTTAGCGGAAATAGATTTTTTTTTTTTTCTCACAAAGTCTCCCTTTCCGCTAACTTGGAACAAAAATTTCAATCTTTCATAGACTCAATATGCCCCTCACGGAATACTTTGGGGTGTCTTCTTTCCGAAATGGGGTCACATGTGGGGTATTTATACTGCCCTGGCATTCTAGGGGCCCTAAAGCGTGAGAAGAAGTCTGGAATATAAATGTGGAAAAAAATTTATGCATTTGGATTCCGTGAGGGGTATGGTGAGTTCATGTGAGATTTTATTTTTTTACACAAGTTAGTGGAATATGAGACTTTGTAAGAAAAAATAAATAAAAAAAATTTCTGCTAACTTGGGCCAAAAAAATGTCTGAATGGAGCCTTACAGGGGGGTGATCAATGACAGGGGGGTGATCAATGACAGGGGGGTGATCAGGGAGTCTATATGGGGTGATCACCCCCTGTCATTGATCACCCCCCTGTAAGGCTCCATTCAGACGTCCGTATGTGTTTTGCGGATCCGATCCATGTATCCGTGGATCCGTAAAAAACATACGGACGTCTGAATGGAGCCTTACAGGGGGGTGATCAATGACAGGGGGGTGATCAGGGAGTCTATATGGGGTGATTACCCCCCTGTCATTGATCACCCCCCTGTAAGGCTCCATTCAGACATCCGTATGTTTTTTTACAGATCCACGGATACATGGATCGGATCCGCAAAACACATACGGACGTCTGAATGGAGCCTTACAGGGGGGTGATCAATGACAGGGGGTGATCAATGACAGGGGGGTGATCAGGGAGTCTATATGGGGTGATCACCCCCCTGTCATTGATCACCCCCCTGTAAGGCTCCATTCAGACGTCCGTATGTGTTTTGCGGATCCGATCCATGTATCCGTGGATCCGTGAAAAACATACGGAAGTCTGAATGGAGCCTTACAAGGGGGTGATCGATGACAGGGGGGTGATCAGGGAATCTATATGGGGTGATCAGGGGTGATCAGGCGTTAATAAGGGGTTAATAAGTGACAGGGGGGTGTAGTGTAGTGGTGTTTGGTGCTACTTATTACTGAGCTGCCTGTGTCCTCTGGTGGTCGATCCAAACAAAAGGGACCACCAGAGGACCAGGTAGCAGGTATATTAGACGCTGTTATCAAAACAGCATCTAATATACCTGTTAGGGGTTAAAAAAATCGCATCTCCAGCCTGCCAGCGAACGATCGCCGCTGGCAGGCTGGAGATCCACTCGCTTACCTTCCGATCCTGTGAACGCGCGCGCCTGTGTGCGCACGTTCACAGGAAATCTCGCGTCTCGCGAGATGACGCATTAATGCGTGACTGTGCGCTGAGCTGCCGCCTCCGGAACGCGATCCTGCGTTAGGCGGTCCGGAGGCGGTTAATAGCAGAATAGAACCACAGTATGCACAGTGTGTAACTCCCACGTAAAGATCCAGACTAGGCCACAATTAAAGTTTTTTGCCCAAAATGGGTGTTTTGCTTATAACAGACTAGAACCACAGTATCTAATGGGTGTATCTCACAATGACATATGCACCAAAGGCTACAAAATTTCGTTTTTTTGCCCAAAATGGGTGTTTGTTTAATAACAGAATATGACAGCAGTATATATAGCTTGAATTTCACACGTGCAGATGCAGCAAGGGCTGTAAAATTGTGTATTTTGCCCAAAAAGGGTGTTTTTTAAAACCCAGAAAATATAGCTGTATTTCTAGCTTAAATTGCACACTGACTAATGCGGCAGAGGCCCAAAATGAAGGTTATTGCCACAAATAGGTATTTTTTAAAAGCCAGAAAATTATTTAACTATTTCAAGCTTGTTTTTAACAATCACAGATGCAGCAAGGGCTGCAAAATTACGTTTTTTGCCCAAAATGGGTGTTTTTTTAATAACAGAATATGAAAGCTGTATATAACGCTTGAATTTCACACGTGCAGATGCAGCAAGGACTGTAAAATAGTGTATTTTGGCCAAAAAGGGTGTTTTGAAAAACCCAGAAAATTATAGCTATATTTCTAGCTTAAATTGCACACTGACTAATCCTGCAAACGCACCAGATTTAAGGTATTGCCAAAAAAGGGTGTTTTTTTAAAACCAGATTATTATTGCAATATTTCAAGCTTGGATTTGAATGTCACAAAAGCACAGATGCAAAACTGGTGCACTGAGCTTTCATAAAATGGCCGCCACCGCCCACCTAACTAACAGATGGATAAAAGTTATTTTTCTCTGTCACTGGGCTCAGGGCAGGGTAAAAAAATTGTGCACTGCACCCACAAAACTAAATCTATGAAGATCGCTGAGTTCAATTTGAGTTCTGATAACAGATTCTGTCCTATTCTCTCCCTCACAGCAGCATCCTCTCCCTACACTAAGTGCAGCAGAGTGACGTGCAGCGCTACGTGACTCCAGCTTATATAGAGGCTGGGTCACATGCTGCACTGGCCAATCACAGCCATGCCATTAGTAGGCATGGCTGTGATGGCTTCTAAGGTCACACATTTAAACTCTTGTTGATTTTCTGCTCTGCATCCTTTCAAAAAGCGCTAAGAAATCGCCGAACACCGAACCGGGGTACAAAAATCCTAAAGTTCGGTACGAGCCCGAACTTTACAGTTCGGGTTCGCTCAACCCTAATTATGACTGTTGTCACAATACTTCAGATTTTACAGTCCCATCTTTAATTTTGCACAGGGCCATATTATGTCAAAAACGGCCCTGTACCCAGCATTTGTCCCAAAGAAAATTGAACCTCTTTTGTCTTTAATGCCAATCATCAAAAACATCACTTTTTGAGCTTTTTTAAAACTGAACATAATCCCATATTTGCATAATATTCTTCATTTATAGAATTATCAATGGGCATACGAGTCTTTATTTGATTGTTCTGATTATCATATTTGTCATGCTTTTCTACTTCTAGCCATACAGTACTTATCCTTTTAAACCTTCTAAATGCTTTATTATTACTTTTTATTATTTATCTTTGAATGCTTTGTGTGCAATTTAACTGTGAAACAATCTCATTTTCTGAATTTACACCTAACAAGGCAAAACATGCTTAATTTATGTGATGCTTTCATGATTATCTTCTTATATAATTACAACACTCTTATTTATCACTTAGAAAATTGTTGTCTTTACAGTCTTTGTAAACTGCTTTAGATTCTTTACCTCTATTTATCATTGTAAACTGCTGCTTCTCCCCGTGCGGGGTTGAAAACATCCAGTGTCTGTCGGGAAGGGGGGGGGGGGGAGCAGCCAATGGCAGGCAGGGAAGGGCACCTGCGATGCTAGGGAGGCTCGTCCCCATGGAGTGGAGTGATATACAGCACACTGTCGGGTGCCTTATACTGTGGAGTGCTATACAACATACTGTGGGGTGTTATGTATTGTGGGGTGCTAATTGTATACTGTGGGGTGCTGACTGTATACTGTAGTGTGCTGTATACTATGGACTACTGTATACTGTGAAGTGCTATACAGCATACTGTGGGGTGCTGACTGTATACTGTGGGGTGCTGTTTACTGTATATGCTATACAGCATACTGTGGAGTGCAGACTGTATACTGTGGCGTGTGTAGGAAAGCGCAAGGGGCCATCATTGACTGAAGATATGTGTCACCGAGGTTCTTGGCCTCGGTGAGGTTAGAGCTAATAATTTTAAGTGGCAGTGGCAGCTAGTGCTGACTGACACTATTGGTTATTTAGTGTGGCTGTAAAGCCGATCTGGGCCGGCTCTTACTGGGAACAGCCAAAGTGCAGGGTGGGTGGCTGTTCTCCACGTTCCAGGCCGGGTTTTGGCTAGGGATATAAACCCCAGCCAACAGTCTCAGCTGGGTGTGGATTATCCTCCATTTCACAGTGAATATCTGTTGAGTCTCTGTGGTTTGGGATCTGCATATTGTGTGCCGTACTAAAGGACTGAGAGCCATATTTATGGGGAGCAGGCCCTAAAGCCTGTTGGGGACTGCTACTGCCAAAACCAGTGACAAGGTGAATGCTTTTTGTTCTGTGGACTTGCCATGGTGTGAATGAACACCAAGACGACAAACTGTAATTTTTGTTTGTGTGAATAAACACTGCACTGTTTAAGTCAAAGACTTTGTTTTTGCCTCTGTACTGCATCCACTAATCTGCCTACCAGAGAGAATTCCCACAGGTGCTATTCTGAATACTGTGGAGTGCTAAATACTGGGGAGTCCTATACAGCATACTGTTGGGTGCTGACTGAAAATTGTGGGGTGCTGTGTACTGTGGAGTGCTATACAGCATACTGTGGGGTGCTGACTGTATAGTGTGGAGTGTTATGCAGCATACTGTGGGGTAGTGACTGTATAGTGTGGAGTGCTATACAGCATACTGTGGGGTGCTGAGTGTATAGAGTGGAGTGCTGTGTACTGTGGGGTGCTATGCAGCATACAGTGGGATGCTATGCAGCATACTGTGGGGTGCTGACTTTATAGTGTGGAGTGCTATACAGCATACTGTGGGGTGCTGACTGTATAGTGTGGGGTGCTGTGGAGTGCTATACAGCATACTGTGGGGTGCTGATGCAGTGAGCAAGACCGACAGGGGAATTATACGTGAGGTCACGGTGTGAGCGTTAAGTGGGCGGAGGTAAATACAGTTCTGGTTACTCACAGTTATGTCGTCCCTGGGCAGGCCTGCATAAGTTAACAGGAGAACGGCACAGGAATTCTCTGGGGCACACTCTGGTGTAAGGGACACAGGCCAGATGGTGGTTTGAGGTGCCATTGATGGTCTGTATTAATGTGCCTATGGCAAGGTCCCTTGTAGTCGTGACGCCAGTATCTTTTATGGTGGTACAACCATTTACTGTAGTGTTAACTGAGGAATTGGAGACTGAGACAAGGATGGTGCAATTCAGCTTATAACTTTTACTGAACGTTGCTCCTGGTAACGGTTACATTCAAGTATAAAACAGTCTCTAGTACATCCAGATATGAAATCTCTCATGCATACGGGGGTAGGATATTGTAAGTCCTCAGATAAAACAGGCTCTTTGTCTTTTGTATATATGAAAGCTACTGCTTCAGACTAGGCTTTTGAAGTATAAAAGTGGTTTTCAGAATCCTTGAACCTCTATTTCCAGTGCTTTTCTGACAGTTGGCCTAACTGTCCTCAGGATTTAAACTGGAGGTGTGGATGCCAGAAGCTGTGTCCTACACCAAATTGCAAAGGTGCCTGGAAAGCCTTTGAGTCTGGCCGTTTTCTATCCTTTGACTTGAATAAAATATACTAATCCCCTTGAATTTTTTCTGTAGCAGCTTGTCACTGGTCACCCCAGAGGAGCGAGCTATAGAAGTAGATTTCTCACCTCTGGGTTGAATCTTGTAGGCTTTAACCCTGGACTGTGGAGCCAACAGGGAGAGAGCAGAGAGGCAGGAGGCCTCCCTCCATCAGGCAGCTACATCATGGCTGCTATCTGACTAAACTTCACTCTACTCTGCCTAACTTGGGCCTGAGCTAAGCTATATATACACAGTAACACTGCCCCATCTAGTGGAGAAACTAGTGTAGTGCACCCTAACTAGGCCTGCATAGAGGATCTTACACATAAAATCACATAATGACATGGGAGAATATGACATGAGATGAAGTACAGCATACAGGCATAATATATGACAATAAAACACAATAAAACTAGTTTGCTGTGCCCACGACCATGTAGTGGGACACTGCACTGACTGTATACTGTAGGGTGATGTATAATGTGAGGTGCTATACTGATTACTGTTGGTTGCTATACCAGTCCTCCCAAGTGTCCCTCATTTGGAGGGACATTCCTTCTTTTTGACCCAAGTCCCTCTGTTTCTCCTTGCTCCTTAAATTTCTCTCTTTTTGATTTGAGGTATATATTTGCATTACTAGATTCATTGACCCAGAAAGTGTTTGTCTGGTTCCTATCTGTATATTAGAACTTACATTGTATATTATTTCATTTAATGCAGTCAGGCTTTTAGACATTTCTATATTCAATTTATGTTTGCGCTATTTTTATTTAAATAAAACTATTGAAGTGTACAGTATAGATATGCAGGAAAAATGGATCTTTCACACGATGAACCTTAAGTGCTCATCTTTGAGTGTCCAAAAAGTTGGGAGGTTTGATATGGTGGGTGATATACTGCATTCTGTTGAGTGCGCCCCGATTTGCTGCCCAGCGCTCAGAACGCTGGCTCTGCTAGGCTTCAGAGCAGCACGCCCCCTCCATTCATCTCTTTGGGAGAGGCAGAAATACAGCGTTCGTGTTTCTCCGACTCGTCCAAAGAGATACATGGAGGGGGCTTGTTGTCAACACAGTACAGGGCTTATATTCACTGTGCATATTAACACTTTTAATATAGAAACACTTTATCCAGCTCACCTCCGTAATGGAAAATGTAGTCCCGGCTCCAGAGGCCCTGGGGGAGTGTTCCCGTAGCAGGCTGCAGATAAGTGAAAAAAGACGGTCCTGGAGACATATGAAGTTCCTCTTTCAGCTTTACTTTAATGAATCATCAGGTTAACAGACATCACCACCTTCCACATGACATAACGTTGACACGTTTCGGGTAGACACCCTTAGTCGTAACAATTTTGCCAAGTGTGGCATTCCTATTTAAAGGGGTCAAGGAACACTCCCCCCCCTATGACGGGGAAGGGAGTCTCCGACTCCATAGGTTGCCACACACATCGGCACACCTTACAATCATAATTAGCATAATTGCTACCACACTGTGTGGACACCGTCTGGAGCAAAATTAACCCTGGGGTTACCGGGGCACTTACTCACTGTCAGTAGCCGCACAGTGTGAATACATCCATGTTTAAAAACCTATATATCATTTCTGCTTGACATATTATATAAAATAGGACAAAGAAAACAATGGCCCTCAGAACTTTCACCAGTTACAACCTGTTTTATCATGGCAGATTATATTAAACAGTTTAGTAGTGTTGTATATATTAAATACGGATTGTCAGTAGATTGTCTCTATTATAGTTATTCATATAGCAGCGGTGCTGATATCCAACATTAAACATGGTATGCAGATATCAGCAATAGATATATATGTGTAGCTTGTAATATGGCATAAGTGCCATGATGAAGCCGATTCTCAATCACTTCATTACAAGCGAAAAAGACGCACCGTCTAGCTATAGTCCTATTATATTGGGAGACCGATGAACAAAGATGTGTGCAGACCTCGGGATAACTTATCAGAGTATATTCTTGACTATAGTACCAAGTCACCAGCATGCATGGACAGTTCAGTTTGTTTCATAGTCTACTGATAAACATAAGTTAGTTCTTTTTTCAAATTAAGGCCTGCTGGAATTCTAGTGCCAAGTCTAAAAATCCAGTAGGCTTCTCTGAGAAGGATTTTCTTTCGAAAATCTCCCCCCCTTCTGGGGGCCAGTACTCGCTCAATGGCAAAAGCCTGGAAGGATGACATTTGGCGTGCATGTTTATATATAAAGTGCTTGGCTACATTTGAAATATTTAGAATGTTTGGGTTATTAATATAGTTCAAATGTTCAAGAATGCGGTTTTTAAACCTGCGAGATGTGCTGCCTACATACATTAGATCACAATGCGTGCATCTAATTACATATATTACACCCTCCGTGTTACAGTTAATGTAACTACGGATAGGGTATTTACATGTATGATCTGAGTTTTCGAATGACTTAGTAGGCAGCACATAATCACAGGTTTTGCAATGGCTGCCTCCACACTTCGTGAAGCCCTTGTAAATGAGCCAATTCTGTTTGAAGTTGGTTCCTTTGCCACCGGCGGTGTATAGGGATGGAGACAGCGAGCAGGACAGGGTTGCGGCCTTTCTAGACACTATTCTGCACCCTGATTTCAGGGCTTGGTATAGAATATGGTCATCATATAATATAGGCAGGCATTTCTGTATAACAGAGCTGATTGCATTGAATTCACTGCTATAAGTCAATGATAGAGTTGGAATTCTGTTCTGGTCACTGTCTCCATACTCCCCAACACCGCCCGCGGCCAATTTTTTGCCAGATCTGTTCTTTGATCCTCCAAATAGCATATCTTTTCTATCTTTTTTTGAGGCTATCTCTCGTCCCCTTCTAATCATCCACACTGGGTAATTTCTGTCCCTCAGTCTTTTCTCCACCTTATTGAACTCTTCTTCCAGTCTATTTGTCTCACTACAGTTTCTGGCTATGCGTGTAAATTCACCCACGGGGATTGCTCTGATGGTGTGAATAGGATGGTGGCTCTTGGCATTTAATATGGAATTACCTGCCACTTCTTACCTGTAGGTGATGGTGTGCACTACCTCACCTGGAGACCCGCGGAGTGTCAAATCGAGGAAGTTCATGTGCACAGGGTGTGCCGTGCAATATAATAGGACTATAGCTAGACGGTGCGTCTTTTTCGCTTGTAATGAAGTGATTGAGAATCGGCTTCATCATGGCACTTATGCCATATTACAAGCTACACATATATATCTATTGCTGATATCTGCATACCATGTTTAATGTTGGATATCAGCACCGCTGCTATATGAATAACTATAATAGAGACAATCTACTGACAATCCGTATTTAATATATACAACACTACTAAACTGTTTAATATAATCTGCCATGATAAAACAGGTTGTAACTGGTGAAAGTTCTGAGGGCCATTGTTTTCTTTGTCCTATTTTATATAATATGTCAAGCAGAAATGATATATAGGTTTTTAAACATGGATGTATTCACACTGTGCGGCTACTGACAGTGAGTAAGTGCCCCGGTAACCCCAGGGTTAATTTTGCTCCAGACGGTGTCCACACAGTGTGGTAGCAATTATGCTAATTATGATTGTAAGGTGTGCCGATGTGTGTGGCAACCTATGGAGTCGGAGACTCCCTTCCCCGTCATAGGGGGGGAGTGTTCCTTGACCCCTTTAAATAGGAATGCCACACTTGGCAAAATTGTTACGACTAAGGGTGTCTACCCGAAACGCGTCAACGTTATCATTGTGGAAGGTGGTGATGTCTGTTAACCTGATGATTCATTAAAGTAAAGCTGAAAGAGGAACTTCATATGTCTCCAGGACCGTCTTTTTTCACTTATCTGCAGCATATTAACACTTTGCATTAACCCTGGCTATACTGAGATGTCACAGTGCATATTAACCCTGTACTGTCTGTAATGTCACATTGCATATTAACCCTGGGATGGCTGTACTGTATGTGACATCACTGTGCATATCAACACTGTACTGTGACTAACAGTACAGGGTTAACATGCATAGTGAGTGACATGACAGTACATGGTATACTGGAGTGGGCACTGGGCGGGGATGGCAGCAGTGAGATACACACACACCTTGGGCTTATATTCACTGGTCGGGCACCACTGTCTGTCTGTGGGCAGCAGCCAGACACGGACTGAGGTGAGGGCACTGGCTCCTTCTTCTTCTCCCCTGGTGCAGCGCTCTGGGGGCGGGGCTGGCAACATTCAGAAGACGTGCCTGTGTGCAGGGGTGGACTGAAAACCCTCAGGGCCCCCGGGCAAAATAGATCAAGGGCCCCCTTCCAGGCCACACCCATGTTCCGCCTCCAGCCATGCCAATGTTCCACCTCCAGTCACGCCCATATCCCGACTCCACCCCGCGGTCGCACCACGATCGTTATGCTCCTGATCCCATCACTACAGAAATACAGCGCCCCATGCCTCTTAAATCCAGTGACGTCTCCTTTGATGTAGATATTCTATGTCCTCATCTTCTCCTTTCAGACCAGACCACCATTTTGTCGCCATTTTCCGTCTCTGCAGTTTGACA
This sequence comes from Bufo bufo, assembly GCF_905171765.1. Classification (NCBI taxonomy): domain Eukaryota; kingdom Metazoa; phylum Chordata; class Amphibia; order Anura; family Bufonidae; genus Bufo; species Bufo bufo. The sequence continues at coordinate 263,149,869 of NC_053393.1, forward strand.
ACAAAAAAAATCTTAGTTTATTACTTTTCCATCATCCTCTCATCTTCTGGACAAATCATCCTTCTACCCCCAATACGGTGCCGCAGTGCTGTCACTGCTGGCCCTGAGAGAGATCTTAGAAGTTCAAATAGATGGAAGACTCAGGAGTCTATCTGACAGATTTCTCTTGTTTTCATTGTTGGAAGGAGCCGGTTGCCTCTTTCCCTGTTCCCTAAGCTGAGGGTTTGGTGCAGTGTTTCAGCAGCCTCAGGTTCCTGTGCATGTGCATTTCTACCATTGATATTTGCACATGTTGTTAGCAGCTTAGGCTGAGTATCAGGGAATGCTAGGAGGTTAATTCTTTACTCCCTAGGTTTGTGGCCTAGTCTTTTGTTATCTTGTTGTGGTTCCCTTTGGTTGTCTTTCCTTCCTGTGACATTATCAGCCACCGAATACCGCTACTGTTTCCCCTGCTCTGTGTTGTCATGGATCCTGTCTCTGTACTGGTGGATCACATGCAGGGGTTGTCGCTGGAAGTAGCAGACCTCCGTGAATCTGTTGCAAGGTGTCAGGCGTCTGTCTCCGCCAGTGGGGTCCAGACCTGCTCTGAACCTAAGATCGCCCTCCCGGACCGATTTGCCGGAGGAAGTGACAACTTTGTTTGGTTCAGGGAGTCTTGCAAACGTAATTTTTGCTTACGCCCTCACTCCTTTGATGACGAGAGTCAAAAGGTGGGGATCGTTATTTGTTTATTGAAGGGTGACGTTCAATTCTGGGCCTTTTCTTTGCCGACCGGATCCCAATCCCTCCAGTCAGTGGATGATTTTTTTCAGAGCCTTGGGACTTATTTATGATGACCCAGACCGAGTTTCTTTGGCTGAATCTATGTTGCGTGGCTTGCAACAGGGAAATCGGTCTGCTGAGTCCTATTGCTCTGAATTCAGGAATGATGCTGCCCTCCGGAGTCAGTTCTGTCAGGGGCTTTCTGAGAGACTAAAAGATGCCCTAGCAATCCATGAAAATCCTGTTTCATTAGAAGCTGCCATGTCTCTTGCGGTACGAATTGATAGACGTCTGAGGGAAAGGTGCAAGACTCCGTTCTCTCGGGACGTATTACCTGAAGTGAGGTCGGTCCCCTCAAACACTTGGGGTACCGAGACACCTGAGCCCATGTTTGGAGATGAAACTATGCAATTGGGATGGGTCTCTCCAGAACCTAGTGATAAGAACTTCAGGGCTAAAATGAGACTCTTTTTTTGTGGTAAAGAGGGTCATTTTGTTAATGTTTGTCCCTATGTAAAATATCAAGGCGATAATAAATTAAAAAAATGAGTTACCAATAAGTTTTGTTCTCTAACTCTTGGCAGAGTAGTTGGGGAATCTGAGAACATGCTTTTGTCTTTTACTGGTAGTACCTGGTTTCTCCTGCCTGCCAGGGTGGCGCTAGATTCCAAAAATATTGATGTGGAGGTATTTTTGGACAGCGGGGCAGGGGTTAACCTTGTGGATTACCAGTTTGTCCTGATGCATGGTTTTAAATCTAATGCACTGGACAAAGAGATCTCAGTGTTCGCTATTGATTCTGCTCCCCTTTCTTAAAAATCTTTGACTCGCATGGTGCAGGATATCCATTTAAGGGTGGGGGATTCTCATGTTCAGGGTATTTCTTTTTTATAATAAAGTGTCTGCCGGCTCCTCTGGTGCTAGGGTTGCCATGGTTGACCAAACATAACCCTACCATTAATGGGCAAGCGAGACAGATCAAGGGCTGGAGTGATTACTGTTTGGATAACTGTCTCGTCACATCTCTTGCTGGGATATCCACTCAGATTTTTCTGATGTGTTCACTGAGAGTGTTGATCAGGAGTTGCCCCCTCATAGATAATATAATTGCCCGGTCAATCTGATTCCCGGAGCTAAGTTGCCAAAGTATCGGTTGTATAACCTTTCTGAACCTGAAAGAGTTGCTTTGTGAGTTTGGCAAAGGGACACATCAGACCATCTAAGTCACCTATGACGGCGGGGTTCTTTTTTGTAAAGAAAAAAGATGGGACATTGAGACCGTGTCTAGATTTCCGAGAGTTGAATCGCATCACTATCCGTGATCCTTATCCCCTTCCCCTGATCCCAGATTTGTTCAACCAGATTGTTGGAGTTAGGCCCCTTTCACACGGGCGAGTATTCCATGTGGGTGCAATGCGTGATGTGAACGCATTGCACCCGCACTGAATCCGGACCCATTCATTTCTATGGGGCTGTGCACATGAGCTGTGATTTTCACGCATCACTTGTGCGTTGCGTGAAAATCGCAGCATGCTCCATATTGTGCGTTTTTCACGCAACGCAGGCACCATAGAAGTAAATGGGGGCGCATGAAAATCGCAAGCATCCGCAAGCAAGTGCGGATGCGGTGCGATTTTCACGCATGGTTGCTAGGTGACAATCGGGCTGGGGACCCGATCTGTATTATTTCCCTTTATAACATGGTTATAAGGGAAAATAATAGCATTCTGAATACAGAATGCAAAGTAAAATAGTGATGGAGGGGTTAAAAATAAAAAATAAAATTCACCGAGTCCACTTGATCGCGTAGTTGCGGATCTCTGTCTTCTTCTGTAATGTTGAGCTGCCGGCTAAGGACCTGTGGTGACGTCACATCACATGGTCCAATCACATGGTCCCTCACCATGGCGATGAACCATGTGATTGGACCATGTGATGAGCACAGTGACATCACCACAGGTCTTTTGCCAGGTCCTGAAGATAGAACAGAGACAGAGGCAGCTATGGAGCAGGTAAGTTAACTTTTTTTTTTTAACCCCTCCATCCCTAATTTACTTTGCATTCTGTATTAAGAATGCTATTATTTTCCCTTATTCCCTTATCACTTATAACCTTACCAAACATGGTGATTTTTCTCACGCACGTGCAAAACGCATTAAAACACCTTTGCACTCGTGCGGAAAAATCTCGCATTTTACCGCAATGCACCCACATCTTATCGGGCCCTCACACGCCACGCTCGTGTGAAAGAGGCCTTAAAGTGTTTTCTAAATTAGACCTAAGAGGGGCATATAATCTGGTAAGAATCAGAGAGGGGGATGAATGGAAGACAGCTTTTAATACTCCTGGGTCATTTTGAGAACTTGGTCATTCCTTTTGGTTTGACCAATGTCCCGGCAGTATTTCAACATTTTATCAATGACATTTTTCATCATTTGGTGGGAAGGTTTGTTGTCATATACCTGGATGACATATTGATTTACTCGCCCGACATGGAGAGTCATCAGGATCATTTGAGACAAGTCTTGCTGATCCTCTGGGAGAATAAGATATATGACAAGTTAGAAAAATGTGTGTTTGCTGTTCAAGAGATTCCTTTTTTGGGTTACCTGCTTTCCGCTTCGGGCTTTCGCATGGATCCCGAAAAAGTCTGTGTGGTCTTGGAATGGGATCTGCCCGAGAGTCAGACAGCGCTTATGAGGTTTTTGGTGTTTACCAATTACTACAGAAAATGTATCTTGAATTATTCCACTGTTGTCAAACCTCTGACTGACGTGACTAAGAAAGTGGTGGATTTCTCTGTCTGGTCGGAAGAGACGTTACATGCTTTTTCCACTATAAAGAAATGTTTTTCTTCTGCTCCCATTTTGGTGAAGCCTGATGTGTTTCAGCCATTTATTGTTGAGGTGGACGCATCAGAAGTGGGAGTTGGTGCAGCTCTGTCGCAGGGTCCTTCTCCTGGCTAATGGCGCCCTTGTGCTTTTTTTTTGAAAAAAACTCTTCTGCCGAGAAAAATTATGATTTTGGCAATAGAGTGTTGCTGGCCATTAAATTGGCCTTTGAATAATGGCATCATTGGTTAGAAGGAGCGATTCATCCCATTACTGTGTTTACCGATCATAAAAATCTGGCCTACCTGGAGTTGGCTAAACGTTTGAACCCAAGGCAGGCCAGATGGTCTTTGTTTTTTACCAGATTTAATTTCATTGTCACTTTTCGCCCTGGGGTCAAGAATGTCACGTAGCTTCCCTATGGGGGGGGGGTGGTGATACTGATGATCCTTGTCCGATTTTGGCTGATGGGGTGGTTGTATCTGAGCTCTATCCTGAACTGGAGGTGGAGGTGTTGGAAGTTCAAGGAGAGGCACCTGATTCCTGTCCCCAGGGAGGTTTTTTGTTCCTTCTGAGCTTCGTCACAAGGTGTTTAAGGAATATCATGATACTGTCCTTGCTGGACACCCTGCTAGCGAATCCACTGTTGATCTTATTTCTCAGAGATTCTGGTGACCAAGTTTATGTAAGAGTGTTGAGGGCTATGTGGCAGCTTGTGAGACCTATGCACGTGCCAAGGTGACTCATACTCGGCCCTCCGGATCTCTTCTTCCCTTGTCCATCCCATCCCGTCCCTGGACGCACTTGTCCATGAACTTTATCACCGATTTGCCCAGTTCTTCAGGGATGATGGTGATTTTGGTGGTGGTCGACCGCTTCAGTAAGATGGCACACTTCATTCCATTTTCTGGTTTACCCAATGTCAAAACTATGGCTCGGATATTTGTTGATAACATTGTTAAATTACAAGGCATTCCCTATGATGTGGTGTCTGATAGAGGGACTCAATTTGTGTCCAGATTCTGGAAGGCTTTCTGTACTCACCTGGGGATTTGTTTAACCTTCTCTTCGGCTTTTCACCCTCAGTCGAACGGACAAACTGAACGCACCAACCAGAATCTAGAGACATATTTGAGGTGTTTTGTTGCTGAGAATCAGGAGGAGTGATCTTCATTTTTGTCTTTGGCTGAATTTGCTTTGAATAACCGTCGTCAGGAGTCCACTGATAAGTCACTATTTTTTGATGCATATGGGTTTTACCCTCAGTTTGGTACGTTCTCTGGGAATAGTTCCTCTGGTATACCTGATGAGGAGAGATTTGCTTCTTCCTTATCATCGATCTGGCGGAAAATTCAAATCAATTTAAAAAAGATGGGCGATAGGTATAAACGTATAGCTGACAAGAAACATGTGTCTGTTCCGGATCTGAATGTGGGTGATTTGGTGTGGTTGTCCACTAAGAACATTAAGTTGAAGGTGCCATCCTGGAAGTTATGTCCAAGATTTATTGGTCCATACAAGATCTCTGCCGTTATTAATCTGGTTTCTTTTTGCCTTGAACTTCTGCAAGCTTGGAAGATCCATAATGTCTTCCATAAATCTTTGTTAAACAGTTTTATGGAACCTGCTGTACCATCTTCCTTGCCACCTCCACCTGTCTCGGTTGACGGGAATCTGGAGTTTCAAATTTCCACAGTTGTTGACTCTCATGTCCTTTGGGGTTCCCTTCAATACCTCGTTCATTGGAAGGGTTACGGTCCGGAGGAGAGAATGTGGGTCCCGGCGACTGATGCAAATGCCAGTCGGCTTCTGAGGGCCTTTCACAGAGCCCACCCTGGGAAAGATCTTAGAAGTTCAAATTGACGGAAGACTCAGGAGTCTATCTGACAGATCTCTCTTGTTTTCATTGTTGCTGACAGGTTTCCACCCCTTTGCAGATGCTGCTCATTATCAGTCAGGTGGCTCTTCATATGTTCCGCCTCTCACTTGCTTCCTTGCGGCTGATAGCTCTTCTGTGGAGTGCTCTGCTTGTGTGGTGGTTCTCCTGTTTCAGTTACATCTCAAGCTAAGTCCTTTCTTGGTGTGTCTTTCTTGACTAGGCCTCAGGGAGACACTGGCTCCTTCAGTTTGGTGCAGTGGTACAGTGTTTCAGCAGTCTCAGGTTCCTGTGCATTTCTACCATTGATATTTGCACATGTTGTTAGCAGCTTAGGGTGAGTATCAGGGAATGCTAGGAGGTGACCTCTTTACTCCCTAAGTTTGGGGCTTAGTCTGTTGTTGTTTTGTTGTGGTTCCCTTTGGTTGTCTTTCCTTCCCCGTACTTCCCGCGACATGTGCTCCCCAATACTATACTGCAGGAACAGATAATACCCCTAATAATACTAGTACCACACAGAGCCCCCATATAAAATTCCCCTTCTTTGTAGCCTCAGTAGAAGCCCCCATAGTGCCCCATAATAATGTGCTAGTATCAAGTGCACCCCATAGTTATCCCCCAATCATGTGCCAGTAACAAGAGCCTCTCCCCCCATGTGCCAGTAACAAGTGTCTTTCCCCCCTATGTGCCAGTATCAAGTGCCTCTCTCATTCCCCACCCCCCATGGGCCAGTATCAAGTGCCTCTCTCCTCCTCCCCCATGTGCCAGTATAAAGTGCCTCTCTCCTTCCCACCATGTGCCAGTATCAAGTGCCTCTCTCCTTCACCCCCCACATGCCAGTATCAAGTGCCTCTCTCCTTCTCCCCCCCATGTGCCAGTATCAAGTGCCTCTCTCCTTCTTCCCCCCCCCCCCCATGTGCCAGTAACAGATAGTTCGGGGACAAAAAAAAACACTTTTATCTACCTCCGCTGCGATGCAGGCCTCTTCCGGCTTGTGTCCCGTGCTGTACGGCTCAGGCAACGTGATGACAGCATGCTTGAAGTCAAGGGGGCAGCGGCCTCCTTGCTTCAAGTCAAGGTAACTGCGCCCCCTTCCCTGCCTCTTCGTTGTGACTGACAGCCGGCTGTTCAGCAAAGGCAGCCAAACTCTTGTGCATAAGCGCTGTCAGTCACAGCGAAGGGGCAGGGAAGGGGGCACGGTTACCTTGACTTGAAACATAGAGGCTGCGGCCCCCTTGACTTCAAGCATGGCTAGAAAATCACAACGGCAGGGGATAAAAGAACGTTTTCTGAGCTTTTGCTTTATCTGCCTTCAGGAAGAAAACGATAGTCGAAAACACGCTGCTGGCTAATCTCAGGTACTGCTGGCGGCTTGGGATGGTTTTTGGAGGTGACAGGTTCCCTTTAAGTCCCTCAAGTGGACCACAACTTACAATCATTACTCCATTATTCTGTATAGAAATCACTATATCACAGTTCAGTGCTGCAATCTAGTGGCCTGAACTGGGATATACTAACAATGAGGTTGGAAGCCTAGTACAGGCTGCGGCTCAGAACAGGGTCCTTTCCCCGATCTCCGCTGGGGGAAAGTGCACCTGAAAAGGAATCCGGAACTCATTGCTGTTATTTTTATCACTTATTGTGAGCCAAATTCTGGAGCCAAGCCTACTCTCAGATTAGGTATCATGAATCGATCTGTACCTGTTCTCTGGTTTTGACCCGCACCTGCTTTGAGTTGACAATAACTGATGAGAATAACTGACCAAATAAGTGTGAACTAAGCCGATTTGCAACACACAGTCATTCTACAGCATGTGCCACAACAAGGATCAAAACAACCTTTTTTCCCTCCACTACTTTATTGCCGCTGCCTCCATGTACTTATTTTGTTCCACAAAAGAGTCATTGGGACGCAGCTACCGCAGGGGCACACAGTGTTTTTTTTTAGGCTCTACTGAAGGCTGCTATATGCTTTTCTCTTGGTTTAGCTAGGTGTTAGCTAGGACTGTTGGTGGCCTGCACGATGATTCACATGCCCATATATGTGACCTGCCTGTCATTCTAACGCACAGTAACTGTTTGGCTACCAGAAATAACTACATGTAGCTATGCACACCAAGATACGTCGTCCCTAAAGTTTAATTGCAGGCTGGGATAAACCTGATTTAAAGTGGTTCTTGACAAATAAATTCATAACAAAGCAAATTTCTCGGAGAAATTCGGCAAAGCGACCCAATTGTATTTTTGAAAACTTTACTAATCTCTAACTATACTAAATGGGTTTAAAGGGCTTCTGTCACCCCACTAAAGCCTTATTTTTTTTTTTGGGCTACTTGAATTTCTTATACTGCGATATATCAATATATATCGTTCTGTAGTTTATTAAAAAAACTGACTTTTATAATATGTAAATTACCTCTCTACCAGCAAGTAGGGCGGCTACTTGCTTTGGCGCAGGCGCACTGAGAGGAGGACGCTTGCTCGGCCGCTCCATCCTCAATGCGCCTGCGCCGATGACGTCACATCTACACCCGTGTATGTTCTAAAGTCTTTTGTGTTGTGTATTAGTGGCAAAAACAAAAATATATTTGCTGTTCAGCGGTGCAGTTATATGTTCTAAAGCCTTTTGTGGTGTGTAATAGTGGAAAAAGAAAAAATACAATTGACATTCAGCGGTGCAGTTTTATGTTCTAAAGTCTTTTGTTGCGTGTTTTAGTGGGAAAAAAATATATATATATATATATATTTGCTATTCAGCGGTGCAGTTATATTTTCTGAAGTCTTATGTGGCGTGTATTAGTGGAAAAGGAAAGAATATATTTGGCATTCAGCAGTGCAGTTATATGTTCTAAAGCCTTTTGTGGAGTGTATTAGTGGAAAAAGAAAAAATATATTTGCCGTTCAGAGGTGCAGTTATATGTTCTAAAGCCCTTTTTGTCGTTTACTAAAGGAAAAAGAATAAATATATTTGCTGTTCAGCTGTGCAATTATATGTTCTAAAGCCCTTTTTGTCATTTACTAGTGGAAAAAGAAAAAATATATTTGCCGTTTAGCTATGCAGTTATATGTTCTAAAGCCTTCTGTGGCGTGTATCAGTGGCAAAAGAAAAAATATATTTGCGTTCAGTGGTGCAGTTATATGTTCTAAAGCCTTTTGTGGCGTGTATTAGTGATGAGCGACAAGGGTCATTTGAATTTGTGATATTTCGCAAATATTTTGTAGAATATTCATCATATATTCGCAAATTCATATATTCGTTATATTCTACATAATTTTTTTTTACGTGAAAATCGCCAAGGTTATGATCGCTTAATATGCCAATATGTGGGTATGTGTGGTGCAGCTATATGTTGTAAAGCCTTTTGTAGCGTGTAATAATAAAAAAATATATATACGTATTTGCCGTTCAGCGGTGCATAATATGCCAATATGTGGGTATGTGTGGTGCAGCTATATGTTCTAAAGCCTTTTGTGATGTGTATTAGTAAACAAATATATATATTTTTTCAGTTCAGCGGTGCAGTATTATGTTCTAAAGCCGTTTGTGGCGCATATAAGTGGCAAAAGAAAAAATATATTTGCCGTTCAGGAGTGCAGTTATATATTCTAGCCTTTTCTGGAGTGTATCAGTGGAAAAATATTCATATATATTTGCCGTTCAGCTTTGCAGTTATATGTTCTAAAGTCTTTTGTGGTGTGTATTAGTGGCAAAAGCAATAATATATTTTCTGTTCAGCGGTGAAGTTATATGTTCTAAAGCCTTTTGTGATGTGTATTAGTAAAAAAAGAAAAAATATATTTGCCGTTAAGCGGTGCAGTTTTATGTTCTAAAGCCTTTTGTGGTGTTTTTTAGTGGAATTTTTTTTATATATATTTATATATATATATTTGCTATTCAGCGGTGCAGTTATATTCTATGAAGCCTTATGTGGCGTGTATTAGTGGAAAAGGAAAGAATATATTTGGCGTTCAGCGGTGCAGTTATATGTTCTAAAGCCCTTTTTGTCGTTTACTAGTGGGAAAATAAAAAATATATTTGCCGTTCAGCTGTGCAGTTATATGTTCTAAAGCCTTTTGTGGTGTGTAGAAGTGAAAAAAAATAAGGGCCTATTTCTCATTCAGCGGTGCAGTTATATGTTCTAAAGCCCTTTTTTGTGTGTATAAGTGGGGGCAAAAAAGGGCTTATTAGCCGTTGTCTGGTGAGATGAGAAAATTACAGAGTTTTTGGGGTGTTTTAATTTCCTTTTTATTTATTTATTTGATCTAACAGTATGTCAGGCAGATAAGTGCCAGGCCCTGCACAGAGGATGGTTAGAGGCCAAAATGTTTCTGGTGCAGGCACAGGTCACAGCAGAGTAAGGGGGTGTGGCAGCAGGGGTCGCAGCAAGAGGCCTGAGCTCCTGCTGTCATCTAGCAGTCATGTCTTGACAAGCAACCCAGCGGTTCTTGAATGGTTGACTCGGTCATCCACTTCATCCCAAGTGACATCAGACACCCCCCTCCAAGAGTCGGTGGATTGGTCAGACACAACCCTTAGTTGGCATGTCCCGGGAGCAGGCCCTGTGCCCTCATCTGTCCTCAACCTGCCTCTGTCCTTTTCTGTTCCCTCAGTCAGAGAAGTATTGTATGCTGTGTGCTCAGCTCCACTATACAGTGAGGAGGAGCTACTAGAAGATAGTCACCAGCTACCTGCAAGCCAAGATGTGGAGGAGACATCCACCGCTTCCTCCACTATGCGGGCAAGTAGTGATGAGTAGAGTTGAGCGAACACCTGGATGTTCAGGTTCGAGAAGTTCGGCCGAACTTCCAGGAAATGTTCGTGTTCGAGATCCGAACCCGACCCGAACTTCGTCCCGAACCCGAACCCCATTGAAGTCAATGGGGACCCAAACTTTTCAGGCACTAAAAAGGCTGTAAAACAGCCCAGGAAAGAGCTAGAGGTATGCAAAAGGCAGCAACATGTAGGTAAATCCCCTGCAAACAAATGTTGATAGGGAAATGAATTAAAATAAAAATAAAAAAAATAAAAATTAACCAATATCAATTGGACAGAGGTCCCATAGCAGAGAATCAGTCTCCTCATGCCATAGCAGAGAATCTGTCTTCATGTCAGCAGAGAATCAGTTTTCATGTCATAGCAGAGAATCAGGCTTCACGTCACCCACCACTGGAACAGGCCACTGTCACATATTTAGGCCCAGGCACCCAGGCAGAGGAGAGAGGTCCCGTAACAGAGAATCTGGCATCATCTCAGCACAGAATCAGTCTTCATGTTATTGCAGAGAATCAGGCTTCACGTCACCCACCACTGGAACAGGCCACTGTCACATATTTAGGCCCCGGGACCCAGACAGAGGAGAGAGGTCCCGTAACAGAGAATCTGGCTTCATGTCAGCAGAGAATCAGTGTTCATGTCATAGCAGAGAATCAGGCTTCATGTCACCCACCACTGGAACAGGCCACTGTCACATATTTAGGCCCCGTCACCCAGGCAGAGGAGAGAGGTCCCGTAACAGAGAATCTGGCTTCATGTCAGCACAGAATCAGTCTTCATGTCATAGCAGAGAATCAGGCTTCACGTCACCCACCACTGGAACAGGCCACTGTCACATATTTAGGCCCCGGCACCCAGGCAGAGGAGAGAGGTCCCGTAACAGAGAATCTGGCTTCATGTCAGCACAGAATCAGTCTTCATGTTATAGCAGAGAATCAGGCTTCACGTCACCCACCACTGGAACAGGCCACTGTCACATATTTAGGCCCCGGCACCCAGACAGAGGAGAGAGGTCCCGTAACAGAGAATCTGGCTTCATGTCAGCAGAGAATCAGTCTTCATGTCATAGCAGAGAATCAGGCTTCACGTCACCCACCACTGGAACAGGCCACTGTCACATATTTAGGCCCCGGCACCCAGACAGAGGAGAGAGGTCCCGTAACAGAGAATCTGGCTTCATGTCAGCAGAGAATCAGTCTTCATGTCATAGCAGAGAATCAGGCTTCACGTCACCCACCACTGGAACAGGCCACTGTCACATATTTAGGCCCCGGCACCCAGACAGAGGAGAGGTTCATTCAACTTTGGGTTGCCCCGTAATATAATGGTAAAATGAAAATAAAAATAGGATTGAATGAGAAAGTGCCCTGGAGTACAATAATATATTGTTAAGGGGAGGTAGTTAATGTCTAATCTTCACAAGGGATGGACAGGTCCTGTGGGATCCATGCCTGGTTCATTTTTATGAACGTCAGCTTGTCCACATTGGCTGTAGACAGGCGGCTGCGTTTGTCTGTAATGACACCCCCTGCCGTGCTGAATACACAGACAAAACGCTGGCCGCCGGGCAGGCCAGCACCTTCAAGGCTTAAAAGGCTAGCTCTGGCCACGTGGACAATTTGGAGACCCAGAAGTTGAATGGGGCCGAACCATCAGTCATTACGTGGAGGGGTGTGCACAGGTACTGTTCCACCATCTTATTGAAATGTTCCCTCCTGCTAACACGTTCCGTATCAGGTGGTGGTGCAGTTAGCTGTGGCTTGGTGACAAAACTTTTCCACATCTCTGCCATGCTAACCCTGCCCTCAGAGGAGCTGGCCGTGACACAGCTGCGTTGGCGACCTCTTGCTCCTCCTCTGCCTTCGCCTTGGGCTTCCACTTGTTACCCTGTGACATTTGGGAATGCTCTCAGTAGCGCGTCTACCAACGTGCGCTTGTACTCGCGTATCTTACTATCACGCTCCAGTGCATGAAGTAAGGTGGGCACATTGTCTTTGTACCGTGGATCCAGCAGGGTGGCAACCCAGTAGTCCGCACACGTTAAAATGTGGGCAACTCTGCTGTCGTATCACTGCAGCATGTAGTCGCTCATGTGTGCCAGGCTGCTCAGAGGTAAGGACAAGCTGTTCTCTGTGGGAGGCGTATCGTCATCGTCCTGCGTTTCCCCCCAGCCACGCACCAGTGATGGGCCCGAGCTGCGTTGGGTGCCAGCCCGCTGTGAACCTGCTTCATCCTCATCCTCCTCCACCTCCTCCTCATCCTCGTCCTCCTCGTCCTCCAGTAGTGGGCCCTGTCTGGCCACATTTGTACCTGGCCTCTGCTGTTGCAAAAAATCTCCCTCTGAGTCACTTCGAAGAGACTGGCCTGAAAGTGCTAAAAATGACCCCACTTCCTCCTCCTCCTCCTGGGCCACCTCCTCTTCCATCATCGCCCTAAGTGTTTTCTCAAGGAGACATAGAAGTGGTATTGTAACGCTGATAACGGCGTCATCGCCACTGGCCATGTTGGTGGAGTACTCGAAACAGCGCAACAGGGCACACAGGTCTCGCATGGAGGCCCAGTCATTGGTGGTGAAGTGGGGCTGATCCACAGTGCGACTGACCCGTGCGTGCTGCAGCTGAAACTCCACTATGGCCTGCTGCTGCTCGCACAGTCTGTCCAGCATGTGCAAGGCGGAGTTCCACCTGGTGGGCACGTCGCATATGAGGCGGTGAGCGGGAAGGCCAAAGTTACTCTGTAGCGCAGACAGGCGAGCAGCGGCAGGGTGTGAACGCCGGAAGCGCGAACAGACGGCCCGCACTTTATGCAGCAGCTCTGACATGTCGGGGTAGTTGTGAATGAACTTCTGCACCACCAAATTCAGCACATGCGCCAGGCAAGGGATGTGCGTCAAACCGGCTAGTCCCAGAGCTGCAACGAGATTTCGCCCATTATCGCACACCACCAGGCCGGGCTTGAGGCTCACCGGCAGCAACCACTCGTCGGTCTGTTGTTCTATACCCCGCCACAACTCCTGTGCGGTGTGGGGCCTGTCCCCCAAACATATGAGTTTCAGAACGGCCTGCTGACGTTTACCCCGGGCTGTGCTGAAGTTGGTGGTGAAGGTGTGTGACTGACTGGATGAGCAGGTGGAAGAAGAGGAGGAGGAAGCTGAGTAGGAGGAGGAGGAGACAGGAGGCAAAGAATGTTGCCCTGCGATCCTTGGCGGCGGAAGGACGTGCGCCAAACAGCTCTCCGCCTGGGGCCCAGCCGCCACTACATTTACCCAGTGTGCAGTTAGGGAGATATAGCGTCCCTGGCCGTGCTTACTGGTCCACGTATCTGTGGTTTGGTGGACCTTGCCACAGATGGCGTTGCGCAGTGCACACTTGATTTTATCGGATACTTGGTTGTGCAGGGAAGGCACGGCTCTCTTGGAGAAGTAGTGCCGGCTGGGAACAACATACTGTGGGACAGCAAGCAACATGAGCTTTTTGAAGCTGTCTGTCTCCACCAGCCTAAATGACAGCATTTCATAGGCCAGTAGTTTAGAAATGCTGGCATTGAGGGCCAGGGATCGAGGGTGGCTAGGTGGGAATTTACGCTTTCTCTCAAATGTTTGTGAGATGGAGAGCTGAACGCTGCCGTGTGACATGGTTGAGATGCTTGGTGACGCAGGTGGTGGTTTTGGTGGTACATCCCAATGTTTGCTGGGCGGCAAGTGCCAACGTCCCTCCAGAGGCGGAGGAAGAGGCCGAGACGGCGGCAGCAGCAGAAGAGGCCGAGGCGGCAGAAGCAGAAGAGGTAGCAGGGGGAGCCTGAGTGACTTCCTTGTTTTTAAGGTGTTTACTCCACTGCAGTTCATGCTTTGCATGCAGGTGCCTGGTCATGCAGGTTGTGCTAAGGTTCAGAACGTTAATGCCTCGCTTCAGGCTCTGATGGCACAGCGTGCAAACCGTTCGGGTCTTGTCGTCAGCACATTGTTTGAAGAAGTGCCATGCCAGGGAACTCCTTGAAGCTGCCTTTGGGGTGCTCGGTCCCAGATGGCGGCGGTCAGTAGCAGGCGGAATCTCTTGGCGGCGGGTGTTCTGATTTTTCCCACTGCTCCCTCTTTTGCTACGCTGTTGGCTCGGTCTCACCACTGCCTCTTCCTCTGAACTGTGAAAGTCAGTGGCACGACCTTCATTCCATGTGGGGTCTAGGACCTCATCGTCCCCTGCATCGTCTTCCACCCAGTCTTGATCCCTGACCTCCTGTTCAGTCTGCACACTGCAGAAAGACGCAGCAGTTGGCACCTGTGTTTCATCATCATCAGAGACGTGCTGAGGTGGTATTCCCATGTCCTCATCATCAGGAAACATAAGTGGTTGTGCGTTAGTGCATTTTATCTCTTCCACCCCTGGGGAAGGGCTAGGTGGATGCCCTTGGGAAACCCTGGCAGCAGAGTCTTCAAACAGCATAAGAGACTGCTGCATAACTTGAGGCTCAGACAGTTTCCCTGATATGCATGGGGGTGATGTGACAGACTGATGGGCTTGGTTTTCATGTGCCATCTGTGCGCTTTCTGCAGAAGACTGGGTGAGAGATAAGGTGAACGTGCTGGATGCACTGTCGGCCACCCAATTGACTAATGCCTGTACCTGCTCAGGCCTTACCATCCTTAGAACGGCATTGGGCCCCACCAAATATCCCTGTAAATTCTGGCGGCTACTGGGACCTGAGGTAGTTGGTACACTAGGACGTGTGGCTGTGGCAGAACGGCCATGTCCTCTCCCAGCACCAGAGGGTCCACTAACACCACCACGACCATGTCCACGTCCGCGTCCTTTACTAGATGTTTTCCTCATTGTTACCGTTCACCACAATAAGAAAAATATTATTCGGGCCAATGTATTAAATAAAAATTCAGGCCTTTTTTTACAGACACCTAACACTGTCTTGCTATCTACAGTCATGTGAAAAAATTAGGACACCCTTTGAAAGCATGTGGTTTTTTGTAACATTTTTAATAAATGGTTATTTCATCTCCGTTTCAACAATACAGAGAGATTAAAGTAATCCGACTAAACAAAGAAAACTGAAGAAAAGTCTTTTCAAGATCTTCTGTAAATGTCATTCTACAAAAATGCCTATTCTAACTGAGGAAAAAGATAGGACACCCTTGCCCCTAATAGCGAGTGTTACCTCCTTTGGCTGAAATAACTGCAGTGAGACGGTTCTTGTAGCCATCTACCAGTCTTCGACATCGGTCTGAGGAAATTTTACCCCACTCCTCAATGCAGAACTTTTTCAGCTGTGAGATGTTTGAGGGGTTTCTTGCACGTACAGCCCTTTTCAAGTCACCCCACAGCATCTCAATGGGATTCAAATCTGGACTTTGACTTGGCCATTCCAGGACTCTCCATTTCTTCTTTTTCAGCCAATCTTTGGTTGATTTACTAGTATGTTTTGGGTCATTGTCATGTTGCATGGTCCAGTTCCGCTTCAGCTTTAATTTTCTAACTGATGGTCTCACATGTTCTTCAAGCACCTTCTGATACACAGTAGAATTCATCGTGGATTCTATGATGGTGAGCTGACCAGGTCCTGCTGCAGCAAAGCAGCCCCAAACCATGACACTTCCACCTCCATGCTTCACAGTTGGTATGAGGTTCTTTTCTTGGAATGCTGTGTTTGGTTTACGCCAAACATGTCCTCTGCTGTTGTGTCCAAATAATTCAATTTTGGACTCATCTGTCCAAAGAACATTATTCCAGAAGTCCTGGTCTTTGTCAACTTTATCGCTGGCAAATGTCAGTCTGGCCTCGATGTTTCTCTTGGAAAGCAAAGGTTTCCTCCTTGCACACCTCCCATGCAAGTTAAACTTGTACAGTCTCTTTCTGATTGTAGAGGCATGTACTTCTACATCAACAGTAGCCAGAGCCTGCTGTAGTTCTCGAGATGACACTTTAGGGTTTTTGGATACCTCTTTTAGCATCTTGCGGTCTGCTCTTGGGGTGAACTTGCTGGGGCGACCAGTCCTGGGCATGTTGGCAGTTGTTTTGAAAGCCCTCCACTTGTAGACTATCTTCCGGACAGTGGAATGGCTGATTTCAAAATCTTTTGAGATCTTTTTAAATCCCTTCCCAGACTCATAGGCTGCTACAATCTTTTTTCTGAAGTCCTCTGACAGCTCTTTTGCTCTCACCATGGTGCTCACTCTCACTTCAACAGTCAGGAGCACACCAAACTAAATGTCTGAGGTTTAAATAGGGCAAGCCTCATTCAACATGCAGAGTAACGATCTACTAATTATGTGCACCTGGTGTGATATACCTGTGTGAGATCTGAGCCAATTTAAGAGGGAATACATGTGAGGGTGTCCTATCTTTTTCCTCAGTTAGAATAGGCATTTTTGTAGAATGACATTTACAGAAGATCTTGAAAAGACTTTTCTTCAGTTTTCTTTGTTTAGTTGGATTACTTTAATCTCTCTGTATTGTTGAAACGGAGATGAAATAACCATTTATTAAAAATGTTACAAAAAACCACATGCTTTCAAAGGGTGTCCTAATTTTTTCACATGACTGTATTTAGGTACCGTATTACACTAATACAGGCACACCAGTAATGACAGATTTAGCTGAATATAAATGTGAGGCCTATTTTTTAGGCGCTGTGTGACAGGTATACGTTTAATCACAGAATTAGACTTGTATCTGCACTGTAGCGTGTGTGTTAAGTTTTTCAGAATGACCCTATCAGCACCTTTTTGGGATAGATTTAAAGTAGTCCTGATACAGCAGAAACCACTAATTTTAAGAATTGCAAATTTGGGAATTGTTTTTCAACCCAGAACAAAAACTGTGCTTTTACAGTCACTAAAAATAACTTGACCAGCTAAAACAGTACTGATTTGGATGAATATAAATGTCAGGCCTATTTTTTAGGCGCTGTGTGACAGGTATACGTTTAATCACAGAATTAGACTTGTATCTGCACTGTAGCGTGTGTGTTAAGTTTTTCAGAATGACCCTATCAGCACCTTGAATCTAATATACCCTTTTAGGGATAGATTTAAAGTAGGCCTGATACAGCAGAAACCACTAATTTTGAGAATTGCAAATTTGGGAATTGTTTTTCAAAAACTGTGCTTTTACGGTCACTAAAAATAATTTGACCAGCTAAAACAGTACTGATTTGGATGAATATAAATGTCAGGCCTATTTTTTAGGCGCTGGGTGACAGGCTCAACTTGCCCCTGATGTAGTATATGGCCAAAAAATAACCACACTATTGATGGTTAAATGCACTTGGGTGACACAGTCTCAGCCTGCACCTGATGTAGTATATGGCCAAAAAATAACCACACTATTGATGGTTAAATGCACTTGATGAAAGCTTGACCCTGATGTAGGATATAGCAAAAAATAACCACACTATTGATGGTTAAATGCACTTGGGTGACACAGGCTCAGCCTGCACCTGATGTAGTATGTGGCCAAAAAATAACCACACTATTGATGGTTAAATGCACTTGATGAAAGCTTGACCCTGATGTAGGATATAGCAAAAAATAACCACACTATTGATGGTTAAATGTACTTGGGTGACACAGGCTCAGCCTGCACCTGATGTAGTATATGGCCAAAAAATAACCACACTATTGATGGTTAAATGCACTTGATGAAAGCTTGACCCTGATGTAGGATATAGCAAAAAATAACCACACTATTGATGGTTAAATGCACTTGGTGGTAGCTTGTGCTGGCGCACCACAAGCCACAAAATGGCCGCCGATCACCCCAGAAAAAAGTGACTGAAAAACGCTCTGGGCAGCCTAAAAACACTGAGCAATTGAATAGAAGCAGTTCAATGATCCACAGCTGTAGATCGATCACTGAATGAAGTCTTTTAGAGGAGTTAATCTGCCTAATCTCGCCCTAACGTCGCAGCTGCAACCTCTCCCTACGCTTGTATCAGCAGAGTGACGTGCAGCGCTACGTGACCCAAGCTTATATAGAGGCTGGGTCACATGCTGCACTGGCCAATCACAGCCATGCCAATAGTAGGCATGGCTGTGATGGCCTCTTGGGGCAAGTAGTATGATGCTTGTTGATTGGCTGCTTTGCAGCCTTTCAAAAAGCGCCAAGAAAGCGCCGAACACCGAACCCGAACTCAGACTTTTACGAAAATGTTCGGGTTCGGGTCCGTGTCACGGACACCCCAAAATTCGGTACGAACCGAACCCGAACTATACAGTTTGGGTTCGCTCATCCCTAGTGATGAGGAGAGTGGCGTGAGAGCTGGTGTTTTGCGAGCAGTCAGGCTCATGACCCAGAGGCAGTTTGAGGAGGACACCAGTGACATGCAGACAGTACTCGATAATGGTGATGTAGCTGATCACACTTGGGAGCCGGGTGATGAAGGGGCTTCATCATCATCAGAAGAAGAGGGTGGCAGCTTGCACATGAGGCACAGTCGATAGCGTGGACCTGGAATCAGCAAGGTGGCAGTAGTGGGAGGTCGGTAGCCAAACGTGCCCGGGGTAGACCACCCACTTCGCAGGAGCTTACTTGCCCAGGAAGTAGCGGTGTACAGGTTCGCAGAGGCAGCGACTGTAGCAGTCAGTCAGTGCGTAGTGTTGGGGGTAAAATCACCATATTCGGCGGTGTGGAATTTCTTGTTAAGCCGCCGAAGGAGGTCAACATGGCCATATGTAAAATCTGTGGGCAGAAAGTGTGGTCAGGGTACCAATGTTGGCACCATAGCCCTGCGTCAACATATGCAACGTCACCATAAAGTGGCCTGTTAGAACCGTAGCTCTGATATGGTGGTCCAGCCTGTCAAAGCGACCGCTGCATCATTCAGTGGCACGCACCCAATTTCATCCAGTCAAGGCTCCACTAACTTAGCAGAAGGGAGCTGTTTCTCCTTCCCATCATCTTCTGGTCCTTATGCTTCTGCGCCTCCTCCTCCTCGTCTGGTGCTGCAGTCCCTCCCTTTCCAATATATGTCCTTTACAGCCCACTGGGTAAATGTGGTTCCTGCCCAGCCACACCAGCAACTTGGCCAGGTGACGCCTCTTCCGTATCCACGTTCTAATGCTGTTGGTCGTGTGACAATGTCCGCCTCTGTTTCCTCCTCCCCCACAGAGTCCTTCTTTGCAGGGACAATTCACAGTGCCCCTCCAGCAAACCACATATGCAGTGCAAGGCGGTATCACTCTGTTCTGCACCTCGTTTTCCTGGGCGAACGGAGTCACACAGAGGAGGAACTGGCTTTCTCCTCGACAACTGAAAATTCGAACCATAGTGACTGACAACGGGAAGAACATGGTGTCAGCAATGCGTCAAGGAGGGCTGAGCCATGCGCTCTACATGGCACATATGTTCAATCTGGTTGTCAAGCTGTTCCTGAAGTCTACCACCAATCTGCAAGACATCCTAAAAATGGCCAGGAAACTTTGCATGGACTTTAGCCACTTGTACACCGCAAAACACATCCTCCTTGAGCTGCAGCGGCCGAACGGCATCCCCCAGCACAGGCTCATATGCAACGTTTTCACCCTTGGAATTCCACCCTCCATATGTTGGGCCGACTGTATTAACAGAGAAAGGCCATAAACGATTTCTTGATGATCCAAGCGGACAGGAGTTCTCTCCTGTGTAACTTTGTTGTCAGTCAGTGGCAACTCATGTGTGACACCTGCCATTTGCTCAGGCCCTTTGAGGAGGCCCCATTATTTGTCAGTCACCAGGACTACGGGATGAACAATATCATTCCACTGCTTAATGTCCTGGAACAGATGCTGGTAAATCTGGCTGGTCAGGGGACTGGAGACGTGACGCCTACATCTCACAGCCACATGAGCCCTGTGGGGGCTGAACTGGAGAAGGAGGAGAAGGAGAAGGAGGAGGAGGACATTGGAGAACAAGCATTGTGTAGCAAAATGGGTGGTTTTTCTACACAGGTGACAGTAGAGGAGGAGCAGAAGCAGCCAGAGAAGCTACAGGGCGATGAGGAAGAGGAGGCAGAGGACCCAGACACACCATTGCAGTATGCAGTGGAGATGGAGGCAGGGATTCCCTCCGAGTTACTTGCGCAAATGGCCCGCTGCATGCTCACTTGCTTGCGTAGTGACAGCCAAATTGTCACCACTCGGCAGAAAGATGACTTCTGGCTCTCCACCTTGTTGGGCCCTCGCTACCATTCCAAAATTGGGGCCATTTTTACACCCGCTGAGAGGGAGGATAAACTGAACTACTACAGTGACAACCTATGTAGTCAGTTGGCCGCTGCCTATCTGCGCCATCATCCATCCTCTCACAGGTCTGACCAGGGGGCCCTCTGCGCTCAAATTCCACTGCCATGGCTGCTGGGGAGGGGTTGGGTGGCAGGAGCAGTACCAGCTCTATCAGCAGCAGCCTGAGTCTAGAGTCGCCGATAAGCAACTTTTTTCACACGCCTAGTAAAAAAAATACTCACCAGCAGCTAGATATAGAGCAAAACCTGAACCATCAGGTGGTGGCATACTTGGAGTGCACCCTGCCAGCCATCATTGAAAATTTTCTGGACTACTGGGCAGCCAAACTGGATTTGTGGCCACAACTGGCCGAGTTTGCCCTGGAAAAGCTGTCCTGCCCGGCCAGTAGTGTGGCATCAGAGCGGGTGTTTAGTGCGGCGGGTGCCATAGTTACCCCAAGAAGAACTTGCTTGTTTACCCAAAATGTGAAGAGACTGACCTTTGTCAAGATGAATCAGGCGTGGATCAGCCAAGATTTCCATCCACCAATGCCTGATGCATCAGACTAGATCATCTATGGTGCCACACCAGAAGAGACAGTTTTTTTCTGTCTACCTGCCTCAGCTACTATTCTGATGCTGCCACCCGCCTGATGCCACACATCTGATGCCAAGTGCTCCTTCTTTCACCTACCATATTCAGCTGGTACTGGTATTGCCCACTCTGTTACTGGGTCAATCTGTGGCCTCTTTATGCTGCTGCCACCTCCACACTATGTCACCTTGCCATTGTGTGGTCTTCTGATGCTGCTGCCACCTCCACACTACTTCACCTTGCCACTCTGTGGTCTGCTCATGCTGCTGCCATATCCACACTATGTCACCTTGCCACTCTGTGGTCTTCTGATGCTGCTGCCACCTTCACACTATGTCACCTTGCCACTCTGTGGTCTGCTCATGCTGCTTCCACCTCCAGACTATCTCACCTTGCCACTCTGTGGTCTCCTCATGCTGCTGCTACCTTCACATTATGTCATCTTGCCACTCTGTGGCCTCCTGATGCTGTCGCCACCTCCACACTGTCATTGTGCCACTG
The DNA here is from genome assembly GCF_905171765.1 of Bufo bufo. Taxonomy (NCBI): domain Eukaryota; kingdom Metazoa; phylum Chordata; class Amphibia; order Anura; family Bufonidae; genus Bufo; species Bufo bufo. The sequence continues at coordinate 263,171,411 of NC_053393.1, forward strand.
TGTGGCCTCCTCCTGATACTGCCGCCACATCCAGACTCTGTCATTGGGCCACTCTGTGGTCTCCTCATGCTGCTTCCATTCCACCTCACCACTTCATGACTTGGCCACTATTTTGCCTTTCAGCCTGGCTGACATCATCATTTATTTGTCCATTCTTCAGATCTGTCAGAAGGAAGGAAAAATGAGACGCTCAACTGATTCTCTCTGTGTAGTAGCTGTAAGGCCTGCATGGTCCCATCAGAATTGGCTTGTGATTTGGTAGGAGTGGGTACAAAACACAGAAGATATGCAAATATTCTATTCACATGTCATCTCTGTTTTGGATCCACTCCTGTTTTATTTGGCATTAGAAATACTGATGGATGCTCAACAGACAGGATTCATTTTTTTGGGGTTATTGTTCTGACGGATCAAAGGAAGGGCAAAATAATCAGTGACATCAACACAAACTAACTGCTGACTCCACACTGTCGGGATGCTCTACTTGTGTAAGATTTTAATAGAACAGTTTCTGTAGACATCTATGTGGAATCAGCTGACAACAGTGTAAAAGAAGTGTGCTTCTTGTAGCTAACATCTACCTGTAAGGCTGAGTTCATACTTGAGTTATTTGGCCAGTTTTGGCCCCGTGACTGCCCAAATAAGTGAAGTGGGCAGTGATTCCAAGAGCGACGCCTGTCACCTGCATGTCATACTTACTCACAGCCATGTACAACACCAGGGATCCCAGAAACATTTAAAACATGCTATTCATGCTCCTCCTCTGCCTCAACACCATCCTCCTCTGACTCCTCTTCAGACTTCTGTTGACTTGTCTCAGATGGATTAGCCCCCCCTGGGAATTCATCCAGCATTGCGACTTCTTCATCTTCCTGCTCCTCGACAGCTTGATCAATGACACTACGCAATGCACGCTCCAGAAAGAAGGCATAAGGTACGATGTCACTGATGGTGCCCTGGCTCGACTGACCAGTTTGGTGATCTCATCAAATGGCCACAGAAGTTTGCATGCGTCGCGCATGAGCAGCCACGGGTGCGGTGAAAAAAAAACAAGATCCCCAGAACCTGTCCTGCCGCAGAGCTCTTACAGGTGATTGATTACTGCACATTTCTGCTGGAGCAGCCTATTAAGCATATACAAGATGGAGTTCCATCGCATCTGGCAGTCACAAATCAGACCTCTGACGGGCAGGTTATGTCGCCGCTGATCATTAGCAAGGCGAGCCATGACCGTGTAAGATCTTCTAAAATGGCCAGAGATTTTACTGGCAAGCCACAAGACGTCCTGGACCCCGGGGTATTTGTCAACGAATCACTGCACGACTAAGTTCAGAATGTGTGCCATACATGGCACGTGTGTCATTTTCCCCTGTTTCAGCACGCTCAGCAGATTGGAACCGTTGTCGCACACCACTTTAACTGTCAAAATGAGCGGGGTTAGCCACTGATCAGTTTGTGACCGCAAAGCTGAAAGGAGTGCAGGACCAATGTGGCTCTTGGCTTCCAGGCACAACAACCGCAGCACAGCATGGCAATGTCTCACCTGGCACGTCGAATAGGTTCTGGGGAGCTTGGGGGGCACAGCGGAAGAGGTGGTAGCAGTGGAAAAGGACGAGTCAGCCGAGGAGGAGACGGAGGATGGAGTTGGAGGAGGAGAAGAAGAGGCAGGCCTGCATGCAATCCGTGGCTGTAACACCAAATCCACACGAGTTACATGCTTGACGGCCATCAGAAGGTTCACCCAGTGGGCAGTAAAAGTTATGTACATTCCCTGCCTGGCCTGTATTTGCTAGACCACGTGTCTGTTGTCAAATGTATCTTGGCACCTACGCTGTGTGCCAGACATACATTCACTTGCCACTGAACGTGGCCATAAAGCTCCGGGATGCCCTTCTGGGAGAAATATTTCCTTCCGGGTACCTTCCATTGCGGTGTGCCAATGGCCACAAATTTTCTAAAGGCCTCCGAGTCCACCAATTTATATGGCAGTAGCTGGCGGTCAGCCGTTGGGCAAGAGGGTTATCCGGCGTCATCATCTTTTTTCGCTCTAACATTTGGGCCACGGAAGCCTGCCTTTTGCCAGATGAACGCAACAACGGCACGATGGAAGGTGGAGTGGAGGACAAATGGGAGGAGAGAGAAGAAGTAGAAGAGGCTTGACGTTGAGCACCAGGAGTGTGTCTTTGTGGGTTCTGACGGTGTTGCTCCCACTGGGCTCGGTGATGGGAGGCCAGGTGCCTTCTTAAGATGAGTTAGACCCTAGTTGAGTGTGCGTTGACAGCACAGGCTGCAGATGGCAACACTATTTTTAGCAGCGAACACGTTAAAAAAAAGTCCACACTGCAGAACCATGTGCTGGCTTCCTGGGAGCATCAGATGTGACCGTGCAGGGTGGTTGACTCATTCCAGATACACTAGCAGTCTGCATTTTGCCTCCTGTGCACTGTAAGTTCTACCTGCTTCTCCTCCTTCTCCTCCCTTTCTGCTGCTCGGTCTCTCCCTCTGAACTCCCCTCCTCTTTCTCTCTTGTGAGCACCCACGTGACGTCCATAGACACATCATCATCATCCCCTTCACCACCACTGACATTAGAGATCTCGGAGTAGGCAGCAACAGCTGGGACCACCCTCCTTGGGCAGATCTGGGTACTGTCGTCAGACTGCTGGGTGATGACCATTGCTACCTCCTATTCCTGATCCGATGCGAAGAATGGCTGCGCATCGGTAAGGTCTTGTAATGGATGGGAAAATAATTCCTCTGACTCGAGTGGAGGGGACATGGTGGGGGTGGTGTCTTTGGGAGTGCAAAAAAGCAGAAAGTGAAAAGGGTGCAGATAGAGAGGATGAGGAGGGTGCAGAAGGCTGAGTGAGTCACTCAACCAAGTCTGGTGCATCCTTTGAAGTAATCACACGCGCCTTCTGCAACTTCCCACTTAAGCTCTGGCCTGGTGCACCTGCCCGACCCCTACCAGCCCTGCAGAATGGCCTTCCTCTGCCTGTCATTTTCAAAATGACCCTGTGACAAAAGTCCCTGTAGAAGAGCAGTATTTGTGGAAGAAGGTATATCACACCCCTGCTTCAATCACTTTTTTGGTGGGGCAACTGGTATGTCACACCAGTAGAAATTATTTATTCCAATGTCGTTTGTTCCTATCTGTAGCTGAGGTAAGGCAGCAAAACTGAAACAAATGCTGCACTACCCAAATGCACTATATAAAAAGTATATAATTGGTATATAACACCCCTGGTTCAATAAAAAAATTTGGGGGGCAACTGGTATATCACACCACTAGAAATTATTTGTTACAATGGCGTTTGTCACTCTGTGTAGCTGAGGTAACGCAGCAAAACCGCAAACAAATGCTGCACTACCCTAATGCTCTATAAAGAAAGTATATTATTGGTATATCACACCCCTACTTCAATCAGTTTTTTCGGGGGGGCAACTGGTATACCACACCAGTAGAAATTATTTGTTCCAATGTCATTTGTCACTATCTGTAGCTGAGCTAATGCAGCTAAACCGCAAATAAATACTGCACTACCCAACTGCACTATATAGAAAGCATATATTTGGTATATAACACCTCTGCTTCAATCATTTTTTTCGGGGGACAACTCGTATATCACACCACATATTGAAGCGGGGTGTTATATAAGAATATACTTTTCTAATAGTGTATTTGGGTACTGCAGAAATGTATCCACTTTCACTGCGTTACCTCTGCTACACACAGTGAGAAAATTTAACCCCTTAAGGACTCAGCCCTATTTCACCTTAAGGACTTGGCCATTTTTTGCAAATCTGACCAGTGTCACTTTAAGTGCTGATAACTTTAAGACGCTTTTACTTACCCAGGCTATTCTGAGAGAGTTTTTTCGACACATATTTTTTTTTCATGACACTGCTAAAATTGGGTCAAAAAAGTTATTTTTTTTTGCATTAAAAAATACCAAATTTACCAAAAAACTTGAAAAATTTGCAAATTTCCAAGTTTCAATTTCTCTACTTCTATAATACATAGTAATACCTCCAAAAATAGTTATTACTTTACATTCCCCATATGTCTACTTCATGTTTGGATCATTTTGGGAATGATATTTTATTTTTTGGGGATGTTACAAGGCTTAGAAGTTTAGAAGCAAATCTTGAAATTTTTCATAAATTTTCAAAAAACCAATTTTTAGGGACCAGTTCAGGTCTGAAGTCACTTTGCGAGGCTTATATAATAGAAACCACCCAAAAATGACCCCATGCTATATAAACTTCACCCCTCAGGGTATTCAAAACTGATTTTACAAACTTTGTTAACCCTTTAGGTGTTCCACAAGAATTAATGGAAAATAGAGATACAATTTCAAAATTTCACTTTTTTGGCAGATTTTCAATTTTAATAATTTTTTTCCAATTACAAAGCAAGGGTTAACAGCCAAACAAAACTCAATATTTATGGCCCTGATTCTTTAGTTTACAGAAACACCCCGTATGTGGTCGTAAACCGCTGTACGGGCACACGGCAGGGCGCAGAAGGAAAGGAATGCGATACGGTTTTTGGAAGGCAGATTTTGCTGGACAGTTTTTTTTGACACCATGTCCCATTTGAAGCCCCCCTGATGCACCCCTAGAGTAGAAACTCCAAAAAAGTGGCCCCATTTTAGAAGCTACGGGATAGGGTGGCAGTATTGTTGGTACTAGTTTAGGGTACATATGATTTTTGGTTGCTCTATATTACACTTTTTTTGAGGCAAGATAACAAGAAATAGCTGTTTTGGCACCGTTTTTATTTTTTGTTATTTACAAAATTCATCTGACAGGTTAGATCATGTGATATTTTTATAGACCAGGTTGTCACGGATGCGGCGACACCTAATATGTATACTTTTTTTTATTTATGTAAGTTTTACACAAAGATTTCATTTTTGAAGCAAAAAAAAATCATGTTTTAGTGTTTCCATAGTCTGAGAGCCATAATTTTTTTCAGTTTTTAAGCGATTACCTTGGGTAGGGTATGATTTTTCCGGGATGAGATGACGGTTTTATTGGCACTATTTTGGGGTGTGTGTGACTTTTTGATCACTTGCTATTACACTTTTTGTGATGTAAGGTGACAAAAAATTGTTTATTTAGCACAGTTTTTATTTTACATTTTTTACGGTGTTCATCTGAGGGGTAAGGTCATGTGATATTTTTATAGAGCCGGTCGATACGGACGCGGCGATACCTAATATGTATACTTTTTTTTTATTTATGCAAGTTTCACACAATAATATAATTTTTGAAAAAATAAATAAATCATGTTTTAGTGTCTCCATATTCTTAGAGCCATAGTTTTTTCAGTTTTTGGGCGATTATCTTAGGTAGGGTTTCATTTTTTGCGGGATGAGATTACGGTTTGATTGGCACTATTTTGGGGTGCATATGACTTTTTGATCGCTTGCTATTACACTTTTTGTGATGTAAGGTGACAAACAATTGTTTATTTAGCACAGTTTTTATTTTTTACGGTATTTATCTGAGAGGTTAGGTAATGTTATATTTTTATAGAGCTGGTCGATACATATGCGGCGATACCAAATATGTATACTTTTTTTTTACTTATGTAAGTTTTACACAATAACAGCTTTTTTCAAATAAAAAAAATGATGTTTTAGTGTCTCCATATTCTGAGCCATAGTTTTTTTTATTTTTTCGGCGATTGTCTCAGGTAGGGGCTCATTTTTTTCGGGATGAGGTTACGGTTAGTTTGTTACTATTTTGGTGGGAAAACGCCTTTTTGATCGCTTGCTGTTGTACTTTTTGTGATGTAAGGTGACAAAAAATGGTTTATTTAGCACAGTTTTTATTTTTATTTTTTACGGTGTTCATCTGAGGGGTTAGTTAATGTGATATGTTTATATAGCCGGTCGATACGGACGCGACGATACCTAATATGTATACTTTTTTTCCCCCCTTTTTTTTACCAATTTTTTATTACTTTATTTGGGGAAAAATTTTACTTGAAACTTTACATTTTTTGGGGGAAAACTTTTTTGTCCCTCTTTGGGACTTGAACTTTGGGGGGTATATTCCTTTACAATGCATTCCAATACTTCTGTATTGGAATGCATTGGCTGTATGAGTAATACTGTGTATATTACTCATACAGCTTCCGGGGCCTGTGAGATCCAGGGGGCTGGATCTCACAGGCTCTTCACCGGAAGGCAGCGCGATGCCTTCCTTAGACATCGCGCTGCCTTCCATGCCATCGGGTCCCCCCCACAGCCGCATGGGGACCCGATGGCACCGCCGCACAGCCGCCGCAACCGCAGGTAAAGCCGCAAACCGCAGGTCTTCTGAATTGACCTGCGGTTTGCGGCGATCGCCGATACGTGGCATTGTGACAGGATGCCCGCTGAATGATTTCAGCGGGCATCCTGTTCCGATTAACCCCCGCCGCGCCACAATCACGTACGTCATGGGTCCTTGAGGACTCGGGAAACATGTCGTACCGGTACGTCATGCGTCCCTAAGGGGTTAAAGAAAAAAATAATTATATCTGGTGTGCTAGACCAGTGGCCCCCAAAACAACATATTGAAGCGGGGTGTTATCTAAGAATATACTTTTCAATTAGTGTATTTGGGTACTACAGAAATTTATCCGATTTCACTGCGTTACCTCTGCTACACACAGTGAGAAAATTTAAAGGAAAACATTTTTATAACTGGTGTGAATATAGACCAGTTTCCCCTAAAACTACATATTGAAACAGGGTGTTATATAAGAATATACTTCTCAAATAGTGTATTTTGGTACTGAAGAAATTTAGCCGCTTTCACTGCGTTACCTTTGCTACACACAGTGAGAAAATTTAAAGGAGTTTTTTTTAATAACTGGTGTGATTATAGACCAGTGGCCCCCAAAACGACATATTGAAGCGGGGTGTTATCTAAGAATAAACTTTTCAAATAGTGTATTTTGGTACTACAGAAATTTAGCCGCTTTCACTGCGTTACCTCTGCTACACACAGTGAGAACATTTAAATGAAAACATTTTTTATAACTGTTGTGATTATAGACCAGTGGCCCCCAAAACGACATATTGAAGCGGGGTGTTATATACCTTCTTCCACATACATTGCGCTTCTCTAGAGACTTTTGTCACTGGGTCATTTAAAAAATGACAGGCAGAGGAAGAGGCAGGCCCTTCCGCAGGGGTAGTAGGGGTAGGGCAGGAGCCCCAGGCCGGAGCCAAAGTGGGAATTTGCAGAAGGTGCGTTCAATTATGTCAAAGGATGCACCAGACTTGGTTGAGTGGCTCACTCAGCCTTCTGCTTCTGTACCCTCCTCATCCTCTCTATCTGGACCCTCCTCACTCTCTGCTGTGTGCAGCCCCAAAGACACCACCACAACCACCATATACCCTCCGCTTGAGTCCCGGGAATTATTTTCCGATAAATGGCAAGACATTTCCGATGTGCAGCCATTCTTGGCATCGGATCAGGAATAGGAGGTAGCAACACCACTCAGCAGTCTGATGACAGTACCCAGATCAGCCCAAGGAGGTTGGTCCCCGCTGTTGCTGCCTACTCCTAGATCTCTAATGTTAGTGGTGGGGAAGGTGACGTCGATGATGACTTGTCTATGGACGTAACGTGGGTGTCACCGCCACTTCTGTGAGAAGGTCTGACAGACGTCCTTCTCTACCTCTTGCATGATGTTCTTTGTTTTGGTTTCACTTTCTCATCTCATTTTCTTCTCCCAGGTGTCACCTATTTAGACTAATCCTCTTTCCTTTATATTCCCTTCCATACTGCCTCACTTTGCGGTTTATACTACTTCCTGGATTGAAGTGTTCACTGCTGGAGTCTTCTGCTGCTGCTTGTTCAGATAAGTCCTTTCATGTATTGTGTTTCCTTGCTGGCTTGATTGTAGGTGACCCTGACTCCCTCCGTATGAAGTGCAGGGAGCCAGTGGTCGTGTCCACTCACTATTATAGAGTTTTCAGGAGTCACAAAGTCTTAGGTACGGGGAATACAATCGTCTACCTTTGAGACCCTTGTATGTGCTTAGCAGTCAGGGTGAGCTCTTAGGGTTTTATTGGGGTCACCTATATGCTCCTTAGTTTGGGATCAAGCCAGTCGGACGTTTATTCATAACTTCCACCTATCTGCAACTTCATCCGTGACATTATAAACCGCCATTACCGTCTTAAGCATGGATCTGGTTGCAGCCTTGATTGACCACATGCAGGGTCTTTCACTGAAGGTAGCAGATCTCCGTAAAACTGTGTCTCAGTTTCAGGTGACCGGTTCTGCTTGCGTTCATGGAGTTTGTTCCGAGCCTAAGATCTCGCTTCCGGATACGTTCTCCGGGGGTAGTGAGAATTTTGTTCGCTTTAGAGAGGCTTGCAAACTCCATTTTCGCCTACTTCCCCATTCCTCTGGTGATGAGGAGCAGAGGGTGGGGATCATCATCTCGCTGCTCAGGGATAACGCTCAGTCTTGGGCCTTTTCGCTGCGGGTGGGGGCACGGCCCCTCAGATCGGTGGATGAATTTTTTGTAGCCCTGGGGCAGATATATGATGACCCAGATCGTATTGCTCTGGCTGAATCTAAACTGCGTCTTTTATGCCAGGGTAAACAGTCCACAGAGATATATTGTTCTGATTTTTGGAGATGGGCAGCTGATACTGGTTGGAACGATGCTGCACTCCGAAGTCAATTTTGCCATGGTCTTTCGGAGGGATTGAAAGATGCATTTGCTTTTCATGAGAGACCTGCCTCGTTGGAGTCTTCCATGTCTCTAGCTGTTCGTATTGACAGGCGTCTTAGAGAGAGAGGAGAGACCACTCCTTCCTGTCATATTCAGCCCAAGGACAGTGGGGCTGTCTCATTCAGTACGCAGGGGTCTCAGTCTCTCTCAATACCCTCTGAGCAGGAGGCCATGCAGCTGGGTTTGCTTGCCTCTGATAGTAGAGGATTCAGCTCTCAGAGGAGGGTTTGTTTCTGTTGTGGGGGTATAAATCATTTGGCTAATGTTTGCCCCTCTAGGAGATTCATGGAGTTTTCTGAGGGTAATAAAAAAGAAACAAAAAGAAAAAAACCCTCTAAAAACTTTCCATTTGCTACTATTGGCAAGGTTGATGCGGAAATTGAAGGTTTGCTTGTAGTTCCCGTTTTCTCCTACCTGCCAGGGTGGCGCTAGACAGCAAGAACATTGTTTGTGAGATTTTTGTAGATAGTGGAGCAGCTGTCAATCTCATTGATAATCAATTTGCTATAATGCATGGTTTCCAGGTATGCACTTTGAAAAAGGATATACCTGTTTTTGCTATCGATTCCGCTCCACTTTCTCAAAGATCGTTAAAGGGCATAGTTCACAATATCTGTTTGACTGTGGGTGATGCTCATGTTGAGGATATGTCATGTTTCGCCCTAAGCGGATTACCTACTCCTCTAGTGTTGGGGCTACATTGGATCACTAAACATAACCCCACCATTGATTGGCAAGCAAGGCAAATAAATGGTTGGAGTGAGTTTTACAGAGAGAATTGCCTCACAGCGTCTCTTTCAGAGAGCTCTACCAAGAATGTACCATCTTTTCTCTCTGAATTTTCGGATGTGTTTTCCGAGAGTGGTGTCCAGGAGTTGCCCCCTCACCGGGAGTATGATTGCCCTATTAATCTCATCCCAGGCGCCAAGCTGCCAAAATCACGTTTATACATTCTCTCCCAACCTGAAAGGGTCGCTATGAGCACTTATATCTCTGAGAGCCTGAGAAAGGGACACATACGACCCTCGAAGCCACCTGTTGCCGCTGTTTTTTTTTGTTAAGAAAAAAGATGGTTCTTTAAGATCTTGTCTGGATTTCAGGAAGCTGAACTGTATCACAATTCGTGACCCATATCCGCTTCCTCTGATCCCGGACCTGCTTAACCAGATTGTTGGGGCTAAAGTTTTTTCTAAGTTGGATTTAAGAGGGGCATACAACCTAGTCAGGGTCAGGGAAGGGGTCGAATGGAAGACGGCCTTCAATACCCCTGAGGGCCATTTCGAGAATTTGGTAATGCCCTTTGGTTTGATGAATGCTCCAGCCGTCTTCCAACATTTTGTGAACAGCATTTTTTATCATTTAATGAGGAAATTTGTACTGGTGTATCTAGATGACATTTTGATTTTTTCTCCTGATTTCAAAACTCATAAAGACCACCTACGTCTGGTTTTGCTCATTCTGCGGTAGAATAAATTGTACGCTAAACTGGAAAAATGTGTGTTTGCGGTTCCAGAAATTCAATATCTGGGTTTTCTTCTCTCCGCTTCTGGTTTTCGCATGGAACCTGAGAAGGTCCGCGCTGTGCTTGATTGGGAGCTTCCTGAGAATCAGAAGGCGCTGATGCGGTTTTTGGGTTTTGCTAATTATTACAGGAAGTTCATTTTGAATTATTCCTCTGTTGTTAAGCCACTCACTGATATGACTAAAAAGGGGGTAGATTTTTCCTCCTGGTCGGTAGATGCGCTTAAGGCCTTTTCTAGTATCAAAGAGAGTTTTGCTTCCGCTGCCATCTTGGTACAACCTAATGTCTCTCTGCTTTCATTGTTGAGGTGGACGCTTCTGAGGTGGGTGTGGGTGCGGTCTTGTCTCAGGGTCCATCTCCTGCCAAATGGCGACCGTGTGCCTTTTTCTCAAGGAAACTCTCCTCCGCAGAGAGAAATTACGATGTGGGAGATAGGGAGTTGTTGGCCATCAAATTAGCTTTTGAGGAATGGTGCCATTGGCTAGAGGGAGCCAGACACCCTATTACCGTGTTTACCGACCATAAGAATCTGGCTTACTTGGAATCAGCAAAGCGTCTGAACCCGAGACAGGCCAGATGGTCTTTATTCTTTTCTAGGTTTAATTTTGTTGTCACGTTCCGCCCTGGGGTTAAAAATGTGAAGGCTGATGCCCTGTCATGTTGTTTTCCGAGAGGGGTGAACTTTGAAGACCCGGGTCCCATTTTGGCTGAAGGGGTGGTCGTCTCTGCTCTTTATCCTGATTTGGAGGTAGAGGTTCAGGCAGCCCAGGCAGAGGCTCCTGATCTTTGTCCTCCTGGGAGGTTGTTTGTGCCTCTCGCTTTACGACACAAGGTTTTTAAGGAGCACCACGATACTGTCCTTGCTGAGCCCCCGGGGAGTAGAGCCACAGTGGATCTCATTGCTCAGAGATTCTGGTGTCCGGCTCTTTGTAAGACGGTTGAGGGTTTTGTGACAGCCTGCGAGACCTGCGCTCGTGCCAAGGTCCCTCATTCACGGCCATCGGGTTCTCTCCTCCCGTTACCCATTCCTTCCCGTCTTTGGACGCATCTGTCCATGGACTTCATTATGGACCTGCCTCGTTCCTCGGGGAAGAGACTGTGATTCTGGTAGTAGTGGACTGTTTTAGCAAAATGGCGCATTTCATTCCCTTTCCTGGGTTACCCAATGCTAAAACGCTGGTGCAAGCATTTGTTGATCACATTGTCAAATTGCATGGCATTCCTTAAGACATAGTTTCTGATAGGGGCACACAGTTTGTTTCCAGATTCTGGAAGGCTTTCAGTTCTCGCTTGGGAGTTCGGTTGTCATTCTCTTCTGCTTTTCAACCGCATTCGAATGGCCAGACCGAACGCGTCAATCAGAATCTGGAGACATATCTGCGCTGTTTTGTGGCAGAGAATCAGGAGGATTGGTGTTCTTTTTTGTCCCTTGCTGAGTTTGCTTTAAATAACCGTCGCCAGGAGTCCTCGGATAAGTCACAATTTTTTGGTGCATATGGGTTTCATCCGCAGTTTGGGACATTCTCTGGAGAGGGGTCTTCTGGTTTACCTGATGAGGAGAGATTTTCCTCGTCTTTGTCATTTATTTGGCAAAAGATTCAGGGTAATCTGAAGAGGATGAGTGAGAGATTTAAGCGTGTGGCGGATAAGAGACGTGTGCCTGGTCCGGACCTGAATGTGGGTGATCTGGTGTGGTTGTCTAATAAGAATATCAAACTGAAGGTTCCCTCCTGGAATTTGGGTCCTAAGATTATTGGGCCTTACAATATCTTGTCCATCATCAATCCCGTTGCCTTCCGTCTTGATCTTCCTCAGACTTGGAAGATCCATAATGTTTTTCACAGGTCCCTATTAAAACCGTATGTCCAACCCACTGTACCCTCCTCTTTGCCTCCTCCTCCGATTGTTGTTGATGGTAATCTTGAATTTCAGGTCTCTAGGATTGTGGATTCCCGCATTATCCGCGGTTCTCTCCAGTACCTCGTTCATTGGGAGGGTTATGGTCCTGAGGAGAGGATGTGGGTTCCAGTGGCGGACATTAAGGCCACTCGTCTTCTCAGGGCATTCCATAGGTCCCATCCTGAGTCCACTCGTAGAGGGAGGGGTACTGTCACCGCCAGATCTCTGAGAACTTCTGATAGACGTTTTTCAGTACCTCCTGCATGATGTTCTTTTGTTTTGCTTTCGCTTTGACATCTCTTCTCCCTCTCCCAGCTGTCATCTTTTAGCACTGATTGCCTCCTTATATATCTCCTCCCATACTGCTTCACTTTATACTACTTCCTGGATTGGTTTCACTGCTTGTAATTGCTACTGCTGGTTCCTCAAAATAAGTCTATTTCTGTATTTGTGTCTTCCTGTTGGATTGATTCTAGGTGACCCTGACTCCCTCCGTATTGAGTGCAGGGAGCCGGTGGTCGTGTCCCCTCACTATTATAGGGTTTGCAGGTGTCACTCAGTCTAAGGTACGTGGACATGCAACTTTCTATCATTGAGATCTTTGCATGGGCTGAACTGTGAGGGAGAGCTCTAGGGCATTAATAGGGCTCACCCTTTTGTTCCTTAGTTTGGGATCAAGTCAGTCGGATCTTTATTTGTTACTTATTTTTTCCTGCTACACCATCCGTGACATTCATCCGTGACAGAGACTTACAAGCAACTTTTTTCTCAGTTTTGTTAAGTACCTGTATCAATTTGGTGACATATTCTTCCCTTATTAAATCAAGGTCTCCTTCCTGCACTATCATTGGGCCCAGGGGGTGGCGAAAGGCCTTCCCATGAGTATCTCAATGCTGTTATATCCTACTCTGTGGAAATGTGCTATTAAGATGGAAGCACTGTGTTGGAGAATGCATGGCTACCACTCTTTGCAGACTAACCCTGTCTTAGGATTTTTCTGCAATACTGGATAACACCAGTCTTGCTGTTGCTGTTCAGTGGCATTCCTTTGAAGATCACTAAGCATTTGCGACATCTCAGGGGTTGGAGGTTCCGGACATGGCATCTCCCAATGGTTACACGAACCTGTGGGGTTGCATTTGGCCACTTGTTTCGCCACCTTATCTGCCAGTGCATTGCCCTGTGAGACATGATCCTTACCATCTACTGCCATGAATCCTCTCCTCTGCCAAATCATACCATGGTCCCACACTACCCGATGTGCGAACCTACTATCAGTATAGATGGTGACAGGTCTGCCAGCATGTAGAATACATGCTCTAGTGAGTGCAATGAGCTCAGCTGCCTGCTGTGTTGAGTGTGGATTCCCTTGAGTAGGCCTACAACATCATGTGTAGTGTGCAAAAATGGTGTAATGTCATATTGTGAAAGGAACTGCCAACTCTACCATCATAGCACAGGCTGCAAGAGAACACAGACATGCCGGCATCCCTTGAACAGGGGTGGGCATTACCTTTGAGAAAAATACACAAGGATGCAACTTGCCTCCGTGTTCTTGTGTCAGTACACCCGCCATGGTTTTACAATTTTGGCGTGCAAATATGTGGAAGGGCATATTATAGTCAGGGAGGCCCAGCCCTGGACTCAACATGAGCAAACATTTCAGATAATCAAATGCATTGTACATTTCAGAAAACCATTTAATCAAATCTGGATTTTCTTCCAGAGTGGCTTGCCTCAAAACATTGTCATAATAGGAGCAATCAGGAATCCATTGTCTACAGTAGTTTATCATCCCAAGGAAAGATAACATTTCTTTCTTGGTGTGCGGGGTGACCAGGCCCGCAATAGACTGGACTCTTTCTGTGCTGATTCTCCTTTTACCTTTTGTGAGGACAAAGCCCAAGTATTCAACCTGCATTTTACACCATTGCATTTTCTTAAGTGCCACTTTGTGACTACATCCTGACAACCATTGTAACAGTGATAAACCATCCTGAATGCTGGCCTCCGCTGACATGCTACACAGTAACAAATCATCGACATATTGCAGCAGCACAGAACCTTGGGGGGGGGGGGGTAACCATGGTTCTAACGTTGCTTGAAGGACTATGCTGTACACTACAGGTGAATCAGCATATCCCTGGGGCATTCTGCACCAGGTCAGTTGGCGTCCCTCAAAGGAAAAAGCAAAAAGTAGTCTGGTCTTCTTGTCAACTGGGATAGAAAAGAATGCATTTTTCAGATCTATCACACTGAACCAAACAGCGTCTGCTGGAATGGCAGATAATAATTCAGTGACATCAGGTACAACAGGGGCTATAGGCACAATGATGTTGTTGATGGCCCTTAAATCCTGTACAAAGCGGGTAGTACCATCTGCCTTTGTCACTGGATCCACGGGCGTGCTGTAGGGTGAAATCACCTCTTCCAGGATTCCCTTTTGTAGGAATTCTTTTATCATTGGCCTAAGTCCATCGAGTTTCTCTTTTGACAGCGGGTATTGTTTCAGGAACACTGAGATGACACCTGGTTTCACAGTACCTTTGTAAGGTGTGCAATCTATGAATCCTGTGTCATATTCATTTGAAGACCATAATGCAGTGTTAATGTTGTTAAGTTCTGGGTGGTCCTGTATGTTTGCAAGAATCAGTGGCACTGGTGTAGAGATTGGAATGAGGTCTGAGTGTACCCTTATGCCTTGATTCTTTGCTGATACCTGCAAGTCAAGCTTAATGAACAAATCTTTACTTAACACACTTGAGGTTGCACTGCTATCTACCATGAATCCTACTCTCCTTTCTCCCACTCTCAGTCATCTAAGTCCACCCCTTTTAGTTAGACGCTGTGATCCTCCTTCTGTCCATCAGTAGTGTCCCAGCTGTCCATAAGAATAGAGCTCTGATGTTAAGCACAACACTTAACATGTAACATGTAACTTCAAACATTGAAACAAACAGATCTGACAATATAGACATGAACACACAAAGGGCCCCCAAAAAAAAACTTTTCATTGACTTCAATTTAAAAAAAAAATGTACAGCTTGATCAAAATTGTTGGCACCAATAAAAACAAAAAAAAACAAAATAAATAAATAAAATAAAATTCACAATGTGCATATTATATGAAAACAAATATCGTACTCCATACGCATTCACATTTTCATGTACTCTTTTTTTACAAACAGCTCATAACCACGCCCTTATACATAAAATCTGAATTGCATACACAGCTCTGCTAAAAACATCCATCAGTCTTCACATATTTTCAACTCAACTACAACTCAAAGCCACACCCATTCGCATTCCACTGAATCATTTGTCTTCCAACCCAGCCACACAGTTTTCTTTGTTTCATCCCAAAACTTGCAGCACAGACAAACACAGCTTTCCTGGAAACAGACATCTTATTTGTGACTGCCCGACGCGATGGAACTCAACATTGTATATGCTCGATAAGCTGCTCCAGCAGAAATGTGCAGTTAGCGACTGTACAAACTCTGCAGCAGGACAGGTTCTGGGGATCTTGTTTTTTTTCCCACCGTGGAAGTGGCTGCTTATGCGCGACGCATGCAGACTTCTGCGGCCATTTGATGATATCACCAAACTGGTCAGTTTCAGCCAGGGCGCCATCAGTGACATCGTACCTTTTGCCTTCTTTCTGGAGCATGCATTGCGTTGTGTCATTGATCAAGCCGTCGAGGAGATGGAGCAGGAAGATGAGGAAGTCACAATGCTGGATGAATACCCAGGGGGGGCTACTCCATCTGAGACAAGTCAACAACAGTTGACAGAGGAGCAAAGGGACCATGCTTTAAACCTTTCAGGGATCCCTTGTCTTGTGGGATGGGGGGAGGAGAACGAGGACGACATTATCCTGGATGATGAGCAGGAGCCAGGCCACTACACTGCTTCCAGTTTAGTGCAAATGGGGGCCTTCATGCTCCAGTGTTTTAAGAGGGACTCCCGTATAAAAAGCATAAAGGGCAAGGACCAGTACTGGGTGGCAACGTACTTAGACCCCCGGTACAAACAAAAAATGGCGGAAATGTTACCACCATCACAGAGTGCTGTCAGAATGCAGCACTTCCAGGCCTTGCTTAGAGAAATGCTGCATTCTGCTTTTTTGGGTGCTGGCAGAGGAATTTCCACTCACAGAGACACAGTTGCGGGTACCAATCCAACAGCGCATGCAAGAAGAGGGCGGTTTGAAGATGTGTTGGTCACTTCTGATATGAGAACATTCTTTCAGCCAACCCATAGACAGCTGTCATCCAGATCCAGCCTCAGGGAACACCTAGATCGGCAGGTGTCCGACTACATCGGGTTAACGGCCGATTTGGACGCTCTGAGAAGTGATGAACCCCTGGACCACTGGGTGGGCAGGCTTGACCTGTGGCCAGAGCTTGCACAATTTGCAATGGAACTGTTGACTTGACCCTCGTCAAGTGTCCTGTCCGAAAGGACGTTCAGCGCAGCAGGGGGTATCGTGACCGATAAGCGCACTCGCCTAGCTCACGACAGTGTTGACTACCTCACATTTCTAAAAGTGAATGAGGCATGGATCTCGGAGGAATTCAACACATGTGACCAGTAGACCATGTTTGATTCAAATTCCTCATGACAGCCCATATCCGCCACCACCCATAACAATTTATGGTCCCTGTCTTCGGTAAATACAGCGACATAAAAGGACTTTTATGTCCGTTGAATGCCTCATTTTTGGGACCTGTAATGGCCAACACTTATTTATCCTGTGAATGCCTAATGTACCAACAGCCACAGAATACAAATTTATTTGCTGTCAGGGGAACGCCTGTCGGCTAATTTTTGCGGCCTGTAATGGCCGACTCGTACTTCTGTATCCTGTGAATGCCTAATGTACCACCAGCCACAGAATATAAATTTATTTGCTGTCAGGGGAATGCCTGTCGGCTAATTTTTGGGGCCTGTAATTGCCGACACGTACTACAGTATCCTGTGAATGCCTAATGTACCATCAGCCACAGAAAACAAATATATTTGCTGTCAGGGGAACTCCTGTCGGCTAATTTTTGGGGCCTGTAATGGTCGACACTTACTTCTGTATCCTGTGAATGCCTAATTTTTCAGACTGGAATTGAAAATCAATGGGTCTGTAAACATTCCTCTCAATTGTGGAACGAATGCAGACACATTTTACAGACGTGTGAATGGACCCTATATGTATTTGACATGTATTTACCGGCTGCTGTCATTTCTGGCTGATTTAGGCCGAACTATTACACTAAAACCGAGCAATATTACAAAAAACAAAATACACGTTATAACTGTACAAACGATTTATATAACTTATTAGTAGGGTTGAGCGAACCCGAACTGTAACTGTAAAGATTTTGGGACCCCGGACCCGAACCCGAACATTTCCGTAAAAGTTTGGGTTCGGTGTTCGCCGCTTTCTTGGCGCTTTTTGAAAGGCTACACAGCAGCCAATCAACAAGCGTCATAATACTTGCCCCAAGAGGCCATCACAGCCATGCCTACTAATGGCATAGCTGTGATTGGCCAGAGCAGCATATGACCCAGGCTCTATATAAGTCTAGGGAGAGGATGCTGCTGGACTTGTGATTTCAGGAAGAGCGTAGGAGAGAATCTAACTCAGCGATCTACAGACAAATAGTTGTGTGGGTGCAGGGCACTATCGTTTTACCCTGCCCTGAGCTCATTGACCAAAAAATACTAACTTTTAAAATTCTGTTAGTTAGGTGGGTGGCGGCGGAGGCGGCCATTTTATGCATGCTCAGTGCACAAGCACTGCATCTGAGCATTTGGGACATTGCAAATCACCATTTTTTGGGGGCAAACTACAACATCTGTATTAGTCAGTGTGCAATTTTAAGGTAGAAATACACCCATCATTTTCTGGGGTTTGAAAAACACTTTTTTTCTCTCCAAAAAACAGTATTTTCCAGATCTGCAAGTGTTAAATTCAAGTTTAATATATACAGCTTTCATATTCTGTTGGCAAAAAAAGACTTTTTTAGAAATCTACAATATCTGTATTAGTCAGTGTGCAATTTAAGGTAGAAATACACCCATCATTTTCTGGGGTTTGAAAAACACATTTTTTTCTTCAAAAAACTGTATTTTCCAGATCTGCAAGTGTTAAATTCAAGTTTAATATATACAGCTTTCAGATTCTGTTAGCAAAAAAAGACTTTTTTGGCAATCTACAACATCTGTATAATTTAAGGTAGAAATACACCCATCATTTTCTGGGGTTTAAAAAACACACTATTTTGACAAAAAACACTATTTTCAGGCCTTGCAGCATCAGCACGTGTGAAATTACAGGCTTATATACTGCTGTCAAATTCAGTTTTTAAACAAACACTTATTTGGGCACAAAAAATTTAGTTGGCAGCCTTTGATGCAGATGTCATTGTGAGATACACCCTTAATACATTTGGGTTACATTCAGAGACTTTAAATACCGCTATTTGGTGCACCAATATTGAATTCAGACCTACACTGGTTCAGGCCCTGTGAGATACCCCCTCTACATACAGGGGTTTGAATTAGGCATTTGAAATACAGCCATTTGAAATACATCCATTTTGTGCAAAGATATATTTACTTCAGGCCTACACTGGTTCAGGGTGTCTGTGATCCCCCCTATACATACAGGGGTTTGAATTAGGCATTTGAAATACAGCCATTTTGTGCAAAGATATATTTATTGCAGGCCTACAGAGGTTCAGGCCCTGTGAGATACCACCTCTACATACAGGGGTTTGAATCAGGCATTTGAAATACAGCCATTTGAAATACAGCCTTTTTGTGCAAAGATATATTTACTTCAGGCCTACACTGATTCAGGACGTGTGTGATCCCCCCTATACATACAGGGGTTTGAATTAGGCATTTGAAATACAGCCATTTTGTGCAAAGATATATTTACTTCAGGCCTACACAGGTTCAGACCGTGTGAGATACCCCCTATACATACAGGGGTTTGAATCAGGCATTTGAAATACAGCCATTTGAAATACAGCCTTTTTGTGCAAAGATATATTTACTTCAGGCCTACACTGATTCAGGGCGTGTGTGATCCCCCTATACATACAGGGGTTTGAATTAGGCATTTGAAATACAGCCATTTGAAATACAGCCTTTTTGTGCAAAGATATATTTACTTCAGGCCTACAGAGGTTCAGGTCCTCTGAGATACCACCTCTACATACAGGGGTTTGAATTAGGCATTTAAAATACAGCCATTTGAAATACAGCCATTTTGTGCAAAGATATATTTACTGCAGGCCTACACTGATTCAGGGCGTGTGTTATCCCCCCTATAAATACAGGGGTTTGAATCAGGCATTTGAAATACAGCCATTTGAAATACAGCCTTTTTGTGCAAAGATATATTTACTGCAGGCCTACACTGATTCAGGGCGTGTGTGATCCCCTCTACACATACAGGGGTTTGAATCAGGCATTTGAAATACAGCCATTTGAAATACAGCCATTTTGTGCAAAGATATATTTTCTGCAGGCCTACACTGATTCAGGGCGTGTGTGATCCCCCCTATACATACAGGGGTTTTAATTAGGCATTTGAAATACAGCCATTTTGTGCAAAGATATATTTACTTCAGGCCTACAGAGGTTCAGGCCCTCTGAGATACAACCTCTACATACAGGGGTTTGAATTAGGCATTTGAAATACAGCCATTTGAAATACAGCCATTTTGTGCAAAGATATATTTACTTCAGGCCTACACAGGTTCAGACCGTGTGAGATTCCGCCCTACATACAGGGGTTTGAATTAGGCATTTGAAATACAGCCATTTGAAATACATTCATTTTGTGCAAAGATATATTTACTTCAGGCCTACACTGGTTCTGGGCGTGTGTGATCCCCCCTATACATACAGGGGTTTGAATTAGGCATTTGAAATACAGCCATTTGAAAAACAGCCATTTTGTGAAAATATATATTTACTTCAGGCCTACACAGGTTCAGACCGTGTGAGATACCCCCCTACATACAGGGGTTTGAATCAGGCATTTGAAATACAGCCATTTGAAATACAGCCTTTTTGTGCTAAGAAATCTTTAATTGAGGCCTAGTCTGGTTCAGGCCATGTGAGATACACCCTTTACATACTGTCGTTCTTTTCTACTATTAAACTCCCATTTAGGGCAAGATCCTAAATTCAAAAAATAAGAGGAGAGCGTCAAATAAGGGACGCTACCCAGGTTGTGGTGCTGCCGTTGGAGCTCCTGTTGCAGGGAGAGGATGTGGTCGATCTGTGCCAGCTACACGCACAAGTGAAACACCTTCCTCAGGTGCGAGTAGGTGACAAAACCTGCTGCGGTATTTGGTCGGGCCTAATGCTGCTCTACGAATGGTGAGGCCTGAACAAGTACAGGCGATAGTAGATTCGGTTACTGACAGTGGATCCAGTTCCTTCACATTGTCTCCCACCCAGTCTCCTGCTGAAAGACCACAGTTAGCACTTGCAGCCGATGTCCATCAGTCTTTCACCTCACCCCCTTGCAAATCAGCCAAGCAGTTTGAGCCCAAAGTCATGCAGCAGTCTCTTCTGCTTTTTGATGACACTGCTAGCAGGGTTTCCCAGGGCCATCCACCTAGCTCTGCCCGAGAAGTGGAAGAGATTGAGTGCACCGATGCCCAACCACTTATTTTTCAAGATGAGTACATGGGAGGACCATCGCAGCACGTCTCAGATCATGACAAAACACAGGTGCGAACTGTTGGGGCTTTCGAAAGTGTGCAGACCGACAAGGAAGTCAGGGGTGAAGACTGGGTGGAAGATGATGTGGAGGACGATGAGGTCCTCGACCCCACATGGAATCAAGGTCATGCGAGTGACCGATGTAGTTCGGAGGAAGAGGCGGTGGTCGCACAGAGCCACCAGCACAGCAGAAGAAGGAGCAGGGTGCTAAAGCGGAGCGGTCGTCCTCTAGACAGTACGCCTCCTACTGCCCACCGTAGCAAGGGACCGAGCACACCAAAGCAAGCTCCAAGGAGTTCCCTGGTGTGGCAGTTCTTCAGACAATGTGCTGACGACAAGACATGAGTGGTTTGCACGCTGTGCAATCAGAGCCTGAATCGAGGCATAAACGTTACACAAACACAGAAATATAGTGGCAATTCTGGGGGAGCTGCTCAACCCCTAACACTGTAGCGTGTTTTTCATTGGGGGAGCAGCCCCACCGCATGTGGACCGCAGCAAACGACTATCCCCAGCAAAAAAATGCATACGGTGGAGGATGTCGGCGCGGTCCACATGCACCACAAAGGCATCCTACACAAAACGAAGCATTGTGCGGATGAAAATATAATCATATAAATCACAGAAAAAATGCACCAAACGGATATGCCCCTGACTATACTGGCTAGTCATAAATGCAGATATTAAAAGCTGAGACTTTTGCCAATATATTCCTGTCAGGAAAATATCAGAAAGGAATATATTGGCAAAAGTCTCAGCTTTTAATATCTGCATTTATGACTAGCCAGTAGGGATGAGCGAACCCGAACTGTATAGTTCGGGTTCGTACCGAATTTTGGGGTGTCCGTGACACGTACCCGAACTCGAACATTTTCGTAAAAGTTCGGGTTCGGTGTTCGGAGCTTTCTTGGCGCTTTTTGAAAGGCTGCAAAGCAGCCAATCAACAAGCGTCATACTACTTGCCCCAAGAGGCCATCACAGCCTTGCCTACTATTGGCATAGCTGTGATTGGCCAGAGCAGCATATGACCCAGGCTCTATATAAGTCTAGGGAGAGGATACTGTTTTAGCTGGTCAAGTTATTTGTAGTGACCGTAAAAGCACTTTTTATTTTCTGGATTGAAAAACTATTCCCAAATTTGCCATTCTCAAAATAACTAGTTTCTGGTATTTCAGGCCTACTTGAAATCTATCCCAAAAAGGATATCTTACATTGAAGGTACTGATAGTGTCATTCAGAAAAACCTAAGACACACGCTAGCGTGCAGATAGAAGTCTGATTCTGTGATAAAACCTATATCTGTCACACAGCGCAAAAAAAAAAACAGGCCTCACATCTCTATTCAACCAAATCTGTACTGTTTTAGCTGGTCAAGTTATTTGTAGTGACCGTAAAAGCACTTTTTATTTTCTGGATTGTAAAACTATTCCCAAATTTGCCATTCTCAAAATAACTAGTTTCTGGTATTTGAGGCCTACTTGAAATCTATCCCAAAAAGGATATCTTACATTGAAGGTACTGATAGTGTCATTCAGAAAAACCTAAGACACACGCTAGCGTGCAGATAGAAGTCTGATTCTGTGATTAAACCTATACCTGTCACACAGCGCAAAAAAAAAACAGGCCTCACATCTCTATTCAACCAAATCTGTACTGTTTTAGCTGGTCAAGTTATTTGTAGTGACCGTAAAAGCACTTTTTATTTTCTGGATTGTAAAACTATTCCCAAATTTGCCATTCTCAAAATAACTAGTTTCTGGTATTTAAGGCCTACTTGAAATCTATCCCAAAAAGGATATCTTACATTGAAGGTACTGATAGTGTCATTCAGAAAAACCTAAGACACACGCTGATTATATTTTCATCCGCACAATGCTTCGTTTTGTTTAGGATGCCTTTGTGGTGCATGAGGTCCGCGCCGACATCCTCCACCGTATGCATTTTTTTGCTGGGGACAGTCGTTTGCTGCGGTCCACATGCGGTGGGGCTGCTTCCCAAATGAAAAACACGCTACAGTGTTAGGGGTTGAGCAGCTCCCCCAGAATTGCCACTATATTTCTGTGTTTGTGTCTTGCTTTATATGTACTGTATGTGCATTTACCTGGCATTCAAACACTCTTTTGCACCTGGTAGCTTCCATCACATGGTCTGATATGGGTGTGGCTTACAGTCTGGCTTTGTTCACATTGCACTAGTTGTCCTGCTAGGCGGTTGTGTGGAAGCTTGGCTGTGAGCTGGATTACATCACCTTCAGACCTTGTTCACACCATAGTTAGCGTAGTGGTAGGACCCCTTGCCATGCTGAGTGACCGTGACGTGGTGCATGATGGGCTCCGATATTTTCCTGACAGGAATATATTGGCAAAAGTCTCAGCTTTTAATATCTGCATTTATGACTAGCCAGTATAGTCAGTGGCATATCCGTTTGGTGCATTTTTTCTGTGATTTAGAGGCATAAACTTTCTCAACCTGAGCACAACCTGCATGACCAGACATTTAAGTGCAAAGCACAAGCTATAGTGGAGTAGACACCTCAAAAACCAAGAAAGGTCTCTGGCTCCTCCTGCTTCTACTTATGCTGCAGTCGCGGCCTCTTCATCCACCTCTGGAGTGACAGTGCCACCTGGCACCCCACAAACAGAGGATCTGCCAGCAACAAAAACACCTGGGTCACCAGGCATCTCCACAATGTCCCACGGAAGCGTTCAGCTCTCCATATCCCAAACGCTGGAGAGGAAGAGGAAGTACCACCCTACCCACCCGCCATCCCTAGCTCTGAATGCCAGCATTTCTAAATTACTTGCCTTTGAAATGCTGTCATTCCGTCTGGTGGAGACAGATAGTTTTAAAGGCCTTATGGCTGCCACTACTTTTCAAGGCGAGCCATCCCTTCCCTTCACAACCAAGTAGGGGACAAAATCAGGTGTGCACTGCGCAATGCCATCTGTGGCAAGGTGCACCTGACTACGGATACGTGGACCAGTAAGCACGGTCAGGGCCATTATATCTCCATAACAGCACACTTGGTAAATGCAGTGGCGGCTGGGCCTGAGGCGGATAGCAGTTTGGCAGTTTGGCGCATGTCCTTCCACCACCGAGGATTGCAGGGCGCTTCAGTTTGCCTCCTGTTGCTTCCTCCTCCTACTCTGCTTCCTTATCCTCTACTAGCTCCTCATCCGGTCAGCGTAACACCTTCACCACCAACTTCAGCACTGCCAGGGGTAAACGACAGCAGGCAGTTTTAAAACTTATCTGTTTGGGGGACAAGCCCCACACTGCGCAGGAGCTGTAAACGGGCCTTGAACAACAGACCGATGAGTGGTTTGTGCCAGTCAGCCTCAAGCCCGGCCTGGTGGTGTGCGATAATGGGCGAAATCTCGTAGCAGCTCTGGGACTAGCCGGTTTGACGCACATCCCTTGCCTGGCGCATGTGCTGAATTTGGTGGTGCAGAGATTCCTTAAAAATTATCCCCCGACATGTCAGAGCTGCTGCATAAAGTGCGGGCTGTCTGCGCGCGCTTTCGGCGTTCTCACCCTGCTGCAGCGCTGCAGAGTAACTTCGGCCTTCCCACTCGCCGCCTCATATGCGACGTGCCCACAAGGTGGAACTCCACCTTGCAGATGATGGCCAGACTGTGCGAGCAGCAGCAGGCGATAGTGGAGTTTCAGCTGCAGCACGCACGGGTGAGTTGCTCGGCGGAACAGCAATACTTCACCACCAATGACTGGGCCTCCATACGAGACCTGTGTTCCTTGTTGCGCTGTTTCGAGTACTCCACCAACATGGCCAGTGCCGATAACGCCGTTCTCAGCGTTACTATCCCACTTCTATGCCTCCTTGAAAAAACACTCCTGGCAATGGTGGAAGAGGATGTGGCACAGGAGGAGGAGGAGGAAGAGGGATAATTTCGTAGGGTTTCCGGCCAGTCATTCCCAAGTGGCTCCGAAGGTGGGTTCCTGCACCCACAAACCCAAGGTACACAATTGTCCAGCCAGGCCACAGTTCTGGAGGATGACGAGGTGGAGGATGAGGAGGAGGAGATGGAGGAGGAGGAACCCTGTTCACAGCAGGGTGGCACCCAGACCAGCTCATGGCCATCACTGGTGCGTGGATGGGGGAATACAGAGGACACAGACGATACACCTCCCACAGAGGACAGCTTTTCGTTGCCTCTGGGCAGCCTGGTACACATGAGCGATTACATGCTGCACTGTCTCCACAATGACCGTCGAGTTGCCCACATTCTAACATGTGCTGATTACTGGGTGGCCACGCTGCTGGATCCCCGTTACAAGGACAACGTACCGTCCTTAATTCCCTCACTGGAGCGTGATCATAAGATGCGCGAGTACAAGCGCACACTGGTAGACGCGCTGCTGGTGGCATTCCCACCTGACAGCGGGGGCACAGTGGAAGCACAAGGCAAAGGCAGAGGACGAGGTCGCCAATGCAGCTGGGGCACCACCAGCACCTCAGAAGGCAGGGTTAGCATGGCCGACATGTGGAAAAGCTTTGTCAGCACGCCACAACAACCAGCACCACAAGCTGATATGGAACGTCTTAGCAGGAGGCAGCATTTCACCAACATGGTGGAGCAGTATGTGTGCACACGCCTACACGTACTGAATGACGGGTATGCCCCCTTTAACTTCTGGGTCTCCAAATTGGGCACATGGCCTGAGCTTGCCCTTTACACCTTAGAGGTGCTGGCCTGTCCTGCAGCCAGTGTATTATCTGAACGTGTGTTTAGCACGGCAGGGGGCGTCATCACAGACATGCGTAGCCGCCTGTCCACAGCCAATGTGGACAAGCTCACGTTCATTAAAATGAACCAGGCATGGATCCCTCAGGACTATTTTTTTTTTGTACGTGTTTTATTTTATATAATTTCACTACTTTGTCATTAACATTTTCTGGTGAAATTAACAAATTTTTGGGTGTATAGTACCACTGCTATACCTAGTAGACCGGTAAAAAATATAAAATAAAATTGTCAGTTACATTTTATGGTGAAATGAACCAATTTTTTGGTGTATAGTACCACTGCTATACCTAGTAGACAGGTTAAACAAAAAAAAACTAAAAATTGTCATTTACTTTTTAGGGTGAAATTAACCATTTTTTGGGTGTATAGTACCACTGCTTTACCTAGTAGGCCAGTTAAAAAAATAAATAATAATTGTCATTTACATTTTAGGGTGAAATTCACCAATTTTGATGTGTATAGTACCACTGCTATACCTAGTAGACCGGTAAAAAAAATAAAAAAAATTGTCAGTTACATTTTATGGTGAAATTAACAAATTTGTGGGTGTATAGTACCACTGCTATACCTAGTAGACAAGTTAAACAAAAAAAAAATATTGTCAGTTATATATTCTGGTGAAATTCACCAATTTTTGGGTGTGATATACCACTCCCATACCTAGTTGACAGCTTAATAAATTTCAATAATTTTTCTGTTACCTTCTTGGGTTGACATTATACAATTTTAGACGTGCATAAACATCTGCTATGCATAGGTGACAGGGATTAAAATTTTATAAATTATTCAGTAATTAATGCACACCACATCCTTTCATTCAATGCTTAAACTTTGAAAAGTTGTCACACTTTTATGCTTTAATAATTTCTCCAATATTTCAACTCTATAATTTTAAATTTGAAAAAATTAATCCTTCCTTGGATGTGGTCTCTGTTTCTCACGTTCCCTCTCTGGCCTGGAACCCTGATTCCCCATCACCCGTGATCACCATGATAGGCGCATAAAAGAACATCGAAAGTTGATAGAGCAGATATCAAATTGGATCGTGAACATCACTGGGAGATGTGCGACATGGTGGGGCAGTAAGTGTGCACACGCCTACATGAACTGACTGACAGGGGTCAGCCCCTGCAACTTCTGGGTCTCCAAATTGGGCACATGGCCTGAGCTTGCCCTTTACCCCTTGGAGGTGCTGGCCTTACCCCCTCAACATACATGAATGCTCGACCGGAGATGGGGGACTGCTGCTGCCAGTGATTGTCTGAGCACTAATTTCCTGCATGTTGAGAAGAAGCACAAAGTAGAGACGGGTGGAACAACTGGGACAGCAGGTAATTAGTGAAATGAGTACATAGCTTACACTATTCAGAGCCTTTTAAAAATATTTTAATTGGCTATATAACCCATTTTACATGCCACTTCTTAAAAACAAATACTGTTTCAGTTGCCTAACAAAATGTCAAACCACAATACTAAGCATATAATCACATTACACTTGAATCACACAGATAGAATGCAGACGTTTTTTCCATCTTCCTCAGTCTAAGGGCTCATGCACACTACCGTATGCTCTCCGAGACATACGGTCCATGCGCGGACCATTTGTCCCGGAGCGGCATACATCGTGCGCACGGGAGCGCACAGCATCATAGGTTACTCTGATACTGTGCGCATCGGGCCGCCTGCAGGACTATGATCATATGAGTGCAGGACAATAGTCCTGTGGGCAGCTCGATGCGCACAGTATCATAGTAAAGCTACTTTCACACTGGCGTTTTGGTTTCCGTTTGTGAGATCCGTTCAGAGATCTAACAAACGGTCCAAAACTGATCAGTTTTGCCCTTAATGCATTCTGAATGGATAAGGATCTGCTCAGAATGCATCAGTTTGGCTCCGTTCCACCACCATTCCGCTTTGGAGGCAGACACCAAAATGCTGCTTGCAGCGTTTTGGTGTCCGTCTGACGAAACTGAGCCAAACGAATCCGTCCTGACACACAATTATAGTCAATGGGGACGGATCCGTTTTCACTGACACAATATGGCACAATAGAAAACAAATCCATCCTCCATTGACTTTCAATGGTGTTCAAGACGGATCCGTTTTGGCTATGTCAAAGATAATACAAATGGATCCGTTCTGAACGGATGCATGCGGTTGTATTATCTGAACGGATGCGTTTGTGCAGATCCATGACGGATCCGCACCAAACGCGAGTGTGAAAGTAGCCTAACCTATGATGATGTGCGCTCCCGTGCGCACGATGTATGCCGCTCCGGGACATATGGCCCGCTCACGGACCATATGTCTCGGAGGGGATACGGTCGTGTGCATGAGCCCTAATTGAGAGGTACTCAATTACTTTTTGTAAAAGTTCTGCTCTCAGGTGAAGGTCTAAGCTGAATACCAAGAAGATTCACTATAAGACTCCACAAACCTTGCACTATTATTTGTATCCAGATTTATTGTTGTTTATTAGTGTCATCTTTTTTTCATATTTTTTTTTTACACTAGCCCTTAGTAACCCCAATGTGCTTTACACATTAGTAACCATATGCAAATAAAGGTCCCCTTCAGCCCTTTTGCTATGTGTGCACTAGCTTCATGCATATCTCACTGCCACCTGGCCTCTTGTATACCAAGAGTTTCGGTATTCAAGAATCATCATTCCTGGCACCTTCTTCATGCCTGTATATTTCTTTTGGTAGCTGAGACAAATTACTGCAAGGTACTAACAAACTGCATGCTCTATACTGTAGACCCCTGTTGAGGAAGGGTTGAGACGTATGCATATATATCCATGCATGCCTGCAAACACGTGCGGGCATGTATGTAAAGGGGGCATATTAATCACCAATATTATGCGAATATTGCTAATTAATATTCATAAAAGGGAGGAGCCGTCTAGTGATAACTCCGCCTATTTATGCCTTTATATAATAATAACAATACTTTCGCTATGCTTTACACTAATCACTACGCTAGCTGCATGCGCCTTACTAACTAACTATCGCCAATAACTACACGTTACACAGATAGTTACAAGTAACAGTATTTATTACTAACAATACACTACGCACGCAATACTAACAATACAGCACTACAAATACAATCCTAAACTACACTACACGTTCCCAATTCCACCCATAAACTAACTACACAGTTCACACATACAAGTATATGAACCCACCCCACCTGACTATTCACTGTTCCTACGGGGTATGACGAAGGGTTAAAAGGATTGTTTGCACAGCAGAGGCATGCTCTACAGAACCAGGGTAACCACCAGGGGTTAATCAGGGCAGGACAGGGGAACAGGGCACGGACATCAGGGGTACAAAGTGTCCGGGGGGGACCAGGGGAGAGATACCAGGGGTAATGCCTGGCAGGGAAAGGGTTAATCAGGGGCAGGGCTATACCAGGGATATGGCACACAAGGATCTACCAGGGGTGTAATGCCTGGCAGGGAAGGGGTTCCTAGGGTAACCAGGGGTGTCTAGGGTTACCAGGGGGGTCACAATGGGGTTAATCAGGGGATCAGGGGTGTAGGGAAAGGGTTGGCAGGCAAGGGACCAGGGGTGCACCAGGGGAGAGAGCAGTAGGGGATGCAGGGAAGGGGTTAAGAACAGCAGCAATGCTGCTGAGGTACTTAGGGTTTCTGCTCGTTGTCCAAGGTGATCCTCGCCAGCCAGGGGGCCTCCTTCTGGGGGGTGGGGCGGCAGGGGTCCGGTCCTTCTCCCAGAGCGCAGGACGCGCTCTCTTATCAGGTGGGGGTCCGGTCGGTCCTTGAGCCGGAGGGGGGGGGGGTCCCGATGTCCTGAGCGCCGATGCGCTCTCCAGTGGGGGCCCCGATCCTAACTACCTTGGGCCGGAGGAAGGGGGACCGCTTCCTAAGCGCCGATGCGCTTCTCAAGGTGGGGGCCCTCTCCTAACTAACAGAGTGCCGGGGATTTTGTATGTTGGTCGATTGTGTACCCATGGACACTCTGGGTGCAAATGTGTGACAGCCTATATTTGGCTGTACACATTTGCATCCTATAGTCGTTTCCCATTGACACAGGGGTCTGCGACCTGCCTGTGTCTTTGGAGGTGTAGAAATATGCCAGGTTGCATGAGTCTCTATGGGTACACATACATATAATGATTTTGGTGGTGTTGGGAGGGATGTGACATGTGTTTTGTGTGAATGGGGATAAGGTTAGGTCACGATAGGGACAGGCATCATTCATTTGCCACCTTGAACCCTGGAACGGTGAGGTTCTTAAGGGAAGGGCTGGAGGTGTAGTGTGGCGGAGGTGTTCTCCGCAGTAGAATTTAGGTACTATGACATCACCGCTTAAGAGTCTGACCTGCCTTGTAAAGACCTATTAATCTGTCCACGGGCGAACCGCATCCATCAAGATGGAAACAGACGTTGGATAGAAGAAAGTTGGGACTGAGGTTGTGAGGGTGAACCCGCTCCAGATGCCTTGGAAGCGGGCCATACCTGAAGATCGGCAGAACTACCGAGAGACTGTGGGGGTGTGGTCACTCCAAAGTGGGGGTGGCCGACACCAAGAGACTGTTAAAGAGAGGCCAGTTAAATACTGTAAGGGTGAACCCGCTTCAGAATTGGGGGGGGGGGGCGAAGATACCTGAAGATCGGCAGGATTACCGAGAGACTGTGGGGGTGTGGTCACTCCAAAGTGGGGGTGGCCGACACTAAATGACTGTTAAAGAGACTGTGGGTGTGTGGTATAAGACGGTGTATCCTGTGGACGGAGGAGTAGGTTACAGTGAAGGGCAGGTCGGAGGAAGAGGGATGTCTAAGTACCTAAAGATCAGTGTGCTCTACAGTTCTTCCTGAACTTCCACCAAAGATGGGGTTGAAGGGGGGCAAATATATCTCAACCCGTTCACCCAATATATTGTCGTATTATAGTCCGACAACAGGGGGATTGTTGAGGAAGGGTTGAGACGTATGCATATATATCCATGCATGCCTGCAAACACGTGCGGGCATGTATGGTATATATATGCATACATTAACCACCGCATCATTGGGTGATGTGCGCAGATGTGCCCAGCATCTGCGCACGTCTGCCCATGGTGATCCCCAGGGGCTCATGGTGGCCCCTGTGGGAAATATGTGGTCCCTGGAAGCTGTGCCCCCTTATAATCCCCCTTATATTAGTATATATATGTGCCCCCTTATATGTGTCCCCTTATAGTTAGTATATATTTCCTGTATGACCGTGTATAAACCCTGCCACACACCCCCCCCTCACTGTACACTTGCAGGGTATTTAGCCCCTGCATTGCTGTACAGTTCTGATATTATCCCCATTGTTAACCCTTTGTGTTTGTGGTCGGCTTACACCCCTGTAAGGCCACCATTAACCCTCGGCGTACCCCATAGGGATAGTATAGAACTAGATGGGTGGGCTGTTAATATTGTATGTGTGAACTGTATAGTTAGTTGATGGGTGGAATTGGGAATGTGTAGTGTAGTTTAGGATTGTATATTTAGTGCTGTATTGTTAGTGTATTGCGTGCGTAGTGTATTGTAAGTAATAAATACCGTGTTACTTGTAACTATCTGTGTAACGTGTAGTTATTGGCGATAGTTAGTTAGTAAGGCGCATGCAGCTAGCGTAGCGATCAGTGTAAAGCATAGCGAAGGTATTGTGTTACTATATAAAGGCATAAATGGGCAGAGTTATCACTAGATGGCTCCTCCCATTTATGAATATTAATTATCGATATTTGCATAAATATTGGTGATTAATATTCTCCCTTTACATTGAGAATAGTCTGTGATCGGTCTAATCAGGTCAAGCCGGGCCAGACTAACAGAGATTTTTCCCTGACTTTGGGAAAAAGAACTGTGAAGAGTGCGTCCCTGAGGATGGTACAATTCAGGAGAAGGGAGCACGGCTGCAGTGTAGATGGACCTGGGCCATGCAGAGCAAACATCAGATGTTTTGCATGTGGTGGCCTAGGTCACATAGCGAGACACTGCAAAACACACAGGACAGGAAACCAAGTCACGTGTTTCAGGTGTGGGAACAAAGGACACATTGCAAGGAATTGCCCTTGTGCAAGTAATTGCAATGTGTCCAACAGTATCCGCCAGGTAACAAATTGTGCAGTGGGGTCTAGTCAGCCTGGCCATAACGGGGCTACCTCTCGGCAGCATCACCAGCTGCTGAGGGGTCAGAGTGGCCAAGCTAGGCTAGGCAACATTTGACACCCCTGTACTATTTGTTACACCGTTTGTTCCCTGTGTATGTCCATGTTGTGTGTTTTTCTTGATGTTGATGGTGGTAGTCCTTGTCTACGGATGTGTTCTACCATGCTGATTTATGTAGTGTTGTAAGTCCCGTCTGCTGTCTTTGTTTCATTCTGTGTCCTCTTGGAGTGGAACAGTGTTATACTGTGGATCGAATGTATAGGTTCGCGAGCATATAATATCACACGGGAAATCCTGCTGGTCGGGAGAAGGCATAAGGACCTTCTCCATGCAGCACACAAAGGATGATGTGATATTATTCTGGGCAACCAGGGTCTCAGATCGATACAGATGGCGCTGTTGTGCTCCATGTTTTCGGTAGGGCTGTGTTGCGCTGGGGACTGGGGCGGACTGCCAGGCTGGAGGGGGCAGACCCCCCTCCCTTCCCAGTTTTAAATTCATTGGTGGCCAGTGCGGCCCCTACTCCCTCCCTCCCCTGTATTTAACTCATTGGTGGCCAGTGCGGCCCCCCTCCCTCCCTCCCCTGTATTTAACTCATTGGTGGCCAGTATGGCCCCCCTCCTTCTCTCCCCTGTATTTAACTCATTGGTGGCCACTGCGGCCTCCCCTCCCCCCCTAGTTAAAATCCCCCCCACCCCCCCATCATTGGTGGCAGCGGAGAGTTCCGATCAGAGTCCCAGTTTAATCGCTGGGGCTACGGTCGGGTACCATGGAAACCAGGACGCTACTGCAGTCATGGTTACTTAGCAATTTTAGAAGCATTATACTTACCTGCGCTGTCTGTGACCGGCCGGACGCTCCTCCTACTGGTAAGTGACAGGTCTGTGCGGCGCATTGCCACCAATGATAGGGGGTGGAATTTTAATTAGGGGGGGGAGGGGAGGCCGCACTTGCCAAAAATGAATTAAATACAGGGGAGGGGGGGAGGGCGGGCCGCACTGGCCACCAATGAGTTAAATACAGAGGAGGGAGGGAGGGCGGGCCGCACTGGCCACCAATGAATTTAAAATGGGGAGGGAGGGGGGTCTGCCCCTCCTGCCTGGCAGCACCTGATCTCTTACAGGGGGCTATGATACGCACAATTAACCCCTCAGGTGCGGTTAATTGTGCGGATCACAGACCCCTGTAAGAGATCGGGTGCTGCCAGGCAGCAGGGGGCAGTCATGTACACAGTTCTTAGTATATTCTAACTTGAAGCGTCCCCATCACTATGGGAACGCCTCTGTGTTAGAATATACTGTCTAAAAAGCTTTTATGCAGATGGATCAGTGGATCCGTCTGTGTGAAAGTAGCCTACGGACACGGATGACGGATGCGGATGACAATCTTGTGTGCATCCGTGTTTTTTCACAGACCCATTGACTTGAATGGGTCCGTGAACCGTTGTCCGTCAAAAAAATCGGACAGGTCTTATTTTTTTGACGGACAGGAAACACGGATCACGGACGCGGATGAAAAACGGTGCATTTTCCGAGTTTTCAACGGACCCATTGAAAGTCAATGGGTCCGCAGAAAATCACGGAAAACTGAACAACGGACACGGATGCACACAACGGTCGTATGCATGAGGCCTAATACACACAGTATTACTCATACAGCCAATGTATTCCAATACAGAAGTATTGGAATGCATTGTAAAGGAATATACCCCCCAAAGTTCAAGTCCCAAAGTGGGACAAAAAATAAAGTGAAAAAAAAGTTGAAAAAATAAAGTTTTCCCCCCCAAAAAAACTGGTCAGAAATAGGGGAAAAAAAAAAAGTATACATATTAGGTATTGTCGTGTCCGTACAACCGGCTCTATAAACATATCACATGACCTAACCCCTCAGATGAACACCGTAAAAAATAAAAAATAAAAACTGTGCTAAATAAACCATTTTTTGTCACCTTACATCACAAAAAGTGTAATAGCAAGCGATCAAAAAGTCATGCACCCCAAAATAGTGCCAATAAAACTGTCATCTCATCCCGCAAAAAATGAGACCCTACATAAGATAATCGCCCAAAAACTGAAAAAAACCTTGCCTCTCAGAATATGGAGACACTAAAACATGATTTTTTTTTGTTTAAAAAATTATATTATTGTGTAAAACTTAGATAAATAAAAAAAAAAGTATACATTAGGTATCACCGCTTCCATATCAACCGGCTCTATAAAAATATCACATGACCTAACCCCTCAGATAAACACCGTAAAAAATGTAAAAGAAAAACTGTGCTAAATAAACCATTTTTTGTCATCTTGCATCACAAAAAGTGTAATAGCAAGCGATCAAAAAGTCACACGCACCCCAAAATAGAGCCAATAAAACCGTCATTTCATCCCACAAAAATCATACCCTACCCATGGTAATCGCCCAAAAACTGAAAAAATTATGGCTCTCAGACTATGGAAACACTAAAACATGATTTTTTTTGCTTCAAAAATGAAATCATTGTGTTAAACTTACATAAATAAATAAATAAAAAGTATACATATTAGGTATCTCCGCATCCGTGACAACCTGGTCTATAAAAATATCACATGATCTAACCTGTCAGATGAAATTTGTAAATAACAAAAAATAAAAACGGTGCCAAAACAGCTATTTCTTATCTTGCCTCACAATAAGTGTAATATAGAGCAACCAAAAATCATATGTACCCTAAACTAGTACCAACAATACTGCCACCCTATCCCATAGTTTCTAAAATGGGGCCACTTTTTTGAAGTTTCTCTAGGGGTGCATCAGGGGGGCTTTAAATGGGACATGGTGTCAAAAAAACCAGTCCAGCAAAATCTGCCTTCCAAAAACCGTATGGCATTCCTTTCCTTCTGCGCCCTGCCGTGTGCCCGTACAGCGGTTTACGACACATATGGGGTGTTTCTGTAAACTACAGAATCCGGGCCATAAATATTGAGTTTGGTTTGGCTGTTAACCCTTGCTTTGTAACTGGAAAAAAATTATTAAAATGGAAAATCTGCCAAAAAAGTGAAATTTTTAAATTGTATCTCTATATTCCATAAATTCTTGTGGTACACCTAAAGAGTTAACAAAGTGGGTAAAATCAGTTTTGAATACCTTGAGGGGTGTAGTCTATAGAATGGGGTCATTTTTGTATTATGTAAGCCTCGCAAAGTGACTTCAGACCTGAACTGATCCCTAAAAATTGGGTTTTTGAAAATTTCCGAAAAATTTCAAGATTTGCTTCTAAACTTCTAAGCCTTGTAACATCCCCAAAAAATATAATAGCATTCCCAAAATGATCCAAACATGAAATAGACATATGGGGAATGTAAAGTAATAACTATTTTTGGAGGTATTACTATGTATTATAGAAGTAGAGAAATTAAAACTTGGAAATTTGCAATTTTCTACAAATTTTGGGTAAATTTGGTATTTTTTTATAAATAAAAATGAATTTTTTTACTTCATTTTACCAGTGTCATGAAGTACAATATGTGACGAAAAATCAATCTCAGAATAGCCTGGATAAGTCAAAGCGTTTTAAAGTTATCAGCACTTAAAGTGACACTGGTCAGATTTGCAAAAAATGGCCAAGTCCTTAAGGTCAAATAGGGCTGAGTCCTTAAGGGGTTAAATCTAATTTAGCCTCTATTTCTATGCAGAAGATCGCTGTACAGTGAGGGAACCCCTCAGTGTGAGTCTGCGGCTTAGGAGTCCCTGCTCTGACTCCACATATAGTTATGTCCATAAATGGACTCAGTGCCTGGGGTCACCCCAGTGTATTTAAAACTAATTTAGCCTGTATTTCAGAAATGTTTCTGTCGAGATTCAAACTCGCAACCTTTTGCATTAGAGGCAAGGCACTGTCAGTTATAGACGGAAAATTAGCAAATTTCCAAATTTATATTTCTTTACTTTTATAATACATAGTAATGCCACCAAAAATAGCTATTACTTTACATTCCCCATATGTCTAATTTATGTTTGGATCATTTTGTGAATGTCATTTTATTTTTTGGGGACGTTAAAAGGCTTAGAAGTTTAGAAGCAAATCTTGAAATATTTCAGAAAATGTTCAAAACCTACTTTTTAAGGACCTGTTCAGGTCTGGAGTCACTTTGTGAGGCTTGCATAATGGAAACCATTTTAGAAACTACACCCCTCAAAGTATTCAAAACTGATTTTACAAATGTTGGCAGATTTTGCTGGACTGGTTTTTTGACACCATGTCCCATTTGAAGCCCCCCTGATGTACCCCTAGAGTAGAAACTCCAAAAGAGTGACCCATTTTGGAAAATACACCCCTCAAGGTATTCAAAACTTATTTTACAAACGTTGTTAACCCTTTAGGTGTTCCACAAGAATTAATGAAAAATGGAGATGAAATTTCAGAATTTCACTTTTTTGGCAGATTTTCCATTTTAATCATTTTTTTCCGCTAACAAAGCAAGAGTTAACAACCAAACAAAACTCAATACTTATTGCCCTGATTCTGCAGTTTACAAAAACACCCCATATGTGGTTGTAAACTGTTGTATGTCCACACGGCAGGGCACAGTAGGAAAGGAACACCATATGGTTTTTGGGAGGCAGATTTTGAAGACCCCCTAATGCACCCCTGAAGTAGAAACTCCAAAAAAGTGACCCTACTCAAGAAACTACACCTGTCAAGGTATTCAAAACTGATTTTACAAACTTTGTGTTAACCCTTTAGGTGTTCCACAAGAATTAATGTAAAATGAAGATGAAATTTCAGAATTGTACTTTTTTGGCAAATTTTCCATTTTAATCAATTTTTCCAGTAACAAAGCTTGGGTTGTCAGCCAAACAAATCTCAATATTTATTGCCCTGATTCTGTAGTTTACAGAAACACCCCATATGTGGTTGTAAACTGCTGTACGGGCACACGGCAGGGTGCAGAAGGAAAGGAGTGCCATGTGGCACTGGTTTTTGAAAGGCAGATTTTGCTGGTTTTTTGACACCATGTCACATTTGAAGACCCCCTGATGCACCCCTAGAGTAGAAACTCCAAAAAAGTGACCCCATTTGAAAACTACGGGATAAGGTGGCAGTTTTGTTGGTACTATTTTAGGGTACATATGATTTTTTGTTTCTCTATATTACACTTTTTGTGAGGCAAGGTAACAAAAAATAGCTGTTTTGGCACCGTTTTTATTTTTTGCTATTTACAATGTTCATCTGACAGGTTAGATTATGTGCTATTTTTATAGAGCAGGTTGTTTCGGACGCGACAATACCAAATATGACAACTTTTTTTTGTTTTTTTGTTTCAGTTTTACATAATAAAGTATTTTTGATTGCCTGAAAGCCATAGTTTTTTTTTTTTGTTTTATAGGCGATTGTCTTATTAAGGGTTCATTTTTTTCGGTATGAGATGGCGGTTTGATTGGTACAATTTTAGGATGCATATGACATTTTGATTGCTTGGTATTACAATTTTTGTGATGTAAGGTGACAAAAAAAAAGGCTTTTTTGACACTTTTTTTTTACGGTGCTCACCTGAATGGTTAGGTAATGTGATATTTTTGTACAGCAGGTTCTTACAGATGCGGCAAAACCTAATATCTATACTTTTTTATTTATTTAAGTTTTTGAAAAAAAAAAAATCATTTTAGTATCTTCATAGTCTAAAGGCCATATTTTTTTTATTTTCTGGGCGATTGTCTTTGGTAGGGTATAATTTTTGCGGGATGAGATGACGGTTTGAATGGTACTATTCTGGGGTGCATATGACTTTTTGATCGCTTGCTATTTCACTTTCTGTGATGTAAGGTGACAAAAAACTGCTTTTTTAAAAAAAATATATATATATCTTTACGGTGTTCACCAAAGAGGTTAGATCCTGTGATATTTTTATATAGCAGGTTCTTACGGACGCG
Organism: Bufo bufo; assembly: GCF_905171765.1. Lineage (NCBI taxonomy): Eukaryota > Metazoa > Chordata > Amphibia > Anura > Bufonidae > Bufo > Bufo bufo. The sequence continues at coordinate 263,209,174 of NC_053393.1, forward strand.
GCGATCCCTAATATGTATACTTTTTTATTTACTTAAGTTTTACACATTAACAGCATTTTTTTTAAACAAAAAATCATGTTTTAATGTCTCCATATTCTGAGAGCCATAGTTTTTATTTTTTTTTGGGAGATTGTTTTATGTAGGGGCTCATTTTTTGCGGGATGAGGTGGCGGTTAGATTGGTACTATTTTGGGCGGCATACGCCTTTTTGATTGCTCTATGTTGAACTTTTAGTGATAAAAGGTGACAAACAGTGTTTTTTAGCAGTTTTTATTTTAATTTTTTGACGGTGTTCACCTGAAAGGTTAGGTCATGTGATATTTTTATAGAGCCAGTCATTACAGACGTGGCAATACCTAATATGCATACTTTATTTTATTTAAGTTTTACATAATAATATAATTTTTAAACAAAAAAAAAATCATGTTTTAGTGTTTCCATGTTCTGAGAGTCATAGATTTTTTTTATTTTCTGGGCAATTGTCTTAGGTAGGGTCTAATTTTTGCAGGATGAGATGACTGTTTGATTGCCACTATTGTGGGGTGCATGTGACTTTTTGATCGCTTGCAATTACACTTTTTGTGATTTAAGGTGACAAAAAATAGTTTTTTTGTGGCACTGTTTCTATTTTTTTTTTACGGCGTTCCCCTGAGGGGTTAGGTCATGTAATATTTTAATAGAGATGGTTGTTACGGACGTGGTGATACCTAATATGTCTATTTTTTGTTATTTATTTTACTTTAACACAATAATAGCATTTTTTTAAACAAAAAATTATGTTTTAATGTCTTTATGTTCTGAGAGCTAGAGTTTTTTTTTATTTTTTGAGCGATTTTCTTATGTAGGGGCTGATTTTTTGCGGAATAAGGTGACTGCTTTATTGGTACCATTTTGTGGGACATACACCTTTTTGATCACGTCGTGTTGCACTTTTTTTGTGATGTAAGGTTTTTATTTTTTATGGTGTTTATCGGGCAGGGTGGATCATGTAATATATTTATAGAGCAGGCCGTCACAGAGGCGGCAATACCAAATATGTCTATTTTATTTATTTTTTACTATTTTAAATATTTTTTTATTACTTAATTGGGGGATTTTTTTGACATGTGAAACTTTTTTTTATAAAACACTTAAATTTTTTATTTTTTTATTTTACAAGACCTCTAGGGGACATTTGACTTCATTATTTTATTTTTTCTCTATTGATTTCTCCTGTAACTGGGGCTGACATAGTAGCCCCAGTTACAGGGGAAATACATCCCCCAGAGAGGCTGTACAGCAGAATACAATCCTGTACAGCCTCAGTGCAGGGCTGATCGAGGTCTGTGAAAGACCCGACAGCTCCTGCACTCTCCCGACTCGGTGAGCGCTGTTGATACAGCGATCTAGAAGGCAGGGACACCTGGAAACTGTCCCTGCCTTCCTCCTGGGTTGCCCTGCTGTCGCTGACAGTGGGCAACCCGCTCTGCAGCTGAACGATTAGCGTGCAGCTGCGATCTCTGAATGAACATTCCAGAACGTCCATTCAGAGTTAAACATCCACCCATAGGACGTTTATATCCTATGGGTGGATGTTAGGTGGTTAAGTTGCTTGTGGGCCAATGACTCATTGGCCCACAAGCAAGAAGCAGGGAGGAATCATGTGTTCAGATGGAAAAAATGACGAATATTCTAAAAACTAATATATACAGTAGCACAATACTCTACAGTGCTATATATTAGTTTTTGACCCATTCCTTTATTGAGCATGCTATATTCGCATATTACGTGATCATTACCTTGCCGATTTTCGCATTAAAAAAAAGAATGTAGAATATAACTAATATACAAATTTGCAAATATATGACCAATATTCTACAAAATATTTGCGAAATATCACGAATTCGAATATGACCCCTACCGTCATCACTATTGGACAGGCACAGTAAATGGGGCAGCAGCAGCCTTGAGCCACCACTGTAACACACAACTTCTTCTGCTAAGCTTTGCCCATTTGTTAAATAAAAAAGTGATCCAAAATGAATCTTTGAATTACATTATACCATTATGTAGTACATCAGCATTTATTATGTTGTTCTTGAATTTAAAAAAATAATAAAGATATAAAATAAAAATTACAATTAAACTGCCACAGATCTTGTAAAGTTAACTTTAACAGTGTTCTGTAGCAAAGCCAGCATTATACTTAGCTTCAATATGTTTAAGAACCTGTCTTCTCTTTTCATTTCCCCTATGACCTTTCCTGCAAAATTGCAAGCTACAGTAGTTTCACTTAATTAATAGTCAGTCACTATCAGCAATAATTCTAAGGAAAAATTATTCTGTATATTCAGAAGCCTCCTTATAAAAGCAGAGGCATATGGAGGTACAGTAGAGGGCTTACGCAACTCTAATGTGGTTCTCTACAAAATGGATCCATAATAGGGCAGCATGAGATCTTAGAGACAGAACCTAATGAGGACATACCCAGGGCAGGCCAATAAACCATTGTTAGTAATAGAGATGAGTGACTTTAAAAAAAAATAGATTCACTGGTTCGTCAAATTTTTTGGGAAAAATTTGGTTTGATCCGAATATATTTGTGGCGAATTACGTAAAAAAAAAAATTATTTCCTGGCTGCAGAGAGCCTTTATAGTGGTGTAGAACACTGTGCCTTGCAGTAACACACATAGGGAGTCTGCTTTGGTAGTGAAATAATACTGTGACATGCGGATGACAGGCGTCGATCTTAGAATCACCGCACACTTCGCTTTTTGGGGCAGTCACAGGGCCAAAACTGACCGAATAACTCAAGTATGAACTCAGTTTTAAAGGTTGATGTTAACGCCAAGGAAAAGCGCACTTTTACATCGTCGTCAGCTGATTCCACATAGATGTCTACAGAACCTGTTCTATTAAATGCTTATACATGTAGAGCCTCCCTGACAGAGTGGAGAGGGTGTCAGCTGTAAGTTTGTGTTGACGTCACTGATTATTTTGCCCTTCCTCTCATCAGGGCCAGACTGGGGATAAAAAACCAGCCCTGGAAAAAGTTGCATACCAGCCCCACAGCTTTGCGTCATTATTTACTTGTTTATAATAGGAGAAAGCATTCATTTTAAAACACGTGTGTAAACACGAATATGAACTTTCCCCCACGATAGCTCTTTTGTAGAACCACCATTGTTCATATTATCACAGTGTTTTCCCAACCAGGATGCCTCCAACTGTTGCAAAACTACAACTCTCAGCATGCTCAGACAGTGTTTTACCACGCCCTTTGACCCGCCCCCTTTTTTGTTGGCCACCTATTTAATGATTGTTGCATGCAACATTTTACTTGACCAGCTATTTTAGATATTCTACGGCAGTTCTGTTACAATCCCCCCTCCCCCCATGAACCTTTAGACCAAATAATAAAAATTTATATAAAATCTCACCCATATGCTGCAAAATAAATAAAATCTGCAATGTAAAATTGATAATAAAGATCAACTACAAATTTTTCATATGAAAACTTACAATTACTTGGCTTGGCCCTTGGGGATCTCGGACACAACTTCACCACTTTGGCCGGGGGCTCGGTGGAGCTGATGTTGTGTTTTATCCTAATGAGAAAGTTTTCATAATAAGGATTTGGAGAAGGGGCAGAGGGATAGCAGAGCAGGGAGAGGTTGGTGCTGCAACTAGGGGGTCATACCATGGGGGAGTAATAAAGCCCACCATAATTCCCCCCCAGTAGTAATAATTCTCCTTTATAACGTGCAAAACATACCCCTTTGTAATGCCCCCAGTTGAGCTAATGTTCCCATAATGTGCCAATATAAAATACCCCTTCTTAGTGCCCCCGTAGATGACCCCATAGTGCTCCTCTTCCCTCTTCCCCATAGTACCTACCATAATGTGTCCCAATATAAAATGCCCCTATACAGAACCCCCCATATAAAATATCCCTTCTTTTAAGCCTCAGTAGATGCCCCTATAGTGCCACCCAATGATCTGCCAGTAATAAGTGGCCAATAGATGCCCCCAATCATGTGCCAGTAAGATGTGCCCCCATAGATTCCCCCAATCATGTGCCAGTAAGATGTGCCTGTAATAAGAGCCCCCCCACCATCATGTGCCAGCAGCCAGAGCCCCCCCTATATCATGTGCCAGTAGCCAGAGTGCCCCCCTATCATGTGCCAGTAGCCCCCCCTTATTATGTGCCAGTAGCCCCCCCTTATTATGTGCCAGTAGTCCCCCTTATGTGCCAGTAGCCACCCTCATGTGCCAGTAGCCCCCTTATGTGCCAGTAGCCGCCCCTTATCATGTGCCAGTAGCCCCCTTATGTGCCAGTAGCCCCCTTATGTGTCAGTAGCTCCCTTATGTGTCAGTAGCTCCCTTATGTGCCAGTAGCCCCCTTATAATGTGCCAATAGCCCCCATATAATGTGCCAATAGCCCTCTTATGTGCCAGTAGCCCCCTTATCATGTGCCAATAGCCCCTTTATCATGTGCCAACAGCCCTCATCATGTGCCAGTAGCCCCCCTTATGTGCCAGTAGTCGTCCTTATGTGCCAGTAGTCCCCCCTTATCATGTTCCAGTAGCCCCCCCATCATGTGCCAGTAGCCCACCTTATGTGCAAGTAGCCCCCCTTATGTACCAGTAGTCATCCTTATGTGCCAGTAGCCCCCCTTATCATGTTCCAGTAGCCCCCTTATGTGCCAGTAGCCGCCCCTTATCATGTGCCAGTAGCAGCCCCTTATCATGTGCCAGTTGCCCCTTATCATGTGCCAGTCGCCCCCCATGTGCCAGCAGCCCCCTTTATGTGCCAGTTGCCCCCTTATCATGTGCCATTAGCCCCCCCTTTCAGCGTCCCACTACGTGTGTGAGGGCACTGCTTAAAAGCACTTTTTACATTTGAAACTGTATTATGTTGTATTGTATGACTTTGTACTATTATATCTGCAAAATCCCTGTTACCATTCAGATTAGGTGAAATTTATACATCCCACCGCAAGATGGGGATAAAGCTTAGGTCATATACACTCACCTAAAGAATTATTAAGAACACCTGTTCTATTTCTCATTAATGCAATTATCTAGTCAACCAATCACATGGCAGTTGCTTCAATGCATTTAGGGGTTTAGTCCTGGTCAAGACAATCTCCTGAACTCCAAACTGAATGTCAGAATGGGAAAGAAAGGTGATTTAAGCAATTTTGAGCGTGGCATGGTTTTGGTGCCAGACGGGTCGGTCTGAGTATTTCACAATCTGCTCAGTTACTGGGATTTTCACGCACAACCATTTTTAGGGTTTACAAAGAATGGTGTGAAAAGGGAAAAACATCCAGTATGCGGCAGTCCTGTGGGCGAAAATGCCTTGTGGATGCTAGAGGTCAGAGGAGAATGGGCCGACTGATTCAAGCTGATAGAAGAGCAACGTTGACTGAAATAACTACTAGTTTCAACCGAGGTATGCAGCAAAGCATTTGTGAAGCCACAACACGCACAACCTTGAGGCGGATGGGCTACAACAGCAGAAGACCCCACCGGGTACCACTCATCTCCACTACAAATAGGAAAAAGAGGCTACAATTTGCACGAGCTCACCAAAATTGGACTGTTGAAGACTGGAAAAATGTTGCCTGGTCTGATGAGTCTCGATTTCTGTTGAGACATTCAAATGGTAGAGTCCGAATTTGGCGTAAACAGAATGAGAATATGTATCCATCATGCCTTGTTACCACTGTGCAGGCTGGTGGTGGTGGTGGTGTAATGGTGTGGGGGATGTTTTCTGGGCAAACTTTAGGCCCCTTAATGCCAATTGGGCATCGTTTAAATGCCACTGGCTACCTGAGCATTATTTCTGACCATGTCCATCCCTTCATGACCACCATGTACCCATCCTCTGATGGCTACATCCAGCAGGATAATGCACCATGTCACAAAGCTCGAATCATTTCAAATTGGTTTCTTGAACATGACAGTGAGTTCACTGTACTAAAATGGCCCCCACAGTCACCAGATCTCAACCCAATAGAGCATCTTTGGGATGTGGTAGAACGGAAGCTTCGTGCCCTGGATATGCATCCCTCAAATCTCCATCAACTGCAAGATGCTATCCTATCAATATGGGCCAACATTTCTAAAGAATGCTATCAGCACATTGTGGAATCAATGCCACGTATAATTAAGGCAGTTCTGAAGGCAAAAGGGGGTCCAACACCGTATTAGTATGGTGTTCCTAATAATTCTTTAGGTGAGTGCATATATACCTAGGTCAGGCCTAGTTAGTCAGTTGAGATTTAGGAGTTGTTGAAAATGTAGTTCAGACTAGAGCAGATCTGAGTAGATCAGATTAGATTAGTGGGAGAAAATGTAGAGTAAAGACTCCATGACACAGATTAGTGAGAGGAGCCAACTTCGCTATTAGGTGATACTAAGATGTGAGGCGCAGAAGAGCGTTTTCCTTCTGTGGCCGGACTATATACTTGCATCCCTGACCAGTAGGAGAGAGTTTGCCTCCCTGGAATAGAAACAAGCTTCCTAAGGAATCATCGGTGATAAGAGCCATTATTGAGGGCCACAGACACCTTTGCATGGTGGACATAGTGACATATGACGTATGCAGCCTGTATACAGTACAGACCAAACGTTTGGACACACCTTCTCATTCAAAGAGTTTTCTTTATTTTCATGACTATGAAAATTGTAGATTCACACTGAAGGTATCAAAACTATGAATTAACACATGTGGAATTATATACATAACAAACAAGTGTGAAACAACAGAAAATATGTCATATTCTAGGTTCTTCAAAGTAGCCACCTTTTGCTTTGATTACTGCTTTGCACACTCTTGGCATTCTCTTGATGACAAAACAATAACAAACACAGGTGCACTCTGCAGTATCACTAAATCCTCAAACTGATTTTAAAATTGAGAGATTAGTCAACATGTCCTACGGTGTAGAACATGTCTAAGCCCGGACACCACGACAAGGTTTCTCAAGTAGCCCGGGACCCTACACTCTCCTACCTGAGCCGTATGGGCGATACCAGGAGCCAGTGGGCAAATTACAGGAGCATAAGGCCGACTCACAAACAACTCACCAGTTACCTCCAGCATGTGGCCATGCTTGCAATGGGAGGAGGGAGGAGTCTGTGAGTCCCACTCAAGACTTGCTGATATGTCCCAGGCCTCACAGGTGCACCTAAATGTGGCCTGTAGATGTAAAACAGGCACATTTAAATAGGAGTTTATACACCTCCAGAAATCTATATATACAAACTAAGAAAACAGGTTGGCATTAGCAGGAGGTGCTTTAAACCCACATGCAGTTGTGCATATATATAGGGGAGCAAATCCTGCACTTGTGGCCCGTTGCTAATGGCAATCCCCAGCATTCTCTTGATGAGCTTCAAGAGGTAGTCCCCTGAAATGGTTTTCACTTCACAGGTGTGCCCTGTCAGGTTTAATAAGTGGGATTTCTTGCCTTATAAATGGGGTTGGGACTATCAGTTGCGTTGAGGAGAAGTCAGGTGGATACACAGCTGATAGTCCTACTGAATAGACTGTTAGAATTTGTATTATGGCAAGAAAAAAGCAGCTAAGTAAAGAAAAACGAGTGGCCATCATTACTTTAAGAAATGAAGGTCAGTCAGTCAGCTGAAAAATTGGGAAAACTTTGAAAGTAAGGCTATTTGACCATGAAGGAGAGTGATGGGGTGCTGCGCCAGATGACCTGGCCTACACAGTCAACGGACCTGAACCCAATCGAGATGGTTTGGGGTGAGCTGGACCGCAGAGTGAAGGCAAAAGGGCCAACAAGTGCTAAGCATCTCTGGGAACTCCTTCAAGACTGTTGGAAGACCATTTCAGGGGACTACCTCTTGAAGCTCATCAAGAGAATGCCAAGAGTGTGCAAAGCAGTAATCAAAGCAAAAGGTGGCTACTTTGAGGAACCTAGAATATGACATATTTTCAGTTGTTTCACACTTGTTTGTTATGTATATAATTCCACATGTGTTAATTCATAGTTTTGATGCCTTCATAGTCATGAAAATAAAGAAAACTCTTTGAATGAGAAGGTTTGTCCAAACTTTTGGTCTGTACTGTACATCGATTGAGCATACAAAAGACCTTACTGCTGTCGAATGGATCCTGGAATCATCCAACTAAGCTCCACAGGAAAAATGTTTTTTCTACAGCTACTTGAGTTAGTTTTGCAGGAAATTTTTTATTCCAGTATACCTTTCTCCAGCAGAAACGGGGTACCGCGATGGGCTCGCACGCCGCACCGCCATACGCAAATAGTTATATGGCCTGGTTCGAAGAAAACTTTATATATAAAAATCCATTATATATACAATTCTGTATATTTTGGCGTCGTTTTATAGACGACATTTTTTGCGTATGGCGGGGCGGTTGCGAGTCCCTTGAGCAATTCTCCCAGTATTTGAACAATATATGGCCTGAGTTATGTTTTACAGTTCAATGTGATTCACATAAAATTAATTTTTTAGACACCTGGGTAATAAAAAGCCAAGATAATTGTATACAGACTGATTTATACATAAAAAAAAACTGACAAGAATAGCCTGTTACATTATTCCAGCAATCACTCACCCTCTGTTAAGAAGTCGTTGCCTTTCTCGCAGTTTAAACGAGTCAGAAGAATTGTGTCAGATGAATCAGTGAGGGAGGTTAGATTGAATGAGATGGCGGATAAATTTTCTTCCAGGGGTTATCCCAGATCCTTATTGGATTCTGAAATAAAGAAATGTAGCAGCAATGTGGAGATAACAAAACCCCGTAGTGACAATAGACATGTTACGCTGAGCGCTCCGGGTCCCCTGCTGGCCTCGGAGCGCTCACAGCGTATGTCCCCAGGCAGCACTCCAGCGTCTCGGCGTGTGCGTCCTCGCTCTCTAGGGCGCGCACGCGCCGGGACTCTTAGATTCAAAGGACCAGTGCACCAGTGATTGGTGCCTGGTCCAAAGGGGTTATTAAGGGTTAAGGTTGTGAGAGGCAGTGCTGACTTAATTAGGCTGCACCTGTGCACTGCCCATTTATACCTTCTCCTCCCACAGCCTTCTGCCGGATCTTTGTGCCTTGTACCTCAGAGAAAGCATTCCCTACTATGTTAGTTTGCCTTACCTGTTGCCGTACCCGTTGCTACCGTCCACTCGCCTTTGAACCTTTGCCGCCTGCCCTGACCGCTGCTACGTCCGACTTCGCTCTTGCCTTCTCCCTGTGTACCACGCCTTATCAGTTGCCAGACAGGTTGAGTTGTTACTAGGGGACACGACCTGGTAGTTACCGCCGCGGCAAATCCATCCCGCTTTGCGGCAGGCTCTGGTGAAGACCAGTAACTGCTTAGAACCGGTCCTCTAGTACAACCCGCGCCATCGCCTCTCTGGTGCAGAGGATTCACTACCTGTCCTACCGGTTCGTGACAAGATAATTACCTTTTATTGTCAAATATCATCCCTGGATTAACAAGTTCCGCCATGTTGTAAATAAACATTGGGGGATTATGCGTGCAGCTTACCCAGATGTTGTTGAATTCCGTGATATACCTATGATCTGTTATAAGAGAACAAAAAATATTAGAGATACCATTGTTAAAGCAGACATAGGTGGTACCACGAATATGCCACGTCAACTTTTTCTCTCCACACCTAAAAAGGGCACCTTTCCCTGTTTGCAGTGTGTTCATTGTTCGGCGGTGATCCTTTTTCCATCCACACACGGGTAGATAATTCCCTGTCCAGGGCTTTTTTACCTGTGATAGCAATTATGTAGTGTACCTGTTAAAGTGCCCTTGTGGCCTTTTGTACATTGGTGAGACATCTACCAGAATGAAAGATAGGTTCAGTAATCATAAATCCACCATACGGAAGAAAAATCTACTGTTACCGATTCCTTTCCACAATGTTTCACAACTAAGATTTCAGATCATTGAGCAGGTGATGGCACCCCGTAAAGGGGGCAACAGGTTGCTAATGCTTAAAAAAAGAGAAAGTTTCTGGATTCATACCCTGCAAACTCTTGAACCGAGAGGTCTAAATCGGGAGTATGAATTGAGTGCATTTTTGTAAGACAAATAAATGTTCTTTTTTTCTCACAGACAATAATTGTCATTGTATTTTAATACATATTTTTGTATTCATTTAGTCACAGAAAAAATGACAAGATTGGATGCCATTAAGCTATGTGTAGCCTGTATGAGATTTATATCTCAGGGTAATTATTTTAATACTAGTGGATGTTGCTCTTTTGTGTCTCATGCCGCCTGCTGACTTTTTTTCTTTTTCCCACAGCATATTCTATTTAAAGCTACAAGATCAAATTAAATGTCTATCAGCATTGTAACTATGTTGCAACAATGTTTGTAATTGTTGCGCTTGATGTTCTGTGTATTTCTGTTTCTATGGTGATGTGACATCAGCACGTTTGACGCCGGTGATGGCGCACTATTTAAATGTGTTTCTTGTAGAGATTTACTATGCTTGAAAAAGGCTTGCATTCGAGCCGAAACACGTGTCGCTTCTGCGCTGTGTCTCCTCCATGCTTGAATAAAGCAGAGTTACTTTGAACAAGGAGTGGAGTGCCGGTCTTTCTTTTTGAAATTGGAATTGGGTTTTCTTAACCTGGACGCGAGCACCACGATTCCGGAGAGGAGTGCCGACTGTTTCCATTTTTGCATGGTGGAGGATTTTTTTTATAATTAACAATTTTTATTGTTTTTATCAGATGGTCACAAGTATCAATATAAAAAAGTATACTTTCAATCAAGACCAAGAAAATCATAGATACAAGTGGAAGTAGTGTACATATACCTCGACCGGTATCGACCAGGGAGAGTAGGTATTGCATCTCATACAATCAATAACACAAGGAAGGAAGTCTTGCATATCTGGTTGCTAATTTTAATTATCTCCGACCACCAGGCCTTGATTGGGTCACAAGACCACCAGATGTGTAAGTAAGTACCTCTTTCTTTCTGACATCTCCAACAGATATCTGAGGATCCAGGCTTATAGAGACTAGTTTTGTCTAGGGTCCTATACCAACGCAGTAATATTTTATAACTATTTTCCTGAATGCGAATACATCTGGAGATCTTATGTGGGGTGATCAAGATCTTTGCAGTTTCAGAGGTCGACAGGGAACCCTTCAAATCTCTCTCCCAAAGGCCTATTGCAGCAGGTTTAGTGGTAGAGAGGGAAGTCTTAAGAAACTTATAAATTGTACAGTTGTGTTCAAAATTATTCAACCCCTAATGCTGTAAAGGGTTTTAGGGAATTTAGTGTACATTTGTAATTGTGTTCAGAATGAAATCTTACAAGGACCTTTTAAAGAACCAAATGCAACTAAAATGACATCAATTGTTTTTGTAATACAGTATTAAATGTTTTTTTTTTGTGATTTCTTCATTGACACAATTATTCAACCCCTTAAAAACTCTTAAGAACAGAGGTTCATTCAAGTGTTTTCGATTAGGTATTGAAAACACCTGTGGATGTCAAGGAGCAGCAATCAAGCATAATAAGCACCAATTAGGCAGATTTAAAAGGACTGTGATACTCAGCTCCTTCTAGACATTTACTGGTGTGTTTACAAACATGGTGAAGTCAAGAGAATGGTCCATGAAGACAAGAGAAGAGGTGATTTCTCTTCACAGGAAGGGCAATGGCTATAAGAAGATTGCAAAGATGTTAAACATACCAAGAGACACCATAGGAAGCATCATTCGCAAATTCAAGGCAAAGGGCACTGTTGAAACGCTACCTGGTCGTGGCAGAAAGAAGATGCTGACTTCGACTGCTGTGCGCTACCTGAAGCGCAAAGTGGAGAAAAGTCCCCGAGGAACTGAAAAAAGATTTGTCAGATGTGGGTACTGAAGTGTCAGCTCAGACAATAAGGCGCACACTGCCTCCATGCCAGAACTCCCAGGCGCACCCCCTTGCTGTCTCCAAAGAATAAGAAGAGTCGACTGCAGTATGCCAAAAGTCATGTGGACAAACCACAAAAGTTTTGGGATAGTGTTCTGTGGTTCTGTGGACTGATGAAACAAAATTAGAACTGTTTGGGCCCATGGATCAACGCTATGTTTGGAGGAGGAAGAACAAGGCTTATGAAGAAAAGAACACCTTGCCTACTGTGAAGCATGGTGGGGGGTCAATTATGCTTTGGGGCTGTTTTGCTTCTACAGGTACAGGGAAGCTTCAGCGTGTGCAAGGTACCATGAATTCTCTTCAGTACCAGGAGATATTGGATGAAAATGTGATGCAGTCCATCACAAACCTGAGGCTTGGGAGACGTTGGACCTTTCAACAGGACAATGATCCCAAGCATACCTCCAAGTCCACTAGAGCATGGTTGCAGATTAAAGGCTGGAACATTTTGAAGTGGCCATCGCAGTCACCAGACTTAAATCCGATTGAGAACCTCTGGTGGGACTTAAAGAAAGCAGTTGCAGCGCGCAAGCCTAAGAATGTGACTGAACTGGAGGATTTTGCCCATGAAGAATGGGCGAAGATACCCGTAGATAGCTGCAAGACACTTCTGTCAAGCTATGCTTCACGTTTAAAAGCTGTTATAACTGGAAAAGGATGTTGTACTAAGTACTAAGATTGAATGTCACTTGGGGGTTGAATAAAACTGATAATGATGTGAGCACAGAAAAGACATTTGTGGTTATTTCATTATAAATGTTATGTTATATTTGTCTGACTTACAAGTGCCTCTTTGATTTAATTGTAAACAAGATGACTGAAATGAACAAAATCAATTTCAAACTGGCCAAAACACTAAATTTCAGTGGGGGTTGAATAATTTTGAACACAACTGTAGATATTTTTAGGTGTGGAGAGAAAAAGTTGACGTGGCATATTCGTGGTACCACCTATGTCTGCTTTAACAATGGTATCTCTAATATTTTTTGTTCTCTTATAACAGATCATAGGTATATCACAGAATTCAACAACATCTGGGTAAGCTGCACGCATAATCCCCTAATGTTTATTTACAACATGGCGGAACTTGTTAATCCAGGGATGATATTTGACAATAAAAGGTAACCGTCTTGTACTTTGGGAGGAGGAAGCAAATTGGCTATCAGCCTCTCAAACCAGTTAGTCTCTTTTGGAGGGGGATTGTTTTTTGTGAGGAGGAGTGTTTCTCACTTAATAAAATGCAAGAGCAAGTAATTTCGAATGGGTAGACCCAACTTCTTATGGAGTTCAGAATCAGGGGGTATACATCCGTCATGATCCAGAATATCAGAAATGGGAAGTCTAGAAGATCTCAAGGAGATGGGGCAGCTATCCCTAAGTTCTTTAGGGGCTAGGGCTAAGATGTCTTTTAGAAGTAAGAGGGGAGATGGTAGCGTCAGAGCCCCACCACTGGCCAAGAACCACCCCCAAACCTTTATTGTGCTACGAATCATGGGGTTGGGGATAGAATTGGGTATCGGGGGTGGTCTGTTGGCCAATAGGAGGGCCTGAGCTGGGACGGGTAGGAAAGCATTCTCCAGGGAAATCCAAGCTTTATGAGTAGGGTTCCTTATCCAATCCACTGCTCTGTAGAGTTGGATGGCCTTCATGTATATTTCAGGATCAGGTAGCCCAATACCACCCTGGGCTCTAGATTTAGTGAGTGTGTTAAAGGAGATACGTGGACTTTTCCCCTGCCAAAAAAACCTGCGGATCAGTTTATTTAGGGAGATAAAGTACGATTTGGGGATCTCAATAGGAAGTACCTGCATCAAGTAAGTTAATCTTGGGATCACTAGAGACATAAGAATGTTTTTTCTCCCAAACCAGGATAGGTATGGAAAGTCCAATGAGTCCAGCTGGGTGGTTATTGAGAGTAATAGTGGTTTATAGTTTAGTTTGAATAACTCTGGTAGGTATGGGGTAAGTTTCACTCCGAGGTAAGTCAATTGCTGGGTGTGCCAGTTGAAAGGGGATTCCCTCTGAAGGGAGGAAAGGGCTAAGGGAGAGAGGTCAATATGAAGTACCTGAGACTTGGAAGGGTTAACTTTAAAGTTAGACAGGGAGCCGAAGTGACTAAGTATCGAGAGAATGATACTCATGGATTTACGGGGATTAGTCGTAAGGATTAGTAAATCGTCTGCAAAAGCAGCAAGTTTGAATTCAGAGCCCTCCACAAAAAGGCCTCTGATATTCCTCTCCCCTCTGAGAGCTTGTACACTGCTCAAAAAAATAAAGGGAACACTTAAACAACACAATGTAACTCCAAGTCAATCACACTTCTGTGAAATCAAACTGTCCACTTAGGAAGCAACACTGAGTGGCAATCAATTTCACATTCTGTTGTGTAAATGGGATAGACAACAGGTGGAAATTATAGGCAATTAGCAAGACACCCCCAATAAAGGAGTGGTTCTGCAGGTGGTGACCACAGACCACTTCTCAGTTCCTATGCTTCCTGGCTGATGTTTTGGTCACTTTTGAATGCTGGCGGTACTTTCACTCTAGTGGTAGCATGAGACGGAGTCTACAACCCATACAAGTGGCTCAGGTAGTGCAGCTTATCCAGGATGGCACATCAATGCGAGCTGTGGCAAGAAGGTTTGCTGTGGGTGTCAGCGTAGTGTCCAGAGCATGGAGGCGCTACCAGGAGACAGACCAGTACATCAAGAGATGTGGAGGAGACCGTAGGAGGGCAACAACCCAGCAGCAGGGCCGCTACCTCCACCTTTGTGCAAGGAGGAACAGGAGGAGCACTGCCAGAGCCCTGCAAAATGACCTCCAGCAGGCCACAAATGTGCATGTGTCTGCTCAAACGGTCAGAAACAGACTCCATGAGGGTGATATGAGGGCCCGATGTCCACAGGTGGGGGTTGTGCTTACAGCCCAACACCGTGAAGGACGTTTGGCATTTGCCAGAGAACAGCAAGATTGGCAAATTCGCCACTGGCGCCCTGTGCTCTTCACAGATGAAAGCAGGTTCACACTGAGCACATGTGACAGACGTGACAGAGTCTTAAGACGCCGTGGAGAACTTTCTGCTGCCTGCAACATCCTCCAGCATGACCGGTTTGGCATTGGGTCAGTAATGGTGTGGGGTGGCATTTCTTTGGAGGGCCGCACAGCCCTCCATGTGCTCGCCAGAGGTAGCCTGACTGCCATTAGGTACCGAGATGAGATCCTCAGACGCCTTGTGAGACCATATGTTGGTGCGGTTGGCCCTGGGTTCCTCCTAATGCAAGACAATGCTAGACCTCATGTGGCTGGAGTGTGTCAGCAGTTCCTGCAAGACGCAGGCATTGATGCTATGGACTGGCCCGCCCGTTCCCCAGACCTGAATCCAATTGAGCACATCTGGGACATCATGTCTCGCTCTATCCACCAACTGGTGCGGTCGGCCCTGGGTTGCACCACAGTTGCACCACAGACTGTCCAGGAGTTGGCAGATGCTTTAGTCCAGGTCTGGGAGGAGATCCCTCAGGAGACCGTCCGCCACCTCATCAGGAGCATGCACAGGCGTTGTAGGGAGGTCATACAGGCACGTGGAGGCCAAAATGCCCATTTTGACTTCTTTTAAGGACTTTACATCAAAGTTGGATCAGCCTGTAGTGTGTTTTTCCACTTTAATTTTGAGTGTGACTCCAAATCCAGACCTCCATGGGTCGAAAAATTTGATTTCCATTTTTTTATTTTTGTGTGATTTTGTTGTCAGCACATTCAACTATGTAAAGAACAAAGTATTTCAGAAGAATATTTAATTAATTCAGATCTAGGATGTGTTATTTTTGTGTTCCCTTTATTTTTTTGAGCAGTGTAGTAAAGTTTCCATGACTAGGACAAAGAGGAGGGGGGAGAGGGGGCAGCCCTGTCTCGTACCGTTCCTAATTGGAAAGGAGGAAGATAGGATTCCATTGACTGACACAGATGCCGAAGAGCAGGAGTACATGGAGAATACCGCATTGATGTAGGGTTCGGGAATCCCAAACCTAGACATAGTCAAGTTGATATAAGTCCAATCTACTCTGTCAAAAGCTTTTTCGGCATCCGTCCCAATCAGAACTAAGGGAATGGATTTATGGGAAGCATAAAAAAGGGCATTCAAAACCTCTGAAGTATTACACTTTCCCTCCCGTCCCTTGACAAATCCCACCTGATCAGGGTTGACTATATAAGGCAGAAAGCCCTGTAACCTAGTGGCTAGCACCTTGCCTATTAATTTGAGATCAACATTAAGTAATGAGATTGGGCAGTAGCTGGAGCATGATGAAGGGTCTTTACCTTCCTTGGGGATTACAGTAATAGTGGCTTTGGTCATGTCAGCTGAAATGGGATGGTTGTGCATTGATAGGTTGCATATGGGAAGTAGGAAGGGGAGAAGGGAATTTCGAAAAGTTGAGTATCAAGATATGGGGAGGCCATATGGACCTGGGCATTTACCTTTAGGGGTGGAGTTAACGGCCCGCGTCAGCTCTAAAATAGTGAAAGGCTTTATCAGGGAGTTACGTTGGGTTGTAATCAGGATCGGAAGGTGGAGAGAGTCAAGGAATGTTTTGATATTGGCCTCTCTCCCCAGTGATGGGTCTGGGAGCTTAGAGGCAGGCAGATTGTACAACGCTTCATAGAAGAGCTTGAATTGCTCGGCAATCTCTTCTGCTTTGATTACCAAATCTCCTCTCGGGGATTTAATGCTCTGGACATGTCGGGAGTCTCTTCTTTGTTTAATTCTCTGCATCATAAATTTAGATGCTTTTTTGCCATGTGCGAAGAACTTCTGTTGAGCAGACAAAAAATATTTGGCTGAACGCTCATTCAGAAGGTTCTTTAGCTCAGTTCTGAGTGAAGAGAGTTCCGCCAGCTGTTGAGCAAGTAAGGACTGCTTATGAGCTTTTTCGAGTATGTGTATCCTTGATAATTAGGACATGTATTTTTTCTCTGATTCCTTTTTTAGGTAGGAGCAGAGTCCAATCAGCCTGCCCCTAATATAAGCCTTATGGGCATCCCACAGATCCTGAGGGAAAATGTCTGGGGTATTATTGATAGAAAAATAATCATCCAGATAGGAAGTAATCTGAGATTTATAAGTGGGATTACCCAGCAAGGACTCATTGAACTTCCAATTAGTATTCTTACCTGTCCTGATGGACATCACAAAAGACTGGGGAGTGATATGAGAGTGTCATATCTCCAATCTTGGCTATAGAGCAGAGCTGTAGATGTTCTCTCGAGATGAAGATATAATCTATTCTACTATACAAATTGTTTGCTGAAGAATAAAAGGAGTAGTCAAGTGAGTTGGGATTAATACAACGCCAGGTGTCTAATACACCTAAATTGAAAAGTATAGTCTGGAGCAATTTAAGGGCCTTAGAGGGAATAGCAGATTTTTTAGAGGAGGTATCTATGAGCGGGTTAAGAGCCAGATTGAAGTCACTTGCTAATATTATAATCCCTTCTCTGTGTGTTTCGACTAGCAGAAGGAGGGAGGAAAGCCAGGAAATTCGGTTCGTATTTGTTGCATATATGTTCACAAATGTAAAAACAGTCTGTCCCACCAGGCACTTAAGAATAAGGTATATACCCTCTGGGTCTTGAGTATGGGACTTGTATTGGAAGGCTAGGCCTTTGTGGAAACCAATGCTAACTCCCCTCGAGGCGGCACCCCCGGCTCCACAATGATACTAGTTAGGGAATTTGGAAAAGGTGCGGTTTGGGTAATTACCGTGTTTGAAGTGAGTTTCCTGTAGGAAGACTATTGAACATTTCTCCCTATTCACATGGGAAAGAATTTGGCATCTTTTGGAAGGAGATCTCATTCCTTTAACATTATAAGATACTATTCTGAGGCCATTCATGGTGGGTTGTGTAAGCAGGAAGAGGGGGGGTAAAAGGTGTTCTAACCTCATAGATAAATTCAGCAGGTACCAGGAGAGGGGGAGTGCCGCCTCAAGAGAGAGAAGTACCCAGCAACTCTCCTGGAGAGTGGTATCGTTGCCTGTTACCGGATCTTCTATGTCTAAAAACCAAAACAAAGTTAATAGGAACATTACAACAAAACAACAAAAGCGTTAACCTATGCAGGTAAACAAGTAGAAGGTAGCATAACTCCTTGGGGAGTTTGTTTGAAAGGGTAGGAGATATACAAGACATTTCCAAGAAGTCAGAAAGTAAGAAGAGGAGAGGAAGAAAGGAAGGGGGGGGGGGGGTTACTTAGGAACATATTGTATCGCCCTTAGTAGAGATTGGGATCCAATGTAGGATCAGATAGGAGGTATCGGAGGAAAACTGAAGGAAGGAAGCTTGACAGGAGGAAGAATATTAAGAGACAGCAATGAGATTAGTGGTGATGTGACCCATAGGGATGGGACTTTATATATCCATCTGGATAAGTTCATCTCATTCTCCCATTGTAAGTCTTCTGGGTGTTGACTTGGAGTTTCCTCTTCTGCCCCTTTGTGGTTTAGGGGTTTGCTGCTTCTCCCAGGGTTCAAGAGGTGGGCGGGTCGGCAAGTCTGTTAAATTCTGAACAGGATCCCAATTCTGTATGTCCAGAGGCTTAATCCCCAGATGAGCGTAGACTTGGTTCAGGTCTTGGTATGAGGAGATGTTAATCCTGTGTCCTTCATATATAAAAGAAAGACCAAAGGGGAAGGACCACCTATAAGGGGTATTCTTTGATCTGAGCCATTCTGTTAATAGCTTTAAGGACCGTGTTTTCTTCAGGGTTGCTTGAGCTAGGTCTTGGAATATGAGAATGTCCTGGTCGTCCTATTTGACCGTTTTTGCTTCCCTAGCCTTAGAGATGACAGCCTCTTTTACTTGGAAATGTAGGAACTTGCAGATTATGTCTCTGGGAGGGGCTGTGGGTACTGGTTTAGGCTTCAGGGCTCTATGAGCCCTTTCCAGGAGCACTTCGTGCCCTGAATCTGGGCCCAGGAGAGAGAGGCATATTTGGACAATAGTATTAGGAATGTCCCCAGGGGCGACCGATTCTGGTATACCCCTGAAACGCAGGTTATTACGCCTCCCTCGGTTTTCCTGATCCTCTATGGCATCATATAATGAGTTAATGTTGTCTTGAATCGTGTGGAGGTTGTGCTTTGCAGTATTTTGGTGCTGGATCACAGCTGCTTGTTTCTTCTCCAGCGATTCTACTCTGCGCCCTATATGCCGGTCGTATTGCTTTATTGCCAGGAGGTTAGAGCTCAGGGGTTCCCGCGCCGCTGCCAGAGAAGAAGTGAGGGCTTCTCTAAGGTATGTGCGGGAGATGGGTAGGGAGTCAGAAGCCCCTGTCTGTTTGTGACCAGCGGAGAGCGGCGAGGTCGGCGCCATCTTGAATTCCATTGCAGCGTATGTAGAGGCTGCTTTTTTAATAAATTTATCCATCTCCCCTTCATTGGTCGAAGATCTGTGATGGTTGGAGGAATCGCCCGCTTTAGAGCCTCCTCTCTTTACCATCTTGGATCCAACAGGCTGGAAAATCAAGCTGTATAGGCGATGTAATCAACTGAGCTACTGCTGCATGCGACCGGTCAGTTCAGGCGCTAGCTCTGCCCATGGTGGAGGATTTATAGCTTCTGGCAGCCACACCATACTTCTGAGAGACAGTTGAGTTTTCCTGTCCAAATGTTCAGCTTGTAGGGAAAGGAAAAGGAATAGGACTGAGCACATCAATAGGAACCAGGTACACCTAACCCACTGCTCCAAACTAAAACCTGAAAAGCCTAGAAACAGTGGATTTGCAGAATCAACTCTGTAACATCAAGAGACTGCATTTTTGTACTGCTGCAACCAAAGTCATCAACAGTAAAAGTTGTGAGTTGCATCTTACCACTGTCTACCTCCTTATTACTACTATTGGTTGTACCACCATTAACGGTACTGGCGTCACGACAAAAACCATCAAGGGACTCAGCCGCAACAAGCACCCCTAACATCAAGGGCACCTCAACCACCATCTTGGCTGATGCTTCCCTACACAGAGCGTGCCCCGGAGGATTTCGTGCTGTCCACCTCAGGAGGCTTTCTGCTAACCGTGAGTAAACTGATGAACTGTGTGTTATCATTTGGCCCCTCATCGGTCCACCCCCCTTATGTGCCAGTAGCCCCCCCGTCATGATGTGCCAGTAGCCCCCCATCATGTGCCAGTAGCACCCCATCATGTGCCAGTAGCACCCCTTATGTGCCAGTAGTCGTCCTTATGTGCCAGTAGCCCCCTTATCATGTTCCAGTAGCCCCCCTTATGTGCCAATAGCCACTCCTTATCATGTGCAAATAGCCCCCTTATGTGCCAATAGCCCCCCCATGTGCCAGAAGCCCCCTTATGTGCCAGTAGGCCCCCTTATCATGTGCCAGTAGCCCCCCCATCATGTGCCAGTAGTCGTCCTTATGTGCCAGTAGCCCCCCATCATGATCCAGTACTGCACCTATATATAAAAAAAAAACACTTATACTTACCTCCAGCGATGCGATGCGATGCAGGCCTCTTCCGGCCTGTGTCCCTCGCTATATGGCTCAGTCGGCGTGATGACGTCATTGCACCGCCTGCACCGGCCTCTGATAGGCTGCCGGCCTATCAGATGAACAGGAGGGGACACACCTCTCCCTCCCCTACGGCAGCATAGACATCTTACGGCGATACAGATGACTATGGAGATGAGCGCTTCCACAATGGAAGCGCTCATCTCCTGCTGTGCCCTGCGGCCGGCCACCCCCACTTGTTGCCAGGGCCGCGGCCTTGAGTATTCCGGCAGGCCAGTCCGGCCCTGCCTCTCATCCATCAGAACAATAACCCACAAAAAACTGATCCTGTCTGTGGGCATCCGCCTTCACTCAGTCAGCATTTGGTCAGTAATGCTTCAGTATTGCTAATGCCCAAAAAAAGATCCAAAACAGAGATGACACTATTGCTTTTGGCTACCAAATCACAAGCTAATTCTGATGCGACCATACAGGCCTTACAGCTGCTACACAGAAAGGATCCCATTTTACCTTCCTTCTGACATATCAGAGAAAGGGTCAAATAAATGATTTCAGCCAAGCCAAAAAGGCTAAAAAGTTGCCAAATCATGAAGTGGGGAAAGTGGGAACAGCATGAGAAGACCACAGAGTGGCCCTATGACATAGTGGTGAGGTGAAAGCAGCATGAGGAGACCACAGAATGGCCCAATGACATTCTGTAGGTGGCGGCAGCATCAGGAGTCCACAGAATGTCAACGTGACATAGTGGCAGCAGCATCAGGAGGCCACAGAGTGGCACATGACAGAATGTGGAGGTGGCAGCAGCATCAGGAGGCTGCGGGGTGGCACAATGACAGATTCTGTAGGTGGCGCCAGGAGGCCACAGAGTTGCACAATTACAGAGTGTGGAGGTGGCGGCAGCATCAGGAGGCCGCAGAGTGGCACAATGACAAAGTGTGGACGTGGCAGCGGCAGAATCAGAAGACCACAGAATGGCAAGGTGACAAATTGGTGAGATGGAAGCAGCATGAGAAGACCACAGAGTGCCCAATGACATTGTCTGTAGGTGGCAGCAGCTTCAGGAGGCTGCAGAGTGGCACAATGACAGAGTGTGGAGGTGGCGGCAGCATCAGGAGGCCACAGAGTGGCACAAATGCAGTGTCCCACTCAGTGATGGTCGTGGGTACTCCAAACTTTTGTATAAGCTTATCAAATGTATTTGAGTGTGGAGGTGACAGCAGCGTCAGGAGGCCACAGGGTAGCACAATAACAGAGTGTGCAGGTGGCAGCGGCATCAGGAGGCCACAGGGTGGCACAATGACAGAGTGTGGAGGTGACGGCAGCATCAGGAGGCCACAGAGTGGCACAAATGCAGTGTCCCACTCAGTGATGGTTGTGGGTACTTCAAACTTTTGTATAAGCTTTTCAAATGTATTTCTGTATGTAGCTCTAATTCCTATTACCAGGCTGTTAAAGGTCATTACATCTATTATCCCCTAGGTGGTGCTGGCATCACACATATATATATATATATATATATATATATATAGGTCCGGGGTTTGCTAATAAAGCTGTCATTTTAGCCCCTTGGCCCTGATCAAAGCTAAGGGAGCATAGAGAACAGTATTACAGACCAGTGAGTCTATGTCTGATGTAGAGAAAGTCTAGTGGAGGTTAGAGCTAAATTAGCCAATGAACTTCACAAGCACCAGTGACCCGGGGGAACCTAAAAGTACCTGGACACAGCCGGATGATTAATGCACAAAATTATCCTTTACCACATGTCTCTATGGACATACGTAGTGGACCGCAATTCTTCAGTGAGCATAATTTCCAAAGAATGGAGCAGAAGACTCATGCCTGCCATTAGGGAGCCGCCCTGTGGATTGCTACTGAACAGTAATAGTTTTTATATTCAGTACCTGAGTGTTAGAGTGTGGACAAAGTATAGCCAGGTATAGAGAGAAGGAAAACTCCTCAAGTAACAATTGCCAAGCCTGTTACAAGGATTACAGCTAAACCAATATCTGAGTCATATCTTCCTGCCATATAAATTAACTGTACTGACTACCTGGAGACAAGTGATTTAAGCAAAAGTTCAACTGTTTTACTACAACCGACTCCTCATCTTTTCCACCACCACCTTTTGCACCTAATGGTGCTGGTGTCCCGAACACCAGGGTCCCAGCCTCCATAGCACCCTAAACACCTATACCATCAAGGGCACCTCGACTACCATCTGGCTGGTGATCCCTGTACTAGAGAGTGCCCCGGAGGATTTAGTGCTGTCTTCCCCATCACTGCACGCCGGCCCAGGGAGGCTTTGCTAACCGTAAGTAAAACTACTACTACCGTCATCGGCCCACCGGACCTCACGTGATGTCCCTGCGGACCCAGTCGCTGCATCTTAATTTTGGCGTCACGAACAGGATCAAAATACTCTGCGCCTAGTGTGAATAGGACCCCAAACTGTATGTACTTTGAAAGAGACTTCAATTGTGCTTTAACTACTTACTTTCAGTGGTGTGACTTTAAACACCTTTATTGAGCTGAAAAAGTGTTTCTCTGGAATACAAATTGCATGGTAATAGTATACAAGAACCCCTTTACAAAATCGCATTGTCAAAAGTTGAAAAATTGCATATTTCTGTGTAGCTATCACTGCTTGCTGTTATTGAATGGACTGTTAAGTTGCACCTAAAATGGCCGCCTGAAGACTTTCTTGTTGATTTACTGCACAATCACTGTGGAAAAAGTTAGTGACACCCCCTCAGAAGTGGGAAAAGAGTGGGAAAAGAATTATTGCTGCAACACCATAGACTTTATTATGCCTCCTGGTGGTGCCGCGGACCTGAAAAGGAGATGAATGCCAGCCCTTCAGAGGAAGCGGAAGTACTCTGCTGCTGTGATATAGAAGAAAACTCAAACATGGCGGACCGTATCCCCACGTGACCGGGAAGAGCAAGCCACCCGGGTCCCCAGCAAAAGACTGAGGAGGAGCGAGTCCAGGAATATGAAGTAAGGGCCGCCCGTTGGAGCAGACAAGGCTTTGAACCGCCACCCTAAGAGGCCACCGCCGAACCTGTGGAGCCAACTTACTTACGCCATCAGCAATTGATGAGAGAACTCAGAACAGTGAATCACAAAGAAGTGCAAGTCCGGATGAAATACTTGAAAGAGTTAACCCAAAAAAATTATCGATTACCCGGTGGACTCCTTACCTGAGCTATAGCTAAAGCAGGGGGTGGTGCTAGAGTTCGATAAAGAACAAGGTTTTGGCTTCATCCGGGATCAAGAGTCTGGACGGGACTTCTTTGTGAACCGAAAGTTTGTTAAAGTGAGCTTATTTGCCCGAGTATCAACATAATTTGCGTGTCAGAGAACTGGTTAAATTCACCCCTGCTGAGGGGCAGCGAGACTCCTACGCCACCGGTGTGGTCCTACCCCTGCCCGAAAAAGAAAATTGGGAAGAATAGAAGAGGCCTGAAGTCGAGGGGGCCGCTGCCCGCAGTACACCATCTACATCTACACGGGTTGCATTCCAGAAAACAACCCAATTCTACTGGCCGGTTGTCATTTAGCAACCTGCCATTGCAACAAGAGAGCCAGATCGGCAATCTCCACAACTCCGTCCACACTCCTGGATGGAGTACCTGGCTCCTACGCTGGAGTTTAAAGCATGGGATGAGGAGATGGCCAGAATGCACCGTGAGGCTGTGCGACAGAAGATAGAAAGCATAAGACTTTCTCATTCTGGGATGGAGCCCACTTCTCAAAAACATCCTTACAGACCCGCATGTGTACCGGACTTGTCATCCAACGAGTGGGATTCTGGGAGCTCCCTGGATACTGACATCCCTTCTTCTCCAGACCCATACTAAACAACTTGTGAGAGACTACTTTACTGGGAGCCAATATTGTTATGTTGGGGAAGGAACTCTACTTAAGTTGAGGTTGCTGTGGCAGTTCCCTAGGCCACATGGGAGTCCTATACCCATTGCTCCAAATAGTTCAAGACTATCTACTGGACTCCTTTACTGCAAAATCCCAGTTGCGCAATGTTTTTGTGTGCGCCATGTTACCCCTTTTTACCCCTAATGTGTATTTTCCTGCAAACTATTTTACACACTGAAATAACTTAATAATATGCAAAAGTGGAATTAGGTAGAGGTATCTGTATCTGGTGCATGTTTAGTTTTTTTCAGGTGACGGCGTAGAGATCCACAGCGTCCTGCAAGACAAACGCTGAGGGCAGCTTATCTCAAAGCAGTGGTGAATGCAGTGTCCCACTCAGTGATGGTCAAGGGCACTTCAAACTTTTGTATTAGCTTATCAAATGTATTTCTGTATGTACAGTAGCTGATATAGAGAAAGTCTAGTGGAGGTTAGAGCTAAATTAGCCAATGGACTTCACAAGCACCAGTGACCAGAAGAAACCTAAAAGTACCTGGACACAACCGGATGATTAATGCGCAAAATTATCCTTTACCACATGTCTCTATGGACATAGTGGACCGCAATTCTTCAGTGAGCATCCTTTCCAAAGAATGGAGCAGGAGACTCATGCCTGCCATTAGGGAGCCGCCCTGTGGATTGCTACTGAACAGAAGGGGTTTTATATTCAGTACCTGAGTAGAGATGTCGCGAACATAAAATTTTCCGTTCGCGAACGGCGAACGCGGATTTCCGCAAATGTTTGTGAACGGGCGAACCGCCATAGACTTCAATAGGCAGGCGAATTTTAAAACCCACAGGGACTCTTTCTGGCCACAATAGTGATGGAAAAGTTGTTTCAAGGGGACTAACACCTGGACTGTGGCATGCCGGAGGGGGATCCATGGCAAAACTCCCATGGAAAATTACGTAGTTGACGCAGAGTCGGGTTTTAATCCATAAAGGGCATAAATCACCTAACAATCCTCAATTTTTTTTGAACAACGTGGTTTAAAACATCCAGTGTGTGTATACGATCAGGTATGATGTGGTATCGATCAGGTAGTGTAAGGGTTACGCCCGCTTCACAGACATTGACAGACCAAACTCCCCTTTTAATGCACCGCAAACAGTCCATTTGCCCAACCGCAAACTCCCCATTTGCACAAGGTTGGATACCAAGCTAGCCATGTCCCGTTGATGTCATTGAAGGTTTCTTCCTCCACCCAGCTACGTACAACACCAAGGGTCCCCGAAAGGTGAATTGAATAGATTTTTCGAACTGGGAGATGGTTAAAAAAACGCTGGCTCCCTCCCCTTTGTTTGAATCCATGGTCACTGCGTCTGTGCCGTGCAATTTACTGTCACACCCGATATGAGTGGTATTTTCTGTTGTACTATTCTCATCAGTTTAATCCCTGTTACGTCCCCAATCTGGGGTCCATTTATTAAATGGATTTTTCGAACGGGGAGATGGTTAAAAAAACGCTGGCTCCCTCCCCTTTGTTTGAATCCACGCCACGGTCACTGCGTCTGCGCCGTGCAATTTACTGTCACATATGAGTGCTATTTTCTGTAGTTCTCTCTTCTCATCAGTTTAATCCCTGTTACTGTAATGACCGGCGTCACGCACAGGGAGGAAAAAGGGAAAGCCCTGCCCAAGGGAGAGGGAAAGGTGGTGACCCCTAACTCACCTTGCGGCTGGCACCTGACTGCCCTGACGTCCCTAGACGGGTTCCTCACCCGTGCGGCGATCACGTGCCTAAACCCTGGCTTTCCCTAAAATGAGCCCTAGATAGTGAACGGGCCGGTGGGATCGCTAGTCCGCACCACTGTCACTAAGAGGTAAACACCAGGCAGAGGACAGACAAACACATACACCCAGGTGGGCGACCACAATAGACCACAAAGGTCCAACAGGGATCCGGAGGGTAGCGTTCTGGACCAACTACCAGAGAACGCAGCAACACAGCTCCAGAGGGTCAGAATAGATGTCCAGGCAGGAAGCTCTATATTTGGCAACCAGAGAAGTGTGAGAGGGGTATATAAGGAGGTTGGGAGTGCTGGACAAGGAACAGCTGAGGAGAAGGAGCTACGGATCCCTGAGTGAGCCAAAAGGGTTTGCAAAGCAAACCCAGAAAGCTACCATAAGGAAACAGCCCTATCTTACATAGAGCGTGCAGCCAACCGCTGCAACTTCCTGACCCCGGGTATAACGGAGTCAGGCGTGGTTCTTGACACCCTCGTGACAGTACCCCCCTCTCTACGAGGGGCCTCCGGACACTCAGGACCAGGTCTCTCAGGATCAAAGGCAGGAAAAACCCGAACTAGCCTGTCGGCGTTTACCTCAGACGCAGGAACCCACATTCTTTCCTCGGCACCGTAACCTCTCCAATGCACCAGATATTGAAGAGAGCGGCGGACCCGACGAGAATTAACAATTTTGGATATCTGAAATTCTAGATTACCATCCACGACAACAGGAGGGGGTGGCAGCGTTGACGGTTCTAGAGGTGGAACATATTTTTTGAGTAACGACTTATGAAAAACATTATGGATTTTAAAAGTCTGAGGTAACTCCAGGCGAAAAGTCACGGGGTTGATGATGGCTACAATTTTGTAAGGGCCAATAAACCTAGGACCCAGTTTCCAAGAGGGAACCTTCAATTTAATATTCCTAGTAGACAACCACACATAGTCATTCACTCCTAGGTCCGGACCTGGCGACCGTCTCTTATCAGCCATGCATTTGTATTTACCTCCCATATTTTTCAAGTTAGCTTGCACCTTCTGCCATACCAATGAAAGAGATGACGAAAACCGTTCCTCTTCGGGAACCCCAGACGACCCCCCCCCCCTCTTTGAAAGTACAGAATTGGGGATGAAAACCATATGCACCAAGAAATGGTGACTTGCCAGTGGATTCCTGACGACGATTATTTATGGCAAACTCAGCTAACGGTAAATATGATGACCACAACTCTTGGTTTTCAGACACAAAACATCTTAGATATGTCTCCAGGTTTTGGTTGGTACGCTCAGTCTGTCCATTTGACTGAGGATGGAAAGCTGAGGAAAAGGACAAGTGTACCCCCAAACGGGAACAAAAAGCTTTCCAAAATTTTGAAATAAACTGGGTACCCCGATCCGAAACAACATCGGAGGGGACCCCGTGAAGCTTCACGATTTCACTGACGAATACCTGAGCAAGAGTCTTAGCATTAGGTAGTGCGGGTAACGCAATGAAGTGTACCATTTTGCTAAACCTGTCCACTACTACCAAAATAACTGTTTTACCCGCAGACAAAGGTAAGTCAGTGATAAAATCCATTGACAGATATGTCCATGGTCTATTGGGAATGACGAGTGGTAATAGAGACCCTGCAGGATGTGTATGTGAAACTTTTGCGCGCGCATAGGTATAACAAGAAGACACAAAATCCAATACATCCTGACGCAACCTTAGCCACCAAAAACGACGAGACAATAGCTCCAAGGTTGCTTTACTACCCGGGTGCCCAGCAAGTGCCGAATTATGATGTTCCTTTAATAATTTGAAACGTAGGTTCAACGGTACAAACAATTTCTCTGAGGAACAAGAGACCGGGGCGTCCCCCTGGGCCTCTAACACCTTCCCCTCCAGAACAGAGTGTACCGCAGAAGCAACCACTCCTCTTTGAAGAATGGGCACCGGATCACTGACATTACCCCCTCCAGGGAAACAACGAGATAGTCCATCAGCCTTGGTATTCTTTGCCCCAGGACGATAGGTAATCACAAAGTTAAACCTGGTAAAAAATAGCGACCACCTAGCCTGTCTAGGGGTGAGATGCTTAGCTGATTCGAGGTACAGAAGATTTTTGTGGTCCGTAATCACAGTGACGGGGTGGACTGCCCCCTCTAAAAAGTGACGCCACTCCTCAAATGCAAGTTTAATAGCTAATAGTTCTCTATTGCCAATATCGTAGTTCTTTTCTGCTGCAGATAGTTTTTTAGAAAAGAAAGCACAAGGACGCCATTTGCCAGGAGACGGACCCTGAGACAGCACCGCCCCCACTCCCACCTCTGACGCATCGACTTCAACAATAAAAGGCTGAGAGACATCAGGTTGGACTAGTACAGGTGCTGAGGTAAACCTCTCTTTTAAAGAGGAAAAAGCAACTTTAGCGGCGTCAGACCATTTAGAAAAATCTGTCCCCTTCCTAGTCATGTCAGTAAGGGGTTTTACAATAAGTGAATATTTTTTTATGAATTTCCTATAGAAATTCGCGAAGCCCAAGAACCGTTGTAGTGCTTTGAGGTTCTCAGGAAGATCCCAATCTAAAATTGCCTGGACCTTCCTAGGATCCATACGGAAACCTGAAGCAGATAAAAAAAAAACCTAGGAATTGTATCTCCTGAACGGCGAAGACACATTTTTCAATTTTAGCATATAATTTATTCGTCCGTAGGACCTGCAGTACTTGTCATGCACCTCATGTGTTCTCAGATCAGACGAATAAATTAAAATATCATCTAGGTATATTACCACAAACCTGCCGATTAGATGACTAAAAATGTCATTAACAAAATGTTGAAAGACGGCAGGAGCATTGGTCAGACCAAAAGGCATAACAAGATTTTCATAATGCCCCTCAGGGGTGTTAAAAGCTGTCTTCCACTCATCCCCCTCCTTAATAAGAATCAGATTGTAGGCCCCCCTAAGATCAAGCTTGGAGAACCACCTAGCACCCGCAATCTGGTTAAACAGGTCAGGAATGAGAGGAAGAGGGTATGGGTCTCGGTTGGTTATCCGATTTAATTCGTGAAAATCTAGGCAAGGACGCAGGCCCCCATCTTTCTTTTTAACAAAGAAAAACCCTGCAGCCACGGGTGAAGAAGAGGGTCTGATGTGTCCCTTAGCCAAGCTCTCGGAGATATAATCTTTCATGGCTTGTCTCTCTGGACCCGAAAGATTATATAACCTGGTCTTGGGTAATTTTGCGCCGGGAATAAGGTTAACCGGGCAATCATAAGGACGATGAGGTGGTAACTTCTGACAACCCTTTTCAGAAAAAACATCCTCAAAATCCGAAATAAATGTAGGTAGGGTAGTTATGGAGGCGACTAAGCAATTGCTATTTAAGCAATTTTCTCTGCACTGCTCACTCCACTCCAATATCTCCCTGGCCTGCCAATCCACCACAGGATTGTGCGCTACCAACCAGGGAAGACCCAGCACTACCGGAGTGGGAAGCCCCTCCAGAACATAACATGAAAGCATCTCGTTATGGTGGTCCCCTACCCGAAGGTGTAAATCATGAACAATGTGGGTGAGGTTTCTCTGAGACAGAGGAGCAGAATCAATAGCGAATATGGGAATAGGTCTCTGTAGCGTACAGAGAGACAAACCCATAGTGCGGGCAAAATGGGTATCTATCAAATTTACCCCTGCTCCACTGTCTAGAAAGAAAGAAATAGTCTCCGTCTTATCACCAAAAACAATAACCGCTGGCAACACAAATTGCGATGTACGTATGGAGGAAACGTATACCCCCCGCCTGACATCCTCCACACAGCCTGGGGTTAGTAGTTTTCCGACGGTCTTTTGTTTCTGAGGAAAGAAGGACAGACATTAATGAAATGACCCCTCTCCCCACAAAAAAAAAAAAACCCACGCCTACGGCGAGCCTCAGGAGGACGGGC
The DNA here is from genome assembly GCF_905171765.1 of Bufo bufo. Taxonomy (NCBI): domain Eukaryota; kingdom Metazoa; phylum Chordata; class Amphibia; order Anura; family Bufonidae; genus Bufo; species Bufo bufo. The sequence goes on from NC_053393.1 coordinate 263,239,217, forward strand.
CTGACGAGTAGTTCCTCCTAGCTGCATAGGCTCGTCTAAGTCCGTACAGACTAACTGCTGCTTGGGAGGGGTTACCAATTGCTCCGGTTTTTTCAACCTGTCCCTAAGGCGTCTATCTATTCGGATAGAAAGGGACATAACCGCATCAAGGGAAAAGGGGGTCTCATATAATGCAAGCGCATCCTTAACCCTTTCGGATAACCCAGAGCAGAACTGACTCCTGAGAGCCGGGTCGTTCCATTGGGTATCCGTAGCCCACCTACGGAATTCAGAGCAATACTCCTCTACCGGCCGCTCTCCTTGTAAGAGTCTCCGTAATCTTGATTCAGCCAGTGCCACTCGTCGGGGTCATCATATATGAGACCCAAGGCCCCGAAAAACTCATCCACTGACCAAAGAGCCTGGGAATCAGTAGGTAAAGAGAACGCCCAGGACTGCGGGTCCCCCTGCAGCAGGGAAATAACAACCCCCACCCGCTGTTCTTCATTACCAGAGGAGTAAGGGCGCAGTTTAAAATATAATTTACAGGCCGCACGGAATGTCAAAAACTTGTCCCTTCCCCCAGAAAATCTGTCAGGGAGAGGGACCTTGGGTTCCGCAACAACCTGGTTACCAGTAGCAACCGCTGGGCTTGCGGTCAGTTGTAATTGCTGCTGTTGCTGGAGGACCGACGCCTTCAATCCTGCCACCTCCAAAGACAGGCCATGAAATTGTTTGGACAGAGCAGCAATGTGATCCATACTTGATTCTAAGTAGGTAGGCTGGCACCTGACTGCCCTGACGTCCCTAGACGGGTTCCTCACCCGTGCGGCAATCACGTGCCTAAACCCTGGCTTTCCCTAAAATGAGCCCTAGATAGTGAACGAGCCGGTGGGATCGCTAGTCCGCACCACTGTCACTAAGAGGGAAACACCAGGGAGAGGACAGACAAAACAGACAAACACATACACCCAGGTGGGCGACCACAATAGACCACAAAGGTCCAACATGGATCCGGAGGGTAGCGTTCTGGACCAACTACCAGAGAACGCAGCAACACAGCTCCAGAGGGTCAGAATAGATGTCCAGGCAGGAAGCTCTATATCTGGCAACCAGAGAAGTGTGAGAGGGGAATATAAGGAGGTTGGGAGTGCTGGACAAGGAACAGCTGAGGAGAAGGAGCTACGGATCCCTGAGTGAGCCAAAAGGGTTTGCAAAGCAAACCCAGAAAGCTACCATAAGGAAACAGCCCTATCTTACATAGAGCGTGCAGCCAACCGCTGCGACTTCCTGACCCCGGGTATAACGGAGTCAGGCGTGGTTCTTGACACCCTCGTGACAGTTACGTCCCCAATCTGGGGTCCATTTATTAAATTGATTTTTCGAACGGGGAGATGGTTAAAAAATCGCTGGCTCCCTCCCCTTTGTTTGAATCCACGCCACGGTCACTGTGTCTGCACCGTGCAATTTACTGTCACACCCGATATGAGTGGTGTTTTCTGTAGTTCTCTCTTCTCATCAGTTTAATCCCTGTTACGTCCCCAATCTGGGGTCCATTTATTAAATTGATTTTTCGAATGGGGAGATGGTTAAAAAAAGGCTGGCTCCCTCCCCTTTGTTTGAATCCACGCCACGGTCACTGCGTCTGCGCCGTGCAATTTAGGCTACTTTCACACCTGCGTTCAGGTGTCCGCTCGTGAGCTCCATTTGAAGGGGCTCACAAGCGGCCCTGAACGCAGCCGTCCGGCCCTAATGCATTCTCAGTGGAGGCGGATCCACTGAGAATGCATCTGTCTGCCAGCGTTCAGCCTCCGCTCCGCTCAGTGAGCGGACACCTGAACGCTGCTTGCAGCGTTCTGGTGTCCGCCTGGCCGTGCGGAGGCGAGCGGATCCGTCCAGACTTACAATGGAAGTCAATGGGGACGGATCCGCTTGAAGATGACACCATATGGCTCAATCTTCAAGCGGATCCGCCCCCATTGACTTTCAATGTAAAGTCTGGACGGATCCGCTCAGGCTACTTTCACACTTAGAAATTTTTCTAAGTTATAATGCAGACGGATCCGTTCTGAACGGATGCAAACGTCTGCATTATACACTGCGTGCAGAATTATTAGGCAAATGAGTATTTTGACCACATCATCCTCTTTATGCATGTTGTCTTACTCCAAGCTGTATAGGCTCGAAAGCCTACTACCAATTAAGCATATTAGGTGATGTGCATCTCTGTAATGAGAAGGGGTGTGGTCTAATGACATCAACACCCTATATTAGGTGTGCATAATTATTAGGCAACTTCCTTTCCTTTGGCAAAATGGGTCAAAAGAAGGACTTGACAGGCTCAGAAAAGTCAAAAATAGTGAGATATCTTGCAGAGGGATGCAGCACTCTTAAAATTGCAAAGCTTCTGAAGCGTGATCATCGAACAATCAAGCGTTTCATTCAAAATAGTCAACAGGGTCGCAAGAAGCGTGTGGAAAAACCAAAAAAATAAAAAAAATAACTGCCCATGAACTGAGAAAAGTCAAGCTTGCAGCTGCTAAGATGCCACTTGCCACCAGTTTGGCCATATTTCAGAGCTGCAACATCACTGGAGTGCCCAAAAGCACAAGGTGTGCAATACTCAGAGACATGGCCAAGGTAAGAAAGGCTGAAAGACGACCACCACTGAACAAGACACACAAGCTGAAACGTCAAGACTGGGCCAAGAAATATCTCAAGACTGATTTTTCTAAGGTTTTATGGACTGATGAAATGAGAGTGAGTCTTGATGGGCCAGATGGATGGGCCCGTGGCTGGATTGGTAAAGGGCAGAGAGCTCCAGTCCGACCCAGACGCCAGCAAGGTGGAGGTGGAGTACTGGTTTGGGCTGGTATCATCAAAGATGAGCTTGTGGGGCCTTTTCGGGTTGAGGATGGAGTCAAGCTCAACTCGCAGTCCTACTGCCAGTTTCTGGAAGACACCTTCTTCAAGCAGTGGTACAGGAAGAAGTCTGCATCCTTCAAGAAAAACATGATTTTCATGCAGGACAATGCTCCATCACACGCGTCCAAGTACTCCACAGCATGGCTGGCAAGAAAGGGTATAAAAGAAGAAAATCTAATGACATGGCCTCCTTGTTCACCTGATCTGAACCCCATTGAGAACCTGTGGTCCATCATCAAATGTGAGATTTACAAGGAGGGAAAACAGTACACCTCTCTGAACAGTGTCTGGGAGGCTGTGGTTGCTGCTGCACGCAATGTTGATGGTGAACAGATCAAAACACTGACAGAATCCATAGATGGCAGGCTTTTGAGTGTCCTTGCAAGGAAAGGTGACTATATTGGTCACTGATATGTTTTTGTTTTGTTTTTGAATGTCAGAAATGTATATTTGGGAATGTTGAGATGTTATATTGGTTTCACTGGTAAAAATAAATAATTGAAATGGGTATATATTTGTTTTTTGTTAAGTTGCCTAATAATTATGCACAGTAATAGTCACCTGCACACACAGATATCCCCCTAAAATAGCTAAAACTAAAAACAAACTAAAAACTACTTCCAAAAATATTCAGCTTTGATATTAATGAGTTTTTTGGGTTCATTGAGAACATGGTTGTTGTTCAATAATAAAATTAATCCTCAAAAATACAACTTGCCTAATAATTCTGCACTCCCTGTAGGAGCGGATCCGTCTGATGAAACATCAGACGGACCCGCTCCGAACGCTAGTGTGAAAGTAGCCTTACTGTCACGCCCGATATGAGTGGTATTTTCTGTAGTACTCTCTTCTCATCAGTTTAATCCCTGTTACGTCCCAAATCAGAGATGGCCTTTTGTGAAAAAAAATTTAGGCCGGGTACCTTCGACTGCCTTCACAGTGACAGACCAAACTCTGATACACCAAACTGAATTGATTTTAGGAATCGGGAGATGGAAAAAGCAGCTTGGTCGGTCCTCTTACTCCCAAGTTGGAGCACTGCGCGTACACAGAGCAATGTGCTGTGACACCCTATATGAGTGGTGTCTTAACTAGTACTATTCCTATCAGTTTAATCCCTGTTACGTCCCCTATCCGGGGACGTGTGTCGAATTGATTAACCATTGTCGAATTAACGAACCATTACGACTTCCTACAATAATTTAGTTCTGAGCTTTGTACTTGTTTGTATTGGAATTGATGGGGATTTTTTAAATTGTCTGCATTATTTCTAATAAACTATTAAGAGACTTTATTAGGATTTTTTCATTTTATGTATTAAAAACCCATACAACTTAAAAAAATAAAATAAAAAAAACATTAATGCTTTTTTTATGAAAAATTATCCAGCCGATCGCTTTTGGTCTGATCATAATGAAGCAACGTCCTTATCATCTGGGATGTGGCAACATTGCCAACACACTCATAGAGGTGATGATCGCTTCATTGTGATATGCAAGCCCCTTCACCACAACAAGGTAACGATCACGAAGGGGAATTAACACTTGTATGTGCCTTTTTATTTTTTTTGCAGCCACAGTGGCGCACCAGAGGCCAGAGAAATTAGGCATGTACACATGCCTGAAAAATAATGGTATTGTTGCAGCCGCTGTCGCAGGCAGAAAGGTGATTAAAACATTGTGGCCTGAACCCTAGTAGGTGGCAGAGAAATCACGAAAGTCATCCGGTATGCAGACATTAAATACAGCAGCGTGGGGATCATTTTGAGGCCAAGGCATGTCATCAGGCCTTTTGTTAGTCAAACGTATCCCCCACTGTCAGTCTCTTCGGGATCCATGCCTCATTCATCTTAATGAAGATGAGGTAATCAACACTTTTTTGACCAAGGCGACTTCTTTTGTCAGTGACAATGCCTCCTTCTGCACTGAAGGTCCTTTCTGACAGGACACTTGAAGCGGGGCAGGCCAGAAGTTCCATCGCAAACTGGGATAGCTCAGGCCACAGGTCAAGCCTGCACACCCAGTAGTCAAGGGGTTCATCGCTCCTCAGAGTATCGATATCTGCAGTTAAGGCGAAGTAGTCTGCTACCTGTCGGTCGAGTCGTTCTCTAAGGCTGGATCCTGAAGAGCTGTGGCGATGTGTAGGACTGAAAAAGCTCTGCATGTCCTCCATCAACAACACATCTGTAAAGCGTCCTGTCCTTGCCGCCGTGGTCGTGGTAGGAGGAGGATTACTTTCACCTATTCCCCAGTTAGATTCCCGTTGTGCTGTGACATCCCCCTTATAAGCTGTGTAAATTTGGTAACATTTCCGCCACTTTCTGCTTATACCGGGGGTCTAGTAGCGTGGCCACCTAGTACAGGTCGTTCTCCTTCATCCTTTTTATACGAGGGTCCCTCAACAGACATGACAGCATGAAAGACCCCATTTGCACAAGGTTGGATGCCGAGCTACTCATTTCCCGTTCCTCGTCCTCACTGATGTCATTGACCGTCTGTTCTTCCCCCCAGCCACGTACAACACCACGGGTCCCAGATAGGTGACAATAACGAGCACCCTGGGATGCCTGCTGTGGTTGGTCTTCCTCCTCCTCAAAGCCACATTCCTCCTCTGACTCCTCTTCCTCACAATCCTCTTGCAGCGTTGCCGCAGGTCCGGCAAGCGATGATGACAAGGCTGTTTCTGGTGGTGATGGTGACCACAACTCTTCCTCTTCCTCTTCACGCTCATCTACAGCCTGATCCAGCACTCTTCGCAGGGCACGCTCCAGGAAGAAAACAAATGGGATGAGGTCGCTGATGGTGCCTTCGGTGCGACTGACTACGTTTGTCACCTCCTCAAAAGGACGCATGAGCCTACAGGCATTGCGCATGAGCGTCCAGTAACGAGGCAAAAAAATTCCCAGCTCCGCAGAGGCTGTCCTAGCACCCCGGTCATACAAATACTCGTTGACAGCTTTTTCTTGTTGGAGCAGGCGGTCGAACATTAGGAGTGTTGAATTCCAACGTGGAAGGGAGAGTGAATCCACCCGTAACGCGTATGGTGAAACAAGTGATGTACCTGCATTGAAAAGCCTCCGATAATACTGTATGGCCATACAGAAGAAAATTTCTACAGTAAAGGATTAACGATTCTTATCGTCGAAAGCTGCACCAAAGGAAATTGTGGAACAGAGTGGCAACTCCTGCGATCTTTGGAACTCCCGCAAAATTTAAACCAGCTTGCTGTATGGAGCGACTGAATAAGCCGGCCAATATTTAAAGCTCCATTGAAGCAATAGGGAGACAGCAGACGTTAGACGGTAAGCCAAATATCGATTTAAAGTTTTCTTCAATTCAAAGCTCATATTGACCTTAAAAGGATATGCTATAAGAGACTTTTCACATTATCAGGATTCCTGTGGACACTTTATTAACATATTGCGCTCCCAGTGAATACACCTACAACATTTTCAGTGACATTCAGTTTCCCAAATTGGGATAGAGCGCTAGAAGAATAATACCTCCTCTTCTTAAATAACAGCATATATAAGATCTGGATAATATTTGAAGTTTTTTGGTGTGATATATATTATTGAATTTATCGACACTATTGAGTCATATGAATATAGTGTCGATCATATCTACCACAATATATGTGACTGTAATGTTGTATATTATTGCTACATTGTTCTTATAAATTTTATTACTTGTATTTTATGGGGATTTAATAAATATTTTCTGCACATGTCAATCTGGTTGCCAAGTGTATGAGTGCTCGCTCATTATTCTATTACTAAATTGTATTCAACGTTAAGCGCTGCACTTATATGCCATTAAATCTTTTGTGAATTATTTCGGTGGAAAAACAAATGTCATGCAGCGTTCAGCGCTGCTGTTATATGTGGTAAAAGTCACTTGGCCGCTCCCTATCTGCGCCATTGTCCATCCTCTCGCAGGTCTGACAGGGGGGACCCTCTGCGCTCACATTCCACTGCCATGTCTGCTAGCGAGGTGTGGGGTGGCAGGAGCAGTACCAGCTCCATCAGCAGCAGCCTGAGTCTACAGTCGCTGATGAGTAGCTTTCTTCACCCGCATAGTGAAGAAACTATGCAGCAGCAGCAGGTAGACCTGGAGAAGCACCCTGCCACCCCACATTGAAGGTCCACCAGACTACTGGGTAGAAAAACTGTATTTGTGGCCTCAACTAGTAGAGTTTGCCCAGGAAAAGCTGTCCTGCCTGGCCAGTAGTGTGGACTCAGAGCAGGTGTTTAGATGCTGCCACCCGCCTGATGCCACACATCTGATGCCAAGTAGGGGCGTAGCTAAAGGCTCATGGGCCCTGGTGCAAGAGTTCAGCTTGGGCCCCCATTCCCTCAGGGCTTTGTAACCAGGGACAGGGAAGCACATAGTCTTCATGCTGCATGTGAGTAAAATTGAATTGGCACCCCCCATGCCAAATCTTGACCTAACCCTTTCACTCCAGCCAGAGGTGAAACTTCTTATATGGCACAAGGGTCTTTGGGCCCCCTCAGGCTCCTGGGCCTGGTAGCGACTGCTACCTCTGCACCTCCTATAGCTACGCCCCTGATGACAAGTGCTCCTTCTTGCACCCACCTTCGTCAGTGGGTACTGATATTATCACACACGGCCCCACTCTGTTACCGGGTCAATTTGTGGTCTCCTAAAGCAAGTGCTGCCATATCCACACTATGTTACCTTGCCACTCTGTGGTCTCCTCATGCTGCTGTCATCTCTACACTATGTCACCTTGCCACTCTGAGGTATTTTGCTGCTGCTGCCATATCCACACCATGTCACCTTGCCACTCTGTGGTCTCATCATGCTGCTGCCATCTCCACACTATGTCACCATGCCACTCTGTGATCTCCTCATGCTGCTGCCATATCCACACTATGTCACGTTGCTACTCTGTGGCCTCCTGATGCTGAAGCCACCTCCAAATTATGTCACCTTGCCACTCTGTGGTGTCCTCATGCTGCTGCCATCTCCACGCTATGTCACCTTGCCACTTTGTGGTCTCCTCATGCTGCTGCTATCTCCACACTATGTCACCTTGCCACTCTGTGGTATCCTGCTGCTGCTGCCATATCCTTACTATGTCACCTTGCCACTCTGTGGCCTCCTGATGCTGCCACCGCCTCCAAACATTGTCACATTGCCACTCTGTGGCCTACTCATACTGCTGCCATATCCACACTATGTCACCTTGCCACTCTGTGGCCTCCTGATGCTGCCACTACCTCCAAACTTTGTTACCTTGCCACTCTGTAACTTTCTCATGCTGCTGCCATCTCCACTCTGTCACCTTGCCAATTTGTGGTATCCTGCTGCTGCTGCCAAATCCACACAATGTCACCTTGACACTCTGTGGCCTGCTGATGCTTACGCCACCTCCAAACTATGTCACCTTGCCACTCTGTGGCCACCTCATGCTACTGCCATCTCCACACTTTGTCATCTTGCCACTCTAAGGTATCCTGCTGCTGCTGCCATATCCACACTATGTCACCTTGTCACTTTGTGGCCTCCTGATGCTGCCACCACCTCAAAACTATGTCACCTTGCCAGTGAAGGGGAGGTCCAAAGCCTGCCCACATGTCACTTGGCAGTGCTTAATAATACACAAATTGGTTTAAAACATAGAATAAAATGTTTCTGATACATAAGCATTGGTGGTACAAGTAGTTGTATCTAGAAATTGTGTTCAAACGAAAAATTATATAATTAATGCAGCGATGACCTGCTGGGAACAGATGCCGGAAGCGTCAATGTATACAGTGTGATCGGAATTGCCGTCACGTGATTGCTCGGCGTCCTAGCAACAGAACTATATGAGCAGAGCCAAGTTAAAATGTATGGGCAAACAGGAGGCAGGAGCGTGCCACATAGGAGATGTAGCGATCTCAGAAGCTGTGTGTAGGCATGATAGGATATAAAGAATATTAAACCGCGGCACTCGAATTAAGTAGTTAATTATTTATTAATCCATCCACAAAAATAAGACTTAGGGCCTTAAGTCTTATTTTTGTGGATGGATTAATAAATAATTAACTACTTAATTTGAGTGCCGCGGTTTAATATTCTTTATATACTGACTGTCTACCGCTGAGCACCGGACCACTGGTAAAGGAGTGCCGTCCAAACAACCTCTACATAGGCATGATAGGATACTGGAATGAACTGGGTGCAAGGGTGGCCTTAAGTGTTAAGGCGCTCTGTGCGAGCTAATCTTGTGGCTCCCCCCCCCCCCCCATTGGGACCCATAATGCTGCTACATGATACAATGAAAAAAATATATATATTTAAAAGAGAGGCCCTTTTAAGTAAAGATACAAAAGAAATGCAAGATTTGTAGTAGCAGTGTACAGATAATATGAATTTCCTAAATGTAGTACGCCAACATTTGTACCAAATAAAGCATAGATAAACAAAATACCAAATAACATAGGGCTGCACTAGATACCACCTAGCGATCAACTGAATAATACATAAAACCCTGTACTGCAGGTATAGATCAACCCCTTTATCAATCCCCAGGCTGCACCCCTTCATCAACCCTTTGCACCCCTTAATCAGACCCCTGCTCCCCTTAATCATACCCAGTGTGACCCTTACCCAGTTCCCTGCCCTTCTTAATCATACCCAGTGTCAACCTTACCAGTCCCCTGCCCCCTCAATTAGACCCTGCCCCCCTTAATAATACCCAGTGTCACCCATAGCCAGTCCCCTGCCCCCCTTAATCATACCCTGTCACATTTACCCAGTCCCTTGCCCCCATTAATCATACCCAGTGTCAACCAAAGCCAGTCCCCTGCCCCTTAATCATACCCAGTGTCACCCTTATCCAGTCCCCTGCCCCCTTAATCATACCCAGTGTCTGTCACCCTTATCCAGTCCCCTGCTCCCCTTAACCTCCTTAGCGGTAATCCCAAGTGTGGCTTGGGGTTAATTTACACTGCAAGCAGCGGTAACCCCGAGCAACACTCAGGATTACCATGGGTTAATTTGAACGGGGCAGGAATGGAGGCAGACAGCACACAGTGTGCTGTCCGCCTCCGCATTTCCGGAGCTCCGGAAAATTGTACCGCTTCGGGTACAAAATTCAAGCCCCAAACATACCGCCAGGGAGGTTAATTAGACCTTGCCCTCATTTAATGAAAGATATTTGGTAAAAAAAAAAAAAAATACTGTCAATACTCAATATTTGAAGTCTTCTGCTCCCTCCCTGTCTGCAGAGCACTGGCCGCCGCCCTAACACATTGAGCGGATCCTTCCGCGGCTCTCTGTGAAGGCGCAGCACTTGGACGCTGTGCCTGTGCCCCTAAGCTCCTCCTCCACGCTCCGGAACCTGACCTGGCAGCTGCAGCGGCTCAGCTCGCCAGGCTCGCCTCACACAATCTCGGGCCGGCCTGCTGTAAGAGACCGACTGCGAGCTGTGTCGGCCGCCGGGCGCCCCTGTTGCCATGGCGCCCTGTCCGGCCGCACAGCTCGCACACCCCAAAGGACGGCCCTGACTGGGTGAAGGTGCAGAGTAGCTTATAGGAGGACCAAGGAGATAGTTGGCCAACTGTAGTGCCAAGTACAGAAAGATAAGGCACTTGAGGGTAAAGGTGCTAGCTGTTGGCAGAAAAGGGTTGAAAAGGGAAATAGTATGATAAGACATGACTCTCATAAATAATGGAATATTGAGTAAAAACAGACTATGGAGTTGAAAATAAAATAATCTGAAATTATCACAGAAATACAAAAAACGCATGTAAAGAAATTTGTATAACTGAATCAATAAATATAAATAAATAAATAATTAAATGCAATAGAAGGTGAATGCGTTGTATAAAAAATCAGGAGGACTCATACATGCAATCACCATGTATGTACATAAATGATAAAACGATAGGGAGGGATTTGTAAAAAAGATAATGTAAAATACTTTATGTAAACACACAAAGTATTCGTATAGGTTTACACAAACAGCGCTACTATGGGTGTATATGGGCACACTAATGTGCTTAGGCTCAAAGGATGTGTATATTATGTTGTGGAACGTAAAATATATTGGACAGGATAAAAGAATCCTCATAATATATTATCAGTTAAAACTACTCGTCATTATATGTTCACAAGTGCACCTGTGTTCAGGGTAGACTACCAGTGGTTTGTTTGGCCCCGTTAGTGGGTAGAGGTTCATTCTGGCACCCTGACCCAGGGTTATTGGTGGAAGATCAAAGGGTCAGGACTCGGGACTAGAGATTGATCTCAAATGCCTTATTCAGGCCGGGTGCGTTCAAACAGTTCAGCTTGTAGATCCAGAACATTACGCGCCTCCGCAAAGATTTGATGGTGTTGTAACCATTGGATTTGATCCTCTCAATTGGGGTGATGGTAAACCCAAGGAATGAGCCATGGTGGTGGTCCTTAGCATGCCTAGAGACACTGTGCTGTAAAAATCTCTTTTTGAAGTTGGATCTGCGCTACTGTTATTTAATCTGATCCGGAGGGTCTGGATCGTCTGTCCTATATACTGGAGGCCGCATGGGCACTCGAGCAGGTAGATGATGTTCGTGGGGCCGCAATTTAGGTGTTCATAAATAGGAAACTTGACCTAAATGCTGTTTAAGTTTACTGGGTGCCAGTAGATTCTTTAAAATCTGGGCCCTCCTAAATGTGAGACGGGGTTTATTCTGCAGGATCTTGTTTAGGAAGGGGTCCCGCTTCAGGATGAACCGGTGTTTGGAAATAATTTCTTTGATCGTATTTAGGGTTGAGCGAACCCGAACTTTAGGATTTTTGAAACCCGAACCCGAACTTTTCAGTAAAAGTTTGGGTTCGGGTTCGGCGAGTTAATGGTGCTTTTTGAACGGCTGCAGAGCAGCCAATCATCAAGCCTTTAACTCGTGTGCCCTTAGAAGCCACCACAGCCATGCCTACTAATGGCATGGCTGTGATTAGCCAGTGCAGCATGTGACCCAGCCTCTATATAAGCTGGAGTGATGTAGCGCTGCACGCCACTCTGCTCTTATTAGTTTAGGGATAGGATGCTGCTGCTGTGAGGGAGAGAATAGGAAACAATCTTTTATCAGAAGTGCTTGTTAACTCAGCGATCTACAGCAATTTTGTTTTGTGGGTGCAGTGCACAATTTATTTTCCCTGCCCTGTGCCCAGCGACACAGACAAATAACTTTTATCCGTCTGTTAGTTAGGTGGGCGTCGGCGGACATTTTATGCAAGTTCAGTGCACCAGAACAGCATATGTGCATTTGTGACAGTCAAGTACAAGCTTGAAATACTGCAATTATATTCTGGGTTTAAAAAAATCACCCATTTTTTGCAAGACCCTACATCTGGGGCCTTTGCTGCATTTGTCACAGTGAAATACAACCTTGAAATACTGCAATAATATTCTGGGTTTAAAAAAATAACACCAATTTTTGGCAATACCCTACATCTGGGGCCTTTGCTGCATTTCTGACAGTCCAATACAAGCATTATATACCACTGTTATATTCTGATATTAAAAAAACACCCATTTTGGGCAAGATACTAAATTTGCGGCCTTTGCTGCATTTGTCACAGTGAAATACAAGTGTTAGATACTGCTGTTATAATCTGTTATTAAAAAACACCCATTTTGGGCAAGATAATACATTTGTGGCCTTTGCTGCATTTGTCAGTGTGAGATAAATACATTAGATAATGGTGTTCAATTCTGCTATTAAAAAAACACCCATTTTGGGCAAAAAACTAAATTTTGCAGTTACATTGTTGGTTGACAAATTCAAATTTTTTGGGACCGTGAAGTAATTGTATAAAATTTGCCTGTCACACTCTTGTGTGACCTCAAGATATTTTTCCTCTTTATGACACCGGCAATGCCTTACTCTCAGTAAACTTAATTTGACTATTGGTGGTTACATTTTTTGCCTGACATAAACCATCTGTTAGTTTGGTGGGTGAACGCAAAGAATGAGGAGAGCGTCAAATAAGGGACGTGGCCCCGGTCGTGGTGTTGCTGGTGGAGCTCCTGTTGCAGGGAGAGGAAGTGGTCGATCTGTGCCAGCTACACGCACAAGTGAAACACCTTCCTCAGGTGCGAGTAGGCGACATAACCTTCAGTGTTATTTGCTAGGGCCGAATGCGGCTCTATGAATGGTGAGGCCAGAACAAGTACAGTTGATAGTAGATTGGGTGGCTGACAGTGCCTCCAGTTCCTTCACATTGTCTCCCACCCAGTCTCAGCTGAAGGATCAGAGTTGGCACCTGCAGCCCATGTCCATCAGTCCTTCACCTCACCCCCTTGCAAATCAGCCAAGCAGTCTGAGACCCAAGTCATGGAGCAGTCTCTTCTACTTTTTGATGACTCTGCTAGCAGGGTTTCCCAGGGCCACCCACCTATCCCTGCTCCAGACAAGGAAGAGATTAAGTGCACCGATGCCCAACCACTTATGTTTCAGGATGAGCACATGGGAGGACAACCGCAGCACGTCTCGGATGATGACAAAACACAGGTGTCAACTGCTGTGGCTTTCTGCAGTGTGCAGACCAACAAGGAGGGCAGGGTGAAGACTGGGTGGAAGATGATGTGGAGGACGATGAGGTCCTCGACCCCACATGGAATCAAGGTCATGCAAGTGACCTGTGTAGTTCAGAGGAAGAGGCGGTGGTCGCTCAGAGCCACCAGCACAGCAAAAGAGGTAGCAAGCTGCAAAAGCGAAGCGGCCGTACCCTAGACAGTACGCCTGCTACGGCACACCGCACCAAGGGACCGAGCACACCAAAGCCAGCTCCAAGGAGTTCCCTGGCATGGCAGTTCTTCAGAGAATGTGCTGACGACAAGACACGAGTGGTTTGCACGCTGTGCTATCAGAGCCTGAAGCGAGGCATAAACGTTCTCAACCTGAGCACAACCTGCATGACCAGGCATCTAAGTGCAAAGCACGAGCTGCAGTGGAGTAGACACCTCAAAAACAAATAAAGGTCTCTGGCTCCTCATGCTTCCTCTTCTGCTGCAGTCTCGGCCTCTTCATCTACCTCTGGAGTGACAGTGGCACCTGCCATGCTGCAAACAGAGGATCTGCCAGCAACGCCATCACCTGGGTCACCAAGCATCTCCACAATGTACCATGGAAGCGTTCAGCTCTCCATCTCCCAAAAACTGGAGCAGAAGAGGAAGTACACCCCTACCCACCCGCGATCCCTGGCCCTGAATGCCAGCATTTTAAAATTACTGTCCTTTGAAATGCAGTAATTTTGTCTGGTGGAGACGGAGAGTTTTAAAAGCCTTATGGCGGTGGCTATCCCACAGTACATTGTGCCCAGCCGCCACTAATTTTCCAGGTGAGCCATCCTTTCCTTGCACAACCAAGTGAGGGACAAAATCAGGTGTGCACTGCGCAACGCTATCTGTGGCAAGGTCCACCTAACTACGGATACGTGGACCAGTAAGCACGGTCAGGGACGTTATATCTCCCTAACAGCACAATGGGTAAATGTAGTGGCGGTTGGGCCTGAGGCGGATAGCAGTTTGACACATGTTCTTCCACCACCGAGGATTGCAGGGCGCTTCTCTTTGTCTCCTGTTGCTTCCTCCCCTACTACTCTTCCTCATCCTCTACCGCCTCCTCATCCAGTCAGATTAACACCTTCACCACCAACTTCAGCACAGCCAGGGGTAAACGACAGCAGGCAGTTTTAAAACGTATCTGTTTGGGGGACAAACCCCACATCACGCAGGAGCTGTGGATGGGCATGGAACAACAGACTGATGAGTGGTTGGTGCCAGTGAGCCTCAAGCCCGGCCTGGTGGTGTGCGATAATGGGCGAAATATTGTAGCAGCTCTGGGTCTAGCCGGTTTGACGCACATCCTTTGCCTGGCGCATGTGCTGAATTTGGTGGTGCAGAGGTTCCTTAAAAATTACCCCAATATGTCAGAGCTGCTGCAGAAAGTGTGGGCCATCTGTGCGCGCTTTCTGCATTCTCACCCTGCTGCTGCTGACCTGTCAGCGCTGCAGTGTAACTTCAGCCTTCTCGCTCACCACCTCATATATGACGTGCCTCCACCTTGCACATGCTGGCCAGACTGTGCGAGCAGCAGCAGGCGATAGTGGAATTTCAGCTGCAGCACCCACAGGTAAGTCGCTCGGGGGAACAGCACCACTTCACCTCCAATGACTGGGCCTCGATGCGAGACCTGTGTTCCTTGTTGCGCTGTTTCGAGTACTCCACCAACATGGCCAGTGCCGATAACGCCGTTCTCAACGTTACTATCCCACTTCTTTGCATCCTTGAAAAAACGCTCCTGGCGATGATGGAAGAGGATGTTGCACAGGAGGAGGAGGAGGAGGAAGAGGGATCATTTCGTAGGGTTTTCGGCCAGTCATTCCCAAGTGGCTCCGAGGGTGGGTTCCTGCACCCACAAACCCAAGGTACACAATTGTCCAGCCAGGGCAGAGTTCTGGAGGATGAGAAGGGGAAGGATGAGGAGGAGGAGATGCAGGAGGAGGAACCATGTTCACAGCAGGGTGGCACCCAGACCAGCTCATGGCCATCACTGGTGCATGGATGGGGGGATACAGAGGACACAGACGACACACCTCCCACAGAGGACAGCTTTTCATTGCCTCTGGGCAGCCTGACACACATGAGCGATTACATGCTGCAGTGTCTCTGCAACGACCGCCGAGTTGCCCACATTCTAACTTGTGCTGATTACTGGGTGGCCACGCTGCTGGATCCCCGTTACAAGGACAACGTACCGTCCTTAATTCCGTCACTGGAGCGTGATCGTAAGATGTGCGAGTACAAGCGCACGCTGGTAGACGCGCTGCTGGTGGCATTCCCACCTGACAGCGGGGGCACAGTGGAGGCACAAGGCGAAGGGAGAGGACGAGGAAGAGGTCGCCAACGCAGCTGGGGCACCGCCAGCACCTCAGAAGGCAGGGTTAGCATGGCCGTAATGTGGAAAAGCTTTGTCAGCACGCCACAACAACCAGCACCACCAGCTGATATGGAACGTCTTTGCAGGAGGCAGCATTTCAACAACATGGTGGAGCAGTATGTGTGCACACGCCTACATGTACTGAATGACGGGTCTGCCTCCTTCAACTTCTGGGTCTCCAAATTGGGCACATGGCCTGAGCTTGCCCTTTATGCCTTGGAGGTGCTGGCCTGCCCTGCAGCCAGTGTATTATCTGAACGTGTGTTTAGCATAGCAGGGGGCGTCATCACAGACAAGCGCAGCCGCCTTTCCACAGCCAATGTGGACAAGCTCATGTTCATTAAAATGAACCAGGCTTGGATCCCACAAGACTTGTCTGTACCTTGTGCAGAATAGACATTTATACCACCATCAAACATACATTCTTGTACTCAAGTCAAGTGCAATGATTCTTTGTTTTATTTTATTTGTCCCAATAAAAAAAAAAAAAAAACATTGTTGGCTACCTCCTCCATTGCTGCCTCCACCTACAACACCACATTCACTGCCTCCTCAACCTCCGACTCCATATCCACCTCCTTCTCTGAGTTGCTATCACGGTCGGCGTGGCTATCACATACGTGACACAGAGGGAGGGAACGAGGAAGGCCCTGCCCAAGTGAGAGGGAAGATGGTGACCCCTGACTCACCTGGCGGCTGGCACCTGGCTGCCCTGACGTCCCTAGACGGGTTCCTCACCCGTACGCCGATCACGTGCCTAAAGCCCTGGCTTTCCCTGAGCTGAGCCCTAGGTAGTGAACAGGGCGATGGGAACACTAGTCCGCACCACTAACTCTAAGGGAAAACACCAAGGGGAGGACAGACAACACAGACTCAACATATATTCCCAGGTGGGCGACAACAGGAGACAACAATAAGCCCAACAGGGATCCGGAGGGTAGCACACAGGAACGACAACCAGGATTAACCACTCCAGTGGGTCAGTATAGATGTCCAGGCAGGAAGCTCTATAACTGGCAACTAGAGAAGTGTGAGGGGAGAATATAAGGAGGTAGGGAGTGGCAGACAAGAAACAGCTGAGGAGGAGAAGCTACGGATCCCTGAGAGAGACAAAAAGGATAGCAAGGCAAACACAGAAAACAATCACTAAGAAATAACGTGATCTTTAGATATAGAGCGCGCAGCCACCCGCTGCGACTTCCTGACCCCGGGTATAACGGAGTCAGACGTGGCTCTTGATACCCTCGTGACAGTACCCCCCCTTTCACGAGGGGCCTCCGGACACTCAGGACCAGGTCTCTCCGGATGAGAGGCATGGAAAGTCTGAATTAACCTGTTGGCGTTTACCTCTGACGCTTCTACCTCGACAATAAAAGGCTGGGAGACATCAGGTTGAATTAGAACAGGTGCCGAGGTAAACCTCTCCTTTAGAGAGGAAAATGCATCTTTAGCGGCGTCAGACCATTTGGAAAAATCCGTCCCCTTCCTAGTCATGTCGGTAAGGGGTTTAACAATCACTGAATAATTTTTAATGAACTTTCTATAGAAATTAGCGAAACCCAAAAACCGTTGTAGGGCTTTAAGGTTCTCAGGAAGATCCCAATGTAAAATTGCCTGGACCTTCCCAGGATCCATGCGGAAACCTGAAGCAGATAATAGATATCCCAGGAACTGTAATTCCTGAACAGCGAAGACACATTTTTCAATTTTCGCATATAATTTATTCGTCCGTAGGACCTGCAGTACTTGCCTGACATGCACCTCATGTGTTTTCAGATCAGCCGAATAAATTAAGATATCATCTAGGTATATGACTACAAACCTGCCGATGAGATGACTAAAAATATCATTAACGAAATGTTGGAAAACAGCAGGGGCATTGGTCAGACCGAAAGGCATAACTAGATTTTCATAATGCCCCTCAGGGGTGTTAAAAGCTGTCTTCCACTCATCCCCTTCCCTGATACGAATCAGATTGTAGGCCCCCCTAAGATCAAGTTTGGAGAAACACTTAGCACCCGCAATCTGATTAAAAAGGTCAGGAATGAGAGGAAGAGGGTATGGGTCACGGATGGTTATCTGGTTTAACTCACGGAAATCTAAGCAAGGACGCAGGCCCCCATCTTTCTTTTTAACAAAGAAACACCCTGCAGCCACGGGTGAAGAAGAGGGTCTGATGTGTCCCTTAGCCAGACTCTCGGAGATATAATCTTTCATGGCTTGTCTCTCGGGACCCGAAAGATTATACAACCTGGACTTGGGTAATTTTGCCCCGGGAATCAGGTTAACCGGGCAATCATAAGGACGATGAGGTGGTAGTTTCTGACAACCCTTTTCAGAAAAAACGTCCTCAAAGTCCGAAATAAATGTAGGTAGGGAAGCTTTGGAGGCGATTAAGCAATTGTTATTTAAGCAATTCTCTCTGCAATGCTCACTCCACTCCAATATCTCCCTGGCCTGCCAATCCACCACTGGATTGTGCGCTACCAACCAGGGAAGACCCAATACCACTGGAGAGGGAAGGCCCTCCAGAACGTAACATGAAAGACACTCATTATGGTGGTCCCCTACCCGAAGGTGTAAATTACGAACAATGTGGGTGAGGTTTCTCTGAGACAGAGGAGCAGAATCTATAGCGAATACGGGAATAGGTCTCTGCAGCGTACAGAGAGACAAACCCATAGTGCGGGCAAAATGGGCATCAATCAAGTTTACCCCTGCTCCACTGTCTAGAAAAACAGAAATAGACTCCGTCTTAACACCAAAAACAATGAACGCTGGTAACACAAATTGAGATGTTCGTATGGAGGAAACGTATACCCCCCGGCTGACATCCTCCGCACAGCCTGGGGTTAGTAGTTTTCCGACGGTCTTTTGTTTTTGAGAAAGGAGGGACAGACATTAATGAAATGACCCCTCCCCCCACAGAAAAAACAAGCCCCCCCCCTACGGCGAACCTCGGGAGGACGGACCTGACGAGAAGTTCCGCCTAGCTGCATAGGCTCATCTAAGTCAGTACAGGCTGACTGTTGCTTGGGAGAGGTAACCAATTGCTCCGGAATTTTCGATCTCTCCCTAAGACGTCTATCTATTCTGATAGAGAGGGACATAACAGCATCAAGGGAAAGGGGGGTCTCATACAGCGCCAGTGCATCCTTAACCCTTTCAGATAACACAGAACAGAACTGACTCCTGAGAGCCGGGTCGTTCCACTGAGTATCCGTAGCCCACCTACGGAACTCTGAGCAATATTCCTCTGCTGACCGATCTCCCTGTAGGAGTCTCCGTAACTTCGACTCAGCCAGGGCGACTCGGTCAGGGTCATCATATATGAGACCCAAAGCCCCAAAAAATCCCTCCACTGACCGAAGAGCCTGAGAACCAGGGGGTAACGAGAACGCCCAGGATTGCGGATCCCCCTGAAGCAGGGAAATGACAATCCCTACCCGCTGTTCTTCATGACCTGAGGAGTAAGGGCGCAACTTAAAATATAATTTGCAGGCCTCACGGAACGTCGCAAATTTGTCCCTTCCCCCAGAAAATCTGTCGGGAAGAGCAACCTTGGGTTCAGTGACAACCTGGTTACCCATAACAACCGCTGGGGGTGCGGTCTGCTGCATTTGCTGCTGTTGTTGGAGAACAGACGCCTTCAATCCTGCTACCTCCAAAGACAAGCTTTGAAGCTGTTCTGCCAAGGCATCAATAGGATCCATATTGGATTCTAAGTAGAGAGAGAGAAAAAAAAAAAAAAAAATATTATAAAATGTTTTATTTATTTTTTTTCTCAAAAAGTAAGGGCCAGTTATAATATCACGGTCGGTGTGGCTATCACATACGTGACACAGAGGGAGGGAACGAGGAAGGCCCTGCCCAAGTGAGAGGGAAGATGGTGACCCCTGACTCACCTGGCGGCTGGCACCTGGCTGCCCTGACGTCCCTAGACGGGTTCCTCACCCGTACGCCGATCACGTGCCTAAAGCCCTGGCTTTCCCTGAGCTGAGCCCTAGGTAGTGAACAGGGCGATGGGAACACTAGTCCGCACCACTAACTCTAAGGGAAAACACCAAGGGGAGGACAGACAACACAGACTCAACATATATTCCCAGGTGGGCGACAACAGGAGACAACAATACGCCCAACAGGGATCCGGAGGGTAGCACACAGGAACGACAACCAGGATTAACCACTCCAGTGGGTCAGTATAGATGTCCAGGCAGGAAGCTCTATAACTGGCAACTAGAGAAGTGTGAGGGGAGAATATAAGGAGGTAGGGAGTGGCAGACAAGAAACAGCTGAGGAGGAGAAGCTACGGATCCCTGAGAGAGACAAAAAGGATAGCAAGGCAAACACAGAAAACAATCACTAAGAAATAACGTGATCTTTAGATATAGAGCGCGCAGCCACCCGCTGCGACTTCCTGACCCCGGGTATAACGGAGTCAGACGTGGCTCTTGATACCCTCGTGACAGTTGCAGGTTAATAATTTGTAATTTTTTGTTATTTTATTTTATTTTAAGTTATTTCCCTATCCACATTTGTTTGCAGAGCAGTTGCCATGCTCTTAAGCACATTTTACTGCCTTTTACATCGCTCTAGCCTTTTCAAGGACTATTTTAGAGCCATTTTAATGCAAAAAAGTGCCAATTTTAGTGCTCTAAATTGAAAAAAAAAATTTTTTCAATTGTCGGGTGACATTTTACCATTTTTGGAGTATACAAACCCCTGCTGTACCTGGGTGACATGGGCCTAAATCTCTCAAAATCGTCTGTTCTATTGCTGGGTGACATGAACCACCATTTGCCGTGAATGAACCCCTACTGTGCCTGGGTGACAGGGGCCTAAATCTCTCAAAATTGTCTGTTCTATTGCTGGGTGACAAGAACCCATTTTTGCCATGAATGAACCCTTGCTGTGCCTGGGTGACATGGGCCTAAATCTCTCAAAATCCTCTGTTCTATTGCTGGGTGACAAGAACCCCCTTTTGCCATGAATGAACCCCTGCTGTGCCTGGGTGACATGGGCCTAAATCTCTCAAAATCCTCTGTTCTATTGCTGGGTGACATGAACCCCCCCCTTTTGCCGTAAATGAACCCCTGCTGTGCTTGGGTGACAGGGGCCTAAATCTCTTAAAATCCTCTGTTCTATTGCTGGGTGACAAGAAACCAGTTTTGCCGTGAATGAACCCCTACTGTGTCTGGGTGACAGGGGCCTAAATCTCTCAAAATCCTCAGTTCTATTGCTGGGTGACAATAACCCCCTTTTTCCGTGAATGAACCCCTGCTGTGCCTAGGTGACAGGGGCCTAAATCTCTCAAAATCCTCTGTTCTATTGCTGGGTGACAAGAACCCACTTTTGCCGTGAATGAACCCCTGCTGTGCCTGGGTGACAGGGGCCTAAATCTCTTAAAATCCTCTGTTCTATTGCTGGGTGACAAGATCCCCTATTTGCCGTGAATGAACTTCTGCTGTTTCTGGGTGACAGGGGCCTAAATCTCTCAAAATCCTCTGTTCTATTGCTGGGTGACATGAACCCCTTTTTGCCATGAATGAACCCCTGCTGTGCCTGGGTGACATGGGCCTCATTCTCTCAAAATCCTCTGTTCTATTGCTGGGTGACATGAACCCCCTTTTGCCGTGAATGAACCCCTGCTGTGCCTGGGTGACAGGGGCCTAAATCTCTCAAAATCCTCTGTTCTATTGCTGGGTGACATGAACCCCCTTTTGCCATGAATGAACCCCTGCTCTGTATTGCTGACAGGGAACTAAATTTAGTGAAAACATCTGTTACTGATCGGAAGATGCGCGACTACAAGTGCACGCTGATGATGGCATTTCCACCTGACAGCGGGGGCACAGTGGAAGCACAAGGCGAAGGCAGAGGAGGAGGAAGAGGTCGCCAACGCAGCTGGGGCACCGCCAGCACCTGCGAAGGCAGGGTTAGCATGGCCAAAATGTGGAAAAGCTTTGTCAGCCTTGGAGGTGCTGACCTGCCCTGCAGCCAGTGTATAGTGTGAACGTGTGTTTAGCACGGCAGAGAGCATTATCACAGGCCGCAGCCAATGTGGACAAGCTTACGTTTATTAAAATGAACCAGGCATGGATCCCACAGGACTTGTCCGTACCTTGTGCAGAATAGACATTTATACCAGCCTCAGCCATCCATTCTTGTACTCAAGTGCACTTATTCTTTGTTTTATTTTGTTATATGTCCCAATATTTTGGGGGATACCCCAATTTAAAAATAAAAAATAACACAAATCAGTGTTGGCTACCTATTCCTCCTTCACCGCCGCTTCAACCTACACCGCCGCTTCAACCTACACCGCCACGTCAACCTACACCGCCACATCCACCCATCCACCGCCTCCTCAACCTCCTACTCCTAGATCCAGATTGTTATTTTTAATTTTTCTGTATTTTATGTTATTTTAAGTCATTTCCCTATCCACATTTGTTTGCAGAACAGTTGCCATGCTCTTAAGCACATTTTGATGCCTTTTGCAGCCCTCTAGCCCTTTCCAGGACTATTTTAGAGCCATTTTAGTGCCCAAAAGTTCGGGTCCCCATTGACTTTTTTTCAAGTTCAGCCGAACTCGTCGAACCCGAACATCCAGGGGTCCGCTCAACTCTAATAATAAGCATTTTCAAAATCTAGCCGAATTAAATAGAGATTTATACTGGCAAAAAGGTAATATTCAGTATTTGACACAGGTAATAGTAAATGTGGACATTGTTTCATTCACGGTATTATCACAAAGACAAAATGTACACAAATTATCCAGGTTTCGGTATATACAGTTAAGGTCGGCACTATTAAATATTAAAGGAAAAAATAGGCTTGAAATTCACGCTTCTACACAATTTATTCAATTGATAGTGAATTTGGGACAAAGGATGAAGATTCGGTGATATTTTGTCTCCTGGACAGATGGTATGGCAAAAGGAATGCTCAATGATTCACTTGGAGGATCAGGAGAAACTATTTCAGGATCTTAGACCAGTTTCACATAATTTCAATCACGTTTTGGTGCAGTTTAATATCCTACATAGATTGTATGTTACTCCGCTATGGCTTAATAGATGCGGTATCAGGAATCATTCTAATTGTCCTAGGTGTAAGGCGCCTGATGCAGATTATTTGCATATGTTTTGGTCATGTCCAAAGTTGAAACATTATTGGTGGTCTATTCATGATTATATTCAGAGAAAACTGAACGTGCGGATCCCTTTTATGGCTGATTCTTGGGTATTGGGAGATCTTGCCGGGGTGTCTTGTTATCAATATAAAAAAAATCTTCTGTTTAAGATAATGTTCCTGGCAAGACTCCTAATAGCACGCTCTTGGTTTGCGCGAGAGGCTCCAAGTATTAATACATTGTTAAATTTGGAAGATACCAATAAGAGATATGAACATATCTTATATAAACAAAGAGATACTGAGATAAAATTGAGTAAAATCTGGAGAGATTGGAATAGATAGATCTTCCTCCGCTCTTTATTCTTTATTCTTTATCCTTCTACATCTTTCCTCGGTCGGGTTACGGAGGGCTGATGCCAAAGGAGGACACATCAGGAGGTGGGATGAGGAGGGGTTTGGGGTGGGTTATATGGATTTTGAAAATGAAGGTAATATACACTGCTCAAAAAAATAAAGGGAAAACTTAAAGGGTTTCTGTCACCCCATTAAACCGTTTTTTTTTTTTTTTTCTTTACTAATAATCCCTATAGTGCCATCTCATGATACATAAGCAAATTAATCATTTTGGTTCAGTAGAATTTGCTAAAAATCGATTTTTAAAATATGCTAATTACCTTGCTACCAGCAAGTAGGGCGGCTACTTGCTGGTAGCAGCCGCATCCTCCGATGGTAATGACGCCCCCTCAGCATGCTGATTGACAGGGCCAGGGAAGGGAATCGTTCTCTGCTGGCGCTGTTAGAATTTGAAATCTCGCGCCTGCGCCGTACCTGTCTTCAATCGGCGCAGGCGCACTGAGAGGCGGCCGCTCTCTCGACCGCTCCGCCTGCGTCGATAACGTCATCAAGTACACCCGGAAGAGATTTATTATTAATAATCGTTGGTGGTATAGTGTTAATAACTGTCATTTTTATAAAATTATTTATTCCCATTTCGTTGGTGGTTTTTGTGGCAGCATGCTTATTATGTACATACTTACCTGATTCGAGCATCCAGCGACGTCACCAGACTCTCCGCCTCCTTCCAGCGATGCCGGCGTCTTCTCTTCCGGGTGTACTTGATGACGTCATCGACGCAGGAGCATTGAGGATGGAGCGGTCGAGCGAGCGGCCGCCTCTCAGTGCGCCTGCGCCGATTGAAGACAGGTACGGCACAGGCGCGAGATTTCAAATTCTAACAGCGCCAGCAGAGAACGATTCCCTTCCCTGGCCCTGTCAATCAGCATGCCGAGGGGGCGTCATTACCATCGGAGGATGCGGCTGCTACCAGCAAGTAGCCGCCCTACTTGCTGGTAGCAAGGTAATTAGCATATTTTAAAAATCGATTTTTAGCAAATTCTACTGAACCAAAATGATTAATTTGCTTATGTATCATGAGATGGCACTATAGGGATTATTAGTAAAGAAAAAAAAAAAAAAACGGTTTAATGGGGTGACAGAAACCCTTTAAACAACACAATGTAACTCCAAGTCAATCACACTTCTGTGAAATCAAACTGTCCACTTAGGAAGCAACACTGAGTGATAATCAATTTCACATGCTGTTGTGCAAATGGGATAGACAACAGGTGGAAATTATAGGCAATTAGCAAGACACCCCCAATAAAGGAGTGGTTCTGCAGGTGGTGACAACATACCACTTCTCAGTTCCTATGCTTCCTGGCTGATGTTTTGGTCACTTTTGAATGCTGGCGGTGCTTTCACTCTAGTGGTAGCATGAGACGAAGTCTACAACCCACACAAGTAGCTCAGGTAGTGCAGCTTATCCAGGATGGCACATCAATGTGAGCTGTGGCAAGAAGATTTGCTGTGTCTGTCAGCATAGTGTCCAGAGCATGGAGGCGCTACCAGGAGACAGGCCAGTACATCAGGAGACGTGGAGGAGGCTGTAGGAGGGCAATAATCCAGCAGCAGGACCGCTACCGGGAGCAGGAGGAGCACTGCCAGAGCCCTGCAAAATGACCTCCAGCAGGCCACAAATGTGCATGTGTCTGCTCAAACGGTCAGAAAACAGACTCCATGAGGGTGATATGAGGGCCCGACGTCCACAGGTGGGGGTTGTGCTTACAGCCCAACACCGTGCAGGACGTTTGGCATTTGCCAGAGAACACCAAGATTGGCAAATTTGCCACTGGCACCCTGTGCTCTTCACAGATGACAGCAGGTTCACACTGAGCACATGTGACAGACGTGACAGAGTCTGGAGACGCCGTGGAGAACGTTCTGCTGCCTGCAACATCCTCCAGCATGACCGGTTTGGCATTGGGTCAGTAATTGTGTGGGGTGGCATTTCTTTGGAGGGCCGCACAGCCCTCCATGTGCTTGCCAGAGGTAGCCTGACTGCCATTAGGTACCGAGATGAGATCCTCAGACCCCTTGTGAGACCATATGTTGGTGCGGTTGGCCCTGGGTTCCTCCTAATGCAAGACAATGCTAGACCTCATGTGGCTGGAGTGTGTCAGCAGTTCCTGCAAGATGAAGGCATTGATGCTATGGACTGGCCCGCCCGTTCCCCAGACCTGAATCCAATTGAGCACATCTGGGACATCATGTCTCGCTCTATCCACCAACGTCACGTTGCACCACAGACTGTCCAGGAGTTGGCAGATGCTTTAGTCCAGGTCTGGGAGGAGATCCCTCAGGAGACCGTCCGCCACCTCATCAGGAGCATGCACAGGCGTTGTAGGGAGGTCATACAGGCACGTGGAGGCCACACACACTACTGAGCCTCATTTTGACTTGTTTTAAGGACATTACATCAAAGTTGGATCAGCCTGTAGTGTGTTTTTCCACTTTAATTTTGAGTGTGACTCCAAATCCAGACCTCCATGGGTTGAAAAATTTGATTTCCATTTTTAAATTTTTGTGTGATTTTGTTCTCAGCACATTCAACTATGTAAAGAACAAAGTATTTCAGAAAAATATTTAATTAACTCAGATCTAGGATGTGTTATTTTTGTGTTCCCTTTATTTTTTTGAGCAGTGTATATATTGTAAGGGATCGCCTCTTATTCGGGGGTCATTCTCACAATGATCTTCATCGACCACAGGGTTAGGGGCCAAACATTGCTTTTATTTGGCACCTCAGCAAAACCAAAACAAACAATACAAATAAAACACCTGCCCGGCTGGGCTCTAACTAAACATGAGGACTCCCTACCTCACTGAAAGCCCCATTCACACACGGGAAGAACATGCGGCTTTTCCCAGCCTAACAATCAAGCACATCCAGGCTGTAACAAAGTCCAGTACCTTTTGGGGGATTGTGGCCCAGAAGTCCTCCTGACTCTGGCCTAGCGACCATCGATTCCAAGACCTCGCGGAGTCCCCCAAAGTTCAGGCTAACACCTAGCCCCGTGGCCCTGTGGCCCCTCAGCCAGCTCGGCTGAGCCCACTTGTACAGAGCCTTCCCAGGCCTCTGCTGCACACAGACTCTTTTTCCTCCTAACAGTCTGGACTAGTCTCTTATCCCAGACTGATTGTTCCACCTGGTGCGGCCTCTGACCTGCTGATTGACAGCGAAGAAATGGAAACTCCTGCCATATCTCTCCCCTAGCAGCCGTGAGGCCTGTCACTGCCTCATATATATATTTGTATAAAAAAATTAATTGTTACTGTTGGAACTTCAATAAAAAAAAAAAGAAAAAAGAAAAAAAAAAAGTAGAACTATCCCATGTACTAGTACTCACTATCAAACTCCCGTAGCATGCAGGCCGGCCAGCAGCATAACACGACTCACTCATGTCACGCGCCTGCTCCTCCCAAGCAGGCGGAGAAGGCGCGTGACGTGAATGAGCGACGTTACACTGCCGGCTACCCTGCATGCTATGGGAGTTTGATAGTAAGTACATGGGATAGCGCTACTTTAACTAACGTTACCAATAGGTTAAGGATAATTACAGTTTAGATATGAAGACTGCTATGAGTGGGCCTGAGTATTGGGGGACACTGTTATGGGGGGGATCTGTGGATGACACATATATAGCAGTGTCATCCACAGATCCCCCACATACCAGTGTCATCCATAGATGCCCCAATAACAGTGCCATACACAGATTCCCCCCATAGCAGTGTCATCCACAGATCCCCTTCATGATAGTGTCATCCACAGATCCCCCATAATAGTGTTATCCACAGACCACCATTAGTTCAAAATCCACCAAAAGCACACCTTTTGGTTCAAAATATTTTTTTCCTCCTCAAAAACCTAGGTGCGTCTTATTAGCAGGGTGGGTCATAGGGCGAAAAATACAGTATATAGATAATAAATGTATAATAGTTGAAATCTAATTAGACATATACTCTATCTACTTTATTTTCATTTCATATTGATGCAGTTTGGTAATTTTTTAACCAGTTTCACTAATGTAAGCATTCTTTATTTTGCTTCTGTTACCTTGAGGTTAGATTTTAATGTGAATGTTCAGCTACTTGTCTACGTCTTGTTTTAGTGTAAAGCTTGAGAACAGTCTCACACATTGATTACTGAAAATATTTGTAGTCACAGTTTTTTATATACACAAGTTCACACCAAGCTTCTGGTGTATGTTATTCATATATACAGTGGATATAAAAGTCTACACACCCCTGTTAAAATGTCAGGTTTCTGTGATATAATTTTTTTTATTACATCACTTTTGGGGTATGAGTCTATCAGCATGGCACATTTTGACTTGGCAAGACTTGCCCACTCTTCTTTGCAAAAACACTCCAAATCTGTCAGATTGTGAGGGCATTTTCTGTGCACAGCCCTCTTCAGATCACCCAACAGATTTTCAATCAGATTAAGGTCTGGGCTCTGGCTGGGCCATTCCAAAACTTTAACCTTCTTCTTGTGAAGCCATTCCATTGTTGATTTGGATGTATGCTTTGGGTCATTGTCATGCTGAAAGATGAAGTTCCTCTTCAAGTTCAGCTTTCTAGCAGAAGCCTGAAGGTTTTGTGCCAATATTGACTGGTATTTGGAACTGTTCATATTTCCCTCTAGCTTAACTAAGGCCCCAGTTCCAGCTGAAGAAAAACAACCCAAAAGCATGATACTGCCACCACCATGCTTCACTGTGGGTTTGGTGTTCTTTTGCATTCTCACAATGTTTATCTTTACAATCACACACTACGTTCTACATGTTGTACTGAAAAAAATAAAATATGATGGCACTTGATTATGCCGTTGCCTAATGAAGTTTTAATTACAGCATTTAATAATTAAATCCCACTGGAACTAGTATTTGATTATTTTAGGGAGTAATTTGTTGAAGGACTTTTAATAGTTTACTTTTCTGTAGCAGCTGTAAAAAATAATTTAAATGACTAATTCTAATTATTCAAATAATTGATGTATCTACTGTGAAAATGTAGCATGACATATGTCAAGAATCTAAATAGTGGAATGCAAAATAGAATTTATTTTCAAGGTTATTTTAAGTAACATAAATATGCACAGACAACTGTGTACAGTACAAACATAGGAAAGTATACAAAAGAATATAACACTTCTTCCTCTGTGACACATTTTTCCATAAAAACAAACCATAATAGCTCCTCTTTTAAAACCAACATTTTTCGTAACTATTTGCCTATTATGACCTGACAACCTGAACTATCAGCAACATAATGATCTATAATGGTGTTAGGTAGTGTTGAGTGAGCATGCTCGGCCAAACTGCTGATCGGCTAGACCATCGCTATGCTCGGCAGATCCGAGTCCTCGGACGAATAATTCGGGTGCTCGAATACAATATAATAGAAGAGGTTGTCTGGTTCATAAAAAAAGGTTAGAAATTGATGGAATCCCCATCAAAATGGTTTGGCAACAGCATTAAGAGTATAGCTGGATGCATCTTAGACTCCTATTATGTATGACATACAATAGACAACCACACAAAGGCTATATGCCAAAAGCCAGGTATGTGCCCAATCTATCCATGAGACAGAAAACAGACAGCATACTTACAATGGCAGCCTTATGCACTATGAGATATTCCAAACCAGGTCTCATCTGACTGAGAACCAGTAAACCTCAAAGTTATTTTGTATCTGTTGGATGGCTTGGGTGGACCTGCACACCTAGATCAATTTCATTAGGGCAACAAAAAGTTTTCTGATTGTCCTAACATAATATTCAATAACCTTTCTATACAGTTTTTTCATATAGAAACTAATTTCCATAAACATGGGCATATGGGTAAGACATGCAAATGAGTAGAATCTCTCATGAACAGCGCCCTCTATTAGTTGCATAGTGTTATGACAAGACTATTCGCTGTATTGCTCTATATTCATTTTTTAGAATATTCGTAATTTAAAAAAAAAACTAATATATAGCAATATAGAGAATATTATGTAATAATTATGTAGTGAATCAGTGATAATATCTGACACTGGAAAAGTTGGGTAATAACTCAGTGTAAATCGCGAGTTATTACCCTGCTTTCCCAGTGTCATATTTTATCACTGAGTTATTACCCAGCTTTCCCAGTGTCAGATATCATCCTAGTGTAGATTGGGAATATTCTAATCGTGAATTATTATTGCGAATTTTCCATGCAAAAGTCTACACTAATAAGCTTGGCGCTATTGAGTTATGAACAGCGCCCTCTATTGGTTTCATAGTCTTCTGACAAGAATATTAGTCTTGTCATAAGACTGTGAAACCAATAGAGGGCGCTGTTCATAACTCAATAGCGCCATCTATTAGTTTTCATAGTCTTATGACAGCTGAAAAACAAGATAGATTCTGCTCATTTGCATGTCTTTCCCATATGCCCATGTTTATGCAAATGAGTTTTTCCATGACAAAACTGTATAGAAAGGTTATTGAATATTATGTTAGGACAATCAGAAAACTTTTTGTCGCCCTAATGATATTGATCTAGGTGTGCAGGTCCACCCAAGCCATCCAACAAATGCAACAAAAAAAAAACTTGGAGGTTTACTGGTTCTCAGTCAGATGAGAGCTGGTTTGGAATATCACATAGTTCACAAGGCTGCAATTGTAAGGTATGCTGGCTGTTATCTGTCTCATGGATAGGCACATACCTGGCTTTTGGCATATAGCCTTTGTGTGGTTGTCTATTGTATGTCGTACATAATAGGAGTCTAACACACATCCAGCTATCCTCTTAATGCTGTTGCCAAACCATTTTGATGGGGTTTTCATCAATTTCTAATCTTTTTTATGAACCAGACACCCTCTTCTCTTCCAAGCAGGGGGTGCCTGGGGTTCTCCCATTGACTTCCATTGTGCTCAATAGAACACACGAGCATACCAATATGTTCGGCCAGAGCGCCCAAGCACACAAGCACTTTGGTGCTCGCTCAACACTAGTGTTAGGGTTATTTCAGACACACACTCAGATGATATTTATGGCCATAATACAGGTGCAGAAACTTGCCCATATTATGCTCAATGTTTATATATAGAGAGCATCATTTCTAGGAGCTGTATCACAAATAGGCACCTTCTCTTCATCAAAGGGATATTACATCTTACATGAACTAGGAATGCAACATATTTTATAAATTTTTTCACATTCTTCCTTGATCAATTTTTTCTTATGTTGGTGCTAGTGTTGATCGAGCACCGTAGTGCTCGGGTGCTAGGGCCGAAGACATTGTGAGCACCCGAGTATAATGGAAGTCAATGAGAGAACCTGAGCATTAAACCAGGTACCCCCTGCTCTGAAGAGGGGAGGGTGCCTGGTTTATAAGAAAATGTCAGAAATTGTTGGTAACACCACCGAAATGGTTCTGTAACAGCATGGGGAGGATGTATGGATGTATCTTGGACTCGCTGGTCGCTGCTGGGAACTATGTTGTACGAATAGTACTCCACTTTTACATAATGACATAATGACAATAATACGCACAAAACCAAGGGGGAAAAAATTGATTTTAGATGAAAACATGAACCTTCTTTCCTGAACATTTACTTGTATATAAAGTGCAAGGGCATTATATGTGACGAATAAGCAATGCATGTTGATATGAAGGAAGAGGAGGAGGAGGATGAGAACAGGAAGATTTTATTACAAGACCCAGTGTCACTACCAGAGCTTTGGGACGTTCTCACAGCTCTGTTTCTCCACCCCTGTGATGATGTCACTACTAGAGCTGGGAGGAGTTCTCACTGCTCTGTTTACGTTTGGTTTCCTTCCTCCCAGCTGTTCCTCATGCGTTTGATTTCCCTCTCTTTATATCACCCCTCCTCCTATTGTAGGGCGTGGATTATAGTTCTCATTTCAGTTGTAGCTCTTGCTTTAGTATCTTCACTTGTAGCTATCAGTTCACTGGACCTGTGTTCTGCTGCAGCAAGCACTCCGGATATTGCCAGCTGTCCTTGGATCCGTCTTCTCTGCGGCTGCAACACCTTCAGCTAAGTGTACAGACATTGTTGTGTACCTGATTATTTTCTGACTGGATCTGAGGTGGCCACGGTTCCCTCCATATACTGAGTAGAGCACCGGTGGCCGTGCCCCTTCCACTATTGTAGGGGTTACAGTGGTCATCAGTCTTAGGCACGTGGGCATGCCTCGTTCCGCCATTTGGATCCGGGCATGTGCTTTAGCAGCATAGGGAGAGCTTTGAGGGTCGGACAGGGGTCACCCTTTATCCTCCCTAGTTTGGGTCCGGTCAGTAGCTCTTTTACTGTGTATCCTATTGTTGCTCACATACAGCCGTGACACCCGGAGGCTCGTATTGCTATTCTCCTTCTTTACTTCTGACCAATAGCAGCAAAGAAAATAGAAAATATTGAAACATGTCACCAGCCCCTCCCCATAGTCTCTCTATAACAGGCCACACCGCCTGCAGAACTTCCTCTTTCTTTGCTGCTGACCGCAGAGATAAGTACCTGTGATATATGTCTGATTACTGTTATTTTATGTAGTTTTTTCCCTTTTTGGCTTTGTCGGATATTCTGTTGTGTTTACAGATTTTTTGTCCGCTGGGTTCTCCCTGTTTTTTCAGGGGAACCTCTTTTGGGACCGACCTTTATCTCCCTTTGGGGTTATTTATCCCCTTCTGTCAGTTCCCTCTACTTTGCTTCCCTTGGTCTTTGATTGGGTTTTTTGCCTCTGACTGAGTTTCTCAGTCCCCTTACTTCACCTCGCTCCCCCTCGGTCCCCCCTCCCTCCTCGGCTGTTTTTCGCGCCGCGGCTCACCTCTGATCTCGCCGCCGGCTCTCCTGCTTGCTGCGCTTCGCTCCGCCCGAGATCTCGCGAGATCTCGGGCGCTTCCGCTTCCGGTTTTCAGTGCGGCGCTCCTGAGTATCGGCGGCCTCTGCTCTGCCCTCCGGCTCCTGTTTTTTCAGGTTTCTTCTATCCCCACTGTAGCTTTCTCTCCCTGGCTGGGGAAAATCCTCTACCAGCGGAGTACATAGGGCATGATTGTGCTTTAGATTAACCCTATCATTACCTGTATAGTGAGGCAGGCTGTGTCAGCATCATCATGCCTAATACCACTCACAGTGGGCAGGACCCAATTGAGGAAGACATGCCTCAGATTGAATTAACCCCTTCCGGGGATGAGTGTCAAACAGTTATGGCCCCTGCGGATCATTCCCGGGCCTTTCAAACTACATTATCTAATGTGATTGCTGCGGCTATGGGATCAATGACTTCGGTCATATCCCAGTCCATTGCCCAGGCCCTTGCTACCCATCCAGCTGCCTCTCCCACCCCACAGCCCGCTACGGTTTCTAAACCAACCAGGCCAGGGCCATCAGCCTCCAGAAAACGCATGACTGGTGACGATGTTTCCACCAATGTTGGCGCGCTAGGTCCGCGCAAAAGAGCCTGTACGCGTCAGGCAGAACGTACGCGCAATTGGAAATGTGCTAGAGCACAGCAGGATACAGCTTCCGACTCTGAGGTCGGTTCTGATTAGGAGGCTATGGATGACGCCTTTGAGGAGGCAGAGGAGGACCCATCAGGGGTCATGGATGATAACCCCCTACCCGGGTGTAGCTCCCTTATGTCCGCTGCAGAAGGTATGCCTGCATCTTTAACGGACCCCTCTGGGGAACCCTTGTTCGACCCAGATTCGCTCCAACACCCCCGCTCGGCTAAGTGGCTACCGTTGGAGCACGTCTCCAAATATTTGGAGGCTAGAGTGCGCTGTCCTCTTTCCAAAGAGGCTCGCAATAAGCTTAGGGCGGAATGCCCCAGACCTGTCATCCCTAACAGGGTATGCGAGACTCCTACTGTCGATCCCAAGATGACGCAGTTCCTCGCAAAATCCGGCTGGAACCCGGGTAGGGGTCTGGAGTTGGCATTAAGGTCCTGTCAGGATAAACTCCTGGACAACTTTGGACCATTAGCAAAATTTTTGACCTAGCGGAGGTAGCTAATGCAGACAATAAACAGGTTGACCCTGTTGAATTGCGTGAATGGGTACAACGTGCCATTTGCATAGCAGGAAACGTAAATACGTCCCTGGCTATAGAAAGGCGAAAAGCCATACTTTTCAAAATAGAACCCAAACTATCCAATCTGGCTCTTACGGAGGCCGGTAAAGAGGCCCAGGGCCTATTATTTGGAGAACCTTTTATTAAGGACCTTGGGAGATTTGTGGGGGCTTTCACTGCCCTAGACAAGGCCCAAAGCTCTATGAAGAGAGTCTTTCACGGTAGGGTCTCTACCAGGGCCGGCAGCTTTAGGGGCCGCCTGTCCGGCCGTGCCCAGTTTCAGTCCCGTGGTTCGGGCCGAGGCTCCTTTTCTCAGAGAGCTACCTTCCAGGAGCATAGACGGGAGCCGTCATCCTTCTTCCCTTCACGAGGAAGTTCCTGGCGTCCAAGAGGATATAGAGGAAATCCTAATTCCAGACGTCCCTACGGTGAGTCTACCAACTCATTCCAATTCTTTAAGTGTTTGTGTAGGGGGCAGATTACGTATTTTTTCTCCAGCTTGGTCCCGTATCACCTCAGACCAATGGGTCCTATCCACGGTCAGGGGTTTCCACATCGAGCTGACGTCCTCCCCGCTGTCTATCCCACATCCACATCCCGTGGTGCTGTCAGCGGAAAGCCGCATACTGGTCAACTCAGAACTGTCGGATCTTGTCCGCAAAGGAGCCATAGAACCGGCTCCTGTATCCCCTTGCGTGGTAATCAGCAATATATTTCTGGTGGCAAAGAAGGGGGGCCAACTTCGGCCCGTTATCAATTTACGCGCCCTCAACGCGTTTGTCAGATACCGCCATTTCAAGATGGAGGGCATTCATCTCCTTCGGGACCTTCTACAGATGGGCGATTGGATGGTCAAGTTGGACTTGAAGGACGCTTACCTTACTGTCCCGGTGGAGGACGCGTCCAGAAATCTTCTCTGTTTCTCTTGGCAGGACAGGATTTGGCGGTTTACGTGCCTCCCATTCGGCCTCTCTTTAGCTCCCTGGTGCTTCACCAAGCTGATGCGCCCGGCTATGGCATGGTTACGCAGTCGAGGAGTTCGTCTCATCGTATATCTGGACGACATTCTGATCATGGCCCAAGATCGATCGGTACTGCTGAATCATCTGCATTGGACCATGGATCTTCTGGCGGATCTGGGTTTCCTCATCAATCAGGAGAAATCTTGCCTCATCCCGTCTCGTGAGATGGAGTTCTTGGGTTTTCTGGTGGATTCCACGGCGGGAACACTCAGCCTACCTCCGGCCAAGGTTCGATCAATACGGAAGGAATTGTGCAAAGCCAGGTCATCTGCCCAGATCCCTTTACGCCAACTAGCCAGGATCATAGGTCTGCTGGCCTCTTCTATCCAGGCGGTTTTTCCGGCTCCGCTTCACTATCGGGCCCTTCAGCGCCTGAAGATTTCCCACCTACGGGCGGGAGTTTCCTACGCGGATTGGATCTCTCTGGACGAGGAGACCAAGGAGGAGCTTTCCAGGTGGATCCACAATCTGCAAGCTTGGAATGGCAAGGCTATCTTCGGCCATCGTCCGGATTTCGTGGTGGATTCGGATGCCAGCCTGTCAGGCTGGGGAGCTCATTGCGAAGGGATCACAACTGGAGGCGGTTTGTCAGAAGCCGAGGCAGGATTCCATATCAACGCGCTGGAACTGTTGGCTGGATCTTTCGCGATCAAGAGCTTCACGAGGGACATGGCCAGATCCTGCATACAACTACGCATGGACAATGTGTCAGCAGTGAGGTACATCAACGGCATGGGCGGAACCCGTTCCACCATCTTGTCTCGTTTGGCGAAGGATTTCTGGGACTACTGCCTAGACAAGGAGTTAGTTGTTTTGGCGGAATATCTTCCAGGGGTCCAGAACATTCATGCGGATTGGAGTTCTCGGTATCTTTCCGATTCCAGCGACTGGCAGTTATATCCAACGGTTTTCCGTTCCTTAATGTCAGTTTGGGGCCCTTTCTGCATCGACCTCTTTGCTTCCCGTCTGAACTCGCAACTAGACCGTTTTTACAGCTGGCACCCGGACCCGGAAGCCGAAGCGGTGGACGCGTTCCTGCAGGATTGGTCCAGAGATCTGCTCTACGCGTTCCCTCCATTCCAGCTGATTCCCAGGACCCTGATTCAAGTACGACGATATTCGGCGGATCTGGTGCTGCTGGTTCCGTTTTGGAACTCCCAGTCGTGGTTTCCCCACCTTCTGGAGATGTTGATAGAGATCCCGTACCTGCTCCCGACATCTCAGACTCTCCTCCGAGGTCCGAATCACCAGCTACATCCTCTTCTCCTGGACGGATCCCTGCGCCTGTTGGCGTGTCGGATTTCAGGGGACCCTGGGAGGTCCCAGGTGTTTCGGGAACAGCTAGAATCCTTTTGGAAAATGCATGGGCCCCAGGCACCAGAAGATCTTACAGATCAGCCTGGGGATCTTGGGCTCGCTGGTGCGTGGCTAGGGACTTGGATCCCGTATCGGCACCTGTAGCGGAGATCTTACATTTCCTATCTTCTTTGTTTGACCAGGGCAAGGCTTATCGCACAATCAGCCTGTTCAGGTCGGCTATTTCTGCCTCCCATCAAGGTTTTGATGGTACTCCTGCGGGGCAACATCCTTTAGTATGTCGTCTCCTGCGCGGTTCTCGGATGTCTCGTCCTCCTAGGCCTAGATTTTCTGCCACTTGGGATGTGTCTTGTGTCCTTTCCTTTTTATCTTCTTGGCCTCAGAATGCGGACCTTTCCCTGCGGCAACTGTCGGCAAAGCTAGTCACTCTTTTTTGTCTTATTTCCTGCAATCGGGTTTCAGACGTCCGGGCTTTGGACTATAAAGCACACTCGTACACCCCGGAGGGGGTCTCCTTTGACATCTCTAGGAGGACTAAGACCCACATACGATCGGTCGCTTATCCTGCTTTCCCGGCCTCGCCTTCTCTTTGTCCCGTAGCGTGCCTCAAAGAATATGAAGCGCGTACTTCTCTTCATCGGTCACGAGAGTTTCCGCAGCTTTTCCTTTCTACCATTCGTCCTTTTGCCCCAGTGACCACTCCCACGCTGGCTAGGTGGATGAAGTGGATCATGGAGCTGGTGGGCGTGGACACTTCTATATTTTCGGCGCATTCCGCTAGGGGGGCATCTGCTACCTCTTTGGCGGTTTCTGGCGCCAGACTGGAAGACATTTTGAAATTGGCGGACTGGTCCAGAGTATCCACGTTTAGGGAATTTTATTTTCGGCCAGGTCCTCACGTTTTCTCAGCAATTATTGAGAATTTGTCTTAACTTTGAACTTGCAATACGAGCCTCCGGGTCTTGTAATAAAATCAGATGATTTTCCTATTTCATGACGTAAAGTCATAATTTTATTAAAGACACGGAGGCGAGTATTGCCCACCCTATGTTTTTTTCCCTCCCTATGGGTTTTTTAAAATAGGAATGATTTTGACTGTATATCATTTGCATATTGCTTTAACTCTATGAGTTTTTTCCTGAGTAGGTTTGTCGCAACCATTTGTTTTGTGAATACAATGTCACAATTTGCTTCTATCATGGTTCTGTTTTTCACCTCTTTTCCAGGTTGAGATCGGCCTACTAGGCGGTATCCTGTGGTCTACGTCTTGGTTCGGAGGGTCGGCAGTTGGGTTCCAGCCGATCGTGTGATGTGGACAGCGTCAGGAGATTCTTCAGAGTTGTTCCTGTTGTTCAAGTTCGCTTCCGGATGGATGGCGCTTTTGTTTCCAGACTGTTCCGGTTCCTGGTTGGCGGTTCTGTTGGACTTTTCGGTTTGGACTTACAAAGAAAGAGGAGGTTCTGCAGGCGGTGTGGCCTGTTATAGAGAGACTATGGGGAGGGGCTGGTGACATGTTTCAATATTTTCTATTTTCTTTGCTGCTATTGGTCAGAAGTAAAGAAGGAGAATAGCAATACTCGCCTCCGTGTCTTTAATAAAATCATGACTTTACGTCATGAAATAGGAAAATCATCTGATTCAACCATATACCCTTGTTTGTGGTGGAAGGGGTGCATGGGAATACAGTCTATTAACTACATTAAAAACAACACATTTAAAGTGCCTTTATGTTCATCAGCATTCCTCTGGTGGAGTTGAGAAGTCATGGTCAATCCAGGCCTTGTTCATTTTTATATGAGTCAACCTGTCAGCATTTTCAGTTGAAAGGCGGATACGCTTATCTGTTATAATGCCACCAGCAGCACTAAATACACGCTCAGACAAAACGCGTAGAGTTCGAGGCGTTCCTGCCACGTATCCAGCTTGGACACCCAGTAGTTGTAAGGCCCTGAGGGATCATTGAGGAACCTGACACGGTCTGCTATGTACTCCACCAATCTTCCATCTTCCAAAATTTTTCTCTCCTTGTGGCAGTAGGCCGCACATCAGAGTGAGGGTGCTGGTGGGGTGTCAAGAAACTGTCCCGGGCTTTGGAGAGTGTTGCCCTGCCTCTGTTGGAAGTGCCGTGTGTTCCCCTTGTCTCCTCTCATTGGTTGGCCAAGGAAGTATGGACTCTGCCTCCAGCGTTGTCAGATGGAAAATGTTGGAGCAATTTTGAAACAAGGATCTTCTGGTATTGCACCATTTTGCACGTTCTCTCCACCAGAGGAATAAGAGATGAGAAGTTCTCTTTCTAGCGGGGTTTGAGAAGGGTGAACAACCAGTAATCCATGTTGTTTAAAATGCATATAACGCGCTGGTCACGGGAAAGGCAGCCTAACATGAAGTCAGCCATGTGTGCCAGAGTACCAGACGAGACTTTGCTGTCGTCATCAGGAGGATCACTCCCAATCTCCTCAACCTCTTCCTCCTCTTCTGCCCACCCACGCAGAACAGATGTAATTAAACTTCCATGGGTACTACCCTCTGTAGCTGAGGCAACCAACTCCTGCTCCTCCTCCTCCTCTTCAGCCTCGAATTTGCGCTGAGAAGACAAACTGAAGGTGGTCTGGCTATCATCAACCTGTGTAATGTTTTCCCCCATTTCCACCTCTTCCACATGCAAAGCATCATCCTTAATTGTGAGCAGCGAGCGTTTGAGAAAAAACAGAAGTGGGATGGTGACGCTGATAATAGTGTTATCGCTGCTCACCATCTGTGTTGATTCCTCAAAGTTGCGTAAAACGTCACAGAGGTCAGACATCCATACCCACTCCTAGCTTGTGAATAGCGGAAGCTGACTGGAAAGGTGAAGACCATGTTGCAGCTGGTATTCCACAACTGCCCTCTGCTGCTCACAAAGACTGGCCAACATGTGGAACGTGGAGTTCCAGCGGGTGCTCACGTCGCACAACAGCCAGTGAGCTGGCAATTTCAAGCGCTGCTGCAGCATTGACAGACCGGCTGAAGCTGTCGGTGACATGCAGAAATGTGTACACATGCAACGCACCTTCACCAGTAACTCAGGCAAATTTGGGTATGTTTTTAGAAACAGCTGAACCACAAGGTTGAGTATGTGGGCAAGTCATGGGATGTGTCTAAGGTTGCCCAGATCCAAAGCCGCCACTAAGTTACGGCCATTATCAGACACAACCATGCCTGGTTCTAGGTTGACTGGCGAGAACCACAGCTCAGTCTGATCTCTTATCCCCAGCCACAGCTCTGCGGTGGTGTGCTGTTTGTCACCTAGGCAGATCAGCTTCCCCACTGCAGTGCTACACTGCTTCCAGCTACCGATGACTGACTGGACTGACTGAAGTGGAGGAGGTGGAGGAGGAGAAGTGGGGGTTGGAGCCACTAACATAGGTGGTGGCGGAAACCCTGATGGAATTGGGGACCGCAATCCTTGGCGTCGGTAGCACCTGTGCCATTCCAGGGTACGAGTCGCTCATGGCCTCCACAACATTCACTCAGTGTGCCATCAGGGAAATGTCCTTGGCCAAAAGCACTTGTCCATGTATCCGTGGTTAAGTGGACCTTCCCAGTAACTGCGTTGCTCAGGGCACGTGTGATGTTAAGGGACACATGTTGGTGTAAGGGTGGCATGGCACACCTTGAAAAATAGTGGCGGCTGGGGAGTGCGTAACGAGGGACGGTCGCCAACATCAGGCTGCGGGAGGCCTCAGTGTCTACAAGCCTAAATGGCAACATTTCCAGGGCCAGTAATTTGGAAAGCTGCGAATTTAGTTCTATGGCCTGTGGGTGGGTTGCTGTGTATTTGCGCTTGCTACAGCGCTGACAGGGGAGCAGCAGCAGGGTGACAATGCCGAAAGGGCACAGAGACGGCCCACACTTTCTGCAGCAGCTCTGACATATCGGGGTAATTTTAAGGAACCTCTGCACCACCAAATTCAGCACATGTGCCAAGCAAGGTATGTGCATCAAACCGGCTAGTCCGAGAGCTGCTACGAGATTTCCCCCATTATTGCACACCACCAGGCCGGGCTTGAGGCTCACTGGCACCAACCAGTCATCGGTCTGTTGTTCCATGCTCGTCCACAGCTCCTGCGCGGTGTGGGGTTTGTACCTCAAACAGATAAGTTTTAAAACTGCCTGCTGTCGTTTACCCCCGGCTGTGCTGAAGTTGGTGGTGAAGGTGTTACACTGACCGGATGAGGAGGCGGTAGAGGATGAGGAAGCAGAGTAGGAGGAGGTAGCAACAGGAGGCAAATGAAGTGCAGTGCAATCCTCGGTGGTGAAAGGATATGCGCCAAACTGCTATCCGCCTCAGACCCAGCCGCCACTGCATTTACCCAGTGTGCTGTTATGGAGATATAACGTCCCTGACCGTGCTTACTGGTCCACGTATCCGTAGTGAGGTGGACCTTGCCACAGATGTCGTTGTGCAGTGCACACCTGATTTTGTCCCCCACTTGTTTGTGTAGGGAAGGAATGGCTCGCCTGAAAAAGTAGTGGCGGCTTGACACGACATACTGTGGGACAGCCACCGCCATAACGATTTTAAAACTCTTCGTCTCCACCAGACTGAATGACAGCATTTGAAAGACCAGTAATTTTGCAATGCTGGCATTCAGGGCCAGGGATCGCGGTGGCTATGGGGGTACTTCCTCTTCCGCTCCAGTTTTTGGGAGATGCTTGGTGACCCAGGTGGTGGTGTTGCTGGCAGGTCCTCTGTTTGCGGGGTGGCAGGTGACACTGTTACTCCAGAGGTGGATGAAGAGGCCGAGATTGCAGCAGAAGAGGAAGCAGGAGGAGCCAGAGACCTTTCTTGGTTTTTGAGGTGTCTACTCCACTGCAGCTCGTGCTTTGCACTTAGATGCCTGTTCATGCAGGTTGTGCTCAGGTTGAGAATGTTTATGCCTCACTTCAGACTCTGATTGCACAGCGTGCAAACCACTCGTGTCCTGTCGTCAGCACATTGTCTGAAGAACTGCCACACCAGGGAACTCCTTGGAGCTGGCTTTGGTGTGCTCGGTCCCTTGCTGCGGTGGGCAGTAGCAGGCGTACTGTCTAGGGAACGGCTGCTCCGCTTTTGCACCCTGCTCCCTCTGCTGCTGTGCTGGTGGCTCTGTGCGACCACCGCCTCTTCCTCTGAACTACACAGGTCACTCACATGACCTTGATTTCATGTGGGGTCGAGAACCTCATCGTCCTCCACATCATCTTCCACCCAGTCTTCACCCCTGCCTTCCTTGTCGGTCTGCACACTTTCGAAAGCCACAGCAGTTGGCACCTGTGTTTCGTCATCATCTGAGACGTGCTGCGATGGTCCTCCCATGTACTCACCTTGAAACATAAGTGGTTGCGCATCGGTGCACTCAATCTCTTCCACTTCTGGGACAGAGCTATGTGGATGGCCCTGGGAAACCCTTCTATCAGAGTCATAAAAAGCAGAAGAGACTGCTGCATGACTTGGGGCTCAGACTGCTTGGCTGATTTGCAAGGGGGTGAGGTGAAAGACTGATGGACATCGGCTGCAGGTGCTAACTCTGATCTTTCAGCAGGAGACTGGGTGGGAGACAATGTGAAGGAACTGGAGGCACTGTCAGCCACCCAATCTACTATCGCCTATACTTGTTCTGGCCTCACCATTCATAGAGCCGCATTAGGCCCAAATAAAGCTGTTGGTTCTGTCGCCTACTCGCACCTGAGGAAGGTGTTTCACTTGGGCGTGTAGCTGGCACAGATTGCCCACGTCCTCTCCCTGCAACAGGAGCTCACCAGCAGCACCACAATCGGGGCCACATCCCTTATTCGACGCTCTCCTCATTCTCCGCAAATTTTGGATCTTGCCCAAAATGGGTGTTTTTTTAATAACAGAATTGAACACCAGTATCTAACGCGTGTATTTCACATTGACAGATGCAGCAAAGGCTGCAAATTTAGTATTTTGCCCAAAATGGGTGTTTTTTTTTAAACCCAGAATATGATTGCAGTATTTCTAGCTTGTATGGCACACTAACAAATGCAGCATAGGCCCCAGATGTAGGATATTGGCAAAAATTTGTGTTTTTTTAAACCCAGAATATTAATGCAGTATTTCAAGCTTGTATCTCACACGGACAGATGCAGCCAAGGCCGCAAATGTATTATTTGGCCCAAAATGGGTGTTTTTTTAATAACAGAATAGAATAACAGTATATAACGCTTGTATTTTACACTGACAGATGCAGCAAGGACTGTAAAATTTAGTATTTTGCCCAAAAAGGGAGTTTTTTAAAACCCTGAAAATTATTGCTGTATTTCAAGCTTAAAGGGAACCTGTCACCAGTTTTATGGTAACGTGTAAAGGCAAGTTGTTTACTGTACAGACAGAGAAACAGGGCGCACCATAGGGTAAAAGCGTTTGGAAATTTGAAATTTACTCCAATTTAGGAGGCTCACCTTATAGGGTTGTGCAATTATAGGCACAACGCTATTGTACAGTCGTAGCCAAAAGTTTTGAGAATTACATAAATATTGGAAATTGGAAAAGTTGCTGCTTAAGTTTTTATAATAGCAATTTGCATATACTCCAGAATGTTATGAAGAGTAATCAGATGAATTGCATAGTCCTTCTTTGCCATGAAAATTAACTTAATCCCCAAAAAACTCCACTGCATTTCATTGCTGTCATTAAAGGACCTGCTGAGATCATTTCAGTAATCGTCTTGTTAACTCAGGTGAGAATGTTGACGAGCACAAGGCTGGGGATCATTATGTCAGGCTGATTGACTTGACATGTTAAAAGTAGGGTGATGCTTGAAATCATTGTTCTTCCATTGTTAACTATGGTGACCTGCAAAGAAACGCATGCAGCCATCATTGCGTTGCATAAAAATGGCTTCACAGGCAAGGATATTGTGGCTACTAAGATTGCACCTCAATCAACAATTTATAGGATCATCAAGAACTTCAAGGAAAGAGGTTTAATTCTTGTTAAGAAGGCTTCAGGGCATCCAAGAAAGTCCAGCAAGCGCCATGATCGTCTCCTAAAGAGGATTCAGCTGCGGGATCGGAGTGCCACCAGTGCAGAGCTTGCTCAGGAATGGCAGCAGGCAGGTGTGAGCGCATCTGCACGCACAGTGAGGCGAAGACTTTTGGAAGATGGCCTGGTGTCAAGAAGGGCATCAAAGAAGCCACTTCTCTCCAAAAAAAACATCAGGGACAGATTGATCTTCTGCAGAAAGTATGGTGAATGGACTGCTGAGGACTGGGGCAAAGTCATATTCTCCGATGAAGCCTCTTTCCGATTGTTTGGGGCATCTGGAAAAAGGCTTGTCCGGAGAAGAAAAGTTGAGCGCTACCATCAGTCCTGTGTCATGCCAACAGTAAAGCATCCTGAGACCATTCATGTGTGGGGTTGCTTCTCATCCAAGGGAGTGGGCTCACTCACAATTTTGCCCAAAAACACAGCCATGAATAAAGAATGGTACCAAAACACCCTCCAACAGCAACTTCTTCCAACAATCCAACAACAGTTTGATGAAGAACAATGCATTTTCCAGCACGATGGAGCACCGTGCCATAAGGCAAAAGTGATAACTAAGTGGCTCGCATAAATGAATCTTCAAAAGTATTTATTGCAATCACACAACGCGTTTTGGGGAAAGGGTCCCCTTCATCAGGTGAAGAATATTGCACGGTGAAGAATACCGGTACGTCATGTATGGTTCCAATCACCGCCGCGCGGCGGGCGGTGATCGGAACCCGGTGCCTGCTCAAATCATTGAGCAGGCACCTAGGCTAAATGCCCGGGGGGTCCTGTGACCCCCCCATGTCGGCGATCGCAGAAAACCGCAGGTCAATTCAGAACTGCGGTTTTCTGCGTTTCCGGGTTATACGGGTCTCTGAAGACCCGATAACCCGGAACAGGATGGTGATGGTAGTGTGATTTCACCCCACCAATCACCATTCAGCGATCCTGAGTGGTGATGGTGACATCACGACTCAGGATCGCTTCTGATTGGTCTGTGGGCGGTCCGGCGGCAGATTCAAAAGAGGCAGGCGCTCCTCTCCTCCTCCTTTTGTATTCCGGAGCCGAGGAGAGAGGAGCTGCCTGCACGTGTGTCCGCCATCGCTGCTAGCACCCCGATCTGTGCCCCCAGGACCCGATCTGTGCCCCTAGCACTCCATCAGGTACATAGGCACAGCATAGGGAAAGTTTGGGTTAGGCAGGGAAAAAAAGGGAAAGTTAGTTTGTGAACTTTTCATTGCATCACCCTAAGTTAGGGTGTCTGGGGTCCACAGCACAGCTGTGTGACCCTAGACCCCCCAGGGGTGCTGCCGCTTGCCCCCCCTGCCCCCCCCACACTTTGTTGGGGTGCAGGATTTATTTTTTTTGTGTACGCTGACTGTGGCCAGCACTCTTAGCGTCCGGCCACTGTTAGCGCATCGCACACCCCACCGCTGATCAACTTCAGACGGTTGATCAGCAGTTTTGATTTTTTTTTTTCACATTTTTAGGCCTTTTTTTGTTATTTATTTTATTTTTTTCTGTTAGTTTTAGGGTTAAGTCCGCGAACACCCGTGCCCTCACACACACGCACACAAAATAAAGATTTCCACACACGCACATACACACGCAGACACACACTCCCCTATGGCCCGCCGGACGTTCTCGGCCGAGGAGGCATACGCCCAGCTTGCCTCCGACTCCGAGAGTCCCAGTGAGGACGAGGATGACCCCACATTCCTGTTATCATCCGCGTCCTCCTC
Organism: Bufo bufo; assembly: GCF_905171765.1. Taxonomy (NCBI): domain Eukaryota; kingdom Metazoa; phylum Chordata; class Amphibia; order Anura; family Bufonidae; genus Bufo; species Bufo bufo. The sequence goes on from NC_053393.1 coordinate 263,283,753, forward strand.
ATCATCTAGCGATGATGATGAGCCCCCAAGGCAGCGGAGACGCCGCCAGGCGGAGCAAGGGGACCGCCATGTTAAGGGACCCTGTGGCCCAGCCTTGTACGAGCAGCTCTGGGGCTCGTACTGGTTTCCCGGCCCACCAGTTAAATCCACCGGAGCACCCTGCCGGTGAACTTGTCTGGTGTAGCCCAGAGCGATTCGAGCCCGTGATTCCTGATTTTGTAGGCCAATCAGGAATCCAGATTTCCACAGTGGGCTACACTGAATATGACTTTTTTTGTCATTTTTTCAGTGACCCACTGGTAAATCTGATGGTGGAGCAGACGAATCTGTATGCCCAACAGTTCGTCGCTCAACACCCGGGCTCCTTTTTGGCCAGGCCCGGTGGCTGGACGCCGGTCAGTGCAGCCGAAATGAGGACATTTTGGGGCCTCGTGCTGCATATGGGCCTTGTCAAGAAACCCAAGTCAGGCTGTACTGGAGTGGGGACGTCCTATACCAGACCCCACTTTACAGTACGGCCATGACACGCTCCCGGCTTGAGGCCATCCGGAAATGTCTGCATTATTCCGATAATGCAGCAGGTCCTCCCCGAGGTGATCCTGCCCATGACCGTCTGTATAAGATACGGCCAGTCATCGATCACTTTGGGGCCAAATTCATGGAGGCCTATGTACCTGGAAGGGAGGTCGCGGTTGAGTCTCTCATTGCGTTCAAGGGGAGACTCATTTTCCGCCAGTATGTGCCCTCCAAGCGCGCAAGGTATGGCGTGAAGCTATACAAAATTTGTGAGAGTACCTCAGGGTACACTTACAAATTTCATATATACGAGGGGCGAGATTCCCGGATTCAACCCCCAGAATGTTCCCCCACTCTGGGTGTTACCGGGAAACTTGTGTGGGATCTTATGCACCCACTGCTGGATAAGGGTTACCACCTGTACGTGGATAACTTTTATACCAGTATCCACTTGTTCCAGTCCCTTGCCGCCAGATCCACGTTCGCTTGTGGGACCGTGCGGAAAAATCAACGCGGCCTCCCTGCCCTCCCCCTCCAGGTACCTATCCCCAGGGGTGAGACCCGTGCCCTTACCACTGGAAACCTGTTGCTGGTCAGGTATAAGGACAAGAGAGATGTCCTTATGCTGTCCACAATTCATGGTAACGGCATCACCCCTGTCCCTGTGCGAGGTACCGCGGCAACGGTCCTCAAGCCCGATTGTATCGTCGCCTACAATCGGTATATGGGAGGAGTTGATCTCTCTGATCAAGTCCTCAAGCCATATAACGCCATGCGCAATACCCGGGCATGGTACAAAAAAGTTGCGGTCTACTTAGTACAGGTTGCCATGTACAACTCTTTTGTACTATCCTGAAGCTCTGGCAGCACAGGGACATTCCTCCAGTTCTATGAGGCAGTCCTCAAGGCCCTGATCTTTTCGGACCGGGAAAGAGCAGGCCGGAGTACCTCGGGAACTGTAGGCGCCCGGATCGTCCCTGGCCAACACTTTCCAGGTGTGGTCCCCCATACTGGAAATAAGGGACGAACCCAAAAAAGGTGCAGAGTGTGTCACAGGAGGGGGATACGGAAGGACACCACTACTCAATGTGACACGTGCCCCGATCATCCGGGCCTCTGCATTATTGGTTGCTTCAGGGAGTATCACACTTCCATGGAGTACTAAATTTATATCCCAATTTAGCACTGACATCGGATAAAAAACTGGTTCTCAGACTTGAGACACCCAAAAAAACTAAAATAATTTATTAAAAGTAGACATATTAGGTATTGCCGCGTCGGTAATAATCTCCTCTATAAAAATACCCCATGACCTAACCCCCCAGATTAACACGGTCAAGGAAAAAAAAAAAAAAGGTGCAAAAAAAGATTTATTTTTGTCACCTTACATAACAAAAAGTTTAATAGCAAGCGATCAAAAAGCCCCCAAAATAGTGCCAATAAAACCGTCCGCTCGTCCCTCAAAAAATGAGCCCCCACATAAGATAATCTGATAAAAAATAAAAAAAATATATGACACCTAGACTTTAGAGATACAAAAAATTTATTTTTGTATCAAAAAGGATAATATAGTCAAAAACCTAAATAATTGTAAAACTTGTTGTAGACTTATTAGGTATCGCCGCGTCCGTAAGAATCTCCTCTATAAAAATATCCCATGACCTAACTCCCCAGATTAACACGGTTAAAAAAAAAACGGTGCCAAAAACGCAATTTTTGGCACTTTTCCATTTCAATCCGTTTTTTCCGGTAACAAAACAAGGGTTAACAACCAATCAAAAGTTAATATTTATCACCCTGATACTGCAGTTTACAGAAATGCCACATTTGTGGTCGTAAACTGCTGTATCAGTAAAAGGGAGGCCGCAAAAGGAAAGGACCGACATGGTTTCTGGAAGGCAGATTTTGATGGCCTTTTTTATTGACACCATGTCTCTTTTGAAGCCCCCCTGATGCCCCACTAGAGTAAAAACTCCCTAAAAGTGACCCCATCTAAGAAACTACACCCCTCAAGGTATTCAAAACTGATTATACAAACTTTATTAACCCTTTAGGTGTTCCTCAACAGTTAATGGCAAATGGAAATGAAATTTCAGAATTTAAATTTTTGGTAACCTTGCCTCACAAAAATGTAATATAGAGCAACCAAAAATCATATGTACCCTAAAAATAGTTCCCCAAGAAATGCCACCTTATCCCGTAGTTTCCAAAATGGGGTCACTTTTAGAGAGTTTCTACTCCAGGGGTGCATCAGGGGGGTTGAAACAGGACACGGTGTAAATAAACCGGTCCATAAAAATCAGCCCTCCAAAAACCAAACGCCGCACCTTTCACTCTACGTCCCGCTGTGTGGCCGTACAGTAGTTTACGGCCACATATTGGGTGTTTCTGTAAACGAGTCAGGGCAATAAAGATACAGTCTTGTTTGGCTGTTAACCCTTTCTTTGTTAGTGGAAAAAATGGGTTAAAATGGAAAATTAGACAAATTTCATCCCCATTTGCCAATAACTCTTGTGCAACACCTAAAGGGTTAAAAACGGATGTAAAATCAGTTTTGAATACCTTGAGGGGTGTAGATTCTTAGATGGGGTCATTTTTTGGGTGGTTTCTATTATGTAAGCCTCGCAAAGTGACTTCAGACCTGAACTGGTCCCTAAAAATTGGGTTTTTGTAAATTTCTGAAAAATGTCAAGATTTGCTTCTAAACTTCTAAGCCTTGTAACATCCCCAAAAAATAAAATATCATTCCCAAAATAATTCAAACATGAAGTAGACATATGGGGAATATAAAGTCATCACCATTTTTGGGGGTATTACTATGTATTACAGAAGTAGAGAAACTGAAACTTTGAAATTTGCTAATTTTTCCAATCTTTTGGTAAATTAGGTATTATTTTGTGCAAAAAAAAAAAAAAAATTTTGACTTCATTTTACCAGTGTCATGAAGTACAATATGTGACGAAAAAACTATCTCAGAACGGCCTGGATAAGTCAAAGCGTTTTAAAGTTATCAGCACTTAAAGTGACAGTGGTCAGATTTGCAAAAATTGGCCTGGTCCTTAAGGTGAAATAGGGCTGAGTCCTTAAGGGGTTAAATTGCACACTGACTAATGCTGCATAGGCCCCAGATGGAGGCTAGTGTCAAAAATGGGTGTTTTTTTGAAACCCAAAAAATTATTGAAGTATTTCAAGCTTGTATCTCACACTGACATATGCTGCAAAGGCCGCAAATTTAGTATTTTTACCAAAATGGGTGTTTTTTTAAACCCAGAATATTATTTAAGTATTTCTAGCTTGTATGTCACACTAACAAATGCAGCATAGGTAGGCCCCAAATGTAGGGTTGTCACGACCATGGTCATGGTCGTGACTCCTTGGGAGCCGCATGCATTTGCCCGCGGTCTGGTATTGTTGTCAAACACAGGTGAGGGCTAGTATCTTGTCTCACGTGTGGTTGCCGCTGGCAACTTGTGGTTGTTGGGCAGTGGAGCAGCCTGAGCTGGTTGCTGGGCGGCTCGCTGTCCATGCATGCGGTTGTCTTTGGCAACGTGTAGTTTTTTGTATTCACTTTGTCTGCTTGTTGTGCACGAGGTTATTTATATGTGCACGTCCCCTTTAAGTGGCTGTCTTCCCTTCCCTGGTGTGAGAAGGGTTAATTCCCTTCTGTGTGTGTGTGAACACTTGGTGTGGCCACTTTAGCCTATATAGCCTCTGCTGAGAGCAGTAGTCAGAGGGGTACTTCAGCCATGGTCTGCTGGAGTCATCCTCCTACTTTTATACCACCTGCCAGTGAGGACCACCCTTGTGGTCATAAGCAAATGTTGTTATGTGATGTTTAGTTTATGTTTATGTGGTGTCTGTTATTATTGCAGCTATGGTTCTGGCTTCCTGTGTGTTTATGTGTGCTGTGTCCTTTAATGTCTGTGTGTGGACTTCAGCACTTGTGTCCAGGGATCCAGTCAGTGTGTCTGTGGCAGGTAGGGGTGGAAGTCTTTCACTCTCCTGCCATATCCATAGTCTGTTTATGTTTATATCCCCTTGCAGCTCGGCCAGTTTTAGACTCCTGTTTCTCCGCATCCAGGAGGAACAGGTGGTCTACCCAGCTCCTAGTTCAGGGATCGGCGGAGGGTGAATAGGGATCCAAGGTTCCTAAGCATGAGCCCTCCTACCATCAAGGTCGGCTCATGCAGCTAGGAGTCAGGGTCAGATTAGGGGTGCGTTAGGAGGTGACCTGCTCCCTAATTCTACTGTCCTGGCCGAGCATTGACTAACATCTCGTGGCATCGCACGGCTGAGGGTTTTCCACATCCTCAGCCGTGACAAGGGTATTGCCCAAAATGGGTGTTTTCTTAATAACAGAATATGACAGCAGTATATAAAACTTGTATTTCACACTGACAAATGCAGCAAGGGATGTAAAATTTAGTATTTTGCCCAAAAAGGGTGTTTTTTAAAAACCAATAAAATGATGGCTGTATTTCAAGCTTAAACTGCACACTGACAAATGCGGCATAGGGCCCAGATGGAGGGAATTGCCAAAAATGGCAAGTAAGTAGGAAATAACATGCTTATTAAAGTAATACCTTTATTAGTTATATTAGGGGGTAACAGAGCAAGAAACTGCTCAAGTGATAACCTATGCTTAAAGACAGATACTTTAAGAAAATTCACACCATAGAGAAAAAACAAGATAAATACTCACAGGGAGAGGTAAATCTCCACATAGCCACATTGGATACCTATGTGGAGATGGGCAGAGGTGGACGGGAAAAATCTTTCCCTTGACATCCCTGGAAAACCAAATCCTGTGCCCAGGGATACCCTCTGATGGTGGAGGTACCCTGTCCCTGTGCCTATGTCTAAACTCAACCCTGTTATGGCCCTTCTTCAATGCATCAATGTTGTATACATGCAAAATCCTATGGGGTATAGAAAATTGCCCATAGAAGGAAAAAAGATACCTAAAAACTTTAAAAGACCTTTGACGCGTTTTAAACCTGCACCCAGAATATAAGTTAAACCCAGAATATAATTGCAGTATTTCAAGCTTCTATTTGACTGTCACAAATGCACATATGCAGTGCTGGTGCACATAACTTGCATAAAATGGCTGCCGACGCCCACCTAACTAACAGACGGATAAAAATTATTTTTCTGGGTCACTGGGGTCAGAGCAGGGTAAAAAGATTGTGCACTGCACCCACAAAACAAAATCTAGGTAGAACGCTGAGTTAACAAACACTTCAGATAAAAGATTCTGTCCTATTCTCTCTCTCACAGCAGCAGCATCCTATCCCTACACTAATCAGAGCAGAGTGACGTGCAGCGCTACGTGACTCCAGCTTATATAGAGGCTGGGTCACATGCTACACTGGCCAATCACAGTCATGCCAATAGTAGGCATGGCTATGATGGCTTCTAAGGGCAAAAAAAGTTAAACGCTTGTTGATTGGCTGCTCTGCAGCCTTTCAAAAAGCGCCATTAACTCTCTTTACAACAAACCCGAACCCAAACTTGTACTGAAAAGTTCGGGTTTGGGTCCGGGCTCCAAAAATCCTAAAGTTCAGTAAGGACCCGATTTTTACAGTTAGGGTTCACTCAACCCTAGTTGTCACTAATATTTTTCCCAATATCTGACCCTGACACACACGCTATTGCAGCTCAGATGTGACGATTCACTGCAGGGACTGTTTATAGGAAAAATGTGGATAAATTATGGGAAAAATATAATTGTTTTCGCTAATATTTTTCCCAATATCTGGGCCTAACACACAGACGCTACTGCTGCACAGATGTGAAAATTCACTGCAGGGACCGTTTATAGGAAAAATGTGGATAAATTATTGAAAAAATATAATTGTTTTCAATAATATTCTTCCTATCTCTGCCCCTGACATACAGAAGTTATTGCTGAACAAATGTCACGGGTCAGTGCAGACACCCTCTATAGAAAAAGAATGTGAAAAAAATCAAAGTCTACTTTGCAAGATTAAATTGCTGCCACCAGACACAATAGTCCTTAAAAGGTCTTTTGGGTCTTTGAAACGTTTTAAAATTAAATAAATTGTGATCACAATCTCCCTACACTATCTGTCCCTTCCTGAGCGCAGCTCTCCCTGACTCGCAATGAGCTGAACCCGCGTCATCGGGTGCTATATAGCACCCGATAACGCGTTCCGGCCAGCTAATCACTGTGATGCCAGTAGCCAACATTGCTACTGGCATTACAGTGATGGCAGTACTTACATGCACGTTTAACAGGTATTTGGCCGAGCATGCTCGCTCAACACTAGTTGGTGCATGAAAAATATTTAGGATTTTCTGAGATTAAAGCTAGGGTTGAGAGACTCTGGTTTGGATTGTCGTATCCAAACCCAATTCTCTTTAAAATTATGTTAAGACTATCGGCTCCATCCTACTGTAAAATGTATTGACTCCCCGGAGGTCTTTCCACAGTTTCAGCAAATATAGTGAGACTTACTTCAAATTGCCTCTATCATGTGTCACTTAGTTTATTCACATATATAACTATCAAAATAAAAAGTAATGGTGATGCACATAAAATTTGGATTTTTTTAAAGTTTTTATTTTTTTAAAGTAGTAGATAAAAAAAAAAAAAAAAAAAAAATATATATATATATATATATAGAACATGGAATTAAAGGCTTTTGGGTAAACATGAATAAGATTAGTTTATATGCGGACGATATTCTTTTGTTTTTCAAAGACCTCAATCAATCCCTCCCCAGAACTATGAAGACTTGATTATTTTGGATCTATGTCAGGCAGCACACACAAAGGGTTAATATATTGCTCCTCCCGTCTAGGACTGAAGATAAATCATTAGTAAATCAGACTAATTAACCCCTCTATAAAGGAGTGCACACCTATTCTAGGACAATTAAGCTCACACATACAGAAGCTCCTGCTGCTCTGGTTGCTAAACCTGATATTATATAGCTGGAAGTGGTTTTCAGAGTATCATTTATCATATGAGGTGCTAGAAGTGTGTCCAGAGTTATATGTATGTTATAGAGCTGGAGGTTATTTCCAGAATTAACTGCATGACATCAGAGGCGGCTCTAGATTTTGTGAGACCTTAGGCGAAACTCGAACATGAGGCCCCCACAAAGATCGTTGGGATGCTCGTGATCTCCCGTACGGCGCCCCGGCTCAGTCCTCAAGAAATGAGATGTGTCAACCACTGCACGGAGCGGTGGTGTGGTCAACACTCCCCCTCCATGTATCTCTATAGAAGGTTTGGCGATACACAAGTGCTGTATCTGCGGCTCTCCCATAGATACATGGAGGGGGAGTGTTGACCACCGCTCCGGGCACAAGGAGATCCGGAGTACCATATAGGAGATCGTGGGGGATCCCATCGAGCGATCGCCACTGCCCCTCCCCCCCGATCACACACTTATCTCCTATCTCCTTTGGATAGGGGATTTATTTTCCTATACCAGAGTACCCCTTTAATATGCAGTGACATCACAGTAAAGGGTTAATATGCACAGTGACAACACAGCACAGGGCTTATATTTGCAGCGCATATTAACACTTAGCATTAACCCTGGCTATACTGAGATGTCACAGTGCATATTAACCCTGGCTGTACTTTATGTGACTCTTAAAGAGGCAGAGTGCAGAGGGGCTCAGAGCGGCCGGGTCGCGGCGGCTCGTCTTATTTAGTCCACTTAGCACTGCGCAGGGCCCAGGCCACCCAGAAGCCAATAAAATTGTGGTTGCAGCGTTGTCTGGTGCAGGTGGGAGCCAGAGCGAGGCCTTAGGCGGCGGCCTAAGTGGCCTAATGGAAGAGCCGCCTCTGCATGACATTACTTATCTGGAAGTTGTTTCCAGAGTTTTTTTTTCCATGGGATGAGTAAGCAGAGATTTATCCTTGAGTGTACTGGGTGCGTTTCTCATATGCAACGGGTGTTCCCTGCAACTAGAGATGGCCTTGCGGTTCGCCCGGCGGTCATTTTGCGGCGAACTTTGCTCGTTCACTGTTTGCCGAACAGGCGAACATATGGCCATATTTGTGCCCGCCATATTATTTTACGCTGTGAAGAACTTTGACCCATGACACATCCATCAGGTGGTACAGGACAGCTAATTGAGAAGTTTCAGCACATGAACATACCCCCTACCTTATAAATAAACCTGAATGAGCCCCATTTTACATTCAGTCTTTTGCCAGTGTAGGGAGAGATTGCTGTGTGGAGCAGGGACAGACTGTACAGAGTATAGAGACACCAAACGCTAGCTAATAGGGCCACAAAAGTCCTTTTAAGGACTGGTATAGGTGTGCTATCGATAAGTGTGACATATTGAGGGGTGTAATATACTTATAATATACTTTCTAACATAGAAAGTATATTATAGTGTATTGTGCAGCAGTTGTGTGCGGTTCTGCTGTGATACTGCAGACACACAGATTGCCAAACGCTATTGGAACAAATAATTTCTACTGGTGTGATATACCAGTTGCCCCCCCCAAAAAAAACTGATTAAGGCAGGGGTGTGATATACCTTCATCCACAAATACTGCTCTTCTATAGGGACTTTTGTCACAGGGTCCTTTTGAAAATGACAAAGGCAAAGGAAGAGGCAGGCCATTCCGCAGGGGTGGTAGGGGTTGGGCAGGTGCACCAGGCCGCAGCCTAAGTGGGAAGTTACAGAAGGTGCGTGCGAGTACGTCAAAGGATGCACCAGACTTGGTTGAGTGGCTCACTCAGCCTTCCGCTTCTGCACCCTCCTCATCCTCTCTATCTGCACCCTCTTCACTCTCTGCTGTGTGCACCCCCAGAGACACAACCACCACCACCATATTCCCTCTGCTCGAGTCAGAGGAATTATTTTCCCATCCATTACAAGACCATTACAAGGCCATTATTGGCATCGGATCTGGAAGAGGAGGTATCAATGGTCACCACCCAGCAGTCTGACGACAGTACCCAGATCAGCCCAAGGAGGGTGGTCCCCGCTGTTGCTTCCTACTCCGAGATCTCTAATGTCAGTGGTGGTGAAGGGGACGAATCCGATGATGACGTGTTGATGGACGTCACGTGGGTGCCCACAAGAGAGGAAGAGGAGGGGAGTTCAGAGGGATAGACAGAGCAGCAGATAAGGAGGAGAAGCAGGCAGAACTTACAGTGCACAGGAGGCAAAAAGCAGACTGCTAATGTATCTGGAACGAGCCATCCACCATGAGCGGTCACATCTGGCGCTCCCAGGACGCCGGCACATGGCTCCGCAGTGTGGGCTTTTTTTTAACGTGTCCGCTGCTGACAATAGTGTTGCCATCTGCAGCCTGTGCTGTCAACCCACAAGTCGTTGGTTTGCTTTCCTTCCCTCACCTTTCGTGACATTATAAACCGCCCATACCGTCATATTATTTTTGCTCCGTGCAAAATGTAAGCTGTTGATACTCTGGTCGATCGCATGCAGGAATTATCTTGGGAGGTAGCAAACCTCGTGTCAGAGATATCTGGCGTCTGCTGCCGCTGGTGGGAATCAGGTCAGCCTTGAACCAAAGGTCGCTCTCGCAGATAGGTTTTCCGGGGGAACTGATAACTTTGTTCGGTTCAGGGAGTCCTGTAAATTATATATTCTGTCCGATTTCATCTGGAGACAAAAATCAAAGAGTGGGGATTACCATTTCTCTGCTAAAAGGTGATGCATAGTCCTGGGCTTTTTCTCTGCCGATCGGTTCGCAGTCCCTCCGATCGGTGGATGAATTTTTCAGAGCCCTTATGATGACCCAGACCGGAAGACCCAGAATCTAAGCTGCGTACCTTGTGTCAAAGAGAACATTCTACTGAGTCATATTGTGCTGAATTCAGAAGATGGGCGACTGATTTGGAGTGGAATGATCCTGCACTCCGTAGTCAGTTCTGTCAGAGGCTGTCTAAGAGACTAAAAGACGCCCTTGCGGCAATATCCCTCCCTAGCTGTAAGGATTGATAGACGTCTGAGGGAGAGGAGCAAGGTTCCCCTCAGGCAGGAGGCACTGTCGTATGGGGAATCTGTTCCTCCTGTCCCTCGGGGTACAGTGACACTGGAACCAGGGACTCTAGATGAGCCTACGCAGTTAGGTCAGGTCTCTTCTTACCCTGGTTATAGGAACTCTAGAGGGCAGAAAAGACTGTTATTTCTGTGGTAAAGAAGGACACTTCATTAATGTGTGTCCTTTTTATTAAGCCTCAAAGTGGTAATAAAAAAAAATGGGGGTTCTTTCAAAGGAAAAATTAGAACAGGTATATTTGCATTCTACCTGCAGTACCCATTTTCTCCTGCCTGCCATGGTGGCGCTAGACTCTGTAAATATTGAGTTAGAAGTATTTGTTGACAGTGGCGCAGGGGTTAAACTTATTGATTATCAATTTGTTCAGAGTCATGGTTTTATAACCAGTGCATTAACAAAGAGATATCAGTGTTTGCTATTGATTCCGCTCCTCTCTCGCAAAAATGTCTAACTCATATTGTGCAGGATATTAATTTGAGGGTGGGTGATTCTCATGTTGAATCCATTTCTTGTTTTTTTCTGAAGGGTTCTGAAGGGTTTGCCTGCTCTGGTTCTGGGTAGGCTTGAGCGAACCCGAACTGTAAAGTTCAGGTTTGTACCGAACTTTAGGATTTTTGGACCCCGGACCCGAACCTGAACATTTCAGTAAAAGTTCAGGTTCGGTGTTCGGTGAGTTAATTGTGCTTTTTGAAAGGCTGCAGAGCAGCCAATCAACAAGCGTTTAACTTGTGTGCCCTTAGAAGCCATCACAGCCATGCCTACTAATGGCATGGCTGTGATTGGCCAGTGCAGCATGTGCAGCATGTGACCCAGCCTCAATATAAGCTAGAGTCATGTAGCACTGCACGTCACTCTGCTCTGATTAGTGCAGGGAAAGGATGTTGTTGCTGTGAGGGAGAGAATAAGACAGATCTTTAATCAGAAGTGCTTGTTAACTAGGCGATCTACCTAGATTTTGTTTTGTGGGTGCAGTGCACAATATTTTTATCCTGCCCTGAGCCCAGTGACCCAGAAAAATTACTTTTATTCGTCTGTTAGTTAGGTGGGCGGCAGCGGCCATTTTATGCAAGTTCTGTGCAACAGCACAGCATCTGTGCATTTGTGACAGACAAATAGAAGCTTGAACGAGCTTGAATGATAACGAAACACAGGTGCCAACTGCTGTGGCTTTCGAAAGTGTGCAGACTGACAAGGAGGGCAGGGACGAAAACTGGGTGGAAGATGATGTGGAGGACCCCACATGGAATCAAGGTCATGCGAGTGACCTGTGTAGTTCAGAGGAAGAGGCGGTGGTCGCACAGAGCCACCAGAACAGCAGAAGAGGGAGCAGGGTGCAAAAGCGGAGCGGCCGTCCCCTAGACAGTACGCCCTCTACTGCCCACCGCAGCAAGGGACCGAGCACACCAAAGCCAGCTCCAAGGAGTTCCCTGGCGTGGCAGTTCTTCAAACAATGTGCTGACAACAAGACATGAGTGGTTTGCACGCTGTACAATCAGAGCGTGAAGCGAGGCATAAACATTCTCAACCTGAGCACAGGGTGGCACCGACCAGCTCATGGCCATCACTGGTGCGTGGCTGGGGGGATACAGAGGACACAGACGATACACCTCCCACAGAGTACAGCTTTTCGTCGCCTCTGGGCAGCCTGGCACACATGAGCGATTACATGCTGAAGTGTCTCCGCAACGACCGCCGAGTTGGCCACATTCTAACTTGTGCTGATTAGAGGGTGGCCACGCTGCTGGATCCCCGTTACAAGGACAACGTACTGTCCTTAATTCCCTCACTGTATCGTGATCGTAAGATGCGCGAGTACAATCGCACGCTGGTAGACGCACTGCTGGTGGCATTCCCACCTGACAGCGAGGGCACAGTGGAAGCACAAGGCGAAAACAGAGAAGGAGAAAGAGGTCGCCAATGCAGCTTGGGCACCGCCAGCACCTCAGAAGGCACGGTTAGCATGATGGAAATGTGGAAAAGCTTTGTCAGCACGCCACAACTACCAGCACCACCAGCTGATATGGAACGTCTTAGCAGGAGGCAGCATTTCACCAACATGGTGGAGCAGTTTGTGTGCACATGCCCACACACCTACACGTACTGAATGACGGGTCTGCCCCCTTCAACTTCTGGGTCTCCAAATTGGGCACATGTCCTGAGCTTGCCCTTTTACGCCTTGGAGATGCTGTCCTGCCTTCTGCAGCCAGTTTATTATCTGAAGGTAGCCAATGTGGATAAGCTCACGTTCATTAAAATGAACCAGGCATGGATCCCACAAGACTTGTCCATACCTTGTGCAGAATAGACATGTATACCGGCCTTAACCAGGCATTGTTATACTACAGCACAATTGCTCATTCTTGTATTTTGGATATTTCCCACTCTTTTAGAGTGTACCTTAATAAAAAAAAAATAAAAAAAAATTGTTGGCTACTAGAGATGTCCCGAACTATTCGCTGGCAAACAGTTCCCGGCAAACATAACTTGTTTGCGTTCGCCGCGGCGGGCGAACATATGCGATGTTCGGTCCGCCCCCTATTTGTCATCATTGAGTAAATTTTGACCCTGTACCTCACAGTCAGCAGACACATTCCAGCCAATCAGCAGCAGACCCTCCCACCTCCTATCAAAAAGCAAGGACAGAATCCATCTTAGATTCATTTGGAAGCTGCAGTGTTAGTGAGAGGAGGGACAGTGCAGCTGCTGCTGATTTAATATGGAAATTGATAGCTAGGCCAGTGTATTCAGTGTCCACTCCAGTCCTCAAAGACTCATCTGATCTGCTGTAAGGACAGCGTCCTGACAGCACCCCAAAAAGCCCTTTTTAGGGCTAGTACATCAGTCTGCTTTCTTTTTTTTTTCTCTGTAATCTAATTGCAGTTACCTTCCAGCGTGTGTGTCAGGCCCACAGCGTTTACTGTGCCCACTACTGCCAGTGCCCAGTGCCACCACTCATATCTGGTGTCACAGTAGCTTGCATAAAAAAAATAAACATAAAATTCCACTGTAATCTAATTGCAGTTGCCTGCAAGCGTGTAAGTCAGGCCTACAGCGTGTACTCTGCCCATTACTGCCAGTGCCCAGTGCCACCACTCATATCTGGTGTCACAGTAGCTTGCATTTTGAAAAAAAAACCAAAAAAATTCACTGTAATCTAATTGCAGTTGCATAAAAGCGTGTGTGTCAGGCATACAGCGTGTAATGTGCCCACTACTGCCAGTGCCCAGTTGCACCACTCATATCTGGTGTCACAGTAGCTTGCATTTAAAAAAAATAAAAATAATTTTCACTGTAATATAAAGGCAGTTGCCTGCAAGCGCATGTGTCAGGCCTACAGCGTGTACTCTACGCACTACTGCTAGTGCCCAGTGCCACCACTAATATCTGGTGTCACAGTAGCTTGCATTAAAAAAAATATTTTTTTTTTGTTCACTGTAATCTAATTGCAGTTGCCTGCAAGCGTGTGTGTCAGGCCTACAGCGTGTACTGTGCCCACTACTGCCAGTGCCCAGTTGCACCACTCATATTTGGTGTCACAGTAGCTTGCATTTTAAAAAAAATAATAACATTTTCACTGTATTATAATTGCAGTTGCCTGCAAGCACATGTGTCAGGCCTACAGCGTGTACTCTGCCCACTACTGCCAGTGCCCAGTGCCACCACTAATATCTGGTGTCACAGTAACTTGCATTTTAAAAAATAAAACAATTTTTTCACTGTAATATAATTACAGTTGCCTGCAAGCGTGTGTGTCAGGCCTACAGCGTGTACTGTGCCCACTACTGCCAGTGCCCAGTTGCACCACCCATATCTGGTGTCACAGTAGCTTGCATTTAAAAAAATATTAATAATAATTTCACTGTAATATAATTGCAGTTGACCGCAAGCGCATGTGTCAGGCCTACAGCGTTTACTCTGCCCACTACTGCCAGTGCCCAGTGCCACCACTAATATCTGGTGTCGCAGTAGCTTGCATTTAAAAAAGAACAACAATTTTTTCACTGTAATATATTTGTAGTTGCCTGCAGGCGTGTGTGTCAGTCCTACAGAGTGTACGGTGCCCACTACTGCAAGTGCCCAGTGCCACCACTAATATCTGGTGTCACAGTAGCTTGTATTTAAAAAATAAATAAAAATATGTCACTGTAATCTAATTGCAGTTGACTGCAAGTGTGTGTGTCAGGCCTACAGCGTGTATTGTGCCCACTACTGCCAGTGCCCAGTTGCACCACTCATATCTGGTGTCACAGTAGCTTGCATTTAAAAATAAAAAAACAATTCTTTCACTGTAATATAATTACAGTTGCCTGCAAGCGTGTATGTCAGGCCTACAGCGTGTACTGTGCACACTACTGCCAGTGCCCAGTTGCACCACTCATATCTGGTGTCACAGTAGCTTGCATTTAAAAATAGAAAACTATTTTTTCACTGTAATATAATTACAGTTGCCTGTAAGCGTGTGTGTCAGGCCTACAGCATGTACTGTGCCCACTACTGCCAGTGCCCAGTTGCACCACTCATATCTGGTGCCACAGTAGCTTGAATTTAAATATATATTTTTTTTTTCACTGTAATATAATTACAGTTGCCTGCAAGCGTGTGTGTCAGGCCTACAGCTTCTACTGCCAGTGCCCAGTTGCACCACTCATATCTGGTGTCACAGTAGCTTGCATTTAAAAATAAAAAAACAATTCTTTCACTGTAATATAATTACAGTTGCCTGCAAGCGTGTATGTCTGGCCTACAGCGTGTACTGTGCACACTACTGCCAGTGCCCAGTTGCACCACTCATATCTGGTGTCACAGTAGCTTGCATTTAAAAAAATATATAATAATTTCACTGTAATCTAATCGCAGTTGCCTGCAAGAGTGTGTGTCAGGCCTTCAGCATGTATTGTGCCCACTACTGCCAGTGCCCAGTTGCACTTTTCATATCTGGTATCACAGTAGCTTGCATTTAAAAAAAATAATGATAATTTTTTCACTGTAATCTACGGTAATCGCAGTTGCCTGCAAGCGTGTGTGTCAGTCCGACAGCGTGTACTGTGCCCACTACTGCCAGTGCCCAGTTGCACCACTCATATCTGGTGTCACAGTAGCTTGCATTTAAAAATAAAAAACAATTTTTTCACTGTAATATAATTACAGTTGCCTGCAAGCATGTGTGTCAGGCCTACAGCTTTTACTGTGCCCACTACTGTCAGTGCCCAGTTGCACCTCTCATATCTAGTGTCACAGTAGCTTGCATTCAAAAAAAATTATAATAATTTATTTTTACTGTAATCTAATCGCAGTTGCCTGCAAGCGTGTGTGTCAGGTCTACAGCGTGTACTGTTCTCACTACTGCCAGTGCCCAGTTGCACCACTCATATCTGGTGTCACAGTAGCTTGCATTTTAAAAAAAAAACTATTTTTTCACTGTAATATAATTACAGTTGCCTGCAAGCGTGTGTGTCAGGCTAACAGCGTATACTGTGCCCATTTTTTATAGTGCCCAGTTGCACCACTCATATCTGGTGTCACAGTAGCTTGCATTTAAAAAAAAACAACTATTTTTTCACTGTAATATAATCGCAGTTGCCTGCAAGCGTGTGTGTCAGGCCTACAGCATGTACTGTGCCCACTACTGCCAGTGCCCAGTGCCACCACTAATATCTGGTGTCACAATACCTTACATTTAAAAATAAAAAACTATTTTTTCACTGTAATATAATTACGGTTACCTGCAAGCGTGTGTGTCAGGCCTACAGCGTGTACAGTGCCCACTACTGCCAGTGCCCAGTGCCATCACTAATATCTGGTGTCACAGTAGCTTGCATTTAAAAAAAATATATAAATGTCACTGTAATATAATTGCAGTTGACTGCAAGTGTGTGTGTCAGGCCTACAGCGTGTACTGTGCCCACTACTGCCAGTGCCCAGTTGCACCACTCATATCTGGTGTCACAGTAGCTTGCATTTAAAAATAAAAAACAATTTTTTCACTGGAATATAATTACAGTTGCCTGCAAGCGTGTGTGTCAGGCCTACAGCGTGTACTGTGCCCACTACTGCCAGTGCCCAGTGCCACCACTAATATCTGGTGTCACAGTAACTTGCATTTTAAAAAATAAAACAAATTTTTCACTGTAATATAATTGCAGTTGCCTGCAAGCGTGTGTGTCAGGCCTACACCGTGTACTGTGCCCACTACTGCCCGTGCCCAGTTGCACCACTCATATCTGGTGTCACAGTAGCTTGCATTTAAAAATAAAAAACAATTTTTTCACTGGAATATAATTACAGTTGCCTGCAAGCGTGTATGTCTGGCCTACAGCGTGTACTGTGCACACTACTGCCAGTGCCCAGTTGCACCACTCATATCTGGTGTCACAGTAGCTTGCATTTAAAAAAATATATAATAATTTCACTGTAATCTAATCGCAGTTGCCTGCAAGAGTGTGTGTCAGGCCTTCAGCATGTATTGTGCCCACTACTGCCAGTGCCCAGTTGCACTTTTCATATCTGGTATCACAGTAGCTTGCATTTAAAAAAAATAATAATAATTTTTTCACTGTAATCTACGGTAATCGCAGTTGCCTGCAAGCGTATGTGTCAGTCCGACTGGGTGTACTGTGCCCACTACTGCCAGTGCCCAGTTGCACCACTCATATCTGGTGTCACAGTAGCTTGCATTTAAAAATAAAAAACAATTTTTTCACTGTAATATAATTACAGTTGCCTGCAAGCATGTGTGTCAGGCCTACAGCTTTTACTGTTCTCACTACTGCCAGTGCCCAGTTGCACCACTCATATCTGGTGTCACAGTAGCTTGCATTTAAAAAAAAAAACTATTTTTTCACTGTAATATAATTACAGTTGCCTGCAAGCGTGTGTGTCAGGCTAACAGCGTATACTGTGCCCATTTTTTATAGTGCCCAGTTGCACCACTCATATCTGGTGTCACAGTAGCTTGCATTTAAAAAAAAACAACTATTTTTTCACTGTAATATAATCGCAGTTGCCTGCAAGCGTGTGTGTCAGGCCTACAGCATGTACTGTGCCCACTACTGCCAGTGCCCAGTGCCACCACTAATATCTGGTGTCACAATACCTTACATTTAAAAATAAAAAACTATTTTTTCACTGTAATATAATTACGGTTACCTGCAAGCGTGTGTGTCAGGCCTACAGCGTGTACAGTGCCCACTACTGCCAGTGCCCAGTGCCATCACTAATATCTGGTGTCACAGTAGCTTGCATTTAAAAAAAATATATAAATGTCACTGTAATATAATTGCAGTTGACTGCAAGTGTGTGTGTCAGGCCTACAGCGTGTACTGTGCCCACTACTGCCAGTGCCCAGTTGCACCACTCATATCTGGTGTCACAGTAGCTTGCATTTAAAAATAAAAAACAATTTTTTCACTGGAATATAATTACAGTTGCCTGCAAGCGTGTGTGTCAGGCCTACAGCGTGTACTGTGCCCACTACTGCCAGTGCCCAGTGCCACCACTAATATCTGGTGTCACAGTAACTTGCATTTTAAAAAATAAAACAAATTTTTCACTGTAATATAATTGCAGTTGCCTGCAAGCGTGTGTGTCAGGCCTACACCATGTACTGTGCCCACTACTGCCCGTGCCCAGTTGCACCACTCATATCTGGTGTCACAGTAGCTTGCATTTAAAAATAAAAAACTATTTTTTCACTGTAATATAATTGCAGTTTCCTACAAGCATGTGTGTCAGGCCTACAGTTCTACTGCGCCCACTACTGCCAGTGCCCAGTGCCACCACTAATATCTGGTGTCACAGTAGCTTGCATTTAAAAATATTTTTTTTTTTTTTTACTGTAATATAAATACAGTTGCCTGTAAGCGTGTGTGTCAGGCCTACACAGTGTACTGTGCACACTACTGCCAGTGCCCAGTGCCACCACTAATATCTGGTGTCACAGTAGCTTGTATTTAAAAAATAAATAAAAATATGTCACTGTAATCTAATTGCAGTTGACTGCAAGTGTGTGTGTCAGGCCTACAGCGTGTATTGTGCCCACTACTGCCAGTGCCCAGTTGCACCACTCATATCTGGTGTCACAGTAGCTTGCATTTAAAAAAATATATAATAATTTCACTGTAATCTAATCGCAGTTGCCTGCAAGAGTGTGTGTCAGGCCTTCAGCATGTATTGTGCCCACTACTGCCAGTGCCCAGTCGCACTTTTCATATCTGGTATCACAGTAGCTTGCATTTAAAAAAAATAATAATAATTTTTTCACTGTATTCTACGGTAATCGCAGTTGCCTGCAAGCGTGTGTGTCAGTCCGACAGCGTGTACTGTGCCCACTACTGCCAGTGCCCAGTTGCACCACTCATATCTGGTGTCACAGTAGCTTGCATTTAAAAAAATAAAATAAAAATTCACTGTAATCTAATTGCAGTTGCCTGCAAGCGTGTGTCAGGCCTACAGTGTGTTCTGTTCTAACTACAGCCAGTGCCCAGTTGCACCACTCATATCTGGTGTCACAGTAGCTTGCATTTAAAAATAAAACACAATTTTTTCACTGTAAAATAATTACAGTTTCCTACAAGCGTGTGTGTCAGGCCTACAGTTCTACTGTGCCCACTACTGCCAGTGCCCAGTGCCACCACTAATATCTGGTGTCACAGTAGCTTGCATTTAAAAATAAAAAACAATTTTTTTACCGTAATATAATTACAGTTGCCTGTAAGCGTGTGTGTCAGGCCTACACCGTGTATTGTGCCCACTACTGCCAGTGCTCAGTTGCACCACTCATATCTGGTGTCACAGTAGCTTGCATTTAAAAATAAAAAAAACTATTTTTTTACTGTAATATAATTAAAGTTGCCTGCAAGCGTGTGTGTCAGGCCTACACCGTGTACTGTGCCCACTACTGCCAGTGCCCAGTTGCACCACTCATATTTGGTGTCACAGTAGCTTGCATTTAAAAAAATATATATAATAATTTCACTGTAATCTAATCGCAGTTGCCTGCAAGAGTGTGTGTCAGGCCTTCAGCGTGTATTGTGCCCACTACTGCCAGTGCCCAGTTGCACCACTCATATCTGGTGTCACAGTAGCTTGCATTTAAAAAAAATAATAATAATTTTTTCACTGTAATCTACGGTAATCGCAGTTGCCTGCAAGCGTGTGTGTCAGTCCGACAGCGTGTACTGTGCCCACTACTGCCAGTGCCCAGTTGCACCACTCATATCTGGTGTCACAGTAGCTTGCATTTAAAAAAATAAAATAAAAATTCACTGTAATCTAATTGCAGTTGCCTGCAAGCGTGTGTCAGGCCTACAGTGTGTTCTGTTCTCACTACTGCCAGTGCCCAGTTGCACCACTAATATCTGGTGTCACAGAAGCTTGCATTTAAAAATAAAAAACAATTTTTTCACTGTAATATAATTACAGTTGCTTGCAAGCGTGTGTGTCAGGCTAACAGAGTGTTCTGTGCCCACTTTTGCCAGTGCCCAGTTGCACCACTCTTATCTGGTGTCACTGTAGCTTGCATTTTAAAAAAAACTAAAAAATTTTCACTGTAATCTAATCGCAGTTGCCTGCAAGCGTGTGTGTCAGGCCTACAGCGTGTACTGTGCCCACTACTGCCAGTGCCCAATTGCACCTCTCATATCTGGTGTCACAGTAACTGGCATTTAAAAAACAATATAATAATTTATTTTTACTGTAATCTAATCGCAGTTGCCTGCAAGCGTGCGTGTCAGGTCTACAGCGTGTACTGTTCTCACTACTGCCAGCGCCCAGTTGCACCACTCATATCTGGTGTCACAGTAGCTTACATTTAAAAATAAAAAACTATTTTTTCACTGTAATATAATTACAGTTGCCTGCAAGCGTGTGTGTCAGGCCTACAGCGTCTACTGTGCCCACTACTGCCAGTGGCCAGTGCCACCACTAATAACTGGTGTCACAGTAGCTTCCATTTAAAAATAAAACACCATTTTTTTACTGTAATATAATTACAGTTGCCTGCAAGCGTGTGTGTCAGGCCTACAGCGAGTACTGTGCCAACTACTGCCAGGGCCCAGTTGCACCACTTAAATCTGGTGTCACAGTAGCTTGCATTTAAAAAAAAAACACAATTTTTTCACTGTAATATAATTGCAGTTTCCTACAAGCATGTGTGTCAGGCCTACAGTTCTACTGTGCCCACTACTGCCAGTGCCCAGTGCCACCACTAATATCTGGTGTCACAGTAGCTTGCATTTAAAAATAAAATCAATTTTTTTACTGTAATATAATTACAGTTGCCTGTAAGCGTGTGTGTCAGGCCTACACAGTGTACTGTGCACACTACTGCCAGTGCTCAGTTGCACCACTCATATCTGGTATCACAGTAGCTTGCATTTAAAAATAAAAAAAAATATTTTTTTACTGTAAAATAATTAAAGTTGCCTGCAAGCGTGTGTGTCAGGCCTACACCGTGTACTGTGCCCACTACTGCCAGTGCCCAGTTGTACCACTCATATCTGGTGTGACAGTAGCTTGCATTTAAAAAAATATATAATAATTTCACTGTAATCTAAATGCAGTTGCCTGCAAGAGTGTGTGTCAGGCCTTCAGCATGTATTGTGCCCACTACTGCCAGTGCCCAGTTGCACATCTCATATCTGGTATCACAGTAGCTTGCATTTAAAAAATGAATAAATAATTTTTTCACTGTAATCTACGGTAATCGCAGTTGCCTGCAAGCGTGTGTGTCAGTCCGACAGCGTGTACTGTGCCCACTACTGCCAGTGCCCAGTTGCACCACTCATATCTGGTGTCACAGTAGCTTGCATTTAAAAAAATAAAATAAAAATTCACTGTAATCTAATTGCAGTTGCCTGCAAGCGTGTGTGTCAGGCCTACAGTTCTACTGTGCCCACTACTGCCAGTGCCCAGTGCCACCACTAATATCTGGTGTCACAGTAGCTTGCATTTAAAAATAAAAAACAATTTTTTTACTGTAATATAATTACAGTTGCCTGTAAGCGTGTGTGTCAGGCCTACACCGTGTACTGTGCACACTACTGCCAGTGCTCAGTTGCACCACTCATATCTGGTGTCACAGTAGCTTGCATTTAAAAATAAAAAAAACTATTTTTTTACTGTAAAATAATTAAAGTTGCCTGCAAGCGTGTGTGTCAGGCCTACACCGTGTACTGTGCCCACTACTGCCAGTGCCCAGTTGCACCTCTCATATCTGGTGTCACAGTAGCTTGCATTTAAAAAAAATAATAATAAATTTTTCACTGTAATCTACGGTAATCGCAGTTGCCTGCAAGCGTGTGTGTCAGTCCGACAGCGTGTACTGTTCTCACTACTGCCAGTGCCCAGTTGCACCACTCATATCT
This sequence comes from Bufo bufo, assembly GCF_905171765.1. Classification (NCBI taxonomy): domain Eukaryota; kingdom Metazoa; phylum Chordata; class Amphibia; order Anura; family Bufonidae; genus Bufo; species Bufo bufo. Next base: position 263,305,659 of record NC_053393.1, read on the forward strand.
GGAGTCACAGAAGCTTGCATTTAAAAATAAAAAACTATTTTTTCATTGTAATATAATTACAGTTGCCTGCAAGCGTGTGTGTCAGGCTAACAGAGTGTTCTGTGCCCACTTTTGCCAGTGCCCAGTTGCACCACTCTTATCTGGTGTCACTGTAGCTTGCATTTTAAAAAAAACTAAAAAATTTTCACTGTAATCTAATCGCAGTTGCCTGCAAGCGTGTGTGTCAGGCCTACAGCGTGTACTGTGCCCACTACTGCCAGTGCCCAGTTGCACCTCCCATATCTGGTGTTACAGTAACTGGCATTTAAAAAACAATATAATAATTTATTTTTACTGTAATCTAATCGCAGTTGCCTGCAAGCGTGCGTGTCAGGTCTACAGCGTGTACTGTTCTCACTACTGCTAGTGCCCAGTTGCACCACTCATATCTGGTGTCACAGTAGCTTACATTTAAAAATAAAAAACTATTTTTTCACTGTAATATAATTACAGTTGCCTGCAAGCGTGTGTGTCAGGCCTACAGCGTCTACTGTGCCCACTACTGCCAGTGGCCAGTGCCACCACTAATAACTGGTGTCACAGTAGCTTCCATTTAAAAATAAAACACCATTTTTTTTACTGTAATATAATTACAGTTGCCTGCAAGCGTATGTGTCAGGCCTACACCGTGTACTGTGCCCACTACTGCCATTTCCCAGTTGCACCACTCAAATCTGGTGTCACAGTAGCTTGCATTTAAAAAAAATACACTGCTCAAAAAAATAAAGGGAACACAAAAATAACACATAAACAACCAACACTTATTTCCCTTAAACTTATTATATTAGCGATCCAGTATCACCATTAGCGTAACCAATCATAGATACATAGATCAGATTGAATAACAAATCATAACTCCATCACAGTTACTCCGTGTACAGGTATATCCCTCATTTTCCCTGGAGGATGATATATTAAAACAAAGATGGGAGGAAGCATGCAGAGTATGCTCTCGTACATTTATAGAGCTCTTGATCGGATATGAGAAGAAACATCTGGAAGAAATTGAGAAATCAATTAGTCCTCTTCAGGAAAAATTGCGTGGCCTTGTGGACCCTGAGGTATTAAACCGTTTTGAACAAGAACTGAATTCTGACCATGGACGCTGGGATAAGGAAATTCAAGATATGAAGGCCAAGAAGTTCCAGCGGGATGTTGCGGACCATCAACAGAGCAAAGTGTTCCATTGGCAATATAAACGTAGGCTAACAGCCTCCGGTAACAGTTCGTCAGTATCTGTAAATAACAATACATCTCAGCAATCCCAACGATCCTCAATACAACCGCAGGATGGGCAAAGACTAAATGCGCCACCCCAGGATCTATCTAGGCAATATCATGCACGAACACCTGTGAAACGCAAATACAACTCTGATGATAGTCGTGGTGGTGAATTGAAGGTAATTAACCTGTCGGATACACCATTAACAACCGCACAGGTGGAGGTATTATCACTTGGACTGACTTTCAGTCCTGTCTCCACCTATGACAATTTTGCTGCAATTAAGGATACGTTCCTTTTTGCACGCAAGTTGATCTATAAAAAACATTTTTCTAAAAATGATCATGATGTCTTTTCAGCTCCGGAAGAATTGGAGGCGCTTCGAGCATTAGAATCTCTACTTCTGGAACAGGAGGTAGGCACACCCAAGTTCCCTCCTTTTACCCGTGGCCGGTCGACCACATTTCCACCTTTGTCCTGTAATTCCGCCATTGAAACTTTTGTTAGGATGGTGGTGCGGGAGTTATATAAACTACCTGCAAGGAGGTGTTATGATAACATCTCCAAAAATCAGCGGTTAGCCATACAGGAACTCAAAAGGATGAAAAATGTAGTGATAAAACCAGCTGACAAGGGTGGAAATGTGGTTGTCTGGCCGATGGAAATGTATGAGACTGAAGTCTTTAGGCAATTGCGGGATAGAACATGCTATGAACGGTTGCCAAATAATCCAACTATTGGGTTCAAGTCCCAGTTGGAGGATATTTTGATCAGGGCGGTGGAAGATGACACCATTACGAAATCGGTATATCACAGTCTTTTAATAAAATTTCCGGTTATTCCAACATTATACATATTGCCGAAAGTTCATAAATCCACCACAAAACCTCCAGCGAGACCGATTGTCTCCGGTTGTGGTGGTTTAAATGAACCAGTATGCCGATTTTTAGACTATTATCTGAAGCCCTGTGTGGAAAGCTTGCCCTCATATATCCGAGATTCAACGGACGTTTTGAAACGTCTTGAGAATATCAAAATGGAAGATAACATGTTTTTAATAACGTGATGTTGAATCGTTATATACATGTATCTCACATGAGAAGGGCCTGGAGTCTTCCGTTTTTTTCCTACATACTAGAAATCTTCCATCGGATCTGATTGATCTCTTGATGAAGCTATTGGATTACGTATTGAGGCATAATTATTTTTTATTTAAGGATCATTATTATTTACAATTGCGTGGGGTGGCGATGGGAGCGACATGCGCGCCCTCGTATGCAAACTTGTTTCTAGGCAACTGGAAATGACAGTGCGTACAGGCATCCATGGATGAAGTAAATGGGGAGGTAATTTCATGGATGCGATTTATAGATGATGTTTTGTTTATATGGCAGGGGTCACGGGAGTCTTTGGATTTATTTTTGGAAAAGTTGAATGAGAACAGATGGAACATCATCTTAACCAAAACGGTGAGTCAAAAGGAAATTGATTTTCTGGATTTAAATATCAAAGTGACAACAAATGGTGACCTAGAAACTTCGGTCCATAGAAAATCGACTGCTGTTCACTCCCTGCTTCATGCCACCTCTTTCCACCCCAAACATCAGAAAAACTCAATACCCATTGGCCAATTTTTAAGGGCAAAGCGTATCTGCACATCAAGAGAAGATTTTGAAAGGGAATCGGATACACAAAAAAACCGAATCACACAGCGGGGATATAACCAATGCGACATACAGCATGGTTATACACGTGCTACAAACACATCGAGGGAGTCTCTGCTGTCCTCAAAGATTCGGGATGATTCATCAGCAATATCCACTATACGCATGATAACTAATTACAATACACAATGGTACAATATGAGGGGGATTTTTTAAGAAATTTTGGCCAATCCTGAAATCGGATGTGGATCTAGGGAAAATAATAACACCTACTCCTATGTTTGTGGCTAAACGCAGTAGGAATCTTAAGGATATCCTGGTGAGAAGTCACTACATACCACCGAAGTCTGGATTCATTTTTGACTCCAAGGGTCCCAAATGGGGATAAGTACCATGTGGACACTATACAACATGCAGAGCCATTATAAAGACGAAAACTTTTGAGGGCTTCTCTGGTAGAGTGAGCTATAATATTGTGCACTTCATCAACTGCAGTGTTACAGGCGTTATATATCATGCCACATGTCCATGTGGACTGATATATATCGGTATGACGACCCGTGAACTACAGATTCGCATACAAGAACATCAAAGAGATATTCGGGCGGCAGACAAAATAGGTGATGGAGATAGGGACAAGCTCCTAAAGTTAAAACCAATTGCGAGACATTTTCGCCAAAAACATAACAACTGCTGGAAAGATCTAAAATTCAGAGGGATAGACAGGGTCTCTCTAGGTGCGCGAGGTGGAGATTTGTTTAAACGGTTGGAGCAGGTTGAAAGCAAATGGATTGTAAAATTAAGTACTCAGGTCCCATATGGCCTGAATGACAAGATCCCATTTGCTTCGTTTCTGTAAAATGCGGCATCATCCCTAAATTGTGGTGTTTTAAGTAATAAAGAATTATCTTATTTTAGGTTTTGGAGCCGGGATAATGTGGTCATGTGAATAATATTTATTAATATATTTTTCCTCTATTTTGCATGTGTAGGATTTTTTGTAACTTGGCTCTGGAATAGGAATACTGAAAACCCATTTTCGCCATGATGACTCCACCAGCATTATTTATTTTATGTGTGATTTATAACAGATAAATAGCTTGAAGTAAATTGCTTCCTATAACTACACGTGTTTTGTACATGATGAATATGTGCTTGGCATTTATTTTTATAATTTTTGCTTTTTATATCAATGAATTAAGGGTGGGACGTGGGGCTGTGTGATTTGTTTTACCGAATCATGCACTCCCAGTTCATATGGATCTTATGTAGTCACATATGTATATTTTTTTGCATCCAGATATAGGTACATAAAACTTGGTACCTTTCTTTTCTGTCACTTGATATAATCACTATCTATTGGTATCTACAGTGGTTATGTATGGGTTCACTCATGCAAAATCTCTCACCATCACTGATTCAGTTTTTTCTCTTCTTTTTTTCTTTCTTTTTTATCTATAAATTTTTCTTGATGTTATCTGTGTTGAGTTATTCTGTGTTGTACGGGAAACTCAACACAAAGAGCTATTAAGCTATGGAGAATTGTAATTATGCACCAGAATTCGCACTGTCACTTTAAATAGATTGAGAATGTACCATAATGTGTGGAAGAATTTGTAACTTAAATTAAAATTTGCACTGATAATGTATATATTTTTTTTAAATGTGGCTAATGGGCTATAATGTAATTGGCAGCTATAGTATGTTAAACTATGGTTAGATCTTTTTGTGATTATTAAATTAATGTACTGTCACTGTTTGAATACCTCTATAATCATGTAGGATTAATCATGTGGGAAATGTTTGGAAACATAATATACACACTTACGTCACACATGTGTCGCATGCACTTATTTGCACTTGCTGGATAAATTGATGAATATTATATATATCCAAGGAAAAATGTGCCATAAATCTACACATGCACTTATGTAACGTTTGAAAAATGCACATATGTGAATAATGGTCGTATACATATATACAGATGGGCTGTGATAATCATTTTCCCTCACCCAAGATGGAGCTCGCAGTGCGCGCGTCCTTCTGCGCAGCCGCGGGCGTGCTGACGGTGTCGCGGCTCTGACGTGGGACGCTCTGTGCTCCAAGGAGCGTGGCCGTCCTACGTCATCGCTGCGACTGCGTACGCAGGCACCGGCGGTGCGCGGCGGTTCGTGCGCCACACTAGACGTTGTCTCCAATTTAAACCTATACAGGTGAGGATTTTGTAGTGTCCGGCCTACTACTGAAATGACCATCATTCACTGGTCCAATACAAACGATCCCGCCCACCACTGTGACCATATATACCTAGCTATGTAGTTAATATTATTACCCCTTGAAAAAGCTGACGGCGAAACGCGCGTCGGGGCACAGTCCAACGGTGTGACAGATACCTGGGTCAGTATGCATAGCTTTTTGCTGATTATATGTTAACTTAGCAAAGTATTGTGTTTGATAGTGTCCGTAGGATCCAGGGTCGGTAATCTGGCTCTGTGACCATACTTTGTGGACAGGATAACACTTTGAATATGCACTGATTATACCTTTCTATGTATATGATTGCACTAGCACTTTATTTATATGAATGGTAACTGCCATACACCCGAAGTCTGATGGTTAATTTTAAATGTTCTTAATGTTTGTGAGGCCAGCAATGGTTATAACTCTGTGTACCAATAAAATTGATGATTATTTAAAAGTAACTGTGATGGAGTTATGATTTGTTATTCAATCTGATCTATGTATCTATGATTGGTTACAAAAATAACACATCTGAATTAATTAAATATTCTTCTGAAATACTTTGTTCTTTACATAGTTGAATGTGCTGACAACAAAATCACACAAAAATAAAAAAATGGAAATCAAATTTTTCAACCCATAGAGGTCTGGATTTGGAGTCACACTCAAAATTAAAGTGGAAAAACACACTACAGGCTGATCCAACTTTGATGTAATGTCCTTAAAACAAGTCAAAGTGAGGCTCAGTAGTGTGTGTGGCCTCCACGTGCCTGTATGACCTCCCTACAATGCCTGTGCATGCTCCTGATGAGGTGGTGGACGGTCTCCTGAGGGATCTCCTCCCAGACCTGGACTAAAGCCTCTGCCAACTCCTGGACAGTCTGTGGTGCAACGTGACGTTGGTGGATAGAGCGAGACATGATGTCCCAGATGTGCTCAATTGGATTCAGGTCTGGGGAACGGGTGGGCCAGTCCATAGCATCAATGCCTTCGTCTTGCAGGAACTGCTGACACACTCCAGCCACATGAGGTGTCTAAAATTGTCTTGCATTAGGAGGAAACCAGGGCCAACCGCACCAGCATATGGTCTCAAAAGGGGTCTGAGGATCTCATCTCGGTACCTAATGGCAGTCAGGCTACCTCTGGCGAGCACATGGAGGGCTGTGCAACCCTCCAAAGAAATGCCACTCCACACCATTACTGACCCAATGCCAAACCGGTCATGCTGGAGGATGTTGCAGGCAGCAGAACGTTCTCCACGGCGTCTCCAGACTCTGTCACGTCTGTCACATGTGCTCAGTGTGAACCTGCTTTCATCTGTGAAGAGCACAGGGCGCCAGTGGCGAATTTGCCAATCTTGGTGTTCTCTGGTAAATGCCAAACGTTCTGCTCGGTGTTGGGCTGTAAGCACAACCCCCACCTGTGGACGTCGGGCCCTCATATCACCCTCATGGAGTCTGTTTCTGACCGTTTGAGCAGACACACATTTGTGGCCTGCTGGAGGTCATTTTGCAAGGCTCTGGCAGTGCTCCTCCTGTTCGTCCTTGCACAAAGGCGGAGGTAGCGGTCCTGCTGCTGGGTTGTTGCCCTCCTACGGGCTCCTCCACGTCTCCTGATGTACTAGCCTGTTTCCTGGTAGCGCCTCTATGCTCTGGACACTACGCTGACAGACACAGCAAAACCTTCTTGCCACAGCTCGCATTGATGTGCCATCCTGGATAAGCTGCACTACCTGAGCCACTTGTGTGCGTTGTAGACTCCGTCTCATGCTACCACTAGAGTGTAAGCACCGCCAGCATTCAAAAGTGACCAAAACATCAGCCAGGAAGAATAGGAACTGAGAAGTGGTCTGTGGTGACCACCTGCAGAACCACTCCTTTATTGGGGTGTCTTGCTAATTGCCTATAATTTCCACCTGTTGTCTATCCCATATGCACAACAGCATGTGAAATTGATTGTCACTCAGTGTTGCTTCCTAAGTGGACAGTTTGATTTCACAGAAGTGTGATTGACTTGGAGTTACATTGTGTTGTTTAAGTGTTCCCTTTATTTTTTTGAGCAGTGTAATAATAATTTTTTCACTGTAATCTAATCGCAGTTGCCTGCAAGCGTGTGTGTCAGGCCGACAGCGTGTACTGTGCCCACTACTTCCAGTGCCCAGTTGCACCACTCATATCTGGTGTCACAGTAGCTTGCATTTAAAAAAGAAATAAAATAAAATTCACTGTAATCTAATTGCAGATGCCTGCAAGCGTGTGTGTCAGGCTAACAGCGTGTACTGTGCCCACTTTTGCCAGTGCCCAGTTGCACCACTCATATCTGGTGTCACAGTAGCTTGCATTTAAAAAAAAAAAAAAATGTTTTCACTGTAATCTAATCGCAGTTGCCTGCAAGCGTGTGTGTCAGGCCTACAGCGTGTACTGTGCCTACTACTGCCAGTGCCCAGTGCCACCACTAATATCTGGTGTCACAGTAGCTTGCATTTAAAAATAAAAAACTATTTTTTTACTGTAATATAATTACGGTTACCTGCAAGCGTGTGTGTCAGGCCTACAGCGTGTACTGTGCCCACTACTGCAAGTGCCCAGTTGCACCACTCATATCTGGTGTCACAGTAGCTTGCATTTTAAAAAAAATATAATAATTTCACTGTAATCTAATCGCAGTTGCCTGCAAAAGTGTGTGTCAGGCCTACAGCGTGTACTGTGCCCACTACTGCCAGTGCCCAGTTGCACCTCTCATATCTGGTGTCACAGTAGCTTGCATTTAAAAAAAATAATAATAATTTTTTCACTGTAATCTAATCGCAGTTGCCTGCAAGAGTGTGTGTCAGGCCGACAGCGTGTACTGTGCCCACTACTGCCAGTGCCCAGTTGCACCACTCATATCTGGTGTCACAGTAGCTTGCATTTAAAAAAATAAAATAAAAAATTCACTGTAATCTAATCGCAGTTGCCTACAAGCGTGTGTGTCAGGCCTACAGAGTGTACTGTTCTCACTACTGCCAGTGCCCAGTTGCACCTCTCAAATCTGGTGTCACAGGAGCTTGCATTTAAAAATTAAAATCTATTTTTTCACTGTAATATAATTTCAGTTGCCTGCAAGCGTGTGTGTCAGGCCTACAGCGTGTACTGTGCCCACTACTGCCAGTGCCCAGTTGCACCTCTCATATCTGGTGTCACAGTAGCTGGCATTTAAAAAAAAATTATAATAATTTATTTTTACTGTAATCTAATCGCAGTTGCCTGCAAGCGTGTGTGTCAGGTCTACAGCGTGTACTGTGCCTACTACTGCCAGTGCCCAGTTGCACCACTCATATCTGGTGTCACAGTAGCTTGCATTTAAAATTAAAACACAATTTTTTCACTGTAATATAATTACAGTTGCCTACAAGCGTGTGTGTTAGTTCTACAGCGTCTACTGTGCCCACTACTGCCAGTGCCCAGTGCCACCACTAATATCTGGTGTCACAGTAGCTTCCATTTTAAAATATATATTTATTTTTTTACTGTAATATAATCGCAGTTGCCTGCAAGTGTGTGTGTCAGGCCTACACCGTGTACTGTGCCCACTACTGCCAGTACACAGTTGCACCACTCATATCTGGTGTCACAGTAGCTTGCATTTAAAAAAAAAATATATAATTTTTTTCACTGTAATCTAATTGCAGTTGCCTGCAAGCGTGTATGTCAGGCCTACAGCGTGTACTGTGCCTACTACTGCCAGTGCCCAGTGCCACCACTAATATCTGGTGTCACAGTAGCTTGCATTTAAAAATAAAATACTATTTTTTCATTGTAATATAATTACGGTTACCTGCATCGTCTGTGTCAGGCCTACACCGTGTACTGTGCCCACTACTGCCAGTGCCCAGTTGCACCTCTCATATCCGGTGTGACAGTAGCTTGCATTTAAAAAAAATATATATATTTTTTTTTTACTGTAATCTAATCGCAGTTGTCTGCAAGCGTGTGTGTCAGGTCTACAGCGTGTACTGTTCTCACTACTGCCAGTGCCCAGTTGCACCACTCATATCTGGTGTCACAGTAGCTTGCATTTAAAAATAAAAAAAATATTTTTTTACTGTTATATAATTACAGTTGCCTGCAAGCGTGTGTGTCAGGCCTACAGCGTGTACTGTGCCCACTACTGCCAGTGCCCAGTGCCACCACTAATATCTGGTGTCACAGTAGCTTGCATTTAAAAATAAAAAACTATTTTTTCACTGTAATATAATTACGGTTACCTGCAAGCGTGTGTGTCAGGCCTACAGCGTGTGCTGTGCCCACTACTGCAAGTGCCCAGTTGCACCACTCATATCTGGTGTCACAGTAGCTTGCATTTTAAAAAAAATATAATAATTTCACTGTAATCTAATCGCAGTTGCCTGCAAAAGTGTGTGTCAGGCCTACAGCGTGTACTGTGCCCACTACTGCCAGTGCCCAGTTGCACCTCTCATATCTGGTGTCACAGTAGCTTGCATTTAAAAAAAATAATAATATTTTTTTCACTGTAATCTAATCGCAGTTGCCTGCAAGAGTGTGTGTCAGGCCGACAGCGTGTACTGTGCCCACTACTGCCAGTGCCCAGTTGCACCACTCATATCTGGTGTCACAGTAGCTTGCATTTAAAAAAATAAAATAAAAAATTCACTGTAATCTAATCGCAGTTGCCTGCAAGCGTGTGTGTCAGGCCTACAGAGTGTACTGTTCTCACTACTGCCAGTGCCCAGTTGCACCTCTCAAATCTGGTGTCACAGGAGCTTGCATTTAAAAATTAAAATCTATTTTTTCACTGTAATATAATTTCAGTTGCCTGCAAGCGTGTGTGTCAGGCCTACAACGTGTACTGTGCCCACTACTGCCAGTGCCCAGTTGCACCTCTCATATCTGGTGTCACAGTAGCTGGCATTTAAAAAAAATTATAATAATTTATTTTTACTGTAATCTAATCGCAGTTGCCTGCAAGCGTGTGTGTCAGGTCTACAGCGTGTACTGTGCCCACTACTGCCAGTGCCCAGTTGCACCACTCATATCTGGTGTCACAGTAGCTTGCATTTAAAATTAAAACACAATTTTTTCACTGTAATATAATTACAGTTGCCTACAAGCGTGTGTGTTATGTCTACAGCGTCTACTGTGCCCACTACTGCCAGTGCCCAGTGCCACCACTAATATCTGGTGTCACAGTAGCTTCCATTTTAAAATATATATTTATTTTTTTACTGTAATATAATCGCAATTGCCTGCAAGCGTGTGTGTCAGGCCTACACCGTGTACTGTGCCCACTACTGCCAGTACACAGTTGCACCACTCATATCTGGTGTCACAGTAGCTTGCATTTAAAAAAAAAATATATAATTTTTTTCACTGTAATCTAATTGCAGTTGCCTGCAAGCGTGTATGTCAGGCCTACAGCGTGTACTATGCCTACTACTGCCAGTGCCCAGTGCCACCACTAATATCTGTTGTCACAGTAGCTTGCATTTAAAAATAAAATACTATTTTTTCATTGTAATATAATTACGGTTACCTGCATCGTCTGTGTCAGGCCTACACCGTGTACTGTGCCCACTACTGCCAGTGCCCAGTTGCACCTCTCATATCTGGTGTCACAGTAGCTTGCATTTTAAAAAAATATATATATATTATTTTTACTGTAATCTAATCGCAGTTGTCTGCAAGCGTGTGTGTCAGGTCTACAGCGTGTACTGTTCTCACTACTGCCAGTGCCCAGTTGCACCACTCATATCTGGTGTCACAGTAGCTTGCATTTAAAAATAAAAAAACTATTTTTTTACTGTAATATAATTACAGTTGCCTGCAAGCATGTGTGTCAGTCCTACACTGTGTACTGTGCCCACTACTGCCAGTGCCCAGTTGCACCACTCATATCTGGTGTCACAGTAGCTTGCATTAAAAAATAAAAAAATATTTTTTTACTGTAATATAATTGCAGTTGCCTGCAAGCATGTGTGTCAGGCCTACACCGTGTACTGTGCCCACTACTGCCAGTGCCCAGTTGCACCACTCATATCTGGTGTCACAGTAGCTTGCATTTAAAAATAAAAATAATTTTTTTCACTGTAATCTAATCGTAGTTGCCTGCAAGCGTGTGTGTCAGGCCTACAGCGTGTACTGTGCCCACTACTGCCAGTGCCCAGTTGCACCACTCATATCTGGTGTCACAGTAGCTTGCATTTAAAAAAATAAATAAAAAATCACTGTAATCTAATCGCAGTTGCCTGCAAGCGTGTGTGTCAGGCCTACAGCGTGTAGTGTGCCCACTACTGCCAGTGCCCAGTTGCACCACTCATATCTGGTGTCACAGTAGCTTGCATTTGAAAAAAAAAAATAATATGTTTTCACTGTAATCTAATCGCAGTTGCCTGCAAGCGTGTGTGTCAGGCCTACAGAGTGTACTGTGCCCACTACTGCCAGTGCCTAGTGCCACCACTAATATCTGGTGTCACAGTAGCTTGCATTTAAAAATAAAAAAACTTTTTTTTCCCTGTAATATAATTGCAGTTGTCTGCAAGCGTGTGTGTCAGGCCTACAAAGTGTACTGTGCCCACTACTGCCAGTGCCCAGTGCCACCACTAATATCTGGTGTCACAGTAGCTTGCATTTAAAAAATAAAATAAAAAATTCACTGTAATATAATTGCAGTTGCCTGGAAGCGTGCGTGTCAGGCCTACAGCGTGTACTGTGCCCACTACTGCCAGTGCCCAGTTGCACCACTCATATCTGGTGTCACAGTAGCTTGCACACATAGTACAACTAATCGAAAAAAAAATAACAGGCAGACCGTCGTGGTCGTGGTGCTGTGATTTACTTTGGCCCTATAATAATGCCCAGTGTTCAGAGGCCACGTACCCTGAACTCGAAAAGTTCTGAGGACATAGTTGACTGGCTTACACAGGACACCCAATCTTCTACAGCTTCCGCTCGGAACCTTGACGCACCATCCTCCTTCAGCTAAGCTTCGGGCACCTCTCAAGTTACCACTCGCCCGCCTGCCGCCACCACCAACACTAGCACCACAGCTGCTTCACTTGATCTGTCAGAGGAGTTATTTACACATCAGTTGGAAGAAATGAGTAATGTGCAACCATTATTGCCAGAGGATGTAGATAACAGGGATATGTCTCAGTCAGGCAGCATTACACACATGGACGTACGGTGTGATGATGATGATGTTGTACCTGCTGCTGCTTCCTTTGCTGAGTTGTCAGATACAAGTGAAACGGTTGATGATGACGATGTGTCCGTGGATGTCACGTCGGTGCCCGCTCGAAGAGAAGAAGAACAGGGGGAAAGTTCAGATGGGGAGACAGAGAGGATGAGGAGACGAGTTGGAAGCAGTGGGAGGTCGTGGCAAGGAGCTAGTGGCACAGTCGGACAGCATGTATCGGCACCTGGGGTCAGCCAGACAGCACGCCAATCAACGCATGCTGTTGCCACCACCAGAATGTCGTCATTGCAAAGCTCAGCAGTGTGGCATTTTTTTGGTGTGTCTGCCTCTGATAACAGCGATGCCATTTGCAACCTGTGCCAAAAGAAACGGAGTCGTGGGAATTCCAACACCCACCTAGGTACAACTGCTTTGCGAAGGCACATGATCTCAAATCACAAACGCCTATGGGATCAACACATGATGAGTACAAGCAGCACACAAACTCAAAGCCACGTCCTCCTCCTGGTCCAGCATCTTCAGCCACGTCAACCACTGCTGTCCTCCTTGCCCCCTCTTAAACATCCGCCACTCCGCCTCTCACCTCCAGCAGTTCCTGCTCATCTGCCCACAGTCAGGTGTCTGTCAAGGAAATGTTTGAGCGTAAGAAGCCAATGTCACAGAGTCACCCCCTTGCCCAGCATCTGACAGCTGGCTTGTCGGAACTCTTAGCCCGCCAGCTTTTACCATACAAGCTGGTGGAGTCTGAGGCCTTCAAAAAATTTGTAGCTACTGGGACACCGCAGTGGAACGTACCTGGCCGAAATTTCTTTTCACAAAAGGCAATCCCCAACCTGTACTTTATTGTGGAAAAGGAAGTCATGGCATGTCTGGCACACAGTGTTGGGGCAAGGGTCCATCTGTCCACTGATACCTGGTCTGCAAAGCACGTTCAGGGCAGGTATATCACGTACACTGCGCATTGGGTAAACCTGCTGACGTCTGCCAAGCATGGAATGCGTGGCTCTGCAGAGGAAATGGTGACACTGCCACGACTTGCAGGCAGGCCTGCTGCCACCTCCTCTACTCCTTCTACTCCATCCTCTTCGCTAACCTCCTTGGCTGAGTCTTGCTCCACATCAACTGCACCCCCCCCAGCTCCCATGGGGCTTTTCCACATCCCGGATACGACAGTGTCACGCCGTCTTGGGGTTGACTTGCCTGAAAGCAGAGAGTCACACCGGACCAGCACTCCTGTCTGCCCTGAACGCACAGGTGGATCAGTGGCTGACTCCGCACCAACTGGAGATCGGCAAAGTGGTGTGCGACAACGGAAGCAATTTGTTGGCGGCATTGAATTTGGGCAAGTTGACACATGTGCCGTGCATGGCACATGTGTTGAATCTGATCGTACAATGCTTTGTGCATACGTACCCAGGCGTACAGGACGTTCTCAAGCAGGCCAGGAAGGTGTGTGGCCATTTCAGGCGTTCCTACACGGCCATGGCACACTTTTCAGATATTCAGCGGCGAAACAACATGCCAGTGAGGCGCTTGATTTGCGACAGCCCGACACGTTGGAATTCAACACTCCTAATGTTCAACCGCCTGCTCCAACAAGAAAAAGCCGTCAACGAGTATTTGTATGACCGGGGTGCTAGGACAGCCTCTGCGGAGCTGGGTATTTTTTTGCCACGTTACTGGACACTCATGCGTCCTTTTGAGGAGGTGACAAACCTAGTAAGTCGCACCGAAGGCACCATCAGCGACATCATCCCATTTGTTTTCTTCCTGGAACGTGCCCTGCGAAGAGTGCTGGATCAGGCCGTAGATGAGCGTGAAGAGTTGTGGTCACCATCACCACCAGAAACAGCCTTACCAGCATCGCTAAATGTGGCTTTGAGGAGGAGGAAGACCAACCACAGCAGGCATCCCAGGGTGCTCGTTGTCACCTATCTGGTACCCGTGGTGCTGTACGTGGCTGGGGGGAAGAACAGACCTTCAATGACATCAGTGAGGACGAGGAACGGGACATGAGTAGCTCGGCATCCAACCTTGTGCAAATGGGGCCTTTCATGCGGTCATGCCTGTTGAGGGACCCTCGTATAAATAGGCTGAAGGAGAACGACCTGTACTGGGTGGCCACGCTACTAGACCCCCGGTATAAGCAGAAAGTGCCTGAAATGTTCCTGAATTACCGGAAGTCAGAAATGTTGCAGCAGTTCCAAAATAAATTAAAAAGTATGCTTTACACAGCGTATAAGGGTGATGTCACAGCACAACGGGAATCTAACTGGGAAAGAGGTGAAAGTAATCCTCCTCCTACCACGACCACGTAGGCAAGGACAGGACGCTTTACAGACGTGTTGTTGATGGAGGACATGCAGAGCTTTTTAAGTCCTACACATCGCCACAGCCCTTTGGGGTCTACCCTCAGAGAACGACTCGACCGACAGGTAGCAGACTACCTCGCCTTAACTGCAGATATTGACACTCTGAGGAGCGATAAACCCCTTGACTATTGGGTGTGCAGGTTTGACCTGTGGCCTGAGTTATCCCAATTTGCAATAGAACTTCTGGCCTGCCCCGCTTCAAGTGTCCTGTCAGAAAGGAGCTTCAGCGCAGCAGGAGGTATTGCCACTGAGAAGATTAGTCGCCTAGGTCAATTATTAAGATGAATGAAGCATGGATCCCGAAGGGACTGACAGTGGGGGATGCATTTGACTAAAAAAGGCCTGATGAGATGCCTTGGGCTATAAAATGGTCCAAACGCTGCTGTATTTAATCTCTGCATGCCGGATGACTTGCGTGACTTCTCCGCCACCAACTAGGGTTCAAGCCACAATGTTTTAGTGCACTTTCTGCCTGGAAAACATCAATGAGATAAGGTCGTTGCTTTATTGTGAACAGACCAAAAGTGATCAGCTGGATAATTTTGCATAGAAAAAACATAAATTTTCTTTGTGATCATCTAAGGTGATCATTAAAGGCTACTAGGCCAACAATGGGCCCACACTGCTGTCTCCACCAGCTCTCTGAGAAGGTCTGGCAGACGTTCTTCTCTACCTCTTGCATGATGTTCTTTGTTTTGGTTTTACTTTGTCATCTCCTTTCCTTCTCCCAGCTGTCACCTATTTACTCTAATTGCCTCCCTTTATATTCCCTCCCATACTGCCTCACTTTGCGGTTTATACTACTTCCTGGATTGAAGTGATCACTGCTGGAGACTTCTGTTGCTGCTTGTTCAGATAAGTCCTTTTATGTATTGTGTTTCCTTGCTGGCTTAAATCTAGGTGACCCTGACTCCCTCCGTATTAAGTGCAGGGAGCCGGTGGTCGTGTCCCCTCACTATTATAGGGTTTTCAGGTGTCACACAGTCTAGGTACGAGGGCATGCAATTGTCTACCTCTGAGACCCTTGTATGTGCTTAGCAGTCAGGGTGAGCTCTTAGGGTTTTATAGGGGTCACCTTTATGCTCCTTAGTTTGGGATCAAGCCAGTCGGATGTTTATCCATAACTTCCAGCTATCTGCAACATCATCCGTGACATTATAAACCGCCATTACCGTCTTAAGCATGGATCTGGTTTAAGCCTTGATTGACCACATGCAGGGTCTTTCACTGAAGGTAGCAGATCTCCGTAAAACTGTGTCTCAGTTTCAGGTGACCGGTTCTGCTTGCGTTCATGGAGTTTGTTCCGAGCCTAAGATCTCGCTTCCGGATTCGTTCTCCAGGGGTAGTGAGAATTTTGTTCACTTTAGAGAGGCTTGCAAACTCAATTTTCGCCTACTTTCCCATTCCTCTGGTGATGAGGACGGAGCAGAGGGTGGGGATCATCATCTCGCTGCTCAGGGATAACGCTCAGTCTTTTCGCTGACGTTGGGGGCGCGGCCCCTCAGATCGGTGGATCATTTTTTTGTAGCCCTGGGGCATATATATGATGACCCGGATCGTATTGCTCTGGCTGAATCTAAACTGCGTCTTTTATGCCAGGGTAAACAGTCCGCAGAGATATATTGTTCTGAATTTCGGAGATGGGCAGCGGATACTGGTTGGAACGATGCTGCACTCCGAAGTCAATTTTGCCATGATCTTTCGGAGGGATTGAAAGATGCAATTGCTTTTCATGAGAGACCTGCCTCGTTGGAGTCTGCTATGTTTCTAGCTGTTCGTATTGACAGGCGTCTTAGAGAAAGAGGAGAGACCACTCCTTCCTGTCATATTCAGTCCAAGGACAGTGGGGCGGTCTCATTCAGTGCGCAGGGGCCTCAGTCTCTCTCAATCCCCTCTGAGCAGGAGGCCATGCAGCTGGGTTTGCTTGCCTCTGATAGTAGAGGATTCAGCTCTGAGAGGAGGGTTTGTTTCTGTTGTGGGGGTATAAATCATTTGGCTAACGTTTGCCCCTCTTGGAGATTCATGGAGTTTTCTGAGGGTAATAAAGAAACAAAAAGAAAAAAACCCTTTAAAAACTGTCCATTTGCTACTATTGGCAAGGTTGATGCGGAAATTGAAGGTTTGCCGTTTGCTTGTAGTTCCCGTTTTCTCCTACCTGCCAGGGTGGCGCTAGATAGCAAGAACATTGTTTGTGAGATTTTTGTAGATAGTGGAGCAGCTGTCAATCTCATTGATAATCAATTTGCTATAACACATGGTTTCCAGGTATGCACTTTGGAAAAGGATATACCTGTTTTTGCTATCGATTCCGCTCCACTTTCTCAAAAATCGTTAAAGGGCATAGTTCACAATATCCGTTTGACTGTGGGTGATGCTCATGTTGAGGATATGTCATGTTTCGTCCTAAGCGGATTATCTACTCCTCTAGTGTTGGGGCTACCCTGGCTCACTAAACATAACCCCACCATTGATTGGCAAGCAAGGCAAATAAATGGTTGTAGTGACTTTTGCAGAGAGAATTGCCTCACGGCATCTCTTTCAGAGGTTTCTACCAAGACTGTACCATCTTTTCTCTCTGAATTTTCGGATGTATTTTCCGAGAGTGGTGTCCAGGAGCTGCCCCCTCACCGGGAGTACGATTGCCCTATTAATCTCATCCCAGGCGCCAAGCTGCCAAAATCACGTTTATACAATCTCTCCCAACCTGAAAGAGTCGTTATGCGTACTTATATCTCTGAAAGCCTGAGAAAGGGACATATCTGACCCTCGAAGTCACCTGTTGCCGCTGTTTTTTTTTTTTTTTGTTAAGAAAAAAGATGGTTCTTTAAGACCTTGTCTGGATTTCAGGGAGCTGAACTGTATCACTATTCGTGACCCATATCCGCTTCCTCTGATCCCGGACCTGTTTAACCATATTGTTGGGGCTAAAGTTTTTTCTAAGTTGGATTTAGGAGGGGCATACGACCTAGTCAGGGAAGGGGACGAATGGAAGACGGCCTTCAATACACCTGAGGGTCATTTCGAGAATTTGGTTATGCCCTTTGGTTTGATGAATGCTCCGGCCGTCTTCCAACATTTTGTGAACAGAATTTTTTATCATTTAATCTGTACTGGTGTATCTAGATGTCATTTAGATTTTTTTCTCCTGATTTCAAAACTCATAGGGACCACCTACATCAGGTCTTGCTCATTCTTCGGGAGAATAAATTGTACACTAAAATGGAAAAATGTGTGTTTGCGGATCCGGAGATTCAATTTCTTGGTTTTCTTCTCTCCGCTTCTGGTTTTCACATAGACCCTGAGAAGGTCCGCGCTGTGCTTGATTGGGAGCTTCCTGAGAATCAGAAGGCACTGATGGGGTTTTTGGGTTTTGCCAATTATTACAGAAAGTTAATTTTGAATTATTCCTCTGTTGTTAAGCCACTCACTGATATGACTAAAAAGGGGGTAGATTTTTCCTACTGGTCGGTAGATGCGCTTAAGGCCTTTTCTAGTATCAAAGAGAGTTTTGCTTCCGCTCCCATTTTGGTACAACCTGATGTCTCTCTACCTTTCATTGTTGAGGTGGACGCTTCTGAGGTGGGTATGGGTGCGGTCTTATCTCAGGGTCCATCTCCTGCCAAATGGCGACGTGTGCCTTTTTCTCAAGGAAACTCTCCTCCGCAGAGAGAAATTACGATGTGGGAGATAGGGAGTTGGCCATCAAATTAGCTTTTGAGGAATGATGCCATTGGCTAGAGGGAGCCAGACACCCTATTACCGTGTTTACCGACCATAAGAATCTGGCCTACTTGAAATCAGCCAAGCGTCTGAACCCAAGACAGGCCAGATGGTCTTTATATTTTTCTAGGTTTAATTTTGTTGTCACGTTCCGCCCTGGGGTTAAAAATGTGAAGGCAGATGCCCTGTCACGTTGTTTTCCGGGAGGGGGGAACTTTGAAGACCCGGGTCCCATTTTGGCTGAAGGGGTGGTCGTCTCTGCTCTTTATCCTGATTTGGAGGCAGAGGTTCAGGCAGCCCAGGCAGAGGCTCCTGATCTTTGTCCTCCTGGGATGTTGTTTGTGCCTCTCGCTTTACGACACAAGGTTTTTAAGGAGCACCACGATACTGTCCTTGCTGGGCACCCGGGGAGTAGAGCCACAGTGGATCTCATTGCTCGGAGATTCTGGTGGTCGGCTCTTCATAAGCCGGTTGAGGGTTTTGTGGCAGCCTGCGAGACCTGCGCTTGTGCCAAGGTCCCTCATTCACGGCCATCGGGTTCTCTTCTTCCGTGACCCATTCCTTCCCATCCTTGGACGCATCTGTCCATGGATTTCATTATGGACCTGCCTCGTTCCTCTGGGAAGACTGTGATTCTGTTAGTACTGGACCGTTTTAGTAAAATGGCGCATTTCATTCCCTTTTGTAACGGGGTTCCGAAGGGGCACTCGGTCTCCCATTAGCCGCAGACCTGCTGCTTAGCTTCTGGAGCGAGGATCTGTGTTTGACCTCGTTCCCAGGGGGGCTTTGCTAGCTGGGAGGCCCCCTGCTCCTAAGTCTGCCTTGAGCGCCGAGCTGATCACTCGGTGCTCGACTGGTTGGTCTGTCGGTCATGTGACGCTGGCCACGTCACATGATCCTCACTCCCCACTATAAATACAGGCAGCCTGCTGGCCACAGGTTGCCTGTTAATTTAGGTTCCACCTGTGACTTTGTCTGCCTGGCGTACTTATCTCCTGCTGAATTCCTGACGATCCTCTGCCTGCTCCTTGTGTACTTTCCTGCTCTCCTGGTATTCTGACCCCCGCCTCCTCCTGACGATCCTCTGCTGACTCCTTTGGTACTTCACGACTCTCCTGGTAATTAGGACCCCGGCTTCTCCTGATAATTCTCTGCTTGCTCCATTTGTACTTTGTAGCTTTCCTGGTATTGACTCGGTCCGTTCACGGTCTGTTGTTTGTCTGTCTGTCATCCCTGCACTTATTCCAAGCTAGGGATTGCCGTCCAGTTGTCCCCTGTCATTAGGACTCGCGAGGCAAGTAGGCAGGGCCAGGGGTAAGGGTGGAGCGCAGTGGTCACTTCCCTTCCCCCTGTGTGTGTGTGTACGCGACCGTTACACCTTTCCTGGTTTACCCAATGCTAAGACGCTGGCGCAAGCATTTGTTGATCACATTGTCAAATTGCATGGCATTCCTTCAGACATCGTTTCTGATAGGGGCACGCAATTTGTTACCAGATTCTGGAAGGCCTTCTGTTCTCGCTTGGGGGTTCGTTTGTCGTTCTCTTCTGCTTTTCACCCGCAGTCGAATGATCAGACCGAACGCGTCAATCAGAATCTGGAGACATATCTGCGCTGTTTTGTGGCAGAGAATCAGGAGGATTGGTGTT
The DNA here is from genome assembly GCF_905171765.1 of Bufo bufo. Classification (NCBI taxonomy): domain Eukaryota; kingdom Metazoa; phylum Chordata; class Amphibia; order Anura; family Bufonidae; genus Bufo; species Bufo bufo. The sequence goes on from NC_053393.1 coordinate 263,325,758, forward strand.
CTTTTTTTGTCCCTTGCTGAGTTTGCTTTAAATAAATGTCGCCAGGAGTCCTCTGATAAGTCACCTTTTTTTGGTGCATATGGGTTTCATCAGCAGTTTGGGACATTCTCTGGAGAGGGGTCTTCTACTTTACCTGATGAGGAGAGATTTTCCTCGTCTTTGTCATTTATTTGGCAAAAGATTCAGGGTAATCTGAAGAGGATGAGTGAGAGATATAAACATGTGGCGGATAAGAGACGTGTGCCTGGTCCGGACCTGAATGCGGGTGATCTGGTGTGGTTGTCTACAAAGAATAGAAGTCGGGTCCTAAGTTTATTGGGCCTTACAAGATCTTGTCCGTCATCAATCCCGTTGCCTTCCGTCTTGATCTTCCTCAGACTTGGAAGATCCATAATGTTTTTCACAGGTCCCTATTAAAACCTTATGTCCAACCCACTGTACCCTCCTCTTTGCCTCCTCCTCCGATTGTTGTTGATGGTAATCTTGAATTTTAGGTCTCTAGGATTGTGGATTCTCGCATTATCCGCAGTTCTCTCCAGTACCTCGTTCATTGGGAGGGTTATTGTCCTGAGGAGAGGATGTGGGTCCCAGTGGCAGACATTAAGGCCACTCGTCTCATCAGGGCTTTCCATAGGTCCCATCCTGAGAAGGTGGGCTCTGAGTGTCCGGAGTCCACCCGTAGAGGGAGGGGCACTTTTACCGCCAGCTCTCTGAGAAGGTCTGGCAGACGTTCTTCTCTACCTCTTGCATGATGTTCTTTGTTTTGGTTTCACTTTGTCATCTCCTTTCCTGCTCCCAGCTGTCACCTATTTACACTAATTGCCTCCCTTTATATTCCCTCCCATACTGCCTCACTTTGCGGTTTATACTACTTCCTGGATTGAAGTGATCACTGCTGGAGACTTCTGTTGCTGCTTGTTCAGATAAGTCCTTTCATGTATTGTGTTTCCTTGCTGGCTTGATTCTAGGTGACCTTGACTCCCTCCGTATTAAGTGCAGGGAGCCGGTGGTCGTGTCCCCTCACTACTATAGGATTTTCAGTTGTCACACAGTCTAGGTACGAGGGCATGCAATTGTCTACCTCTGAGACCCTGTCACGGCGGGCGTGCACTCAGACTCACAGATAACCAACCAACCAGGCTCTTGGCGAGAGACAGGGGAAGGGTCACCTCCTAGCTAATCCCTGACCTCTTTCCCTGCACTGCTCAGCCCACATGCAGACCTTAATGGTAGGTATGCTCTGTCCCCGTGCCTGGGCTGAAACACCCTAAATTCCCTAAGATGGTGAAGAGGGGAAATAAGAGCAGCCTGCTCGCACAGAACCTGGATGGTAGAGATGACACAAAACAACCAAACTAGAAATCACACTTATCTTTCTGAGCTGGAACAGACAACCTTCCTTCCTAGCTTCCAAGACCACAATGATTCCTATAATCCGCTCAGAGCACTGGGATGCTGTGCTATTTAAACAAATGACCCCACCCAGTGCACCTGATGAGAGGCGGATCCAGCACGGCTCCAAAACAAACACTAAACTCGTGCTGCTATCCTGGCCGACCTCCGCACATCGTCAGAGCGGGGCATGACAGTACCCCCCCCCCCCTTCTACGGGTGACCTCCGGACACCCCGGACCAACCTTATCCGGATGGGACGTATGAAAAGCCCTCACCAGTCGGCTGGCGTTGACATCCAATACCGGAACCCACATCATCTCCTCAGGGCCGTATCCCCTCCAGTGCACCAGGTACTGAAGGGAACCCCGAAGAACTCTAGAGTCGAGAATCCTGGAGATCTCAAACTCCAAGTTTCCCTCGACTAGAACAGAAGGAGGAGGCAATGGCGATGGTTCCACCGGTCTCACGTATTTTTTTAGTAAAGACCTGTGGAACACATCATGGATCCTCCAAGTCTGCGGAAGATCCAGCCGAAACGCTACAGGATTGATCACCGCAGAAATTTTATACGGAACAATAAATCTTGGACCCAGTTTCCAAGATGGCACTCTCAATTTGATATTCTTAGTGGACAACCACACCAGATCACCCACACACAGGTCCGGACCAGTCACACGTCTCTTGTCAGCCATTCGTTTAGACCTCTCACCCATCTTCTCCAAATTCCCTTGAATCCTCCGCCAGATGGGGGATAAGGCAGAAGAGAATCTCTCCTCCTCTGGCATCCCAGAGGAACTAGTCCCAGAAAAGGTACCAAACTGAGGATGTAAACCGTATGCGCCAAAAAATGGCGACTTACCCGTGGACTCCTGCCTACGGTTATTCAACGCAAACTCTGCTAAGGACAAGAATGAGGTCCAGTCCTTCTGATTGTCAGCCACAAAGCACCTCAAGTAGGTCTCCAGGTTTTGATTAGTACGCTCCGTCTGACCATTCGACTGCGGATGAAAAGCCGAAGAGAATGAAAGTTGAATGCCAAGCCGAGAGCAGAACGCCCTCCAAAACCTGGAGACAAACTGTGTTCCCCTATCAGAGACTACATCCGAAGGAATACCATGCAATTTCACAATATTATCCACAAAAATCTGCGCAAGAGTCTTAGCGTTAGGCAGACTAGTTAGTGGTATAAAGTGAGCCATTTTACTGAAACGGTCAACTACCACCAAAATCACTGTTCTCCCGGAGGAACTGGGCAGATCCGTAATAAATCTCCAAGGACGAGACGGAATCGACAATGGAAGAAGTGAACCAGCCGGTCGAGTATGAGCAACCTTTGACCGAGCGCAGGTTTTACAAGCTGTCACGAAATTCTCAATGCTCTTACATAACCCTGGCCACCAGAACCTCCGGGATACTAGATCACAGGTGGACTTACCACCAGGATGTCCAGCAAGGACAGTATTGTGATGTTCCTTGAACACCTTATATCGCAGGCCCTCAGGAACAAACAACCTCCCTGGGGGACAAGAACCAGGAGCCCCCTCCTGGGCTCCCAACACCTCCATCTCCAATTCAGGGTAGAGAGCGGAGACCACCACCCCTTCCGCTAAAATCGGCGCAGGATCCTCTGAATCACCTCCCCCAGGAAAGCTGTGAGACAAGGCATCTGCCTTGACGTTCTTGACCCCTGGGCGAAAGGTAACCACAAAATTGAACCTGGTAAAAAACAGTGACCATCTGGCCTGCCTAGGGTTCAGACGCTTGGCAGATTGCAGGTAAGCCAAATTCTTATGGTCTGTATATACCGTAACAGAGTGAGACGCCCCCTCCAACCAGTGACACCATTCCTCAAAGGCCAACTTGATAGCCAACAACTCTCTATCTCCAAAATCATAATTCCTCTCGGCGACCGAGAGCTTCTTGGAGAAAAAGGCACACGGGACCCACTTGCCAGGAGATGAACCCTGTGACAGCACCGCTCCAACCCCCACCTCTGATGCATCGACCTCCACTATGAATGGCTGAGACACATCCGGCTGCACCAGAATGGGAGCAGACGCAAAACGCTCCTTAATAGCCAAAAAGGCCTGCAATGCCTCATCTGACCAGACAGAGACATCGGCGCCCTTCTTGGTCATATCAGTGAGAGGTTTTACTACGGTGGAATAATTTGAAATACATTTTCTATAATAATCCGTAAACCCCAAGAACCGCATCAAAGCTTTCTGATTCTCTGGTCGGTCCCACTCCAGAACCGCCCGGACCTTTTCGGGGTCCATACGAAAACCAGAATCAGAAAGCATGTATCCCAAGAACGAAAGCTCTTGCACCGCAAACAAACTTTTCTCCAATTTGGCATATAATTTATTCTCCCGAAGGATCGTCAAGACCTGTCTCACATGATCCTGATGGGTCTTCAGATCAGGAGAATAAATTAAAATGTCATCCAGGTAAACTACTACGAACCTCCCCACCAAATGATGAAAAATGTCATTGACGAATCGCTGAAATACTGCTGGCGCGTTCGTCAACCCAAAAGGCATAACCAGGTTCTCAAAATGACCCTCGTGCGTATTGAAGGCCGTTTTCCACTTATCCCCCTCCTTGATTCTGATCAGATTGTAGGCCCCTCTCAAATCCAACTTGGAGAACACCTTGGCTCCAACAATCTGATCAAAAAGATCAGAGATCAAAGGCAGGGGATATGGATCCCGGACTGTAATAAGGTTCAATTCCCGGAAATCCAAACACGGTCTCAGTGATCCATCCTTTTTCTTCACAAAGAACAAACCTACTGCCACTGGAGACTTAGATGGTCTAATATGACCCTTTGCCAAACTCTCGGCAACATACTTTCGCATGACCTCTCTTTCGGGTTGAGAGAGGTTGTAAAGCCGAGACTTTGGCAACTTAGCCCCCGGAATGAGATTAACTGGACAATCATAGTCTCGATGAGGGGGCAATTCCTGAGCCCCACCCTCCGAAAAGACATCTGCAAAATCCGAGAGATACTGAGGTAAAGCCGTAATGGACACACCAGAGATAGATGTGCCAAGACAATTATCAGAACAAAACTCACTCCAACCAATGATTTGTCTCGCTTGCCAGTCTATAATTGGGTTATGTCTAGTCAACCATGGCAACCCCAAAACTATAGGAGCTGGCAAATCCTTCATGACAAAACAAGAAATAATTTCAACATGTGAATCACCCACCCTTAAGTGAATACCATGAACAATGTGAGTAAGGCTCCTTTGAGAAAGAAGGGAACAATTGCAAAAACACGAATCTCGTTCTCTAAAGTGCAAATACTTAGTCCTAGGTTTTGAAGGAAACGAAAGTCAATTAGGTTTACCCCAGCACCACAATCAAGGAATACATCAACAAAAACATTTTTTGACTCTAGCGTCACCATAGCTGGAAGGAGAAAACGGGAACTGCAGGGAGTTTGCATACCTGCCTGCTCCACCACACCATTCGTACTACCAAGTGTCAGAGAAGTTTTTTTTTTCTCTTCCACCTGTGGTTTAACATAAGGACAAGCAGAAATAAAATGACACCTCTTTCCACAATAGTAACATAGTTTGTGCACTTTCCTAAAGTCTCTACTATCAGAATGGCAAGAAACCTGACCCAACTGCATGGGTTCCTCCGCTACCCCAGAGTTACCTGTAACATCACCCGGGGAGGCAGTAGAGACGAAACCACTCACAGAAGGGGTACCTTGCGCAGAGGGAGCCCTATACCTCTCTCTGATACGTCTATCTAGCCGTACTGATAAAGACATGGCGTTCTCCAAAGAGTCTGGGTATTCATGAAAAGCAAGGGCATCCTTCAATCTTTCAGATAACCACTGACAAAACTGACTACGTAACTGTAAAGGGGGAATCTTAATCACCAATATTATGCGAGTATTGCTAATTAATATTCATAAATGGGAGGAGCCGTCTATATATGACTCCGCCCATTTATGCCATTATATAATAATAACAATACTTTCGCTATGCTTAACACCATAGGTGTCAAACTCTGGCCCGCGGGCCAAATTTGGCCCGCAGTGTAATTATATTTGGCCCGCGAGGCTATACCAAATGACTACTAGAGCTAGCCCGCCGGTATTATACAGCGCATTCATTCATCGCTAAAACTACAAATCCCATAATGCCTTGCTGATGTTTTGGCGCGTCAATAAGGACAGGTCCCAGAAACGCCCTCTCCTGTGTGACAGAAGTCATAGCGATCTCAAGCTACAACTGTCACTGTGGAACCCCTTCCCAAAAATGGCAAAAAGAAAGGCAGACAACCGGAACTTTCTGGACAGGTGGGAGACAGAATATCTGTTTACATATGTAAAAGACAGACCTGTTTGTCTGATTTGTGGAGTCAACGTGGCTATAACTAAGGAGTACAACATTCGACGACACTATGAAACAAAACACCATGACAAGTACAAGGACCTGGACATGACTCAAAAGAGCCAGAAAGTGGAGGAGATGAAAAGAAGTTTGGTTTCACAACAGAATATGTTCAAAAAAGCCACATCACAAAGTGAGGCTGCTGTAAAAGCTAGTTATATTGTAGCAGTAGAGATCGCAAAATCAGCCCGGCCCTTTAATGAGGGAGAGTTTGTGAAAAAGTGCATGTTGAAAGTTTGTGACATCGTGTGCCCAGAGAAAAAGCAAGCCTTTTCAAACGTGAGCCTGAGCAGAAACACAGTAGCTGATCGCACATGTGATCTTGCCACCAATCTGTATGACCAGCTTTTGGAAAAGGGAAAAGATTTTGTTGCATTCTGCCTTGCTGTGGATGAGAGCAGCGACGCATCTGATACTGCTCAGCTGTCAGTCTTCATCCGTGGAGTGGACTCAAATATGTGTGTTACGGAGGAGCTATTGGGATTCAAATCAATGCATGGCACAACCACAGGAAAGGAAATCTTTGAGGAGGTTTCCAAATGCGTAACTGAAATAAAGCTGTCGTGGGATAAACTCGTGGGATTAACGACAGATGGTGCGCCAGCGATGTGGACTGGTGGGCAGGGTCCGGGAGAAGATGCAGGAAGAGAACTGTGCAGGTGAACTAACTGTTTATCTCTGCATCATACATCAGGAATCACTGTGTGGCAAAGCCCTAAAGATGGAACATGTTATGACCACAGTAACAAGTAGTTAACTTTATAAGAGCCAAAGGTCTGAATCACCGCCAGTTTAAGTCTTTTCTGGAGGAGTGTGGTTCGGCGTATTCAGACGTGCCGTATCACACAGAGGTGAGATGGTTAAGCCGAGGAAAAGTACTGAATAGATGTTTTGAGCTGCATGAGGAAATATGTCAGTTTCTGGAAAGCAAGGGGAAGGACACAGCAGAGCTTCGGGAGAAAAAGTTTCTGTGTGAGCTGGCCTTTCTGTGTGACATCTCGAGCCATCTCGATGCGCTGAACCTGCAGCTTCAGGGGCGTGGGCGCATCATCACAGACATGTACGCTGCAGTGAGGGCTTTTAAAACTAAACTGTGCCTGTGGGAGAATCAGATGCTGCAAGGAAACCTTGGCCATTTTCCCTGCTGCCAAACCATGAAAACGCAGTTCTTTACCAACTTGTTCCCATGCGCACAGTTTGATGAAAAACTCAGTGTACTCGGCGCTGAGTTTAGCCGGCGATTTGCCGACTTTGATGTCCAGAAATGTAGGTTGGAACTGCTCAGTAATCCCTTCGCAGTTAATGTGGAAAACGCACCAACCAACCTCCAAATGGAGCTAATTGAACTCCAGTGTAATGACACGCTGAAGTCAAAGTATGATGCTGTGGGCGCCGCACAGTTTCCACAGTTCATCCCTGACACAATGCCTCAGCTCTGCACCCAAGCTGCTCAGATGCTCTCCATGTTCGGCAGCACTTATCTATGTGAGCAACTTTTCTCCTCGATGAAGATGACCAAAACATCTCACAGGAGACGTCTGACTGATGAACACCTTCGCTCGATACTGAGGATTTCCTCAGCTCAAAGCCTGAGCCCAAACATTGATGAACTATCATCCAAGAAGAGATGCCAGGTATCTGGCTTGGGCACATCAGATTAGATCAGTGTGCAGCAAACTGAGCAATAATTAATGTTTTCTTTATGCACTTTTTCTTGCTACTCCAAGACATGGGCTTGAATGGTTGATTGATTTTATTATTGTTATTTTATTTTAAAAATTATTATTATTTATTATTATTTAAATCTTATTTAATAAATGAATATGCTTGTTCCATATTCAATATTAAAGCAAATCTTGTTTGGGTCCATGTTAAAAGGTTCATTTGTTCAATACTGGCCCGCGACTTTGTTCAAGTTTTACATTTTGGCCCACTGTGTATTTGAGTTTGACACTCCTGCTTTACACTAATCACTATGCTAGCTGCATGCGCCTAACTAACTAACTATCGCCAATAACTACACGTTACACAGATAGTTACAAGTAACACAGTATTTATTACAACCTAATACACTACGCACGCAATACACTAACAATACAGCACTAAATATACAATCCTCAACTACACTACACGTTCTCAATTCCACCCATCAACTAACTATACAGTTCACACATACAAGTATATTAACAATAACCCACCCGTCTGTACTCACTGTCCCTACGGGGTTACAAGAGGGTTAATTAATTGTTTGCACAACAGAGGCATGCTCTACAGAGGATTGTTTGCAGAGCAGAAGCATGCTCTACAGAGGAACCAAGGCAGGAAACCAGGGTAACCACCAGGGGTTAATCAGGGCCACCAGGGTTCAGGGGTCTATGGGGGGTGAACCAGGGGAGAGCAGGCACACAGGGAACCAGGGGATGAGCAGGATATAGCAGTTGGTGGGATAGGGGTTTGGGAAGGGTTAATCAGGAACCAGGGGTGAGGGTTCCAGGGGTTATAGGGTTATGGGGAGGAGTGGGGGTACGTTGGTGGGATAGTGGGGGGGTTCGTTGGTGGGATAGTGGGGGGGGGGTACTTAGTCCTTCCGGGGTTCCAGCTCGTTGCCCAGGGGATGCTCGTCGTCATGGGGTTGATTCTCCAGGGAGGGAGGCCGCGATGTCCTGAGCGCCGATGCGCTCTCCAGGTGGGGGCCCCGATCCTAACTCTTCCGGAGCGCAGGACGCGCTCCTCTTTCCGGTGGGGGGGTCCCGATCCTGAACCCAGAGTGCCAGGGCCGCCGGATATTTATCCCCCGGCGGCCCGCGCCACGCCGCCCCCATCATCCACGTGGGCCGGCGCAGTGATATGACGCCTTTGATCTCCCGCCTGCTGCACCTAGCATTCCGGACAGTGCGATAGCAATCGCACTGTCGGAATGCGCATAATAGAAGGAGGAGAGGCTTCTCCCCTTCTTCTATCATGTGTAATTATCTCCAGCAGCGCTGGGGATAATTACAACAAAGGGCTCAGATTCTGTTGAATCTGAGCTCTTTGTATCCATCAGGATGACCGGACCCTTGTCCGGTCATTCTGATGCAATTAGCCAGATTGCATCGGTGCGAATGCTTGGGGCACATTCACACCGATGCACCTGGTTTCAGGTGTAGGGGGGGGGAATATATATATATATATACATGTGTATTGATGCTTGGGGCACATCCATACACATGTATACATTAATCATACATTCTAAGGGGGATTATATAAGGGGCCACATTCATATATATAAGGGGGCACAGATAAGGGGATAAGGGGGCACAAGCCCCTACATTATAAGGGGGCACAAGCCTCTACATATATTAAAAGGATCACATATATCCCACAGGGGCCTACATGAGCCCCTGTGGGCCACTAAGGGCAGATGTGCGCAGATGCTGGGAACATCTGCGCACATCCTCCTATAACGTGATTAATGCATGCATATATATCATACATGCACGCACGTGTTTGCATGCATGTATGTATATATATATGCATGCGTCTCAACCCTTCCTCAACAGTAACGCGGGATCATTCCACTCTGATTCAGTAGCCCACCTCCTAAACTCAACACAGTAAGCCTTTGCAGTAAGTTCCCCCTGAAACAAATTACGTAATCTCGACACTGCCATCGAGACCCGATCTGGGTCATCGTAGATTAATCCCAGAGCCTTAAAAAATTCCTCCACCGACCAGAGGGCCCGAGAACCAGGTGGCAGAGAAAAGGCCCAGGATTGCGCGTCCCCTTTAAGCAGAGAAATAACTATACCTATCCTCTGACTCTCATCACCTGACCACGATGGACGCAGCCGAAAGTACAATTTGCAGGATTCTCTAAAACGGATAAAGTCATCCGTACCTCCTGGAAATCGATCAGGAAGAGCCACTTTAGGCTCCACACAAATTTGACCTGCACCAGCTGCCAGAGCATTCTGACATCGTGTGACCGAACCCCGTAGCTCCACAACCTCTAGGGATAGCCCCTGCATGCGGTCAACTAATGCTTCAATTGATGCCATCACAAAACCGCTGAGTAATGGCAGTCACAGTATGGTCGATTATAATGTCACGGCGGGCGTGCACTCAGACTCACAGATAACCAACCAACCAGGCTCTGGGCGAGAGACAAGGGAAGGCTCACCTCCTAGCTAATCCCTGACCTCTTTCCCTGCACTGCTCAGCCCACATGCAGACCTTAATGGTAGGTATGCTGTGTCCCCGTGCCTGGGCTGAAACACCCTAAATTCCCTAAGATGTGAAGAGGGGAAATAGGAGCAGCCTGCTCGCACAGAACCTGGATGGTAGAGATGACACAAAACAACCAAACTAGAAATCACACTTATCTTTCTGAGCTGAAACAGACAACCTTCCTTCCTAGCTTCCAAGACCACAATGATTCCTATAATCCGCTCAGAGCACTGGGATGGTGTGCTATTTAAACTAATGACCCCACCCAGTGCACCTGATGAGAGACGGATCCAGCACGGCTCCAAAACAAACACTAAACTCGTGCTGCTATCCTGGCCGACCTCCGCACATCGTCAGAGTGGGGCATGACAGACCCTTGTATGTGCTTAGCAGTCAGGGTGAGCTCTTAGAGTTTTATAGGGGTCACCTTTATGCTCCATAGTTTGGGATCAAGCCAGTCGGATGTTTATCCATAACTTCCAGCTAACTGCAACATCATCCGTGGCAACTGCAGAATCATTGTTTTCTGGTTCACTTAACTGTCACTGAACTACCTCAGCACGACCATAGGCTTTGAAAAACCGCCATCGACTGCAATCTCCCAAATTTGCGCACGAGCACAGTCATCACTACACCAAGATTGCCGCATAGAGGAATAAAATTTATGTCATGAGTGTGTCAACTATTGACAACTCTTTGCGGTTGTCTAAACTCTATTCCATACACGTCCCCTGATAGGGGACATAACAAGGATTAAACTGATAGGAATAGTACTACTTAACATACCATTCATATCTGGTAGCACAGTAAATTTCACGGCGCACGCGCAGTGCCCCAAATTGTAAGTAAGAGGACCGACCAAGCATCTTTTTCCATCTCCCGGTTCCTAAAATCTATTCCATACACCGGCCCCTGATAGGGGACGTAACAGGGATTAAACTGATAGGAATAGTACTACTTAACATACCACTCATATCTGGTAGCACAGTAAATTGCACAGCGCACGCGCAGTGCCCCAAATTGTAAGTAAGAGGACCGACCAAGCATCTTTATCCATCTCCCGGTTCCTAAAATCTATTCCATACACTTCCCCTGATAGGGGACGTAACAGGGATTAAACTGATAGGAATAGTACTACTTAACATACCACTCATATCTGGTAGCACAGTAAATTGCACGGCGCACGCGCAGTGCCCCAGGTTAAAAGTAAGCGGACCGACCAAGCATCTTTTTCCATTTCCCGGTTCCTAAAATCTATTCCATACACCGGCCCCTGATAGGGAACGTAACAGGGATTAAACTGATAGGAATAGTACAACTTAACATACCACTCATATCTGGTAGCACAGCAAATTATAGATAGAAAATGATGCTTGGTTGGTCCTCCTACTTCCAATTTGTGGCACTGCGCGTGCGCCGTGCAATGTACTGTGCCACCAGATAGGAGTGGTGTGTTAAGTAGTACTATTCCTATCAGTTTAATCCCTGTTACGTCCCCTATCAGGGGACGTGTATGGAATAGATTTTAGACAACCGCAAAGAGTTGTCAATAGTTGACACACTCATGACATAAATTTTATTTTTCTATGCGTCAATCTTGGTGTAGTGATGACTGTGCTCGTGCGCACGTTTGGGAGATTGCAGGCGATGGGGTTTTTTCAAAGTCTATGGTCGTGCTGAGGTAGTTCAGTGACAGTTAAGTGACCCAGAAAACAATGATTCTGCAGTGTGGGGCCATTGTTGGCCTAGTAGGCTTAAATGATCACCTTAGATGATCACAAAGAAAATTAATATTTTTTCTATGCAAAATTATCCAGCCGATCGCTTTTGGTCTGTTCACAATGAAGCAACGACCCTATCATCTGGGGTGTGCCAACATTGCCATTGCCAACACACTCATAGAGGTGGTCGCTTCATTGTGATACGCAAGCCCCTTCACCACAACAAGGTAACGATCACGAAGGGGAATTGACACATGTATGTGCCTTTTTTTTTTTTTTTTTGCAGCCACAGTGCAGCACCAGAGGCCAGAAAAACTAAACATGTACACATGAAAAATTAGGTATTGTTGCAGGTATTGATGTTTTCCAGGCAGAAAGTGCACTAAAACATTTTGGCTTGAACCCTAGTTGGTGGCAGTCATCCGGCATGCAGAGATAAAATACAGCAGCATGTGGACCATTTTTAGCCCAAGGCAGCTCATCTCATCATCACCAGGCCTTTATTAGTCAAATGTATCGCCCACTGTCAGTCCCTTCGGGATCCATGCCTCATTCATCTTAATAAAGGTGAGGTAATCTAGACTTTTTTGACCTAGGCGACTTCTCTTCTCAGTGACAATACCTCCTGCTGCACTGAAGGTCCTTTCTGACAGGACACTTGAAGCGGGGCAGGCCAGAAGTTCTATTGCAAATTGGGATAGCTCAGGCCACAGGTCAAGCCTGCACACCCAGTATTCAAGGGGTTCATCGCTCCTCAGAGTGTCGATATCTGCAGTTAAGGCGAGGTAGTTTGCTACCTGTCGGTCGAGTCGTTCTCTGAGGGTGGACCCCGAAGGGCTGTGGCGATGCGTAGGACTTAAAAAGCTCTGCATGTCCTCCATCAACAACACGTCTGTAAAGCATCCTGTCCTTGCCGGCGTGGTCGTGGTAGGAGGATTACTTTCACCTCTTCCCTTGTTAGATTGCCGTTATGCTGTGACATCAAGCTTATACGCTGTGTAAAGCATACTTTTTTTTTTTTTTTAGGTTTTAAAATATTTTATTTTCATTATCAGAAAAATGACAAGGTAAACATGACTCCAACAGCGGTGTGATTCGGTACCAGATACATCATCATAAAAAGACACCAATTTGTAAAAAGGATGGTAATGAACAGCAGCCGATTACAAGTAGTTGATAAGCAAGTATACATTATGTATATTCCAGGTCCCAAGGGAGACGATCATTTTAATATTAGGTAACACTTTTCATAGTTTGGTATGAGAACAAAGGGGAGACAATACAACAGTCACGTCCCTGATACCAAGCCCAACTATCACAAGCTAAAGCTTGTAAGATGTTAGAAAATAGCCAGAGTCCCTTTCCTTACATTCATCTGAGCTAAGTGAAGGCAATAATTGGGCTTCACTCTGATTAGCAGTGGAGTATCAAGGGGAGGGTCATGGAGGACCAGTAGGTCGTGACTGGAAATTATTAGGTCTTGAGAAACCTGTAATTTGTCCAAGGTGCCCAACGTTTAATAAAGGCGGGATGGGTTCGGGATTCCCATGAGGCGAGTTCCTTAAAACGGTAAAGCTTATCCACCTTGAGCCTCCACTGCTCTACCGAGGGAAGATGGGCCTGTAGCCAAAATTTTGGTATCAGGAGGCGAGCCGCTATCAAAAGTTGCTTGAAGAGAAAAGAGAGAGGTGGAATTGTACCCTCATCGAAGTAGGAGAGCAGGGCTCCATAAGGGGATAATTTAACAGAAGTAGAGCAAATTTGATTACAGATCAGGAAGATATCTGCCCACCACTTACTAATAGGAGGGCATTGCCACCAGATATGGAGGAAAGTGCCTTTCTCCTCTAAGCATCTCCAGCATTTGTTTGATGAAGATCCAGAGAAGTGTGAGGATTTAATTGGGGTAAAATACCAATGTGACAGGATTTTGTATCCGTTTTCCTGGACTCGTACACATCTTCATGACCTATGTGGTATTTCAAATAATGTGGGCAAAATTGAGAGGGGCAGATCAATCCCAGTATCGTTCTCCCAAGTGGGAATGAACGCGGGTTTGACAATTAGGGGGTAGGGAGCGAAGTTTATTATATATCTGTGAGATAAGTTTTTTTGGAGGGTTGGGGTTTACTATAAAGGCTTCATACCATGTAAGAGGACGTAGGAGCTCTCCCTTCTTGTTATTTCTAGAAACAAAGGATTTGATAAGTGATAATAGGGTAAAGTCGCAGGGTTGTGGCTTAAGCAAGGACTTGAGGGTATCTATGGAAGCTAGCGATCCTTGGGATTCAAGGAGGTGAGAAATTGGCAAGGAAGAGGATCTAACTGATTTAGAGGCTGAGTAGCGTGGACCCATGGAAGATGAGCCTAAGATATCACTGATTGTGATGAGGGGGGAGGGAAAAGGTATTGAGCAATGGGAAGAGCTCAGCCATTTCCATGCTTCCAGAGTAGCTTTAATGATTGGAAAGGCTGATAGATTGATTTGGGGAGGATTACTGTAACCTAGGCATAAGGCACGAGTAGGCATCCCTATGATACCTTGTTCCAATGCTACCCAGTATTTCTCTCTCGTATTTCTAAGCCAGTCAACAATTCTGGACAGAAGTATGGCTTTCCCATAGAGTTCTGGATCTGGGAGCCCAATACCACCTACCAAACGGGATCGAGATAGGAGAGAGTAAGAAAGTCTAGCTTTCTTCCCATTCCATATGAAGGCTCTGAATTTCTGTTTAAGAGAGGTGTAAAAGGGCCTAGCTATGGGAATTGGAAGGACTTATTGCATGTACGTGAGACGGGGAATGATAAGAGAAGTGAGGAGGTTTTTTCTACCGAACCAGGAGAGGGTCGGGGCAGAATTGGCAATTTTGTCTATTGTTTTGAATATTGATGCTTTTAGAGGGATATAATTAAGAGCAAATAGGTCTGAAGTATTGGGGCTAAGTTTGACTCCTAAATATGTGATGGTCGGGGAAGACCAGTTGAATGGGGAATTTTCCATTAGAAACAGTTTAAGTCGGGGGGATATTCCAGTACTAATTATGATGGATTTACTCTCATTAATCTTAAAGTTGGAAAGCACACTATACAGGGAGTGCAGAATTATTAGCCAAGTTGTATTTTTGAGGATTAATTTTATTATTGAACCACAACCATGTTCTCAATGAACCCAAAAAACTCATTAATATCAAAGCTGAATATTTTTGGAAGTAGTTTTTAGTTTGCTTTTAGTTTTAGCTATTTTAGGGGGATATCTGTGTGTGCAGGTGACTATTACTGTGCATAATTATTAGGCAACTTAACAAAAAACAAATATATACCCATTTCAATTATTTATTTTTACCAGTGAAACCAATATAACATCTCAACATTCACAAATATACATTTCTGACATTCAAAAACAAAACAAAAACAAATCAGTGACCAATATAGCCACCTTTCTTTGCAAGGACACTCAAAAGCCTGCCATCCATGGATTCTGTCAGTGTTTTGATCTGTTCACCATCAAGATTGCGTGCAGCAGCAACCACAGCCTCCCAGACACTGTTCAGAGATGTGTACTGTTTTCCCTCCTTGTAAATCTCACATTTGATGATGGACCACAGGTTCTCAATGGGGTTCAGATCAGGTGAACAAGGAGGCCATGTCATTAGATTTTCTTCTTTTATACCCTTTCTTGCCAGCCACGCTGTGGAGTACTTGGACACGGGTGATGGAGTATTGTCCTGCATGAAAATCATGTTTTTCTTGAAGGATGCAGACTTCTTCCTGTACCACTGCTTGAAGAAGGTGTCTTCCAGAAACTGGCAGTAGGACTGGGAGTTGAGCTTGACTCCATCCTCAACCCGAAAAGGCCCCACAAGCTCATCTTTGATGATACTAGCCCAAACCAGTACTCCACCTCCACCTTGCTGGCGTCTGAGTCGGACTGGAGCTCTCTGCCCTTTACCAATCCAGCCACGGGCCCATCCATCTGGCCCATCAAGACTCACTCTCATTTCATCAGTCCATAAAACCTTAGAAAAATCAGTCTTGAGATATTTCTTGGCCCAGTCTTGTGTGTCTTGTTCAGTGGTGGTCGTCTTTCAGCCTTTCTTACCTTGGCCATGTCTCTGAGTATTGCACACCTTGTGCTTTTGGGCACTCCAGTGATGTTGCAGCTCTGAAATATGGCCAAACTGGTGGCAAGTGGCATCTTGGCAGCTGCACGCTTGACTTTTCTCAGTTCATGGGCAGTTATTTTGCGCCTTGGTTTTTCCACACGCTTCTTGCGACCCTGTTGACTATTTTGAGAGAAACGCTTGATTGTTCGATGATCACGCTTCAGAAGCTTTGCAATTTTAAGAGTGCTGCATCCCTCTGCAAGATATCTCACTATTTTTGACTTTTCTGAGCCTGTCAAGTCCTTCTTTTGACCCATTTTGCCAAAGGAAAGGAAGTTGCCTAATAATTATGCACACCTGATATAGGGTGTTGATGTCATTAGACCACACCCCTTCTCATTACAGAGATGCACATCACCTAATATGCTTAATTGGTAGTAGGCTTTCGAGCCTATACAGCTTGGAGTAAGACAACATGCATAAAGAGGATGATGTGGTCAAAATACTCATTTGCCTAATAATTCTGCACGCAGTGTAGTTCTTTAAGTGCTCCTGGATTTTAGGGAGAGAGATTTTGGGGTTGGTTGTCATTATCATAACATCGTCGCAAATGCCGCTATCTTATGATCATGACCCCCTAGGTTCAGGCCTCTGATATCAGTGTCTGCCCAAAGCGTAGATAAGAGGGGTTCCATTGCCAGAATGAAAAGGAGGGGGGACAGGGGACAACCCTGACAGGTTCCATTGTGGATTTGAAAAGGAGAGGATAGGTCCCCATTTACCATGACGCAAGCTGTGGCATGGTTGTACATAGCAAATACAGCTTTGACATATGGACCAGGCAGGCCAAAACACTCTAGAACATGAGCTAAGTAATTCCAGTTAATGCGGTCAAACGCTTTCTCAGCATCAGTACTGAGGAGAACAAGAGGAGAAGAGGTATGTTTAGCATGACAAAGCACATTAATGACCCTAGTCGTGTTATCTCTACCTTCTCTATTACGAACAAACCCCACGTGGTCCATATGAATCAAGAGAGGAAGGAGATATGCTAGGCGGTTTGCAAGTAATTTAGCTAAAAGCTTGAGGTCTATGTTTAGAAGCGAGATGGGCCTATAATTTGAGCACAATTTGGGGTCCTTCCCCTCTTTGGGTATTAAAGCTATGTGAGCAATCGTCATGTCACTAGAGAGGGGGATACCTTGGAGGGATTGGTTGCAAACGTTAAGGAGATGAGGTAGCAGTTGCTTCTTAAATGTTTTATAATAAGAGGCTGGAAGGCCATCAGGGCCAGGGCTTTTCCCCACAGGCATCTGGGATAGGGCTATAGAAAGCTCGTCCATGGTAAATGGGGCCTCTAGTGATTGTTTTTGGCCTTCAGAAAGATTCGGTTGAGTTGATAAGAACTTAGCAATGAGCGAAGAATGGGAGACAAGTGAGGGGGGGAGGGAGATTGTAAAGCGCTTCAAAAAAGTCCCTAAATTGCTATTTGGGGATAATAATTGGTGAATGTAGTTATCTGCTCTCCTGGTTTTGACTCTAATAATAAGGAATTTGGTGGCTTTATCCCCATGTGCAAAATATTTGTATTGGGAATTGAGATAGTATTTAGCTGATTTGGTTTGTAGGAGAGCCTTTAATTCAGCTCTAGCTTTGGAGAGTTCCTGGAGTTGGGGTTCAGTTAAGGAGCGTTTGTGGATTGTTTCCAACCTATTTATCTTGGAGAAAAGATTACTAATGTTTCTCTCTCTAAGTTTTTTCAAGTGCGAGCCAATACTGATAAATTCACCCCTAATAAAGGGTTTGTGCGCATCCCAGAGAATTTGGGGTGAGAGATCTGGGTGGGCATTCCGGACAAAGTATTCATCTAATAACAACGCTACTTTTTTTTTTATAGATTCTGGGTTGCCTAGTATGGATTCATTTAGTCTCCAATTAAAACTTTTGGATTTATGCACTGGGGAGGTTACCAAAAGGTAAGAAAGGACACTATACAAATCGTGAATAAAAACTGAATGCAATGATGTGGAGTTGCCAACTTCAAATATTTTATTCAGAATAGAACATAAATCACGGAACAAAGTTTAAACTGAGAAAATGTACCATTTTAAGGGAAAAATATGTTGAATCAGAATTTCATGGGGTCAACAAATCCCCAAAAAGTTGGGACAAGGCCATTTTCACCACTGTGTGGCATGTCCCCTTCTTCTTACAACACTCAGCAGACGTCTGGGGACCGAGGAGACCAGTTTCTCAAGTTTAGAAATAGGAATGCTCTCCAATTCTTGTCTAATACAGGCCTCTAACTGTTCAATCGTCTTGGGCCTTCTTTGTTGCACCTTCCTCTTTATGATGCACCAAATGTTCTCTATAGGTGAAAGATCTGGACTGCAGACTGGCCATTTCAGTACCCGGATCCTTCTCCTACGCAGCCATGATGTTGTGATTGATGCAGAATGTGGTCTGGCATTATCTTGTTGAAAAATGCAGGGTCTTCCCTGAAAGAGATGACGTCTGGATGAGAGCATATGTTGTTCTAGAACCTGAATATATTTTTCTGCATTGATGGTGCCTTTCCAGACATGCAAGATGTCCATGCCACACGCACTCATGCAACCCCATACCATCAGAGATGAAGGCTTCTGAACTGAGCGTTGATAACAACTTGGGTTGTCCTTGTCCTCTTTGGTCCAGATGACATGGCGTCCCAGATTTCCAAAAAGAACTTCGAATCGTGACTCGTCTGACCACAGAACAGTCTTCCATTTTGCCACACTCCATTTTTAATTATCCCTGGCCCAGTGAAAACGCCTGAGCTTGTGGATCTTGCTTAGAAATGGCTTCTTCTTTGCACTGTAGAGTTTCAGCTGGCAACGGCGGATGGCACGGTGGATTGTGTTCACTGACAATGGTTTCTGGAAGTATTCCTGAGCCCATTCTGTGATTTCCTTTACAGTAGCATTCCTGTTTGTGGTGCAGTGTCGTTTAAGGGCCCGGAGATCACGGGCATCCAGTATGGTTTTACGGCCTTGACCCTTACGCACAGAGATTGTTCCAGATTCTCTTAATCTTCGGATGATGTTATGCACAGTTGATGATAGATGCAAAGTCTTTGCAATTTTTCGCTGGGTAACACCTTTCTGATATTGCTCCACTATCTTTCTGCGCAACATTGTGGGAATTGGTGATCCTCTACCCATCTTGGCTTCTGAGAGACACTGCCACTCTGAGAAACTCTTTTTATACCCAATCATGTTGCCAATTGACCTAATTAGTGTTAATTGGTCTTCCAGCTCTTCGTTATGCTCAAATTTACTTTTTCCAGCCTCTTATTGATACTTGTCCATACTTTTTTGGGATTTGTTGACACCGTGAAATTTTGAATCAACGTATTTTTCCTTTAAAATTATACATTTACTCAGATTAAACGTTTGATCTGTCATCTATGTTCTATTACAAATAAAATATTGACATTTGCCATCTCCACATCATTGCATTCAGTTTTTATTCACAATTTGTTTAGTGTCCCAACTTTTTTGGAATCCGGTTTGTATATATTTAAAAAAAAAAAATAAAATATATATATATATATATATATTAGTTAATTTTTATACTGCAGTGTATTTTATAGTGGTCACTTTTGTGCTCAGTTATTGTTTTCACAAAAAAAAGGTCAGATAGCTTAGACAGGGTGTATACGGGTATATTTCATCCATTTCATTTTATGTTTCTGTGTGTCGTAAAAAGATATCAACAGTTTCCCCCATAACAGTGACCTCTACAGTACTCGCCCCTTTATCAATGACCTCCACAGTGGCTGCCCCTTTAACATTGACCTCCACAGTGGCCGCCCCTTTAACAATGACCTTCAGAGTGCTCGCCCATTTAACAGTGCCTGCCCCTTTAGCATTGACCACCCCTTTAACAGTGACCTTCACATTGACCACCCCTTTAACAGTGACTTTCACAGTGACCGCCCCTATGCCAGTGACTTTCACAGTGACCGCCCCTTTAACAGTGACTTTCACAGTGACCGCCCATTTAACAGTGACTTTCACAGTGACCGCCCCTTGAACTGTGACTTTTACAGTGACCGCCCCTTTAAGGGTACATTCACACGACCGTGTGTAATCCTTTCCATTTTGCGGTCCAAAAATAACGGAACCGTGTGTGCGTATTTTGTGGACATATGACTTTCGTTTGTGCTCCGTATGTCTTGTCTGCAAAAAATGGATAGGGAAAATAAAGATAGAGAAAAAAAAAAAAGAATTATTAAGGCCTTCAAAAATATGGAAACGGATCCGCAAAAAACAGATGACATACGGAAACCATTCCGTATGTCATCCGCAATTTGCGGATCGATTGACTTGAATGGGTCTGCGGACCGATCTGTGTGGACAATAGTAGGACAAGCTTCAATTATGCGGACTAGAAATGTGGAAACACTGATGCGGACAACATACTGAACGTTGTCCGCACATTTTATTCACCCATAGAAATGAATAGATCCGCATCTTTTCCACAAAATACGAAACGGATGCGGATCGGATGCGGATAAAATTATTCGGTCGTGTGAATGTACCCTGACAGTGACTTTTACAGTGGCCGCCCCTTTAACAGTGACTATAACAGTGGCCGCTCCTTTAACAGTAACTTTAACAGTGACATCCCCTTTAACAGTGACTTTCATACTGCCCGCCCCTTTAACAGTGACTTAGACCGCAGAGTGAAGGCAAAAGGGCCAACAAGTGCTAAGCATCTCTGGGAACTCCTTCAAGACTGTTGGAAGACCATTTCAGGGGACTACCTCTTGAAGCTCATCAAGAGAATGCCAAGAGTGTGCAAAGCAGTAATCAAAGCAAAAGGTGGCTACTTTGAAGAACCTAGAATATGACATATTTTCAGTTGTTTCACACTTGTTTGTTATGTATATAATTCCACATGTGTTAATTCATAGTTTTGATGCCTTCATAGTCATGAAAATAAAGAAAACTCTTTGAATGAGAAGGTGTGTCCTAACTTTTGGTCTGTACTGTATATATATATATATTGTAAGCATCCAAAGGGTGAGGTTATTGATGGTAAGTATGTGTCACTGAGGCTGCTGCTGTCAGTGATGTAAATCCCGGAGGTAAATGGCAACCAGTGATGTTAGATTGCTGAGTTTGTGGTAGCTGGAACTTGGGTCCGGGATTTAGGAGTGACTGAAGAGTTTGGGTGGGAAGATCACTCCCATACTCCATCTCCTGTGTTACCACCTCACCCAGCTGGAAGCTAATTTAAAAGACACACTGTCAGTATGTGTTTGGTGTTGGTCTGCAGAGGACTTAGGAGCAATCCTCTCCACAGTGTTCCTGAGAAGGGAAAAGACAAGATTCTGCACAAAGGTGACTCCTGTATTTTGCCTGTTTAACAATTGAACTGTTATATGACACATGAGGGCTGAAGATAAGTGCTTTATGTGACTGAACTTTGATGGGCTGAAGCCAAGCCATCCTGTTGGACCAAATTTGAGTTGTGTTTTTTCCAATAAAACCCTTATGTTGCATCCAATCCTGCCGACTGCCTGCCATTTGTACAGCTAATCTCCACAATATATATATATACACAATCCGGTCCATAAATCTTGGGACATCGACACAATAGTAAAATTTTTGGCTCTATACACCACCACAATGGATTTGAAATAAAATGAACAAGATGTGCTTTAACTGCAGACTGTCAGCTTTAATTTGAGGGTGTTTACATCCAAATCAGGTGAACAGTGTAGTGTAGGAATTACAACAGTTTGCATATGTGCCTCCCACTTGTTAAGGGACCAAAAGTAATGGGACAAATGGCTTCTCAGCTGTTCCATGGCCAGGTGTGTGTTATTCCCTCATTATACTAATTACAATGAGCAGATAAAAGGTCCAGAGTTAATTTCAAGTGTGCTATTTGCATTTGGAATCTGTTGCTGTCATCTCTCAAGATGAGATCCAAAGAGCTGTCACTTTCAGTGAAGCTCAAAAAACATTAGGCTCAAAAAACAAAAAAAATTATCAGAGAGATCGCAAAAACATTAGGCGTGGCCAAAACAACTGTTTGAAACATTCTTAAAAAGAAGGAACGCACCGGTGAGCTCAGCAACACCAAAAGACCTGGAAGACCACGGAAAACAACTGTAGTGGATGACCGAAGAATTCTTTCCCTGGTTAAGAAAACACCCTTCACAACAGTTGGCCAGATCAAGAACACTCTCCAGGAAGTAGGTGTATGTGTGACAAAGTCAACAATCAAGAGAAGACTTCACCAGAGTGAATACAGAGGGTACACCACAAGATGTAAACCATTGGTGAGCCTCAAAAACAGAAAGGCCAGATTAGAGTTTGCTAAACGACATCTAAAAAAGCCTTCACAGTGTAACAGGGTTCCGAAGGTGCACTCGGTCCCCCATTGCCCGCAGAACTGTTGCTTATCTTTGGGAATGAGAATCTGTGTTTGACCTCATTCCCAGGGCGGCTTTATTGCTGGGTGGCTCCCTGCTCCTAAGTCTGCCTTGAGCGCCGAGCTGATCACTCGGTGCTCAACTGGTTGGTCTGTCGGTCATGTGACGCTGGCCATGTCACATGACCCTCACTCCCCACTATAAATACAGGCAGCCTGCTAGCCACAGGTTGCCTGTTAATTTCTAGGTTCCTGGCTATCTGTTGGACTACTGAATACTTACCTGATCCTGTTCCCTGACGATCCTCTGCCTGCTCCTCCTGTACTGCGCATCCATCCTGGTATTGTGACCTCGGCTCCCACCTGACTACTCTCTTAGGACTCCTCTTGTACTTCGCTACTCTCCTGGTATTTGACCCCGGCTTCTCCTGACCATTCTTTGCTTAATCCGTTGTACTGCGTAGCTCTCTTGGTTCTGACCCGGTCCGTTCATGTTCCGTATTTTGTCTTGTCTGTCTTCCCTGCACATATCCTAAGTTAGGGACTGCCATCCAGTTGTCCCCTGTCATCAGGACTCGTGAGGCAAGTAGGCAGGGCCAGGGGTGAGGGTGGAGCGCAGTGGTCACTACCCTTCCCCCTGTGTGTGTGTGGACGTGACCATTACACACAGTTCTGGAACAACATCCTATGGACAGATGAGACCAAGATCAACTTGTACCAGAGTGATGGGAAGAGAAGAGTATGGAGAAGAAAAGGAACGCTCATGATTCTAAGCATACCACCTCATCAGTGAAGCATGGTGGTGGTAGTGTCATGGCGTGGGCATGTATGGCTGCCAATGGAACTGGTTCTCTTGTATTTATTGATGATGTGACTCCTGACAAAAGCAGCAGGATGAATTCTGAAGTTTAACAAAAAATGGAGTGGCTCTACTGCTCCGTAGGGTGGAGAGGTGCTCAATATCTAGGTGTAAACTCCAAACACCAGAAAATAAAGAATTTCAAATAATATTGGAGATATGGCACTCAGTATCTGGAAAATTTTGCTCAAAACAAGTCGCTTTATTGATGCAATAAAATATTTAAAATGTCATACAAAGTACGTAATTTGTGCAGAAATTAAATAACATAATGATAAAAAGTCACAATCGACAATATAAAAAATCACTTATAGTGTATATATAAACACACATCAGACAGCAAATGGGTACTTGTCTGTAATCTGATTGAATAGGTCCAGAAGGTTAAATTCTCAACACTAGAGCACTGAATGCGTTATTGCTCAATAGTTTTCAATGAGAAATGTCACCATTGATTCGGTATACATCACCGATTATCATTATTGTAGTGCAGTCGCAGGATTTTCTGATTCAATAATAGAAGTTATTCCGAATATCTATATATCACAGTTCATGGAACTTATCGGATTAATGTTCAGAAGATGTTAGCTCTAGGTGGCGTCCCACCCTTTTTTTTTCAAGCTATTTAAATCCCTTACCTCCACTTCTCAATGCGGTTTTTTCAATCACCGTTTCCTCAGCGCCCCAGATATTCGATTTCTCCTTACTTGTAAATCAGAATGTCTCACTCTGAGGAGTTTTCGAACTTGATATAGGACGAGTTTATCACTTAGGAGGTTATTGGTAAGGGAGGTGTAGCTGTAGATCTCCTTGCGTACGCCAAAAATGGTGGTAATGTGGGGTCCAGGTTCCTCCCAGACGCGTTTCGAAGTCCCAAGGGGTGCTGACTTCTTCCTCAGTGGTGACCTGGCTCCCCCTAAACCACCTCTTTTATACCATCTTTGTTAATTGGTTCCAAATATCCCAAAGATCAGTCCTGGATCACAATCCAGGTACCATAGTGACAAAATCTGGTCTGGATTATTACAATGTACTATACTCAATAATAAAATTGAATATTTTAATGATAAAGTAAATTCAATCAGCAATATAGCTCCCACATTTAATACATCGAAATCTTACTATTAAAAAAAAAAAAAAAAACGCATATGCGGTAATGATGCGGTTTCCATGCGTTTTTTTTATGGTCGATGCGTTTTTTTCAGAAAAGCTGCTGAAATTACATCCTTAGTCATTTACATAAGGGATTTAATGTTATTTGCTTCCTTACTCTCATTATTCACAATAACATGAATTAAAATGTATAAATGAATATAAAAAATATTTAATTAATAAAAGATGTAATAAATAAGTGCACCTTCGCATATTTTTTCATCTGAGAATAGATGGATCAAACTGACACAGTCCAACATGGAGGACTGTTGTCAGATTGGATGAACACGAGATTGTGGCTGAATGGGCGGTGGGTGCCGTCCACCAAGGCACGGCCAGATGTACGTAATTAATATACCATCTGACCATGTGTCGGTGGAAGGCAACCACCCCAGGCTTTAATCTACTACAAAAAGCCAAAGATTTCTAACTCTGCATTTAATCCATGTGGTATAAGGGTGTCCAGTTCAAAAATCCATCTCGATTCTATTCTGGACATTTTCTCCACATGGTTACCTCCTCTCCAATCTACTTCCACTTTCTCTATCGCTGCAAAACATAGATCTGTTTGTTGACCATGATGTTCTTTGAAATGTTTTGACAGTGGGTGGTCCATGTGGCCTTTCCTGATATTATTGAGATGTTCTGCAATTCTTTTCTTTAATGTTCTTTTTGTCCTTCCCACATAGATTTTATTGCATGGGCAACTTATTGTATAAATGACACTAGTAGTATTACATGTGAGGTATTCTTTTATTGTATGTCTGAGTTGGTTAGTCGGGGATATTATTTCCTGTGTCTTTCGTGGGAACTTAGTCGATCGGCAGTTAATACAGGTGCCACATCTATAGAAACCTTTGATATCTAACATTGCCTGTATCGTGGGTTTGTTGATTTTCTCCTTTTTTATTGTAGGGGCTACCTTTAATCCTAAATTGGGGGCCTTACTGTACACAATGTGTGGTGTGATCGGGATCAATGAGCCTATCAGTCTATCTTCTTTAAGAAAATGCCAATGTTTTTTAATTATATGTTGTATTTTTCGATATTGGGCATTAAAGGGTAAGACCATTCTCATAGTCCCCTCATCTTTATTTTTCTTTTTCACTTTAGTTGGATTGAAGAAGGATTTTCTGTCTAATTCTCTCACCTTACTTAATGATGAGTCTACTAAAATTTCTGGGTATTCTCTAGTTACAAATTGTTCCTTCATTTTGCATGCTTCCTCTTCAAATTGCTCCTCTTTAGTGCAATTACGTTTTATGCGTCGGAACTGTCCATATGGTATATTTAGTAGCCATCTAGGTAGATGTCCGCTGGTATAGGGGATCATACTATTTTTCGCAACCTCCTTCAGAAAGGTATTACAGATTACTTTCTCTCCTTCAATTTGGATATTTAAGTCCAAGAATTCGATGTTTCCATCATATATCTTGGATGAAAGGTGTATATTTCTGTCATTCCTATTTAATCCATCTATGAAGGAGGCTAGCGAACTAGTGTCCCCATTCCATACTAGAATAATGTCGTCAATATACCTATACCATAGCACCAGGTCCGTCCCCAGTCGTGGTAAAACACACCTCTCCTCCCAATCTGCCATGAAGAGGTTCGCATAACTGGGGGCGAACCTGGCGCCCATGGCGGTACCGCACTTTTGCACATAAAAACTTGAGCCAAAACAAAAATAATTATGAGACAAAATGAAGTTAGCACTTTCTTCTAGAAAGCTTATCTGTTCTTTTTTGAGTCTACCTTCCATTAATAATTGATCCTTCATAGCTATCGTCCCTTGTTGGTGGTCAATAATTGTATATAATGACCGTACATCTAATGTGCACATTGTCCACTTGGGGTCAAATTTTAACTTCTCTAGAATGTCTATAACTTGTGTCGTATCTCGGATGTAAGTTTTCATATTTATCACTGTCGGCTGAAGATGGGTGTCAATATATTTTGACAAATTACTTGTGATAGAGCCAATTCCGGAAATTATAGGTCGGCCGGGTGGTTGTGTTGGGTTCTTATGTAACTTCGGCAGACAGTAAAAAATTGGCATTCTTGCCTGTGTGTCACATATGTATTCATACTCTTGTCTATTTATTATATTTTGGGAAAGTCCTCTTTCACACAATTGTTTCAACTCTTCTTGATAGACTTTAGTCGGATCGACTTTTACTTTCATATATGTACTCTCATCCTCCAATTGTTTAAGACATTCCTTGTTGTAATCTTCCTCACCCCAAATAACAATGGCCCCTCCCTTATCTGCCGATCTAATCACTATTTTTTCTTTCATTTGTAGTTCCTTTATAGCTTTTATTTCTTGATTCGAAATGTTACATCCCCTATTATTATTTTTGATCTTTCTTAGATCATATTCAACTGATTGACGGAAAGCAATGATTTCCTGACTTAATTCCTGTATAGGATACTTCTTAGATTTCTTTTTTAAATCCGTGTGGGTATATTCTTGTATAACCGTCACTGGTCTCTCCACAGGGTTGAATTCTGAAGTGTTTAGGGTAATATTATCTGCTCATATTCAGCCACATGCTTCAGAACTCATTGGACAGCGCTTCACAGTGCAGATGGACAATGACCCAAAGCATACTGCAAAAGCAAGCAAAGAGTTTTTTAAGGGAAAGAAGTGGAATGTTATGCAATGGCCAAGTCAATCACCTGACCTGAATGCGATTGAGCTGCATTTCACTTGCTGAAGACAAAACTGCAGTAGAGGCCTGGCAGAGTATCACCAGGGATGAAACCCAGCGTCTGGTGATATCTATGCGTTCCAGACTTCAGGCTGTAATTGACTGCAAAGGATTGCAACCAAGTATTAAAAAGTGAAAGTTTGATTTATGATTATTATTCTGTCCCATTACATTTGATTCCTTAACAAGTGGGAGGCACATATGCAAACTGTTGTAATTCCTACACCGTTCACCTGATTTTGGATGTGAATACCCTCAAATTAAAGCTGACAGTCTGCAGTTAAAGCACATCTTGTTCATTTTATTTCAAATCCATTGTGGTGGTGTATAGATCCATGTTAGAATTGTGTTGATGTCCCAATATTTATTCAAAAGATGAGGCAGCACTCCAAGGAAAAAAGGAAAAAACGATGGACCCTTTATTGATCCTCTTTCAACCGCTCAATGCAGTCTTTATCAAGCATAAAAAATGGTGTCTCACAGGGGTATATATACCTAGAATACATAGCAGCAAATTAAGTGACAATCAATCAATAAATAATACAATCATATAAATAAGTGTTAAAAATACATAAGATACAATGATCTGTGTAGCATCAATACAGTCTCCATGGTTATGTTCAAATGTGCAAATTGACAATATTCATAATTCATACAAACGTACACTTTAAAATGTGTAAATGAACCCCTTAGGGACTCATGACGTACCGATACGGCATGTTTCCCGAGTCCTTAAGGACCTATGACGTACCGGTACGTCATGTGTTGTTCCCATTGAGCAGGCACCACGGCTAAATGCGCGGGGGAGTCCCGTGACCCCCCCCCCCCGTGTCGGCGATCTGAATTGACCTGCGGTTTGCGGCGATCTGTGGTTTGCGGCTTTTTATTGTGCGGGCGGCGGAAGTCGGCGATGCCATTGGGTCCCCATGGGGCTGTGGGGGGGACCCGATGGCATGGAAGGCAGCGCGATGCCTAAGGAAGGCATTGCGCTGCCTTCTGATAAAGAGCCTGTGAGATCCAGCCCCACAGGCTGGAAGCTGTATGAGTAATACACACAGTATTACTCATACAGCCAATGCTTTCCAATACAGAAGTACCAATAGTACCAATCTAACCGTCACCTCATCCCGCAAAAAATGAGCCCCGACCTGAGACAATCGCCCAAAAAATAAATAAAATATGGAGACACTAAAACATCATTTTTTTTTTTTGTTTTAAAAAAGCTGTTATTGTGGCCGCGGCCACGGTCAGTAAGGTGACAGGAGGGGGCTAGACAGTGGCTGGGGTGTGCCTGGAGCCACGGGACGTGGGCCTGCCTAAAAGAGGGCCAACCCTAGGGAGAGTAGGAAGAAAAGGGGGGGGAAAAGGGTGGGTGAAGTGCTGGTCGGCGGGCGCGGTGACGGTGAGTTGTGCGAGGGGGTTTAAGTAAGGGGACCTGGCCCCTCCCACAATAACAGGCTGCATGCAGCCTTAACTATTTGTGGCCGCGGCCACGGTCAGTAAGGTGACAGGAGGGGGCTAGACAGTGGCTGGGGTGTGCCTGGAGCCACGGGACGTGGGCCTGCCTAAAAGAGGGCCAAGAAGACACCGGGTAGGAGAAGTGCTGCTGTTTAATGCATGTGGAACAGGGTTACAAAACCAAGGAACGGAATACCTGCCGGGTTTCAGTCAGCGGATCCGGGATGTACCGGGAAAAACAGGCAGATCTCCACCTACCCATGTGACGGATGACGTGCGGAGGCGTCCCGTGCTTGGAAGCCGCTGAAGCCGCTCCGATGCGGAATGAATGTCCTGATATGGTTTTGGGGTCCACCCCCAACCCTGCGACCAGGGATCTGATGTGGGAGACAAACTGTGGCGTGGATAGGGGTTTCCCTTGGAATGGCAGCAACGGAGACTCTGGATCGGGAGATGGTGTGGAACCCAGGAGATGTTGGAGTACCACCACTGGACACCAGGCGTTCCCGGACTTGAAGAAACGGATCAGTATGGGAGGACCGGTTTGGGACGTCTTGGTGGAAGGCAGGCTTAATACCAGATGATCCTGGCTCCAGGATAGCTGCTTCTTTTTCAGGAAGATCGTTTTCAGGGAGGAAACTGAAAATTCTCCTGGACGAAGGAAGCCGTAGAAGCTGAGGTACATGGCGGCCTTGATGACCAGACTAGTGGAATGGCCAAAAGGATTGCCATCTAGGGATGCAGACAGCTGCCTAAACAGCTCACCGGAGACCGGCCGACGGGACGGGTTGGAGTCTTTACTGTTTTTCTCAATGCCCCTGAGCGTGGCCTTGACGGCTTGGGATGTGAACGCCGCGCGTACTTCTGGGTTCTGAAGGGCTAAGAAATGCTGTGCCCCGGCCAGGTACAAACGGATGGTGCTGGGTGCCAGCTTGAGGTGGACATGGCAATGGGCCATGAAAGCCATGATGTACGCAATGAAGGACATATCCTGTTGGGGATGGTCCCTGGAAAACTTTTGGAAGTGGTTCCAACCTGTGCCGTAGTTGCGAGCCGTGTTGACCGAGAGGGATTGGTGCCTGAGGTCCTCGGCGGTTGCCAGCAGAGACCTCAGTCCAACATCAGGTCGCTGAAGCCGGGAATCCGGGCCCCGGTCCGGTCTGCTTCTGGACATACCTGAAAGAAGGTGTGAAAATTGAACCTCGATAAGGCATCGGCCGCCGTGTTGCTGGCACCTGGGATATGGGAACATGAAAAATGAAAGTTATGGGTCATGGCTAGCCAGACCAGTTTGCGCAACAAGGACATGACCCTGGCCGACTTAGCTCGGCCTTTGGAGATGATGTCCACCAGGTCCTGACTGTCAGATATAAACATGACGCTGGAATTCGCCCAGAGGTGACCCCAGACGGATGCGGCCGCCACGATGGGGTAACATTCCAGGAACGGAGATGAGCTGAGGGACTGGGGGTCGGAACTGACCTGAGGAGGCCATGGGCCAGCCAGCCACTGGGACCCGAAGATGGCCGCGAAACCCCGGGATGCTGCGGCATCAGCAAACACCCTGGTGGATGACTGGGACCATGAGGGGACAAACAGGCTGACCCCGTTCCAAGATAACAGAAAGCTGTCCCACATGCGCAAGTCTGCCATGGCAGCCCTGTCCAAGTGGACAATGCTGCTGGGTTCGGAGGCTGAGGGAAGGAGCGAGAGCAGCCGGGAAATGAAGGCCCTGCCCTGGGGCATGACCCTTAAGGCAAAGTTCAGCCGACCCAGGATGGACTGTAGCTCGACCTTGGTCACCTGGGAAGAGGTGATGGCCCTGGCCACGACTTCCCGTATCTGGGACAGCTTTGCCTCTGGAAGCCTGGCTTCCATTCTGTCTGAGTCCAGGACAATGCCCAGGAAGGTGATGGAAGTGACCGGCCCCGCGGTCTTTCCCTGCGAGATTGGGATGGAAAGGGCGGCAAAAATCTCCAGGAGGGAGAGCAGCCCGGATGGCCGACATAGCGGAGGTTCTATGAGGAGGAAGTCGTCCAGGTAATGGATGACCGCTGGGGCACTGCCGTGGTGGATCAGGATCTAGTGCAGGGCCTGCGCCAACTGGTCGAATAACCACGGGCTGCTTTTAGAGCCGAAAGTCAACCTGTTGGCAAAATAGAACCTGCCCTCCCACCTGATACCATAGAACTGCCAAAGGTGAGGGGCGATGGGCAGCAGTTTGAAGGCGTCCGCTATGTCAGTTTTAGACAGCCAGGCGCCTTTCCCGGCTCTGAGAATGAGGGAAATGGCTTAGTCTATGGACGCATAGGTCATGGAAAATTCTTCGGAAGGAATGAGCGAATTGATGCTGGGGATGACGGAATCATGGGGGGCGGAGAGATCGTAAATCAACCGTTTTTTATTCGAATCTTTTTTGGACACGATGCCTATGGGGCTGATCCGCCAGCGAGAGAAAGGAACCTGGTTGAAGGGGCCCAGGAGGAACCCTTTCTCAACCTCCGAATTCAGGAGTTCCTGCACAGCGGTGGGATCTGACCTGGCTGACTGCAGATTGTCGCACTCCCAGTTGGAATGGGGTAGTGCCACCAACCCTGTGTCAAACCCGGAGCAGAGGCCAGTGATCAGGAAGTCCACGAACCCCGGCACCGGATGGTCCCGTAACAGGAGAGCCAGGAGGTCGATGTCGCAGTCGGCTAGTCATAGGCGCTTGTAAGCCTTCTTGGGACATGTGGACCTGGGGTGAGCCCTGAAGCAGATGGAGCAGATGTGCAGAGCCCTGCACCCGCTGAAGAGACAGGAACCAAAGTTGAAGTTATTGCAAACTTGGCTGTTGCCAAGGTAAACAATGGGTCTACCCAACTTATCGGTGGTGGAGGGACTGCGGGGGACCCCGGAGGGGCCTGGAATAGCCTTGTCTGGTTGGGCCGTGGCCGTTTGAGGACACCACTCAGTAGAGTGAAAAATCGACTGGCAGGTCGAACAAGCGGGGGCCCGGAGACCGGCGAAATGCTGGCAGAACAACTCCATGTCCAGCATGGCCCAGTTGACGGAGAACTGAAACTGGGCAAGCGCGGCGGCGGCCTTGGCTGAAAAGGAGCGGTGGTAGTCATAGAAAGCCGTGCCGCCGTACTTGTGCCCCAGTCCAGTGACCCTGTGTAGATACGTGTCCAGCTCCTCCCGGCGGGCCGGAAAAGCGGAGCAGAGCACGTCTCTAAACAGGCCGAAGGCCAAAACAAACTCGACGACAGAGAGCTTGCGGTTGAGACGTCCATCCTTGGCCCGAAGGACCACCGAGACCTCCCCGCAGTCAAAAGTCTTGTTGTCTGCGGCATCGTGGGACGCAATCAGGATGGACGCGAGATTCACGTCCTTGCCCGCCAAGATGTCCCTCCTGATGTGGTCCGGCACCAAGTGCGCAGGAGCCACCACCGGAGCAGCCGGGGACGTACCTGGAGCCGGAAGCTGAGATAGAGGGAGATCGGAGACGGGGACCACCGCCTGGGAAGACGCCGGTGTTCTGGACTCCAAGTCCACCACCCTGGTCCTGATGTCGGCAACGGACGAGATGAGCGAATCCAAGGAGGCCTGCAACAGCACCAGGGACTGCTGGATGGCTGGGGGTGGATCTTCCCTTTCAGGAGCGCTGGGCTCGGTCATCAATAGACGGTATAACTCGGCCTTCCTGGCTGACGCTGGGTGTCTGATGCCTCTCTTGGCCAATTCCGCCACGAGCCTCGGCACAGTCCATCTTCGGAGGGCAACTGGGCCGCCTTGGCTGGAGACCGACGTACCCGGGAGGGACAATGTGTCGTCGACGTCAGAGACCTGTGACATGTCTTCAACAATAGCAGAGACCTTGCAACACCTGGAATTAGAGACAACAATATGGCCGCTGGAGAGGTCATGGGGACGTGCACCCTGACTATGAAGGTCGCAGATGAACGTATAAGAGGACGTACCTGAGAGCGTGGAATCAAGACCCTTGTCTTACCGTCAGAGGATGGACGGGAACGAACCGGCTGGCCCTGAGGACTGGAAAAGTTAGGAGTGACGTGAGAAAAAAGCCGCGCGGGACTGGAAACCATCGCGGGTGCG
Organism: Bufo bufo; assembly: GCF_905171765.1. Classification (NCBI taxonomy): domain Eukaryota; kingdom Metazoa; phylum Chordata; class Amphibia; order Anura; family Bufonidae; genus Bufo; species Bufo bufo. The sequence goes on from NC_053393.1 coordinate 263,358,308, forward strand.
CGCGGACACAGCGTAGTGTCGCCTAATGTGGGGACAGGGAGACGTGGATAAAACATGGGCCAGGAAGAAGGGCACCAGGAGGCGGAGACTAGGGACTGCGGTAAGAAGGGGCCTGAGAGAACCGAGACGCGTAGCGATGCGTAGTCCGAATGCACCGGCTGCCTACCGGGAAGGTGGCTGCACCTGAGGCTGACGAGCCCAGGACCGACCCCGACGCTACCAGCCACCGTGGATGGAGAAGACACCTGAGCGCCTCAGGGCCCCTGGCAGGGAAGACACCTGAACGTCTCACCTGAGACGGACAGAGGAGACACCTGAGCTCTTCAGGGTGCTGGGACAGAGAAGACACCTGAACGCCTCAGGCAAGGATGGACAGAGAAGACACCTGAACGCTTCAGGGTACCTGGACAGAGAAGACACCTGACCGCCTCAGGCAAGGATGGACAGAGAAGACACCTGAACGCTTCAGGGTACCTGAACAGAGAAGACACCTGAACGCCTCAGGCAAGGAAGGACAGAGAAGATACCAGAACGCTTCAGGGTACCTGGACGGAGAAGACACCTGAACGCCTTAGGCAAAGATGGACAGAGAGGACCCATGAACGCTTCAGGGTACCTGGACAGAGAAGACACCTGAACGCCTCAGGCAAAGATGGACAGAGAGGACCCCTGAACGCTTCAGGGAACCTGGAAAGAGAAGACACCTGAACGCCTCAGGCCAAGATGGACAGAGAAAACACCTGAACGCTTCAGGGTACCTGGAAAGAGAAGACACCTGAACGCCTCAGGCTAAGCAGGACAGAGGAGATACCTGAACGTCTCGGTTGAGAGCGAGAAAAACATCCCAGCGTGCCTCCTGGGAGGCAACCCGGGATGTCGGGAAGAGGAACTGCCAGGAGCAGCCCAAGATTACCTACCTGAACCCTCAAGTATGAGTTTTCCCGCGAGCGGCCGACAGCGATTTTCTGCAGGACCTAACCTGACGTCAGGAAAGTCGAGATAAGGTACGACGGGGACCACGAACGCTACTGGCACCTGGGAAAGGAACACACATGTGAACATAGGGAGCAACAAGGCCGGAGCCCCCAAGGGCCCCGCTGGAAGGCCGTGGGTAGGCCGGGGCGTGAAAGGACCCGGAGCGCCACGGAGCTGACCTGAATGTGTGTAACGGAGACCGTGGCGCATGCCAGCCTGGCAGGAGCGGGGCCTGGGGGTGGACATGCCGGGCCAGGCACGGCGACCTGGATGGGGCAATGTGGGACGTGGAGGGGGTGTGGCCCGTGAATTGCCCATCTGGCCACCTGTGATGGGCAATTAACGCGTGCCAGGGGTCAGACCACCCTGATGTTGGTCATGACCAGAGAGCCATCCCCGCCGGCCCAGCCTGGGCCTGGAGCGGGACCTGGCCTGCCTGCAACTGCAGGCTGGCCACCATGGGATCCACGGCTGCAGAAGCAATGAATTTACATGTGAATTACCAGGTTCAGAGTGTCCATATGTGAGTCCATTCAGCAGGTGTCCCATCATCCAGGATGCCTCTAGGCACAGGCCAACTGTGCCTACAGACAGAATCTAAGCAGTAAATGATGAGAGTAAGTCGTCATAGACTCGGTGACCTGAGTGCGTGGACTCAGTCTGATTTTATATGGCCCTTGAAGATAATATTCTCATCATTTACGGTAGGGGACACTATACTGTATGTTATGATCATGATAATTGTGTCCTACTAATATCCTCTATGCGATATCTGATATGACGCCGCAGAGCGGTAATGTAACTCTGTCTATTCCCTCTGATACAATAGACATCTAAGGGCTGAGATCTTGGTTTGCGGCGCTAACTACAAACGCTTGTAGCCACTGGGTCACATCATTATTTGCGGCGGGGGGAGGAGGCCGGGATTGAGCTCCCCTCTGTGCGCCCCCCCCCCCCAGGCGGCCAGCGTGCAGCCGTGAGCCAGATCCCGAGGCGGCCGCGCATGCGTCCTACCTCTCGCGAGAGGACGGACGCCACCGGACGGCGGAGAGGGGAGCCTGCGGCGGCCGAAGGCGATGAGGAGGAGCGGGCCAGCGGCCGGCCACGGCCCGGCAGGCAGACAGACCGGAGCCCACCACGGGAGGCGTGTGGTGATACTTACCTGGGGCGCGCGCTTACCGGAAGTGATGTGCGTCACATGAAGTGCTGGTCGGCGGGCGCGGTGACGGTGAGTTGTGCGAGGGGGTTTAAGTAAGGGGACCTGGCCCCTCCCACAATAACAGGCTGCATGCAGCCTTAACTATTTGTGTAAAACTTACATAAATAATAAAAAAAAGTATACATATTTGGTATCGCCGCGTTCGTATCGATTGGCTCTATAAAAATATCACATGACCTAACCCCTCAGATGAACACCGTAAAAAATAAAAAATAAAAACTGTGCTAAATAAACCATTTTTTGTCACCTTACATCACAAAAAGTGTAAAAGCAAGCGATCAAAAAGTCATATGCACCCCAAAATAGTGCCAATCAAACCTTTATCTCATCCCGCAAATAATGAGACCCTACCTAAGATAATCGCCCAAAAACTGAAAAAACTATGGCTCTCAGAATATGGAGACACTAAAACATGATTTTTTTTTTTGTTTCCAAAATGATATTATTGTGTAAAACTTACATAAATAAAAAAAAAGTATACATATTTGGCATCGACGCCTTTGTATCGACCGGCTCTATAAAATATCACATGACCTAACCCATCTTGCCTCACAAAAAGTGTAATATAGAGCAACCAAAAATCATATGTACCCTAAACTAGTACCAACAATACTGCCACCCTATCCCGTAGTTTCAAAAATGGGGCCATTTTTTGGGAGTTTCTACTCTAGGGGTGCATCAGGGGGGCTTCAAATGGGACATGGTGTCAAAAAAACCAGTCCAGCAAAATCTGCCTTCCAAAAACCGTATGGCATTCCTTTCCTTCTGCGCCCTGCCGTGTGCCTGTACAGCTGTTTACAACCACATATGAGGTGTTTCTGTAAACTACAGAATTTAGGGCTATAAATATTGAGTTTTGTTTTGCTCTTAACCCTTGCTTTGTTACTGGGAAAAATGGATTAAAATGGAAAATTTGGCAAAAAATTCAAATTCTGAAATTTCATCTCCATTTGCCAATAACTCTTGTGGAACACCTAAAAGGTTAACGATGTTTGTAAAATCTGTTTTGAATACCTTGAGGGGTGTAGTTTCTTAGATGGGGTCACTTTTATGGAGTTTTTACTCCAGGGTTGCATCAGGGGGGCTTCAAATGGGACATGGTGTCAAAAAAAAAACAGTCCTGCAAAATCTGTCTTCCAAAAACCGTACGGCATTCTTTTCCTTCTGTGCCCTGCCGTGTACCCGTACAGCTGTTTACGACCACATATGGGGTGTTTCTGTAAACTACAGAATCAGGGCCATAAATATTGAGTTTGGTTTGACTGTTAACCCTTGCTTTGTAACTGGAAAAATATTATTAAAATGGAAAATCTGCCAAAAAAGTGAAATTTTGAAATTGTATCTCAATTTTCCATTAATTCTTGTGGAACACCTAAAGGGTTAACGACGTTTGTAAAATCAGTTTTGAATACCTTGAGGGGTGTAGTTTATAGAATGGGTGGTTTCTATTATGTAAGCCTTGGAAAGTGACTTCACACCTGAACTTGTCCCTAGAAATTGGTTTTTTGAAAATTTCAGAAAAATTTCAAGATTTGCTTCTAAACTTCTAAGCCTTGTAACATCCCCAAAAAATAAAATATCATTCCCAAAATTATCCAAACATGAAGTAGACATATGGGGAATGTAAAGTCATAACTATTTTTGGAGGTATTACTATGTATTATAGAAGTAGAGAAATTGAAACTTGGTAAATTTGGTATTTTGTTATGCAAAAAAATTAACTTTTTTGACCCAATTTTAGCAGTGTCATGAAGTACAATATGTGACGAAAAAACAATCTCAGAACGGCCTGGGTAAGTAAAAGCGTTTTAAAGTTATCAGCACTTAAAGTGACACTGGTCAGATTTGCAAAAAATGGCCAAGTACTTAAGGGGTTAAACACAATGAATACATGTTACATCACCTGTGCATAATAAGTGTCAGCAATAGCTGTAATTCATAAAAAACAACTCACATAGCGGGGACAGACATGCGGCGCCAAGATCCGCGTGCTCAAAGTAAGACTGCGCATGTCCAGAACCCTAGCAACCACAACTCAAGCAAACGAAGCCAGGAGACGCCACCAGAGTCACATGATCGATCACATGACCATCAACATGACTCGTGCAGCCATCGCTAGACTATGCCGAGAGGAGCGCTTGGAAATGCCACGCCAGCGGGGAGGGGCAATCGTACAGAGGTCAACAACACCAGTGAAACTGGCGTCGTTGCCCGTGCCCCAGCAACAACCGGCCGCCCACTGCCGGCAAAGCGCACACAAAGTAGACCAAAGGGCAACACAGTCACAACTATAGAGAGATGGGGAGACAAAAGGCACAAGAGAATGATCAAAAGACCAATCGATGTAGATAACAAAATGTCTAAATTTTGTAGGTAAAGACATCCATTTAACCGCTGTACTCAGGATACATATATGGGAGCGATCATGGTACCTTTTATGTTAAAGAACACAAGGGGAAAGAAACTCCTATAAAGTAAATACCAAACATCTTATGGGTAAATAGAGGGGGCCCAGTAGTTATATTATTTTCATGATCATCACCACGAGCCTATAACGGGAGAGAGGCCCAGGACACGTCCATGCCCAAAGACTTCTAACCCAAAATCACCCCCAAACCCCGCAAACCGGTAAATTAGGACCACCAATCACTTCTCAAATCCATATACAAGCGGCCAGAATAATTAATAATAAACATAAAATCATTGTGCCCTATGAATCCCCCTCCTCCCAAGTTTCATATGAAAATTGACCCAGGATCCCACGTCCGCCATCTATCCAAACCGCTGCGAAAGCATTGATAAATAAGATCTAAAAGAAAAGAAGAGAAGGAGGAAAGATAAATATACATATACATACATTTATCAAAATGATATTTAAAATTAGTGACACCATTTGTGTTCACATAACTAGAGCAGAAATAACAAAGAACCGCCAGGCTGATGAGGAACCCACATTTACATCACACTCCATTTGAACTCAACATTAAGACCAAATGGTCTCAGAGTGTGTAGGCGATGGATCCAACGTAGCTCTCTCTGTTCGAGAGCCAATGTCTGATCAATCTTTTCTTTTACGTCTAATCGTGAAACGATGGTTGTTTAAATGTGTCTTCATGTCACATGTTGTCTCCCCAACATATAGAAGACCACATGGACACGAAAGCACATAAATAACATATGCACTATCGCATGTCAGGAAATGTCGAATGTCATATTGGGTCCCAGATGTGGGATGAATAAATCTGTCACCCTTGATCATAAATGAACAGTTTACACAATTCAAACAGGGGTAACATCCCCTTCTACGAGACCCAATGTAAGTTTGTGCAAAACCCTTAGTCGGAATGTCAGCCCGAACTAATTTGTCACGCAAATTGGTAGGGCGCCTATAGGATAAAAGAGGGGGTACAGTGAAAGCTTCAATATATGGCAGATTACTCTTCAGAATAGACCAATGTTTGCGAATGATCTTAGCAACCATTCCACTTTGTTCAGAATACGTGGATATAAATGGAATTCGTACCACTTTATTGATATGGTGTCAGTTCTAATCTGCTGTGGATACCTAACCTTGTCCAAATGCTTGTGGATCACCCGAGAGGGATATCCTCTCTGTCGGAATTTATGCACCATCTGAGCATAACGAGTAGGTAATATATCAGGATCCTGTAGTATCCTTTTAACCCTAAGCAGCTGGCTATATGGTAATGAGTCAATAGTGGATCTAGGGTGACAACTATTGTAATGCAACAAAGTTTTAGAATCAGTTGGTTTGGTTTGGTAAAAATATCAGTAGATAATTTGTCACCAACCACGGTAACCATGGTGTCCAAGACTTGTGTGTCAGAATGTGTCAGAGTAAATAAGATATCGGGATCCATTTGGTTAAAAAAAAAGTGTGGAATAACTCCAAAGATGAAGAATCACCATGCCAGATAAGGAAGACATCGTCTATGCAACGCCACCACCCCAGTACATGACTGAAGTGGTGTGATACATAGACAAGGTCCTCCTCGAGGCCCACCATGAAGTCATTAGCATAAGTGGGTGCCACATTTGACCCCATGGCGGTCCCTCATAACTGCAGGAAAAAAACAATCCATAAATAAAAAATAATTGTTCCTCAGTACCAGATCCAAAAGTTGAATAATAAAATCCTGACACTCCACAAAGTATTCGCTGTCAACAGACTCCTCCAGACAGCAGACACTCCCCTTGAGTGGTCAATGGAGGTATAGAGACTTGTGATGTCAAAAGAGGCCACAAGACAACCATCAGGTAGTGTGATATCAGAGATCTTTTCAAGAAAATCACCCGTATCTCTAATGTAGGATCTAGCACTGATAGCACATTTACGAAGTAGACGATCCAAAAAGATGGAAATGTTGGAGAAAATGGATCCAGTACCATCAACAATAGGCCGACCTGGAGGGTCAACCATGGACGTATGGATCTTTGGCAACACGTAAATGACAGGTGTACGTGGATGTTGTATAACCAAAAAAGTATATAGTTCCTCATCAATAATGTCCCGACTCAAAGCAAAATCGAGGACCTTCTTGATGTGTCGAGCAATATCAAATCTAGGATCACCCATCAATGTTCTATACACATTCTGATCACTCAGTTGTCTCCTGATTTCAAGAATATACTCGGAGGTGTCCATGACAACATCCGCACCCCCTTTAACAGCAGCTTAGATAGTGAGGCTGTTGTCATGGAAAAACCCCTCAAGCAATTCAATATCAGAGGTAGTCATATTGGAGTATTTAAGTGGTGTGTTGGCAACCTCATTGCGTAATGTAGTTATATCACTCTTAGTGTATAATCCGAATGGTCTCAACCTCAGCTCAGTTCGTGCCACTGTACCAGTCGATTGACCTGGAGGGGGTCGGTCCGCAAACCAAACCTTGAGTTTGATGTTCCTATATAGGCGCTGCCTCCAAATGGAACCAATCAACTTTGGTAGAGGGACAGAAAGAAAGACCCTTCGACAATACATCAATTTGCATATCAGACAAAGATACACAAGCATTTGGACAAGTTTAGGTATCCACAGCAGATTAGAACTGACACCATATCAGTTCAAGTTGGGTATGCATGCGGACGCACGCAGGTGACATTCACTCCTCCCTCTCAACCGTTGACCGCCAGCCCGCACCTTCGCGGCTGTTATGTAACTGCAGCCGCAGTCGCGACCCACCGTTACCGTCCTTGCCGCTCACTGATGTCCTGATGCCCTGTTCTCCATGTCCCTGCTACTGGTTGCCGGCGGTCTCCTGGTTTGGCTGAGAAGGGGTGACGGTTTTGTTTGCCTCGGATGTGGACAGGTGCTGGGAACCGGATCACTGGAAATCTGGGAGATGCCTGTGGGGTTCCGGAGTTGCCTGCCCCTCGCCCAGCGTGTTTGTCTTCCCATGCAGCATGAGAGGACCGAAGACGAGGTGAGAAGGGCAGGAGCCGGCCATAAGGGATCCCAGTGAAAAACTCGGCCGCTGCTGTGAGAAACTCTATTTTGGGAGAGCACTGTGATTGAGGCTGTGCATTTATACAGAGACACGGGAGTTAAGGGGGATAAGAAGGAAGGGAATGTTGAGTTGTAAGATAAACGACACAGTCTTATTAGCGTTCTCTCTGTCCCTAAATAGCTAAATAGTTAAAACACACTCAGGACTGAGTTTTTTTTGGCTGGGAACAGAGTACTGTGGAAAAGAACCTCTCCCCTGAATCCTTTTTTTCCCTCCCTCCAATTTAGCGGTGGTCCCCGTGAAGGATAGTGCCGTTACAGACGACATCGGGTAGCCCGAAACTTCATTACTGGGCTCCCTGAGAAGATGACCGGGAAATGCAGCCCAAGCGTGGGGCGTACAATTACAGCGAATTGCAAAGGCCTTCATTAGAGGGATTGTGATAAAATATACGGCAATATACCAAAAAAAAATCTAGGGGGAAAATATTAGAATTAGAGCATGAAGTAGAAATATACAAGAAAAAATATATTGGAAATCTTATAAAGCAAAATTATAAAGAATGGACAGAGAAAGTCACCAAATTGGAAAATGAATTATCCCTGATGGTGGAAAGACATAAAGATCATTTTGTGAGAGATAACTACATACACGCGCATATACCCGGTAAAAAGCTAGCTGCATTGGTGGCAGCGCAATCGAATAAAAGCAGGTATATACACTGTTTGGTAGACAAATCCGGACACAATATTACTGAACAAATGGTTAAAATGGAACTGCTCCAAGAATATTTTAAGGGTATATACTGTAGTAAAACAGTGAAAAACCCAATGCAAATACAAAATTTTTTGGAGACAGTCACCATTAATATGTTTACGATAGAGCAGAGGGATATGTTGGAAGTTCCTTTAGAGTCAGCAGAAGTGGACAATACATTACTAAAAATAACTAAAAATAAATCCCCCAGTATAGACGGTATACCGTTTGAGGTGTATTTTCAATATAGAGAAATATTGATCCCGAAACTACTTGAAATGTGGACTGCGTCAAGAGAAACAGGAAGATTGCCCGACTCTTTGAGGGAAGCATTGATCACTCTTATTTTAAAACCAGGCAAAAACCCTATTTTCCCAGACTCATATCGGCCTATTTCTTTGATCAATACAGACAATAAAATATTAGCAAGAATATTGGCTGCTAGGCTTAGGGTCCATTCACACGTCCGTTATAACACTCCGTTTCCGTTCCGATTTAAAATCGGAATTTTTTTTCGGATCCATTATTTTCAATTGTCTCTGCAAAAATGCGGACACCAATCATAGTGCTGTCCGAATCACGGAATCCGTTCCGTTTTCCTATTTTCGAGTATGCGGATCCTGAAAAAAAATTAAGCTTGTCCTACTTTCTGTCAGTTTTTCTGGTCCATTGTCCATTCAAGTCAATGGATCCGCATAAAAACGGATGACATGCACAAAACCATCCGAATGTCATCCATTTTTTAACTGATCCGTTGACAGGAAACAAAAAAAAATTATTAAGTCCAGCCCTCAGTGCCTGTGGTGAGAGAAGTTCAGGTCATCTTCTGCTCTCCTGCAAAATGGCATATTAAGTGGACCGATTGAGCACTATGATCCAGGAACGGCCCTCTCTATGGGATACCAGACAAGAGGCCTACCAAAATAGGTCGCTAAAGGGTCGGTGTTGGGAGGAAATTGACCATGAACTTTTGCCATCCTCCTGGGACTCAGGCAACTTAGCCAAGAGGGAAAAAATAAGTGAGTAAATATATTATAATATGTGTAATTTTATTTTTTCCATCTGTCCTAGAGCAGTATACTGTACGTGCTTGTCATTTTTTTGTGCTATTAGAAAATTGCAGCTTGCAGACATGTGCATTCACTGCATTTATCAGAGATTTAAAACCTGATGAAGACGCCCTAAATTAGGGCATTTGAGATGCACTCTGGTGCTCCATATCAATTTACCCCCCCCCCAGGGGGTTAATATCCACGCGTGGCTGAGAGACTAGACGCTGACACATAGATGGTCAATGCAATCTCTAACTTTTATTACATGGGGTAAGCATATATACATCTTCAGAAGAGGGCAGTCCTCACTGAGGCTTAAACATTGTTTCATTGGTCAAAAAGGAAGAAGAGATAAGAGAGAGGAGATAATACACCAGGTTCTGCACACTGGGCCCTACTTTGGAATGTGAACTAATGTAAACATCTGGTTACCGTCGCCATTTTGTAATGGCTTCTATTCTAACAATAATACTGCATACGTCATATGTGACACTTCAAAGAGGTGCTTCTCTATAGGCAGTGAATAATATATACATATCATCGAGCCATATGATTGGCTTATACACTCCTTCACACTCTATATACAAACCGGATTCCAAAAAAATTGGGACACTATACAAATCATGAATAAAAACTGAATGCAATGATGTGGAGGTGCCAACTTCTAATATTTTATTCAGAATAGAACATAAATCACGGAACAAAAGTTTAAACTGAGAAAATGTAGCATTTTAAGGGGAAAATATGTTGAATCAGAATTTCATGGTGCCAACAAATCCCCAAAAAGTTGGGACAAGGCCATTTTCACCACTGTGTGGCATCTCCCCTTCTTCTTACAACACTCAACAGACGTCTGGGGACCGAGGAGACCAGTTTCTCAAGTTTAGAAATAGGAATGCTCTCCCATTCTTGTCTAATACAGGCCTCTAACTGTTCAATCGTCTTGGGCCTTCTTTGTTGTACCTTCCTCTTTATGATGCGCCAAATGTTCTCTATAGGTGAAAGATCTGGACTGCAGACTGGCCATTTCAGTACCCGGATCCTTCTCCTACGCAGCCATGATGTTGTGATTGATGCAGAATGTGGTCTGGCATTATCTTGTTGTAAAATGCAGGGTCTTCCCTGAAAGAGATGACGTCTGGATGGGAGCATATGTTGTTCTAGAACCTGAATATATTTTTCTGCATTGATGGTGCCTTTCCAGACATGCAAGATGTCCATGCCACACGCACTCATGCAACCCCATACCATCAGAGATGCAGGCTTCTGAACTGAGCGTTGATAACAACTTGGGTTGTCCTTGTCCTCTTTGGTCCGGATGACATGGCGTCCCAGATTTCCAAAAAGAACTTCGAATCGTGACTCGTCTGACCACAGAACAGTCTTCCATTTTGCCACACTCCATTTTAAATAATCCCTGGCCCAGTGAAAACACCTGAGCTTGTGGATCTTGCTTAGAAATGGCTTCTTCTTTGCACTGTAGAGTTTCAGCTGGCAACTGCCAATGGCACGGTGGATTGTGTTCACTGACAATGGCTTATGGAAGTATTCCTGAGCCCATTCTGTGATTTCCTTTACAGTAGTATTCCTGTTTGTGGTGCAGTGTCGTTTAAGGGCCCGGAGATCACGGGCATCCAGTATGGTTTTACGGCCTTGACCCTTACGCACAGAGATTGTTCCAGATTCTCTGAATCTTCGGATGATGTTATGCACAGTTGATGATGATAGATGCAAAGTCTTTGCAATTTTTCGCTGGGTAACACCTTTCTGATATTGCTCCACTATCTTTCTGCACAACATTGTGGGAATTGGTGATCCTCTACCCATCTTGGCTTCTGAGAGACACTGCCACTCTGAGAAGCTCTTTTTATACCCAATCATGTTGCCAATTGACCTAATTAGTGTTAATTGGTCTTCTAGCTCTTCGTTATGCTCAAATTGACTTTTTCCAGCCTCTTATTGCTACTTGTCCCAACTTTTTTGGGGTTTGTTGACACCGTGAAAATTGGAATCAACGTATTTTTCCTTTAAAATGATACATTTACTCGGATTAAACGTTTGATCTGTCATCTACGTTCTATTACAAATAAAATATTAACATTTGCCATCTCCACATCATTGCATTCAGTTTTTATTCACAATTAGTTTAGTGTCCCAACTTTTTTGGAATCCGGTTTGTACCTCCCTTGGGTTATCTGTACAAGGATGAGAAATAAAACACTTCTCACAGCACAGCTCTTTGCCCCTCCCTCTCTTCTCCAGTCTTGAAACAAAGAGGAGGGGTGGGTGGGCACTTGGAGAAGAAAAAGTTAACTCATTACAGTCCTAGAGATACAAAATATAGAATAAAATTAACTCATCTTTAACAGTCCCCCCTTGCATTTCATTCTCTCCCTAAACCTAAACATCTGTCCCAATGCTCCGACATCCTCTTCACCAGCTTCCACGACAAGCCATACCTAGTGAACAGCCTCCCGTGACACTGGAATTGAGCACGGGGAAGTCAGATGATCTTTCCCTAACTGGCGTTGACATCACATGGGGGAGACTGGAGGTCATCAATGCTCCTGATTTTCTGGATCAATGTTTTCATACAATTTTTCCATATTCTTTTGAGTCATAATCAACAGTCACACAAGGGAAAATCAGTCTCAACACTTCCTTGAAATCAATCCAATTATGCTTTTCTTTGAGCTTCACTGTGCATGTGGTCAACCACACTCGGAATGGACCATCAAACCAGGGTTTTAGGACTTTCCTAACGTGTCTTTTTCTACCACCCAATCTCCAGACACAAGTGGGTGGGTTCCTGGTACTTTATCAAAACCTGGAAGTGAAGCAAAAACTATTTTTGAATCTTTTAACTTAGTGTCCCGTTCAGTTCCTTTTCCCTACTCTACTGCTGCTTTGTGGATGGTACGAAGCATGTAAGGCCTGTCCTACACCCAAAACCTTCATCATCTCCTGCATCACTTCACCTGTGAAGTGAACACCTGTGTCACTTTCAATGATCTAAAGTACCCCATACCTGCACACAACTTCGGCCATAATCTTCTTTACTTCTTTGGGTACGGTTTTGGCCATCCTGAAAACAAGTCATCATATATCAATACATACTCATACATGCCCACCTTGGGTAGTTGAAGGTAGTCTGCAAACGTTGAAACAGATACAAAAAGCAAGACGTGTTTCTTGGGTACCTTAACCACCTTGCCGACGTTGTTCTGGGCACAAACCATTTATCCTTGAGTATGTCTGACTGTTACAGTGCTGAACCCTGGGGCGTACCATATGCTACGTACTAAATCACATATAGAAGTTTTTGTCTGGTGCATCACTCCATGGGTTGCCTGTGCTATCGTGGAGTAGAGGGACCTGGGAAGGTAAAGTTTCCCTTCTTATTTGTAGTCCCCCTTTCCCATCCACCAGTCCCTTTCCTCCTTCCCCATCTGGTTCTGTAAGGTCTTAAGAACTTTCGGGAGACAGGAGGAGTTATTTCAGGGACCTGAACTCTGGCCACTTAAGACAGGGGTCTGCTTAGGTAATTTGGCAGCCATTTTTGCCGCCTGATCTGCTGTGGCTTTCCCCTTTGCCTCCTCTACATCTGTTTACAGTGGCCTTTCGTTGCTATCATCACCTCTCATGTTAGTGACAAGAGGGCTTCCATCAGAGACCTCACTGATTCCCCATTTTCGATGGGTTTACCTGAAGCGATCAAGGAGTCTCTGGCTTTCCATATGGGCCCATAGTCATGGGCTATCCCAAAAGCACACTTGGAATTAGTGTAAATGTTGGCTGTTTTTCCATCTGCATATCTGCAAGCCATCTTCAGCTCCACTTTTAGCTCCACTTCTTGAGCAGACATGTGTGGTAGTTCACGTTTAATCACCACTGCCCAACCTGTGTAGTACCTGCCATCCTGGCCATACCTCGATCCATCCACAAAGAGCACATGATCTAGATTACCTAATGGCTGATTTACCAAATCCCACTACCTCTTGTGACATCATCTGCAAGCAGTCAGGAGCCTCTTCCTTTGAATCTGGAAGAAAAGTTTAAAGTGCGGTGCCCTAACTCTTCCCTCCCCCCTTGGTCCAGAGGCAACAGGGTGGTTGGGTCCAAAGTATTACACCTTTTGGAGAGCAAAATTGTCGGGCAACAAAATGGAACACTGCATTCTCAAATAACGGGCAACAAAACAATCATTTGGATTGTACGTTCATGAGGATAGATGTAATATCACCATCACTTTGTGGTTCAGAACTATCTCAGAGCTTTCATCAAGCATAGCTAGTACAACTACTACAGCTCTGATGCAGAAAGGGGCACCTCTGGCCACGGGATCAAGTCTGACTGAATAATATGCTACGGGGCGTTATTGCTGGCCATGCAGTTGGGTGAGGACAGCTGAGTCATGGACACTCACTTGATAACAATACAATCTAAATGTAATAATCTGATAGGCCCAGTGTGGGGGAACACAAACTTGCCAGCTCTAGGCATAAAAAGCATCTACCACCTCATTTGTGAGGCGGTAGGGACTAAAGGACAAATCAATCACAGTGGAGTGAGTGGCGGTAATGGGAACCTGAGCCAACAAGGTGTGTGTATTGGGCACGATGTGGGTGTTAGAAACTGTGGCTTCTTTAACTGCATGTAGGTCATGTACCATCCAATGGTGAGTGGTTTTGCTTTTCTCAGCTTCTGGGAGTACTGATACAAACACTGACCAGGGAATTTTATCACTAATGGCCAACAAACAAAGTTCCTGGTCGTTGAGGGCACCTGTAAGCTTCACAGTGCCGTCCTCCTGATATGAGATACCAGCATGTACTTTTGCAAGCAAATCTGCACCTAGGAGGCAACAAGGGGCGTTACTACTCACCAGCAAACGGGCAAGCGCATCTTGGTTAGGGGCAAATCTAATATGGATGGTTTCTGTTGAAAAGGGAGCATACTACTTTCCCATCCACTTCTACCCAAAGACTGGTGTCCTTGGGGAGTAAATCAGGGGAGGCCATGTTTGCTGTGCACAACTGTCTTGGCTGCTCCAGTATCAATCAAAAACAGGACTACTTTAGCTTTTTTTTTTATTCCAGAGGGGAAACATACCAGGCTGGTGCAGTGAGCTGCATTTATATTAATATAAGCAGATATATAACGCGAGTTTGACCGCGATGCGTGGTTGATTAAGTGTGGTTGTGTAAGTGTGTGACTTAAGATTAAGTGACTTTAGATTCAGGGTCTTCAGTGGGGGACTGCAATTAGCCTGTATCTTATTACTACATTGTATTGTATTTTTTGCTAATCCCCATTTAGTATGTGTTGCACAATTGACAACGCAGTCCAGTGCACATCTTGCATGATGTATGCAGTCCTGGAACAGCTGTTCGAGGGTGTATATCTTTGTTCAAGATGTGAGCAAATTACCCGTTTGGAATCGCTAATCGAGTCTCTAAATGGGCAAGTTGCAACACTGAGAGGCATTGACAATTTGCAAAAAAGTTTGCTTCTCACCGAGCAAGCACTCTTTGGGGTAGATGAGGGGGAGGGTGACAGAGAGGAGGCTGAGGAAAGTGAGGTAGCTAGCTGGGTAACAGTTAGAAAGCGGGGTAGAGGGAAGAGTGCCAGGGAGGCTAGCCCTGATCTGACACACCCCAACAAGTTTGCACGTTTGGCAGATGAGGGGGATATCAGTCCAGGGACGGCACTGCCGCAGCCGGACACTTCCTCTGCCAGTCAGGGGAATGTCAGCTCCGGTAAGCAGGGGACCAGGAGAGCAGGGCAGGCCAGACAGGTGCTGGTAGTGGGAGACTCAATTATTAGGGGAACAGATAGGGAAATCTGTCACAAAGACCGTGATCGCCGAAGAGTGTGCTGTCTTCCTGGCGCTAGAGTTCGACATATCGCGGATCGGGTTGACAGATTACTGGGAGGGGCTGGAGAAGATCCAGCGGTCATGGTCCATATCGGAACCAATGACAAAGTTAGGGGTAGGTGGAGAGTCCTTAAAAATGATTTCAGGGATTTAGGTCAAAAGCTTAGGGCAAGGACCTCAAAGGTAGTATTTTCCGAAATACTACCGGTACCACGGGCCACACAAGAAAGGCAGCGGGAGATTAGGGAAATTAACAAGTGGCTCAAGAACTGGTGTAGGATGGAGGGGTTTGGGTTCCTGGAGAACTGGGCCGACTTCTCTGTCGGCTACAGGCTCTATCGTAGGGACGGGCTGCACCTCAATGGGGAAGGGGCAGCTGTGTTGGGGAAGAAGATGGCTAGAAGGTTGGAGGAGTGTTTAAACTAGGGACTGGGGGGGAGGGTAATTACACTATAGAAGGGGAAGATAGTGCAGATAGAGACCGGGGGCAAGGTAGTGGGACTGGGGGAGGAATGGAAGGAGGGACTAGAACAGTTCAGAAGGAAAGGTGTAGGGTAAAAAATATACATAAACCTCTCAAATGTAAGTATACTAATGCCAGAAGCCTGACTAATAAAACTGGTGAACTGGAATTAGTGATGTGTGAGGAGGACTATGACATAGTGGGAATAACTGAGACATGGCTGGATGATAGCTATGACTGGGCAGTTAATGTACAAGGTTACAGTCTGTTCAGAAAGGATCGTCAAAACCGGAGAGGTGGAGGGGTCTGCTTTTATGTAAAGTCTTGTCTAAAGCCCACACTCCGTGAAGATATAAGTGAGGGACATGAACATGTTGTCATGGTCTTACCTTCTTGCTGTTCTCCTTCGTTTGACATGTGCTGGCGGCCATCTTGGTTTCTGGGTTTCTTGTAGCCTCCCACCCTGCGGCTCCTCCTTCCCACTGGGAGGAGCTGGATGCCTAGCTCATATATATAGGAGGTCTGTGGCTTCAGTTCCTTGCTTGGTCCTCCTGTGTTCACATGCTTCTAAGACTGCTGCTGCTTCTGGTTCCTGATCCTGGTTTCGTCCGACTACCCTGCTGGTTCCTGATCCTGGTTTCGTCCGACTACCCTGCTGGTTCCTGATCCTGGCTTCGTCTGACTACCCTTCTGGTTCCTGACCTCTGGCTTCGCAAAGACTCTGCTTCGGTTTCGCCATCCGTTTGGACTTTTGCTTTACAACTTTATTTTCAATAAAGCCTTCTTATTTTCACTTATCTCTTGTTGTACGTCTGGTTCATGGTTCCGTGACATTAGGACCAAGCCATGAATTCTGACGGTACAGGGCCATCCTCACTACCCACGCTGGTTGCCAGACTTGATCAGCAGGATCACCTGTTGGGTCGGTTCGCTGTGGCGTTGCAAACCCTGCTTGAACGCACGGCTCATTTCGCTCCCGTTGCCGATGGGTCGGTTGTCGCTCCTGGGCCCGCTCCTACTGCCGCTCCGGTTGTTGCGCCAGAGTCTACCCCGACACCTGTTGTTGCGCCTGCGGTGTTTCGGGGTATGACCGGTTCTGCCCCTCTTCCACAGCGCTTTGGGGGACAGCCAACTCAGTGCCGAGGTTTCCTTAACCAGGTGGGCATTTATTTCGAGTTGCTGCCACATGCCTTTCCTACTGAGAGATCAAAGGTGGGCTTCTTGATTTCGCTGCTCTCGGACAAGGCCTTGGCCTGGGCCAGCCCTTTATGGGAGAACAACAATCCGGTGGTTGCCGAGTTTTCCGGTTTTGTTGCTTCTCTTCGGAAGGTATTCGATGTGCCGGCTCGTGCTGCCTCTGCTGCGAAGCTCCTTATGTCCATCAGACAGGGTTCACGATCCGTAGCTGAATACGCCATTGAGTTTCGTACCCTGGCAGCAGAGGTGGGCTGGAATAATGAGGCTCTGGTCGCTGCTTTCTCTCATGGTCTCTCGGATGCCTTGAAGGATGAGGTTGCAGCTAAGGACCTACCAGTGGAGCTCGAGTCTCTTATTTCTTTCCTGATTTTGATTGACACCAGACTCAGGGAGAGACCTTCCTTTAAGGAGAGCCTGCGGAGGTTTTCTAACAGATTGGCGCCTACGTTTGCTGTCCCACCCGTGCCTCCCTCTCCTCCCACGCCTCCTGGGGATGACTTGTCTGGGGGTGAACCCATGCAGCTGGGGTTTGCTCGCCTGTCCGAGGGGGAGAGGGTACTCCGGAGACGCGAGGGCCGATGCATGTACTGTGGTCTCGGTGGGCATTTTCGGTTGGCATGTCCGAACCGTCCGGGAAACGCTTGCACCTGAGACCCTGTCGGGGGCAGATCTTGGGTGGAGTCTCCTCGTCCCCGATTTCCTGTGTTGACAAACCACTGATCACTGTTGTCCTCTCCTGGGTCGGGGGCTCGGTGACGACCCAGGCGTTGGTGGACTCTGGTGCTGGTGGTTTGTTCATTGATAGTGTGTTCGCTGCCGCCAATTCCATTCCTCTGCAGGCTCGAGGTTCCCCACTGGCTCTTGAGGCGATAGACGGCAGACCCCTTCTGCCGCCACACGTGACTCATGAGACCCTTCCAGTGGGGATAGCCATTGGTGCCGTTCACAGAGAGTCGGTCTGCCTCCAGGTTATTTCGTCTCCACACTACTCGGTGGTCTTGGGGTACCCCTGGCTCCAGAAGCATAATCCGACTTTCGATTGGAGATCGGCCGAGATCCTCTCGTGGTCACCGCAGTGTGGGGCTAGTTGCATCCATGGGTCTGTCAAGTTGCTGTGTACTTCCTCGGACTCTCTGTTGCCTCCTGAATACGAGGAGTACCGGGATGTATTCGATAAGGTGCGCGCGGTTGCCCTACCTCCGCACCGCCCATACGATTGTGCCATAGAGTTACAATCTGGTGCCGTTCCTCCTCGTGGCAAAGTCTATCCACTGTCGGTAGCGGAGAATGAGGCCATGGAGGAGTACGTGAGGGAGGCGCTTTCACGCGGACACATTCGCAAATCCTCGTCCCCGGCAGGGGCTGGATTTTTCTTTGTGAAAAAGAAGGGCGGTGAGTTGAGGCCTTGCATCGATTACAGGGGTCTCAATCGCATCACGATCAAGAACGCTTACCCGATACCCTTGATTTCCGAGCTGTTCGATCGCCTTAAAGGGGCCACGGTCTTTACCAAACTCGACCTGAGGGCGGCATATAACCTGGTAAGGATCAAGGCGGGCGATGAGTGGAAGACCGCGTTTAACACCAGGACCGGTCATTATGAATCCTTGGTTATGCCCTTTGGGTTGTGCAATGCGCCCGCAGTCTTTCAGGAATTCATCAACAATGTTTTCCGTGACCTGTTGCAGCAGTGTGTGGTGGTCTATTTGGATGACATCTTGGTATATTCTGAATCCATGGAGGCCCACATTCTGGATGTCAGACGAGTGTTGCAACGGTTACGAGAGAACAAGCTGTTCGGTAAGCTTGAGAAATGCGAATTTCACCGATCCCAGGTAACCTTCTTAGGTTACATCATTTCCGCTGAGGGGTTCTCCATGGATCCTGAGAAGGTTTCGGCTGTCTTACAGTGGCCCCAGCCCAGTGGTCTTCGTTCCCTGCAGCGCTTTTTGGGCTTCGCCAATTATTATCGGAAGTTCATCAGGGACTTTTCCATGCTAGCCAAGCCTCTCACGGATCTGACCAGGAAGGGCAGTAATTCCCAGGTCTGGCCGCTCGAGGCCATCCGAGCTTTTGAGGCTCTAAAGTCCGCCTTTGTGTCGGCTCCGATTCTGTCGCATCCCAACCCTGGGTTGCCCTTTGTCCTCGAGGTGGACGCATCTGAGACGGGAGTAGGCGCCCTTCTGTCTCAGCGTAGAACACCAGAGGGTCCTCTGCTTCCTTGTGGGTTTTACTCCCGGAAACTGTCTTCCGCGGAGTGCAACTATCAGATTGGTGACAGGGAGTTATTGGCCATCGTGCAGGCTCTTAAAGAATGGAGGCACTTGCTCGAGGGTTCGGTGGTTCCGGTCCTCATCCTGACGGACCACAAGAATCTGACCTACCTTTCTGAGGCCAAGAGATTGACACCACGTCAGGCCAGATGGGCTCTGTTCTTGTCACGTTTTAATTACGTGGTCTCCTACCTACCCGGTTCCAAGAACATCAGGGCGGATGCCTTATCACGGCAGTACTCCGAGCTGTCCAGGGAGGAGTCGATTCCGACTTCGGTCATACCTCCGAATCAGATCTTGGCCGCCATTCGCACCAGCCTGACCTCTCCCCTGGGTGAGCAGATTTTGGCGGCTCAATCTGGTGCTCCCTCTGGGAGACCCAACGGCAGATGTTTTGTGCCTGAGGAGTTGCGCACTCGGTTGTTGCGAACCTACCATAACTCCAAGACCGCGGGGCATCCTGGAAAGAATCAGCTGTCCTGGGCTGTTTCACGTCTGTTCTGGTGGCCTTCCCTACGTTCCGACATCGCCGCATATGTAGCGGCATGCTCCGTTTGTGCCCAGAGTAAGTCCCCTCGGCACCTTCCGTTGGGCCTTCTGCAACCCATAGCCACTGGGGAGCGCCCATGGTCACACCTGGGGATGGATTTCATTGTGGACCTCCCTGCATCCCGAGGCCATACGGTCATTCTCATGATTGTGGATCGGTTTTCCAAAATGTGCCACTGTGTTCCTCTCAAGAAGTTACCCTCTGCACAAGAGTTGGCCACGATTTTTGCCAGGGAGGTCTTCCGGTTGCACGGTTTGCCCAAGGAGATTGTGTCGGATCGGGGGAGTCAGTTTGTGTCCAGGTTCTGGCGCGCCTTTTGCTCCCAGTTGGGGATTCATCTCTCCTTCTCCTCGGCCTACCACCCTCAGTCCAATGGGGCCGCAGAACGATCCAATCAGGCCTTGGAGCAATTCCTTCGTTGCTATGTCTCCGATCACCAAGACAATTGGGTTGACCTCCTGCCTTGGGCTGAGTTTGCCAGGAACACGGCGGTGAACTCTTCCTCTAGGACGTCTCCCTTCATGGCCAATTATGGGTTCCAACCTGCCGTGTTACCGGAGGTATTCTCTCCCCAGGATATTCCGGCTGTGGAGGATCACCTTTCCGTCCTACGTGCTTCTTGGGTACTGATCCAGAAGTCTCTTGAGGTCTCTGCGCAGCGCCAGAGACTCCAGGCTGATCGCAGACGAGCGCCTGCTCCTTCCTACCAGGTCGGAGACCGTGTATGGTTGTCCACCCGCAACCTCAACCTTCGAGTGCCCACTCCCAAGCTGGCGCCTCGCTTTGTTGGTCCCTTCCGAGTGCTTCGCAGGGTAAACCCGGTAGCCTATGCCCTTGCGCTTCCTCCTGGCATGCGGATCTCCAACGTGTTTCATGTCTCCCTGTTGAAGCCACTGGTGTGTAATCGTTTCACTTCCTCGGTTCCTCGGCCTCGTCCGGTCCAAGTGTGCAATCGTGAGGAGTATGAGGTGAGCAATATCCTGGACTCACGCCTGGTCCGCGGTCGGGTGCAGTTTTTGGTCCATTGGCGTGGTTATGGTCCAGAGGAGCGTTCCTGGGTTCCCTCCGCAGATGTCCATGCTCCTGCCTTGCTCCGAGCCTTCCACGCACGCTTCCCTCAGAAACCGTTCTTTACTCCGCGGAGGAGGGGCCCTTGAGGGGGAGGTACTGTCATGGTCTTACCTTCTTGCTGTTCTCCTTCGTTTGACATGTGCTGGCGGCCATCTTGGTTTCTGGGTTTCTTGTAGCCTCCCACCCTGCGGCTCCTCCTTCCCACTGGGAGGAGCTGGATGCCTAGCTCATATATATAGGAGGTCTGTGGCTTCAGTTCCTTGCTTGGTCCTCCTGTGTTCACATGCTTCTAAGACTGCTGCTGCTTCTGGTTCCTGATCCTGGTTTCGTCCGACTACCCTGCTGGTTCCTGATCCTGGTTTCGTCCGACTACCCTGCTGGTTCCTGATCCTGGCTTCGTCTGACTACCCTGCTGGTTCCTGATCCTGGCTTCGTCTGACTACCCTTCTGGTTCCTGACCTCTGGCTTCGCAAAGACTCTGCTTCGGTTTCGCCATCCGTTTGGACTTTTGCTTTACAGCTTTATTTTCAATAAAGCCTTCTTATTTTCACTTATCTCTTGTTGTACGTCTGGTTCATGGTTCCGTGACACATGTGGAGTCACTATGGGTAGAGATACATGGAGCTAAAAACAACAATAAATTACTAATAGGAGTCTACTATAAACCACCTAATATACCAGAGTCCACAGAAAATCTACTACTAAACGAGATAGACAAGGCGGCAAATCATAATGAGTTGGTTTTTTATGGGGGACTTCAACTACCCAGATATAGACTGGGAAACTGAAACTTGTATATCTCATAAAGGAAACAGATTCTTGGCAATAACCAAAGACAATTATCTCTCCCAACTGGTTCAGGACCCGACTAGAGGGACGGCCATACTGGACTTAATATTAACCAATAGACCTGACAGAACAACAGACGTGCAGGTTGGGGGACACCTGGGAAATAGTGACCATAAAGTAATAACCTTCCAATTATCATTCAAAAGAGCGTTTCTACAGGGAGGAACAAAAATACCAAACTTCAAAAAAGCTAAATTTAGCCAACTAAGAGAGGCCATAGGCCTAACTAACTGGGACAAAGTCCTCAAAAATAAAAATACAGCCAAAAAATGGGATATCTTTAAAAACATCCTAAAATCTCATTGTGAGAGGTACATACCGTATGGGAATAAAAGGTTAAGGAACAAAAAGAAACCAATGTGGATAAACAGAACTGTAAAGAAAGCAATAAATGACAAAAAGAAAGCATATAAAACACTAAAACAGGAGGGTAGCACGGAAGCACTTAAAAACTATAAGGAAAAAAACAGAACATGCAAAAAACAAATAAAGGTGGCCAAACTAGAGACCGAGAGATTAATTGCCAAAGAGAGTAAAACTAACCCTAAAATGTTCTTCAATTATATAAATGTTAAAAAGTATAAATCTGAAGGTGTCGGCCCTTTAAAGAGTAATGAGGGGGGAGTCGTAGAGAGCGACGAGGAGAAAGCAAAGCTGTTAAATATTTTTTTCTCCAATGTATTTACTGAGGAAAATAAACTGTCAGATAAAATGCTGAATGTTGAAATAAATTCCCCATTAAAAGTATCCTGTCTGACCCAGGAAGAAGTACAACAGCGACTTAAAAATTTCAAAATAGACAAATCGCCAGGACCGGATGGCATACACCCCCGTATCCTAAGGGAATTAAGTAATGTCATAGCCAGACCCTTATTTCTGATATTTGCGGACTCTGTACTGACAGGGAATGTCCCACAGGATTGGCGCATGGCAAATGTGGTGCCAATATTCAAAAAGGGTCCAAAAACAGAGCCTGGAAACTATAGGCCGGTAAGTTTAACATCTGTTGTGGGTAAACTGTTTGAAGGTTTTCTGAGAGATGCTATGTTAGAGCATCTTAACGGAAATAAGCAAATAACGCCATATCAGCATGGCTTCGTGAGGGATCGGTCATGTCAAACTAATTTAATCAGTTTCTATGAGGAGGTAAGTTCTAGACTTGACAGCGGCGAATCAATGGATGTCGTGTATCTGGACTTCTCGAAAGCATTTGACACTGTACCGCATAAAAGGTTAGTATATAAAATGAGAATGCTCGGACTCGGAGAAAACGTCTGTAAGTGGGTAAGTAACTGGCTCAATGATAGAAAACAGAGGGTGGTTATTAACGGTACATACTCAGATTGGGTCACTGTCACTAGTGGAGTACCTCAGGGGTCAGTATTGGGCCCTATTCTCTTCAATATATTTATTAATGATCTTGTAGAAGGCTTGCATAGTAAAATATCAATTTTCGCAGATGACACTAAACTGTGTAAAGTAATTAACACTGAAGAGGATAGTATACTACTACAGAGGGATCTGGATAGATTGGAGGCTTGGGCAGATAAGTGGCAGATGAGGTTTAACACTGACAAATGTAAAGTTATGCACATGGGAAGGAATAATGCAAGTCACCCATACATACTAAATGGTAAAACACTCGGTAACACTGACATGGAAAAGGATCTAGGAATTTTAATAAACAGCAAACTAAGCTGCAAAAAACAGTGTCAGGCAGCTGCTGCCAAGGCCAATAAGATAATGGGTTGCATCAAAAGGGGCATAGATGCCCGTGATGAGAACATAGTCTTACTACTTTACAAATCACTGGTCAGACCACACATGGAGTACTGTGTACAGTTCTGGGCTCCTGTGAACAAGGCAGACATAGCAGAGCTGGAGAGGGTCCAGAGGAGGGCAACTAAAGTAATAACTGGAATGGGGCAACTACAGTACCCTGAAAGATTACCAAAATTAGGGTTATTCACGTTAGAAAAAAGACGACTGAGGGGAGATCTAATTACTATGTATAAATTTATCAGGGGGCAGTACAGAGATCTATCCCATCATCTATTTATCCCCAGGACTGTGACTGTGACGAGGGGACATCCTCTGCGTTTGGAGGAAAGAAGGTTTGTACACAAACATAGAAAAGGGTTCTTTACGGTAAGAGCAGTGAGACTATGGAACTCTCTGCCTGAGGAGGTGGTGATGGTGAGTACAATAAAGGAATTCAAGAGGGGCCTGGATGTATTTCTGGAGTGTAATAATATTACAGGCTATAGCTACTAGGGAGGGGTCGTTGATCCAGGGAGTTATTCTGATTGCCTGATTGGAGTCGGGAAGGAATTTTTTATTCCCCTAAAGTGAGGAAAATTGGCTTCTACCTCACAGGGTTTTTTTGCCTTCCTCTGGATCAACTTGTAGGATGACAGGCCGAACTGGATGGACAAATGTCTTTTTTCGGCCTTATGTACTATGTTACTATGTTACCCAGAGTGAGGGATATCATTGGGCCAGACTGAATCTGCTAAAAATGTTTAAAAGTAGAGCCGATACTGGATTTCCTGTTTCCTAATCTTGATCTAACTCCCCCCCTCCCTGTCTTTGTGTTCTCCTTATGACAAAAAAACATGGGTGTCTGTGGGGACGGACAGTGATCCGGGCATGGTCAACATAGAATACAATCCTCTCGTGTGGTGTGGACGAGGAGTACCACACACAGCACAACACTCTCTCTTCTGGGATCTGGGTCACACAGACTCTGCAGGCCCATCATAGGGTGGCAGACTTACTTTTTCCTCACTTCAATGAGGCGTTTGACATCAGTGCTGAAGCAATGCCAAAGGAACACTACCTATGGTTGGCACCACTGAACCACCCAATGCCGCTTGATGTTACTCTGCATTTTGGCTTACAGAAGTATCCAACTTTTCCTATCGCAGAATTAATAGACTGGAAAAACAAAACAGGACTTCTCATCTTCCATGGGAATGTCTTATAACTAGGGGATGGGCACAAGGGCTGTCGTTGTCTGTAACGTCCACCCCTATCCTCCTCCCTCCGCTCTGAGTCATCTAAGTCCACCCCCTTCAGTCGGACGCTGTGGTCCTCCTTTTGTCTGTCAGTAATGTGCCAGCTGTCCATTAGAACAGAGCTCTGATGTTTAGCACAACACTTAACATGTAACACGTAACTTCAAACATTGAAACAAACAGATCTGACAATACAGACATGAACACATATAATAATACAGTCATTTTGTTAAAAGCTGGATTCCCACAGTACACTGCTTGGGAAAGAAGAAAGAAGAAAGAAAATTATTGAATAATTCTTTATTTTTTTTGTATAATATATTACACATCACTTACTCTGCATGATTCCCTGCCCCCATGATTCCCTCCCCCCTTTCACCGCTCCTCTTATCTCAGGAATGTTTCTGTGTGAAGGCAGGGGAAAGTGAATCTCTATAGTTCACACTGCAACGCTTCCATTAACTGACCATCTTTTGGATCTTTTCTATTTAAACACACACATATCATTCAGTGGTGTTTCTGGTGAATACTCAGACACTGTGTTTCAAGAGGTAAGGAATTTGCTAGACACAGTATCTCTATTGTCTGATTGCAAATGAGCATAGGCAAGTAAGGTGTTAATTTGCTGTTTCAGGTTCCACTCTTCAAAGGTTTGGATACTGTCTGATCTGTAGACAGCTCTCCATAATGCAGCAGGAAATTACCTTTTTGAAATATGAGATTTTTAAATGAACCACTAAACAAACTCAGGCTGAGAACATTGCAATGCCACTGCCACAGAGGCCCCCTAGAAATGGAAGATGGGTTACTGTAGGTTCAGGTAGACTGAGAGTTGTGGATAGAAGGCATGTCCCACAGTCTGTGGCTCTCCATAATTCATTTGCAGCACTTTCAGAGTGCAAGAGCAACATGGAGGATGGCTCAAGCACAGTGGGTGAGAAACAATCATCTCCCATGCCTAAAGTATGCAAGACTGCAGCCGAAGACAAAAAGGAGAAGGTGAGGATTGATAGTAAGCAGCTGTTGGTGGGCGATTCCATCATAAGAGGTGTGAAGTTTGAGGAGAATGGTGTTGTGAGATGTCTCCCTGGTGCTACCACTAGCAGGGATAGACGACGGATCCTAAATATAGTTAGGCAGGCAAAGCAGGAAAGGGAAGTGGATGTTATTCTCCATCTTGGGACAAACGATCTGGCTTGCAATGAGGTTTCAAAGGTGAAAGAAGCTTTTCATACTCTTGGAAAGGATATACGGGAGGTTGCATCAACTGTTTCATTCTCTGCAGTTTTGCCTGTGCATAACCTTCAGCATGACAGAAAAATGCGCATTAAGGAATTCAATGTATGGCTTGGTGAATGGTGTCTGAACCAAGGGTTTGGCTTTGTGTCTCATGATAGCTCTTGTTGGAATGGAAAAGAACTGTACAAGAAAGATGGTTTGCATCTTTCTCTCAAGGGAACGAATGTCCTCGGTGAACAGTTCCAAGTATTTGCTAAGAAGCATTTAAACTAGGAAAGGGGGGCAAAAGAGTGATAATCCAGCAGTCCGACTGCCCCCCGGAACAATGCCAGAAGAGGCCAGTAGCACAAAGGTTAAGAAATGACAAGCTCAGAGTCTTGTCTACAAATGCTCGCAGTCTAGGGAATAAGATCAATTAGCTTGAGGCTATAATGGCATCTGAGAATATAGATGTAGTGGCTGTTACTGAGACGTGGTTCAAGGGGAGTAATGACTGGGATATATCAATACCAGGGTTCTCTCTATACAGGAAAGACAGAGAAGGCAAGAAGGGGGGAGGGGTGGCCCTGTATGTGAAAGATAGCATAAAATCGAATTTGATACAAGTTAGCGAGAACAATTTAGAGTCAGTTTGGGTTACCTTGCAGCTTGATAATCATAAGGTCACTCGTGTAGGTGTTATATATAGACCACCTACCCAAGTCAAAGAATTAGATGATCTACTAGTTGAGGAAATAGCTAAAATGACATTGAAGGGGGAAGTTATCATTATGGGAGACTTCAATCTTCCAGATGTAAACTGGAAAACCAAAATAGCTAGTTCTGCCAAGAGTACAGATATTTTAAATTACCTACTGGGATTATTTCTACAGCAAGTAGTGGAGGAGCCAACCCGGAAGGAGGCCATTTTAGATTTAGTATTCACAAATGGGAATTTGGTATCTGATATTACTGTAGGGGAAAGCTTGGGATCTAGTGATCACCAGTCAGTGTGGTTTACTATAAGTACAGTGACTGAGTCACACCACACAAAAACAAAAGTTTTAGATTTTAGAAAAACAGACTTTTCTAAAATTAGATTAGTGGTATACGAGTCCCTATCAGACTGGAACAGTTTCATTGGAGTCCAGGAGAAATGGGACTACTTAAAAGTGGCACTATTGAAGGCAACAGAAGATTGCATCAGGCTTGTCAGTAAAAGCAAAAAAAGGAAGAGACCACTGTGGTACTCAGAAGAAGTGGCCAAAATCATTAAAAACAAAAAGATAGCATTTAGGAATTATAAAAAAAAAAACTAAACGAGGATGACAGACAAATTTATAAGATTAGGCAGAGAGAGGCCAAACAAGTTATAAGAGCTTCTAAAGCACAGGCAGAAGAGAAATTAGCTCAGTCAGGGAAAAAAGGCGATAAGGCATTCTTCAGATACATAAATGAAAAAAGGAAACTAAAACAAGGAATTACCAAATTAAAAACTAAAGAAGGAAGGTATATGGAAGAAGATAAAGAACTAGCTGACTGCCTCAATGAATACTTCTGTTCAGTTTTTACAAAGGAAAATGAAGGAGAAGGACCTCAGTTGGGAAAGAAGACTAATGAATAGGGATGAGCGAACCCGAACTGTATAGTTCGGGTTCGTACCGAATTTTGGGGTGTCCGTGACACGGACCCGAACCCGAACATTTTCGTAAAAGTCCGGGTTCGGGTTCGGTGTTCGGCGCTTTCTTGGCGCTTTTTGAAAGGCTGCAAAGCAGCCAATCAACAAGCGTCATACTACTTGGCCCAAGAGGCCATCACAGCCATGCCTACTATTGGCATGGCTGTGATTGGCCAGTGCACCATGTGACCCAGCCTCTATTTAAGCTGGAGTCACGTAGCGCCGCACGTCACTCTGCTATGATCAGTATAGGGAGAGGTTGCAGCTGCGACGTTAGGGCGAGATTAGGCAGATTAACTCCTCCAAAAGACTTCATTCTGTGATCGATCTGCAGCTGTGGATCATTGAAGTGCTATTATTGACTTGCTCACTTTTTTGAGGCTGCCCAGAGCGTTTTTAGATCACTTTTTTTCTGGGGTGATCGGCGGCCATTTTGTGACTTGTGGTGCGCCAGCACGAGCTATCACCAAGTGTATTTAACCATCGATAGTGTGGTTATTTTGTGCTATATCCTACATCAGCTGCAGGCTGAGCCTGTGTCACCGAAGTGCATTTAACCATCAACAGTCTGGTTATTTTTTGGCCATATACTACATCAGCTGCAGGCTGAGCCTGTTTCACCCAAGTGCATTTAACCATCAACAGTCTGGTTATTTTTTGGCCATATATTACATCAGGGGCAAGTTGAGCCTGTCACCCAGCGCCTAAAAAATAGACCTGACATTTCTATTCAACCAAATCTGCACGGTTTTAGCTGGTCAAGTTATTTGTAGTGACCGTCAAAGCAGACTTTTTGTTCTGGGTTGAAAAAGCATTCCCAAATTTGCCATTCTGAAAATAACTAGTTTGTGGTATTTCAGGCCTACTTGAAATCTATCCCAAAAAGAAAATCTTACATTGAAGTTATTGATAGTATCATTCAGAAAAACCTAAGACACACGCTAGCGTGCTGATAGAAGTGTCATTCTGTGATTAAACCTATAACTGTCACACAGCGCAAAAAAAAAACAGGTCTCACATCTCTATTCAACCAAATCTGCACAGTTTTAGCTGGTCAAGTTATTTGTAGTGACCGTAAAAGCAGACTTTTTGTTCTGGGTTGAAAAAGCATTCCCAAATTTGCCATTCTCAAAATTGTGGTGAACGGGAACAATGAGGAAAACATCTAATGAGGGACGCGGAAGCGGACGTGGACATGGTCGTGGTGGTGTTAGTGGACCCTCTGGTGCTGGGAGAGGACGTGGCCGTTCTGCCACAGCCACACGTCCTAGTGAACCAACTACCTCAGGTCCCAGTAGCCAGCAGAATTTACAGCGATATTTGGTGGGGCCCAATGCCGTTCTAAGGATGGTAAGGCCTGAGCAGGTACAGGCATTAGTCAATTGGGTGCCGACAGTGGATCCAGCACGTTCACATTATCTCCCACCCAGTCTTCTGCAGAAAGCGCACAGATGGCGCATGAAAACCAAGCCCATCGGTCTGTCACATCACCCCCATGCATATCAGGGAAACTGTCTGAGCCTCAAGTTATGCAGCAGTCTCTTATGCTGTTTGAAGACTCTGCTGCCAGGGTTTCCCAAGGGTATCCACCTAGCCCTTCCCTAACGCACAACCACTTATTTTTCCTGATGATGAGGACATGGGAATACCACCTCAGCACGTCTCTGATGATGACGAAACACAGGTGCCAACTGCTGCGTCTTTCTGCAGTGTGCAGACTGAACAGGAGGTCAGGGATCAAGACTGGGTGGAAGACGATGCAGGGGACGATGAGGTCCTAGACCCCACATGGAATGAAGGTCGTGCCACTGACTTTCACAGTTCAGAGGAAGAGGCAGTGGTGAGACCGAGCCAACAGCGTAGCAAAAGAGGGAGCAGTGGGAAAAATCAGAACACCCGCCGCCAAGAGACTCCGCCTGCTACTGACCACCGCCATCTGGGACCGAGCACCCCAAAGGCAGCTTCAAGGAGTTCCCTGGCATGGCACTTCTTCAAACAATGTGCTGACGACAAGACCCGAGTGGTTTGCACGCTGTGCCATCAGAGCCTGAAGCGAGGCATTAACGTTCTGAACCTTAGCACAACCTGCATGACCAGGCACCTGCATGCAAAGCATGAACTGCAGTGGAGTAAACACCTTAAAAACAAGGAAGTCACTCAGGCTCCCCCTGCTACATCTTCTGCTGCTGCCGCCTCGGCCTCTTCTGCTGCTGCTGCCGCCGCCTCGGCCTCTTCCTCCGCCTCTGGAGGAACGTTGGCACCTGCCGCCCAGCAAACATGGGATGTACCACCAACACCACCACCTGCGTCACCAAGCATCTCAACCATGTCACACGGCAGCGTTCAGCTCTCCATCTCACAAACATTTGAGAGAAAGCGTAAATTCTCACCTAGCCACCCTCGATCCCTGGCCCTGAATGCCAGCATTTCTAAACTACTGGCCTATGAAATGCTGTCATTTAGGCTGGTGGACACACACAGCTTCAAACAGCTCATGTCACTTGCTGTCCCACAGTATGTTGTTTCCAGCCGCCACTACTTCTCTAAGAGAGCCGTGCCTTCCCTGCACAAACAAGTGTCCGATAAAATCAAGTGTGCACTGCGCAACGCCATCTGTGGCAAGGTCCACCTAACCACAGATACGTGGACCAGTAAGCACGGCCAGGGACGCTATATCTCCCTAACTGCACACTGGGTAAATGTAGTGGCGGCTGGGCCCTAGGCGGAGAGCTATTTGGCGCACGTCCTTCCGCCGCCAAGGATCGCAGGGCAACATTCTTTGCCTCCTGTCTCCTCCTCCTCCTACTCAGCTTCCTCCTCCTCTTCTTCCACCTGCTCATCCAGTCAGCCACACACCTTCACCACCAACTTCAGCACAGCACGGGGTCCACGTCAGCAGGCCATTCTGAAACTCATATGTTTGGGGGACAGGCCCCACACCGCACAGGAGTTGTGGGGGGGTATAGAACAACAGACCGACGAGTGGTTGCTGCCGGTGAGCCTCAAGCCCGGCCTGGTGGTGTGCGATAATGGGCGAAATCTCGTTGCAGCTCTGGGACTAGCCGGTTTGACGCACATCCCTTGCCTGGCGCATGTGCTGAAGTTGGTGGTGCAGAAGTTCATTCGCAACTACCCCGACATGTCAGAGCTGCTGCATAAAGTGCGGGCCGTCTGTTCGCACTTCCGGCGTTCACACCCTGCCGCTGCTCGCCTGTATGCGCTACAGCGTAACTTCGGCCTTCCCGCTCACCGCCTCATATGCGACGTGCCCACCAGGTGGAACTCCACCTTTCATATGCTGGACAGACTGTGCGAGCAGCAGCAGGCCATAGTGGAGTTTCAGCTGCAGCACGCACGGGTCAGTCGCACTGCGGATCAGACCCACTTCACCACCAATGACTGGGCCTCCATGCGAGACCTGTTTGCCCTGTTGCGCTGTTTCGAGAACTCCACCAACATGGCCAGTGGCGATGACGCCGTTATCAGCGTTACAATACCACTTCTATGTCTCCTTGAGAAAACACTTAGGGCGATGATGGAAGAGGAGGTGGCCCAGGAGGAAGAGGAGGAAGAGGGGTCATTTTTAGCACTTTCAGGCCAGTCTCTTCAAAGTGACTCAGAGGGAGGTTTTTTGCAACACCAGAGGCCAGGTACAAATGTGGCCAGACAGGGCCCACTACTGGAGGACGAGGAGGACGAGGATGAGGAGGAGGTGGAGGAGGATGAGGATGAAGCATGTTCACAGCGGGGTGGCACCCAAAGCAGCTCGGGCCCATCACTAGTGCGTGGCTGGGGGGAAACACAGGACGATGACGATATGCCTCCCACAGAGGACAGCTTGTCCTTACCTCTGGGCAGCCTGGCACACATGAGCGACTACATGCTGCAGTGCCTGCGCAACGACAGCAGAGTTGCCACATTTTAACGTGTGCAGACTACTGGGTTGCCACCCTGCTGGATCCCCGGTACAAAGACAATGTGCCCACCTTACTTCCTACACTGGAGCGTGATAGGAAGATGCGCGAGTACAAGCGCACGTTGGTAGACGCGCTACTGAGAGCATTCCCAAATGTCACAGGGGAACCAGTGGAAACCCAAGGCGAAGGCAGAGGAGGAGCAAGAGGTCGCCAACGCAGCTGTGTCACGGCCAGCTCCTCTGAGGGCAGGGTTAGCATGGCAGAGATGTGGAAAAGTTTTGTCACCACGCCACAGCTAACTGCACCACCTCCTGATACGGAACGTGTTAGCAGGAGGCAACATTTCACTAACATGGTGGAACAGTACCTGTGCACACCCCTCCACGTACTGACTGATGGTTCGGCCCCATTCAACTTCTGGGTCTCCAAATTGTCCACGTGGCCAGAGCTAGCCTTTTATGCCTTGGAGGTGCTGGCCTGCCCGGCGGCTAGCGTTTTGTCTGAACGTGTATTCAGCACGGCAGGGGGCGTCATTACAGACAAACGCAGCCGCCTGTCTACAGCCAATGTGGACAAGCTGACGTTCATAAAAATGAACCAGGCATGGATCCC
Source organism: Bufo bufo (assembly GCF_905171765.1). NCBI lineage: Eukaryota > Metazoa > Chordata > Amphibia > Anura > Bufonidae > Bufo > Bufo bufo. Next base: position 263,390,501 of record NC_053393.1, read on the forward strand.
ACAGGACCTGTCCATCCCTTGTGCAGATTAGATATTAACTACCTCCCCTTAACAATATATTATTCTACTCCAGGGCACTTCCTCATTCAATACTATTTTTAATTTCATTTTACCATTATATTGTGGGGCAACCCAAAGTTGAATGAACCTCTCCTCTGTCTGGGTGCCGGGCCTAAATGTGTGACAGTGGCCTGTTCCAGTGGTGGCTGACGTGAAGCCTGATTCTCTGCTATGACATGAATACAGATTCTGCGCTGACATAAGGCCAGATTCTCTGTTACGGGACCTCTCTCCTCTGCCTGGGTGCCTGGGCCTAAATGTGTGACAGTGGCCTGTTCCAGTGGTGGCTGACGTGAAGCCTGATTCTCTGCTATGACATGAAGACAGATTCTGCGCTGACATAAGGCCAGATTCTCTGTTACGGGACCACTCTCCTCTGTCTGGGTGCCGGGGCCTAAATGTGTGACAGTGGCCTGTTCCAGTGGTGGGTGACGTGAAGCCTGATTCTCTGCTATGACATGAATACAGATTCTGCGCTGACATAAGGCCAGATTCTCTGTTACGGGACCTCTCTCCTCTGCCTGGGTGCCTGAGCCTAAATGTGTGACAGTGGCCTGTTCCAGTGGTGGCTGACGTGAAGCCTGATTCTCTGCTATGACATGAAGACAGATTCTGCGCTGACATAAGGCCAGATTCTCTGTTACAGGACCTCTCTCCTCTGTCTGGGTGCCGGGGCCTAAATGTGTGACAGTGGCCTGTTCCAGTGGTGGGTGACATGAAGCTTGATTCTCTGCTATGACATGAAGACAGATTCTGCGCTGACATAAGGCCAGATTCTCTGTTACGGGACCGCTCTCCTCTGTCTGGGTGCCGGTGCCTAAATGTGTGACAGTGGCCTGTTTCAGTGGTGGGTGACGTGAAGCCTGATTCTCTGCTATGACATGAAGACTGATTCTGCGCTGACATGAAGCCAGATTCTCTGCTATGGCATGAAGAGACTGATTCTCTGCTGACATGAAGCCAGATTCTTTGCTATGGCATGAAGAGACTGATTCTCTGCTGACGTGAAGCCAGATTCTCTGCTATGGGACCTCTGTCCAATTGATATTGGTTCATTTTTATTTTTTTAATTTTAATTTTAATTCATTTCCCTATCCACATTTGTTTGCAGGGGATTTACCTACATGTTGCTGCCTTTTGCAGCCCTCTAGCTCTTTCCTGGGCTGTTTTACAGCCTTTTTAGTGCCCAAACGTTCGGGTCCCCATTGACTTCAATGGGGTTCGGGTTGGGGACGAAGTTCGAGTCGGGTTCAGATCCCGAACCCGAACATTTCCGGGAAGTTCGGCCGAACTTCTCGAACCCGAACATCCAGGTGTTCGCTCAACTCTACTAATGAATCTTTTGACGCATGTGTCTTTACAGAGGAAGAGGTTCTAAGTCAACTGTCTAAAATTATTACAAATATGTCACAGGGGCCTGATGGGATACACCCAAAGCTATTAAAAGAGCTCAGCGGTGAACTAGCAAAACCATTAACAGATTTATTTAACCAATCACTGGCAACAGGAGTCATCCCAGAAGATTGGAAATTAGCAAATGTTGTGCCCATTCACAAGAAAGGTAGTAGGGAGGAATCGGGCAACTATAGGCCAGTAAGCCTGACATCAATAGTGGGGAAATTAATGGAAACCATACTTAAGGAGAGGATTGTGGACCATCTAAAATCCCATGGATTGAAAGATGAAAAACAGCATGGGTTTACTTCAGGGAGATCATGTCAAACTAATCTTATTGATTTTTTTGATTGGGTGACTAAAATAATAGATGGAGGAGGTGCAGTAGACATCGCTTATCTAGACTTTAGTAAGGCTTTTGATACTGTCCCACATAGAAGGCTTATCAATAAAGTGCAGTCATTGGGCTTGGACTCCTATATTGTTGAATGGATTAGGCAGTGGTTAAGGGACAGGCAACAGAGGGTTGTAGTCAATGGAGTATATTCAGACCAAGGTCTTGTTACCAGTGGGGTACCTCAGGGATCTGTTCTGGGACCCATATTGTTTAATATCTTTATCAGCAAAATTGCAGAAGGCCTCAATGGTAAGGCGTGTCTTTTTGCTGATGACACAAAGATTTGTAATAGGGTTGATGTTCCTGGAGGAATACACCAAATGGAAAAGGACTTAGGAAAACTAGAGGAATGGTCAAAAATCTGGCAACTAAAATTTAATATTGATAAGTGCAAGATAATGCACCTGGGACGTAAAAACCCAAGAGCAGAATATAAAATCAGTGATACAGTCCTAACCTCAGTATCTGAGGAAAGGGATTTAGGGATCATTATTTCAGAAGACTTAAAGGTAGGCAGACAATGTCACAGAGCAGCAGGAAATGCTAGCAGAATGCTTGGGTGTATAGCAAGAGGAATTACCAGTAGAAAGAGGGAGGTGCTCATGCCGCTCTACAGAGCACTAGTGAGACCTCATTTGGAGTATTGTGCCCAGTACTGGAGACCATATCTCCAGAAGGATATTGATACTTTGGAGAGAGTTCAGAGAAGAGCTACTAAACTGGTACATGGATTGCAGGATAAAACTTACCAGGAAAGATTAAAGGACCTTAACATGTATAGCTTGGAAGAAAGACGAGACAGAGGGGATATGATAGAAACGTTTAAATACATAAAGGGAATCAACAAGGTAAAAGAGGAAAGAATATTTAAAAGAAGAAAAACTGCTACAAGAGGACATAGTTTTAAATTAGAGGGGCAAAGGTTTAAAAGTAATATCAGGAAGTATTACTTTACTGAGAGAGTAGTGGATGCATGGAATAGCCTTCCTGCAGAAGTGGCAGCTGCAAATACAGTGGAGGAGTTTAAGCATGCTGTCACGGAAACAAGACAATGCAAATGAATCTATGACTCACTGGATCCAAAACTAAGGAACAAAAGAGAGACCCCTGCATGAGACCTGGCACTCTCCCTGACTGCTCAGCCTATGCGAACACCCCAAAGGTGGATGATCGCATATCCTCGTACCTCGACTATATAATACCTGAACACCCTACAATAGTGAGGGGACACGACCACCAGCTCCCTACACTAGACACGGAGGGAGTCAGGGTCATCTGGGATCCAGCAAACAGAAAATCACAAATGAATGCACAGCACTTATCTTGTAGAAGACTGGGAAATAGGAACAGAATGCACACACACTCCAGGAAGTTGTATAAGCCGCACACTAATGCATTATGGGGAGGAATTTAGAAGAAATAGTTTTTATTGGCATTTTCTGTAAATTGGCAAGATGAGCCATAATTCGCAATATTTCAAAGTATAACAATACGTGCCCACGCAGTAGGCTTGCTCATAAGACAATAGTATACGAGTATAAATTGCATATCTGGTGAGGTCTGTAACAAATAGACCATAACATTGAGGGGTAAGGGGGGGGGAGGAAAAAAAGGGAGGAAAGAAGGGGTTTGGGATGATCCCTAACGCAGTCTACCTGAGTTCGAGAGACCTGTGTCCACTAGGCGTACCCTACTGTCTTCACTCTCAGTGCAGGAATGTCTTGGCTATTCAGGGGGAATAGTTGGAGTTATGGAACCATGGATCCCAAGTGAGTATCCTGGATTTAAGGGAGATAACCGTGGGATGCAGTAAACTCTCATATCTACATGACTTGTTAATCTCCTGTATGACCTCTGCTATAGTCGGTGAAATAATAACGAGTAACAATCAGTTTAGCGCTAAGTAGGACGTGGCCTACCAGGTTCCTACAATCTAAGGGCATGGTGTGTATACCCAGGAACAAGAGAGCCAACTCAGGGCAAGGATCCACAGCCCGAGCTAGTATCCCAGAGATCAGGTCAAAAACACTGTGCCAGTAAGGGGTAATTACGGGGCAAGCCCATAGGATATGGAGTAAAGAACCTCTAGAACCGCATCCTCTCCAGCAATTGGGGGAGGATGTAGGGTAAATCGTATTTAGTCTCTGTGGGGTGAAATACCAGTGTAGGAGGGTCTTCAACCCCGCTTCGTAGTGGGTAACGCATTTGAAATTAGAAACCAGAAATCTGATAGCTTGTACCCAATCTTCCTCTGGAAGTGACTTCCCCAGTTCTTTTTCCCATTTTTGGATAGGTAAGGTTTTAGCAAAAGTGGCTTTGTCCCCCAGAACATCGTATACATATCGCGTGGTATGTTTTTTAAAAAGGAGCGGGAACTGGAATAATCTCAATATGTCTGAATTTATTGAGGGTGGATTCTGCGTAATCTGCGCAATAAAGTGTTTAATCCTAAGGAAATTATAGAATTCAGTATGCGGCAATGCGAATAAACTGTGAATAGATATGGGGAGGAATTTAAAGGGATGCAATCAGTCCAACTACATGACAGCTGAGAGAGACTAACGAGATGAGGAACTGAAAACCAAAACAAAGAAAACTCAAGGAGGAGGTTCTGAAAGGCTTCTGTCAGAGCTTCTCAGCTGTCTGGTTGTGACACATGCATGGGATAGGCATAAGGCCATCCTTCATATAAGATAAAGCCAGGGGCTATCCATAGTATTTAGTATATTGGGCAGACTAGATGGGCCAAATGGTTCTTATCTGCCGACACATTCTATGTTTCTATGTTTCTATGTTTCATTAGGGTAACAAAACTTAACCAGTTCATTTCTGAACATTTAACACAAGCGCCTTTTTGATTGCAGACACTGGGGCACTTTCTTTCTTGCTAATGCCATCAATTAACCTTGCTGACACTGCTCTGTTTTCCCACTTATTAGAACCCCCCCTTCAACATCACAGGAGTTCTGATGCCCACAGTTTCTTACAGATGTTCACATTTTAACTTTCAATTTTCCTTCTTCATGTGAGTGGGACTGACCCATCTCAAAACAACAGTATTTCAGACTGACACACACACAAAACAGAGGAGTGATCAGCACCTTTAACCCTTTCCTCCGCAGACAAAGGATTCACCCTCCCCGCTGGTTGGCTTAAATCTGACTATCACGTCTGACTAGTCAGCTGGGACTCCCCGCACGTCTTCCCCTGCTCCAGGGGTCAGGCGGGCTCCGCCGCGTCTTCCTGGGGTCAGGTCAGGTGGAGAATATCTCTGCAGTCTTCCCTTATCTCAAGGATCTAAGGGTCATACGGCTCCATGCGTCTTCCTGAGGTCAGGTCAGGTGGAGAATATCTCCGCAGTCTTCCCTTATCTCAAGGATCTAAGGGTTATACGACTCCACGCGTCTCCCTGCCAGGTCAGCCGGAGTTTGCTTTGTCCCACACCTCGGCGCTACAGCGCCCCCTTCCAAACCAGGAGGTTACTGTCCCCTCCCTTTGTCTGTGGTTTCCCGTCTGTGCTCAACTCACTCCTCACATAAATTACAGACACACACAAAACATATACACACCAGAGTGATCTATAATTTCAGACAATTGGTTCTATAGACTCCAAGCTTTCAACATTACAGCCGACTACTATACTTACATCGGTACCACCTCACAGCAGACTGAGCTATCTGAGCATGACGAAGTAAATAGAAAGGCAGATAAGATAAAAAGTTTTCTCACCTTTCTTTGAGGTTGCAATCCTCTCCCCTCTGCCGTTCGTCAAGCTCAGGGGCCCGTCTTGTCAGCTGTTTGATGCTACTTTCGCTCAGAGTCCCATCTGGGGTGCCATTTGATGAAGACGCCCTAAATTAGGGCATTTGAGATGCACTCTGGTGCTCCATATCAATTTAACCCCCCCCAGGGGTTAATATCTACGCGTGGCTGAGAGACTAGACGCTGACACATAGATGGTCAATGCAATCTCTAACTTTTATTACATGGGGTAAGCGTATATACATCTTCAGAAGAGGGCAGTCCTCACTGAGGCTTAAACATTGTTTCATTGGTCAAAAAGGAAGAAGAGATAAGAGAGAGGAGATAATACACCAGCTTCTGTGCACTGGGCCCTACTTTGGAATGTGAGCTAATGTAAACATCTGGTTACCGTCGCCATTTTGTAATGGCTTCTATTCTAACAATAATACTGCATACGTCATATGTGACACTTCAAAGAGGTGCTTCTCTATAGGCAGTGAATAATATATACATATCATCGAGCCATATGATTGGCTTATGCACTCCTTCACACTCTATATACTTCCCTTGGGTCACTTGTACAAGGATGAGAAATCAGACACTTCTCAAAGCACAGCTCTTTGCCCCCCCTCTCTTCTCCAGTCTTGAAACAAAGAGGAGGGGTGGGTGGGCACTTGAAGAAGAAAAAGTTAACTCATTACAGTCCTAGAGATACAAAATATAGAATAAAATTCACTCATCTTTAACAAACCTGTATACATGCAATTGTAATAAATCTACAACTCCCATCAAGCACTTTTTATTTTTAAAGTTGTAGGCTATGATGGCAATGATGGTAATTGTAGTTTTGCAAAAGTTTGACAAATGCTGATTGAGCATACCTGTATTCATTTGTACAAGGCCTATTTTTTTTGCTCTGCATACATAGATTATTCTCTGTATGCAATGCAATCCAACCAGAGGTTGCATAGCAACCTCAGGTCTAACATTCTAAAGTGCCAGGCCTAGACTTTATGCTTTGCAGACATAGATTATTCCCTGTATGCAATGCATTATAACCAGAGCTTTCATTATTGTTTTAGTCTCTAATAAAAGATTAGATTTTTATTTGAAAAATCATTAATTGAACAATTATATTTTCTAATATTTTACAATTAAATACCTAAAAAAAAAAAAGATGGAATTTGTGCAAGGACCAATATCGTCGCGAACTCAATTTGAAACAAAAAAGTGGAGATGGGGCGCTCCAGAAAAAGCCATACCTGTACACAAAGTACTTAGAATTTCTGAAGCCAGTCTTGGAGTTACGGAGGTAATAATTTTCGATTTTTTATTTTTTTTTAATAATAATCAGTTATGCTTCTTGGACACAAACATGTGCGCCCCGAGTTAGTGCATCAGACCCAAAGGGCTTTTTCACACGACCGTGAGAAGTCCGTAACCGTGCTATGGACTGCTAATAGCAGTCTGCACAGCACGGGCGTCAACCGTGTGGAAGCCGCATGGTATCGCGGACCCATTCACTAGAATTGGTCCTCAATCCCTCCGTTCAGCAAAAATATTGAGTATGCTCTATCTTTATGCAGTTCAATGAGACAGAATAGAACCCCAGAAAGCACACAGTAGTGCTTCCGTAGTGTTCTGTCCCGTGCCTCCGCACTGCATCTCCAGGATCATGGACCAATTGAAGTGAATGGGTCCCCAAGCCATGATACAGCTGTTGCCCATGTATTGTTAACCCGCTGTATGCAGACCGCAATATGGGCAAGGGCTTCACACGGTCGTGTGAACAAGCCCTTTTATAGGGTCACGATGCACAAACATCTGCTGCATGACTACTCATATATAGCAGTCATATCCAATATGCGGCCTTCTAACAGCAGAAAAACTACAATGCATGCCTTACTTATAGTAAATTAACCATGAAAGCTGGGAGTTGTACTTTTTTTGCTGTAGGAAAGCCTCAGGTTGAAGATAAATGCTGCATAGATGCAGAATTTAAAATTATAAATAGATTAATATATATTTTTTTCCTTTTTAGCACAGTACAGTCGTGGCCAAAAGTTTTGAGAATGACACAACTATTAGTTTTCACAAAGTTTGCTGCTAAACTGCTTTTAGATCTTTGTTTCAGTTGTTTCTGTGATGTAGTGAAATATAATTACACGCACTTCATACGTTTCAAAGGCTTTTATCGACAATTACATGACATTTATGCAAAGAGTCAGTATTTGCAGTGCTGGCCCTTCTTTTTCAGGACCTCTGCAATTCGACTGGGCATGCTCTCAATCAACTTCTGGGCCAATACCTGACTCATAGCAACCCATTCTTTCATAATCACTTCTTGGAGTTTGTCAGAATTAGTGGGTATTTGTTTGTCCACCCGCCTCTTGAGGATTGACCACAAGTTCTCAATGGGATTAAGATCTGGGGAATTTCCAGACCATGGACCCAAAATGTCAACGTTTTGGTCCCCGAGCCACTTAGTTATCCCTTTTGCCTTATGGCACGGTGCTCCATCGTGCTGAAAAATGCATTGTTCTTCACCAAACTGTTGTTGGATTGTTGGAAGAAGTTGCTGTTGGAGGGTGTTTTGGTACCATTCTTTATTCATGGCTGTGTTTTTGGGCAAAATTGTGAGTGAGCCCACTCCCTTGGATGAGAAGCAACCCCACACATGAATGGTCTCAGGATGCTTTACTGTTGGCATGACACAGGACTGATAGTAGCGCTCACCTTTTCTTCTCCGGACAAGCCTTTTTCCAGATGCCCCAAACAATTGGAAAGAGGCTTCATCGGAGAATATGACTTTGCCCCAGTCCTCAGCAGTCCATTCACCATACTTTCTGCAGAAGATCATTCTGTCCCTGATGTTTTTTTTGGAAAGAAGTGGCTTCTTTGCTGCCTTTCTTGACACCAGGCCATCTTCCAAAAGTCTTCACCTTACTGTGCGTGCAGATGCGCTCACACCTGCCTGCTGCCATTCCTGAGCAAGCTTTGCACTGGTGACACTCCGATCCTGCAGCTGAATCCTCTTTAGAAGACGATCCTGGCGTTTGCTGGACTTTCTTGGACGCCCTGAAGCCTTCTTAACAAGAATTGAACCTCTTTCCTTGAAGTTCTTGATAATCCTATAAATTGTTGATTGAGGTGCAATCTTAGTAGCCACAATATCCTTGCCTGTGAAGCCATTTTTATGCAACATAATGATGGCTGCACACGTTTCTTTGCAGGTCACCATGGTTAACAATGGAAGAACAATGATTTCAAGCATCACCCTCCTTTTAACATGTCATGTCTGCTATTTTAACCCAATCAGCCTGACATAATGATCTCCAGCCTTGTGCTCGTCAACATTCTCACCTGAGTTAACAAGACAATTATTGAAATGATCTCAGCAGGTCCTTTAATGACGGCAATGAAATGCAGTGGAAAGTTTTTTTTGGGATTAAGTTAATTTTCATGGCAAAGAAGGACTATGCAATTCATCTGATCACTCTTCATAACATTCTGGAGTATATGCAAATTGCTATTATAAAAACTTTAGCAGCAACTTTTCCAATTTCCAATATTTATCTCATTCTCAAAACTTTTGGCCACAACTGTAGATAATCTGTCTACAGAATCTGCCACAGTTCCAGATCCAGCGACAAGCTCCACCGCAAGTGCCTCTGAAGCTCCACCGCAAGAAACTCCTGAGGAAATAACTGAGATTTGCTCAGAACCCCAGCCAAGTACATGTCAAGACTTTACTGCTAGGTTAAGTACTGCACGTCCTGAGGAACCTGTTCACCCTTCTACAGGCAGACGACGGCGCAGACCTGCCGCCGATTCTGAATTAGATGTTCGGAACCTCATTGATTCTCGGGTTCTCCAATATCTTAATCAGAATCGGTCGGACAGTGTTGAAGAGAGAACAATTCGTTCTCTGGCCGCCAGTCTTTCTCGTGTGCCTGTAGAACGGCAAACATGTTGCCTCAGAGCGATTTGTTTGTTAATTGAATTATTTTCAAATGAAAATGAACCAATGGAGATTGTGCATCGTTTGGAGTTAATGCAAGATTTAAATCTCAATGTAACAACACCGATGTACAAACTTAACAGGCCTGAACCACCTGTAGTACAAACCGCCGGACCATTTACCCGTGAATTGTACGATCTGTGAATTTTTTATATATTTTTTGGAATACTGTTGTATTTAAAGTTTTTGTTAATATTTTATATAATTAATATATTTTAAAATATATTTTACTGTTCTATAACAAAAAATGTATGAAGATATCTAACGTCTTTTCATTTTTTTTTATTTACAATATAAATTCTATAATACTTACCTTGTTGGCTAAGAAGTAAGTTCTTGGTCGATTGCGGGTCTTATTACGTTATGTTTTGTTATTGTTCAAAGATGAACCCTGACATATCCGATTTAAAATTATTTAACATATGGAATATTTTTGAGTTCAGATGTGAACCAGGGCAACTTAATTGTTGAAATTTGTATATATATATATATATATATATATATATATATATATATATAAAATAACGTAATTATTAATGAGGTATTAAAAGGTATTTAAACCAAAATTTTGAATTTGACTAAATACCTCAGCCCGCAAGCCAACGTCAAGGCTCCTCATTCTCTTGCGAGTCCCTACTCTAAACTAACAACAGGGGATCTAACTAAACTAAGTAAAATTTATTTTAGGAAAAATTTAGACCAGATTCCAGCTGAAATCATCGACTACCACGGATGGCATCCAACTGCCACGACAATGCCCCCTCAGGGCTGCAGAAGTAGTCTGCATAGATCTACATGCATCTATTCCTCCTCCTCTTTTTTTCTTTTGGAAAAAAAAAAACTAAATAACGGAAACATGGAACGGATTCGGAAGCACTTTAGTAAAAAAACAGAAGGTTGTACTGAAAAACGGATCCGCAAAAAAATGGAACGTTTATCTGGAAAGGTAAAAATACTGACGTGTGAATGGACCCTTTTTCTGATTTTTGCGGAAACAAGGAAACACGGAAAGAATGCGGATGCACTTTAGAAAAAAATACGGAACACGGATCCGCAAAAAAACGGAACACGGATCCAAAAAGAAAAGGAACGTAAATCTGGAAAGAAAATATACTGACGTGTGAATGGAGCCTTAGGGTCCATTCACACGTCCGTTTTGGTGTTCCGCATCCGTTCCGATTAAAAACGGAACGTTATGCGGATCCATTCATTTTCAATGGAATCCGCAAATAATCGAAGAGCACTCATGGTGCTCTCCGATTCCGTGATTCCGTTCCGTGGGTTCCGTTATTCGGATCCTGGAAAAAAAATATACCCTGTCCTACTATTTGTCCGATTTTGCGTTCCGTCATCCCATTCTAGTCAATGGATCCGTCAAAAAATCGGATGACATGCTAAAAGCATCCTCATGTCATCCAGATTTTTGGATTCGCAAAAAACAGGAATGTTTATCTGGAAAGGTAAAAATACTGACGTGTGAATGCACCCTTAGGGAGATGCTGCCTACACTGATACATGAGGATCAGATGGGATTCATGTCGGGCAAAACAACAACTGAAAATATCATTAGATATTTTGTAAATACCCAGGTGGAACCCACAAACAGCGTAGAGCGTATGATTTTGACTTTAGATGCTTTAAAAGCTTTTGACACCATAGAATGGCCATTTTTGATGGCAATATTAAAGAGAATGGGAATTGGTGATATATTTGTCTCGGGTTAAATTATTATACACTGAAATATCCACCAGACTGATAGTGAATGGAGAGCACTCCAATAGAATACCTATTGGCAGGGGGGTAAGGCAGGGTTGTCCTCTTCCCCCCCTGCTGTTTGCGATAGCTATGGAACCTCTGGCGGATATGATCAGGCAAGATAGTGAGATAGTGGGTTTTAGATACGGTTCACATGAGGAGAAAATTGCTTTATATGTTGATGATATTATGCTGTTTGTGGGTTCACATGGTTCACTCCTGAGAATTTTCCAGATATTTGAAGATTACAGCAAATATGCTGGACTTCGGGTAAACTGGGCCAAATCGGCCTGTATTCCGATTGATCTTCTAAATAGCTTAATATCTGGTCAGTTGGAAATTAAGAAGATACTGTAGATGAACCAGTAAAATATTTAGGTATTCAAATTAACCCCCAACCCCAAGGACTATGTACATCTAAACGTGGTCCCAAAAATTCAGGAAATAAAGAAGAAAGTAGAAATATGGAAAAAATTGCATCTCTCAATGGCAGGGCGGATCTCACTGGTAAAAATGTGTATCTTACCCACTTTGAATTATATTATGTGGAACGCACTGGTAATAATTCCCAAGACAATTCTTAAAAGGATAGTCTTCCTTTTGACGGATCTGATATGGCATGGTAAAAAACCTAGAATAAGAGCCCAAATGTTGTATATCCGAGAGAGGGAGGGGCGATTTATCCGCTACAGACTTGGAACTCTATTTTTTTTCCGGCCATATTAGAAACATGATAAATTGGAGCAATTCACTAAGATATAAAGCAATGCTGGAAGGGATTAATAAAAAACTACATAACTGCAATATCTTTCAACTGTTGGAAGCTGATATATTGATACAACAGCAAACTAATAAAATACCATTATTTTTGCTATGGACAAAAATCTGGAAAGAGGTAAGAGATATGTGGTCTCATACGGGAGTGCATAAAGACACTCTATTGTGGGATAATGGTTATCTCAGAGAATTAAAGCCAATCCAACAAGAAGTATGGTGGAAAAATTGAATTTTCAAATTAGGACAGATATGGAAGGAAGGTGATATACAGTCAGGTCCATAAATATTGGGACATCAACACAATTCTAACATTTTTGGCTCTATACACCACCACAATGGATTTGAAATGAAACGAACAAGATGTGCTTTAACTGCAGACTGTCAGATTTAATTTGAGGGTATTGACATCCAAATCAGGTGAACGGTGTAGGAATTACAACAGTTTGCATATGTGCCTCCCACTTGTTAAGGGGCCAAAAGTAATGGGACAACTGGCTTCTCAGCTGCTCCATGGCCAGATGTGTGTGTTTTATTCCCTCATTATCCCAATTACAATGAGCAGATAAAAGGTCCAGAGTTCATTTCAAGTGTGCTATTTGCATTTGGAATCTGTTGCTGTCAACTCTCAAGATGAGATCCAAAGAGCTGTCACTATCAGTGAAGCAAGCCATCATTAGGCTGAAAAAACAAAACAAACCCGTCAGAGAGATAGCAAAAACATTAGGCGTAGCCAAAAAAACAGTTTGGAACATTCTTAAAAAGAAGGAACGCACCGGTGAGCTCAGCAACACCAAAAGACCCGGAAGACCACGGAAAACAACTGTAGTGGATGACCAAAGAATTATTTCCCTGGTGTAGAAAACACCCTTCACAACAGTTGGCCAGATCAAGAACACTCTCCAGGAGGTAGGTATATGTGTGCAAAAGTCAACAATCAAGAGAAGACTTCACCAGAGTGAATACAGAGGGTTCACCACAAGATGTAAACCATTGGTGAGCCTCAAAGACAGGAAGGCCAGATTAGAGTTTGCCAAACGACATCTAAAAAAGCCTTCACAGTTCTGGAACAACATCCTATGGACAGATGAGACCAAGATCAACTTGTACCAGAGTGATGGGAAGAGAAGAGTATGGAGAAGGAAAGGAACTGCTCATGATCCTAAGCATACCACCTCATCAGTGAAGCATGGTGGTGGTAGTGTCATGGCGTGGGCATGTATGACAGCCAATGGAACTGGTTCTCTTGTATTTATTGATGATGTGACTGCTGACAAAAGCAGCAGGATAAATTCTGAAGTGTTTCAGGCAATATTATCTGCTCATATTCAGCCAAATGCTTCAGAACTCATTGGACGGGCCTTCACAGTGCAGATGGACAATGACCCAAAGCCTACTGCAAAAGCAAGCAAAGAGGTTTTTAAGGGAAAGAAGTGGAATGTTATGCAATGGCCAAGTCAATCACCTGACCTGAATCCTGAAGACAAAACTGAAGGGAAAATGCCCCAAGAACAAGCAGGAACTGAAGACAGGTGCAATAGAGGCCTGACAGAGCATCACCATGGATTAAACCCAGCGTCTGGTGATGTCTATGCATTCCAAACTTCAAGCTGTAATTGACGGCAAAGGATTTGCAACCAAGTATTAAAAAGTAAAAGTTTGATTTATGATTATTATTATGTCCCATTACTTTTGGTTTCTTAACAAGTGGGAGGCACATATGCAAACTGTTGTAATTCCTACACCGTTCATCTGATTTGGATGTAAATACCCTCAAATTAAAGCTGACGGTCTGCAGTTAAAGCACATCTTGTTTGTTTCATTTCAAATTTATTGTGGTGGTGTATAGAGCCAAAAATTGTAGAATTGTGTCAATGTCCCAATATTTATGGATCTGACTGTAATTGGATATTTAGATCTTAAAGAAATCTGCGGAGCTGAAAATAGGGATATGACCTTCTTTTATCTTCAATTGAAACAAGCCCAGGTGATCACTATATAGATCTATGTGTTTTTGACTCATTATAAAAGTATATTATAAGTATATTGCACCCCTCTGTGTATCACACATATCGATAGCACACCTATACTAGTCCTTAAAATGACTTTTGTGGCCCTATTAGCTAGCATTTGGTGTCCCTAACAGTCCAACCCTGCTCCACACAGCAACCTCTCCCTACACTGGCAAAACACTGAATGTAAAATGGCGGCCAGATCAGGTTTATTTATAAGGTAGGGGGTATGTCCATGTGCTGAAATGTCTCAATTGGCTGTCCTGTACCACCTGATGGATGTGTCATAGGTCAAAGTTCTTCATAATGTAAAAGAAAATAGCTGACGCAAATTTCTCCATATGTTTGGCGAATCGCGAACACGCAAAGTTCGCCGCGAAACGACCGCTGGGTGAACCGCAAGGCCATCTCTAGTGTGGAAGTTTTGTACCGCACTCCAATGTTCAATAACGCCATGGCCCGATATCGATTTGAGTCGATTCTGAAATGTTTGCATTATAATGATAATGCACAGTGTCAGCCCCAAAATGACCCAACATTTGATCGGCTATTTAAAATTAGGCCCATCCTTGACCACTTCAGCACCAAGTTTTCTGAAGTGTACAGCCCACAGCAAAATATCTGAATAGATGAGTCTCTGGTACATTTCAAGGGGTGGGTAAGATTCTGCCAGTACCTGCCCAGCAAGCGACCAACATATGGCATCCTACCTAATAAAAGCCCTGTGTGGCTGCGCTGTTTCCATAAAGATTATTGAAGTGTGCATGCGCAGCGCGCCAGCCAATAGAGTCACAGCGCACTACACGCCACCCAGACCGCCCACATCAGCATGCCACCAGCCAATAAAAACACGGTGCACATCAGGGCTTCTGGACAGCCCACAGCAACAGTGCTGTCCTATAAATCAGCCCCACACGCCGCCTGAACCGCCCCACAGCAGAGCGCCGTTATTATGGTGAGCTATGTCAGTTTGAGTGTCGCCATTACATGAAACCGAAGCACCGCCATTACAGTCCTGTCAGACAATCACACAGCAGCTGCTGCCAGTGGTCTCAGCACCACCAGTCAGTGCCAGCCGTCTCAGCCACCAGTCACAGTGCCCACAGTCTCAGACACTAGTCAGTGCCAGTCATATCAGCCATCAGTCAGTGCCACCAGTCACAGTGCCAACAGTCTTAGCACCATCAGTCACTGCCACAGTCACTGCCAGCCATCTCAGCCACCAGTCAGTGTCAGTCGTGTAAGCCATCAGTCAGTGCCACCAGCCTTAGCCACTAGTCAGTGCCAGCAATCTCAGCACCATCAATCAGTGCTAGCCGTCTCAGGAATTAGCCGCAGTCAACAGTCTCAGCCATAGCCGCAGTCTCAGCACCACCAGTCAGTGCCAGTCATCTCAGCCACCAGTCAGTTATTGCCGTCTCAGCACCACCAATCAGTGCCAGCCGTCTCAGGAATTAGCCGCAGTCAATAGTCTCAGCCACAGCCGCAACCTCAGCACCACCAGTCAGTGCCAGTCGTCTCAGCCAGTCAGTGCCAGCAGTCTCAGACACCAGTCAGTGTCAGTCGTCTTAGCCAGCAGTCAGTGCCAGCAGTCTCAGCACCACCAGTCAGTGTCAGCCATCTCAGCAATTAGCCTTAGTCAACATCCACTGCCACAGTCTTAGCACCACCAGTCAGTGCCAGCAGCCAGTGCCAGCTGTCTTAGTACCAGTCAGTGCCCGCAGTCTCAGCCACCAGTCACAGTGCCCGCATTCTCAGCCACCAGTCAGTACCAGTCATCTCGGCCATCAGTCACTGCCACCAGTCACAGTGCCAGTCGTCTCAGCCACAAGTCAGTGGCAGTCGTCTCAGCACCACCAATCAGTGCCAGCCGTCTCAGGAATTAGCCGCAGTCAATAGTCTCAGCCACAGCCGCAATCTCAGCACCACCAGTCAGTGCCAGTCATCTCAGCCAGTCAGTGCCAGCAGTCTCAGACACCAGTCAGTGTCAGTCGTCTTAGCCAGCAGTCAGTGCCAGCAGTCTCGGCACCACTAGTCAGTGTCAGCCATCTCAGCAATTAGCCTTAGTCAACAGCCACTGCCACAGTCTTAGCACCACCAGTCAGTGCCAGCAGCCATTGCCAGCTGCCTTAGCTACCAGTCAGTGCCCGCAGTCTCAGCCACCAGTCACAGTGCCCGCATTCTCAGCCACCAGTCAGTGCCAGTCATCTCGGCCATCAGTCACTGCCAGTCGTCTCATCCACAAGTCAGTGGCAGTCGTTTACACTGATCACTTTTTTCCTTTCACTAGGTGATTGACAGGGGCGATCAAGGGGTGATCAAGGGGTTAATTGGGGTGATCTGGGGCTAAGTGAAGTGTTTGGTGCTACTCACTGTGATGTCTGCTCCTCTGCTGGAACCAACCGACGAAAAGGACCAGCAGAGGAGCAGAGAAGCCATTTAACACATTATATTTACAAATATAATGTGTTAACTGTCTTCTGATTCGATTTTTTAAAAATCATCAGCTTGCCAGCCACGATCATTGGCTGGCAAGCTGATGACGCGACCCCCCTCTAACTTTTGCCGGCCCGCGATGCGCATGCGCGGGCCGGCCTTGAGCGAAATCTCGCGTCTCGCGAGATGACGCGTATGTGCGTGACTCTGCGCAGAGCTGCCGCCTCCGGAACGCGATCCTGCGTTAGGCGGTCCGGAGGCGGTTAAATAATTATTACTGTTGAGCGACTTGATGTTCAGGAAGTGGACTTCGATCCACATCTCAGGGAAAATTTGATTTGCCACAAATCTGAATTTCCTCATGCTTCGTGGCAACTAATAATTTTTCCCTAAAATAGAAGTAAAAAAATTCATACCCACCTCATCCATTTGCGCAAAGAGTCCGCCGTGGCCATCTTGATTAAAGATCCCGCTTGAAATCTCGTGCGCAGTGACATATGACCTCACCATGCTGGTCAGCAACATCATCATACACCTCACGTGATTTTGCATGGGGTTTCTTCAATCAAGATGGCCGCAGCTGACTTTTCGCAAGCAAATGGATAAGGTGAGAATTTAAAAAAAATGTTTTAAGAGATTAACCCCTGAAAGTCCTCAATGTTTATATCAGATGCCATGATCAGCAATGAACGCGGCATCTGAAGGATTCTTTGACTGGGGGGGGGCACTATTGTTCCCCGTCATTGTGCCTGCTACTCATAAAGAAATGCGCTTTGTGAGGACGCAATTCATCACAAAGCAAAGTTCTTTGTGAAATTCGACAAAGCAGCCAAATTGATGTTTTGAAAACTTCTCTCATCTCTAATAATCATGTAAATTTATCTACTGGTATCTCGCCATTTTACTATAGTTATGGCTTTTTCCCACAATGGGGTTTATTTGCATCATCCAGTTATCCAGAGGTTGAGGTGGTAACTGATGAACTGTGTACGGTTTGGGCCCAGGTTCAAACAAACCTGAGGAAATCCAAGAGGTAAAAAAATCTAAAGCAGACAAAAAATGTGTTTAAGTCTTAGGAGATGAGGTTTGGCTGTCAACTAAGAACCTGGGTCTGAAGGTTCCTTCTGGGAAATTTGAGCCCCGGTTCATTGATCCTTATGGGCTTAAGAAGTACCTTCTGGTAAACTGTTGCAGAGAGATTCTGCTCCAATTGAGGTGAAGGGTCAGTTTAAGGTCTCCAGGATCCTTGATTCCAAAAAGGTTTAAGGTGTAATTCAGTATCTTGTTCACTGGAAATGGTACAGAGGAAATGATCCATAGGAAAGGTGTTGAGGTCCGGAAGTCCTTCCATGTATGACCTTGGCTTGGTATTGTTTAGGGATCTGCTTTCTGATTTGGCTTCATTGTTCTTTTTTTTGTTTTGATCTTGTAAGTATTTTGGTTCTGCGTTTTTCTCAGTATTTGTATGTCTGTCACTTTGATTATAGTTTTTTCCCTCTGCTTTTCCCTGATAAGCCCCAGCATGTAAATAAGCAAGGATAGTCAACCAGTTATAGTCCAACACTTAGGGTGGTCATGCAAGTAGGCAGAGACAGAGGTGTGCATGAAAGTATTTATTAGTTGGTATAGAGTTAGACAAAAATGTCTAGCGCACACCACATTTACCATTCATACTGAACCATTGTGATCTTTCTGGTGCAGGTCTAGACTGTTTACATTTACGACATCAAAAGGATTAGTAAATCTTGCATTATTTAGCAAAAATTGAAATTTTTTATGCAGTCTGAGCCAAAGCCAGAACTGGATCTAGCATAAAGGAGAAGTAGCAGTACTCCCTTTATATTTTCCATTCCTTTTGAATCCTCTCTGACTTTTGAGCCCAGATATTTTGAGCTCAATAGACTGCATCAAAACTGTGGTATTTTCCCAATAAGCTCTGTGTGCAACCATCCTTAGGTGCAGCCGTTGAGCATATTTAAACACTACCGTATCAGATTTGTGATAAATACCATGAATCATATTCCTTTTTTTCACAATATTTATTATGTACAGAAATATTTTGTTCAAAATAGAAAAGTCAAATGAAAAGAAATTAATACTGTCATCGTGAATTCTATATTAGCTGCATTTGAAAAGCAAATCACAAGATAATGATGCATTTTTATAATAAATTAGATCTACAGTCAAAATTAAACCTATTCAAGAAGAAACTATGAATGAAAATGGCAACATATTATATTTTTACCATATTGAAATCTAAACTATTTCATATGAAAAAATGATAAAGCTAGAATGATTGCTGAAGACATGGCAAGTATAAAAAAGTTAAAAACCCTTATGAATTTTAATGGATATATTTGATCTTGCAGAAGTATCTTTTAACAGTGTTACAAGGTTCCTGGGAAAAAAATAAGATTGCATTTTCAACTGATAATTTCAGCTCTGAAACAGGTTTAGACCTTTAACACGATTCAAATCTTTTTACACACTGGCTCTGCATACAGAAAAACATTTATTCCATAGCTACAAAGGACCATAGACAGTCATTTGCTTTTAAAGTCGACTTATGGTGTCATCTTCCTTTCCAATGAATACTTTGAAGAGCTGAACAATGTCTCATCAAGAATTTTAAGCATCCTGGATTGATTTTATTCCCTTCTGCATAATGATATCAATGATAAATACTGTGAATCGGTTTAACAAGATGGCAAATACTGTATAAGACATAAGATACACAACAAGGTGGTTATTGTGCAACCAAGTATACATTGTAGCCCCACTCTGAACTTTTAGCTAAAAAATTCTAGCTTAAACACAAAATGGGAGTGTAGTGCCTTTAGTTCCCAATTGAGTTATTTGGTCAGTTTTGGCCCTGTAACTGGCCAAATAAGAAGTGTGCAGTAATTCTAAGAGAGACACCTGTTATCTGCATGTCATACTGAATCACAGTATTGTTTCACTACCACAGCAGACTCCCTATGCATGTTACTGCAAGGCACAGTGTTCTACACCATTATAAAGGCTCTCTGCAGCCAGGAAATAGCTGTTTTTTGACAAGATTCACCATGAATAAATTTGGAATTGGCCGAATCGAATTTTTGAGAAATTCACTCTTCTCTAGTTACCACCAAGTGCAAGGAAATTCAGCTTTGCAGCGAAGCAAATTTTTCATGAACTTCAAATCGAATTCCCCTCCGGGTGCCTGCTACTCATAAAGAAATGCGCTTTGTGAGGACGCAATTCATCACAAAGCAAAGTTCTTTGTGAAATTCGACAAAGCAGCCAAATCGATGTTTTGAAAACTTCTCTCATCTCTAATAATCATGTAAATTTGCCTACTGGTATCTCGCCATTTTACTATAGTTATGGCTTTTTCCCACAATGGGGTTTATTTGCATCATCCAGTAATCCAGAGGTTGAGGTGGTAACTGATGAACTGTGTACGGTTTGGGCCTAGGTTCAAACAAACCTGAGGAAATCCAAGAGGTAAGAAAATCTAAAGCAGACAAAAAATGTGTTTAAGTCTTAGATGAGGTTTGGCTGTCAACTAAGAACCTGGGTCTGAAGGTTCCTTCTGGGAAATTTGAGGCCCGGTTCATTGATCCTTATGGAACGTATTCCACAAGGGTTTGCTTAAGAAGTACCTTCTGGTAAACTGTTGCGGAGAGATTCTGCTCCAATTGAGGTGAAGGGTCAGTTTAAGGTCTCCAGGATCCTTGATTCCAAAAAGGTTTAAGGTGTAATTCAGTATCTTGTTCACTGGAAATGGTACAGAGGAAAGGGTCCAGAGGAAAGGTGTTGAGGTCCGGAGGCCCTTCTTAAAATGGGGGGTTCTGTCACTACCAGCGCTGGCAGACGGGATTATTTGTGCACCTGCCGACCTCCGGTTGACAGGGAGACAGTCTAATCTCCCACGTCAGGTATTCTGACGCCATAGGCCATGTGACGCCAGGCTTGTCCAACGTGACCAAATAGTGCATCGTTCTATATACCTCACCAGAACTTTGGATGTCGGCAGGTGCACTAAGAATCGTGTCTGCCAGCGCTGACCTCCTGACTTCTGGCTACTCCTTTTCACTCCGATTCTTGAATTCTGATTTGGCTTTTATGCATCTACTGGTTGGACCATGGTTTGGTTCTTGGACTCTCTTCTGCCTGATGCATTTGGACCTTTACTTGACCGCTCATGTATGACCTTGGCTTGGTATTGTTTAGGTATCTGCTTTCTGATTTGGCTTCATTGTTCTATTTTGGTTTTGATCTTGTAAGTATTTTGGATCTGCGTTATTCTCAGTATTTGTATGCCTGTCTGTCACTTTGATTATTGTTTTTTCCCTCTGCTTTTCCCTGATAAGCCCCAGCATGTAAATAAGCAAGGATAGTCAACCAGTTATAGTCCAACACTTAGGGTGGTCATGCAAGTAGGCAGAGACAGAGGTGTGCATGAAAAGTATTTATTAGTTGGTATAGAGTTAGACAAAAATGTATAGCGCACACCACATTTACTATTCACACTGAACCATTGTGATCATTCTGGTGCAGGTCTAGACTGTTTACATTTACGACATCAAAAGGATTAGTAAATAGAATTTTTTTATGCAGTCTGAGCCAAAGCCAGAACTGGATCTAGCATAAAGGAGAAGTAGCAGTACTCCCTTTATATTTTCCATTCCTTTTGAATCCTCTCTGACTTTTGAGCCCAGATATTTTGGGCTCAATAGACTGCATCAAAACTGTGGTATTTTCCCAAAAAGCTCTGTGTGCAACCATCCTTAGGTGCAGCTGTTGAGCATATTTAAACACTACCGTATCAGATTTGTGATAAATACCATGAATCATATTCCTTTTTTTCACAATATTTATTATGTACAGAAATATTTTGTTCAAAATAGAAAAGTCAAATGAAAAGACATTAATACTGTCATCGTGAATTCTATATTAGCTGCATTTGAAAAGCAAATCACAAGATAAAGATGCATTTTTATAATAAATTAGATCTACAGTCAAAATTAAACCTATTCAAGAAGAAACTATGAATTAAAATGGCAACATGTTATATTTTTACCATATTGAAATCTAAACTATTTCAAATGAAAAAATGATAAAGCTAGAATGATTGCTGAAGACATGGCAAGTATAAAAAAGTTAAAAACCCTTATGAATTTTAATGGATATATTTGGTCTTGCAGAAGTATCTTTTAACAGTGTTACAAGGTTCCTGGTAAAAAAATAAGATTGCATTTTCAACTGATAATTTCAGCTCTGAAACAGGTTTAGACCTTTAACACGATTCAAATCTTTTTACACACTGGCTCTGCATACAGAAAAACATTTATTCCATAGCTACAAAGGACCATAGACAGTCATTTGCTTTTAAAGTCGACTTATGGTGTCCTCTTCCTTTCCAATGAATACTTTGAAGAGCTGAACAATGTCTCATCAAGAATTTTAAGCATCCTGGATTGATTTTATTCCCTTCTGCATAATGATATCAAGGATAAATACTGTGAATCGGTTTAACAAGATGGCAAATACTGTATAAGACATAAGATACACAACAATGTGGTTATTGTGCAACCAAGTATACATTGTAGCCCCACTCTGAACTTTTAGCTTAAAAATTCTAGCTTAAAACACAAAACGGGAGTGTAGTGCCTTTAGTTATTCTTAAAGATGTGATAAACGAAGAACTTACTAGCAACTAAATTTTCATTATTTTGTCATTCTATTAATTTTACAGTTTTTCATATAGCCTATTCCCATATGAAATAGTTCTGGTGGGGCAGGGCAGCTGTGGTTGACAGGAACCAACCCATGGAAGTAGCTATCAATTATCCAGTTTCCTAGGATTCCTGGTGGGACGCGATGACGTGAAGACGTAACATTGCGCCCTCTCCCTGACCTTCCCTCTACGCTTTTCCTGCTGTCTGCCATGCAAATTAGCGTCTGTCTGTTGGACCCTACCACCGAGGATAAGTGCTGTGACCCCCGGCATGGAGCGGCGACGCCAGAGGGAGAGAACGCTCCTGCTGCATGCCTCCTCATCTGGCCTCTGGCTTTATTCCTCTGTGTGGTTCTCCCCGCGAACTCTTCTTATCCCTCCTCTACTGAAGTTTGTCCATGTGTGTTGTTGGTCCGGGGCTCGGTTGAGGCTTGCGGGTGGCCGGTGTGCCTGCTCTGAAGATCTCCCCTGTGCTGTTATCCGGATCCTTCTGGGTGACTGTGCGCTCCCTTTTGGACACGCTTTGCCCCTTCGCTTCCTCCTCTCTATGTTGGTGAGATCCATCCTTATGCTTGATTATACAGGGAGTGCAGAATTATTAGGCAAGTTATATTTTTGAGGATTAATTTTATTATTGAACAACAACCATGTTCTCAATGAACCCAAAAAACTCATTAATATCAAAGCTGAATATTTTTGGACGTAGTTTTTAGTTTATTTTTAGTTTTAGCTATTTTAGGGGGATATCTGTGTGTGCAGGTGACTATTACTGTGCATAATTATTAGGCAACTTAACAAAAAACAAATATATACCCATTTCCATTATTTATTTTTACCAGTGAAACCAATATAACATCTCAACATTCACAAATATACATTTCTGACATTCAAAAACAAAACAAAAACAAATCAGTGACCAATATAGCCACCTTTCTTTGCAAGGACACTCAAAAGCCTGCCATCCATGGATTCTGTCAGTGTTTTGATCTGTTCACCATCAACATTACGTGCAGCAGCAACCACAGCCTCCCAGACACTGTTCAGAGAGGTGTACTGTTTTCCCTCCTTGTAAATCTCACATTTGATGATGGACCACAGATTCTCAATGGGGTTCAGATCAGGTGAACAAGGAGGCCATGTCATTAGATTTTCTTCTTTTATACCCTTTCTTGCCAGCCACGCTGTGGAGTACTTGGACGCGTGTGATGGAGCATTGTCCTGCATGAAAATCATGTTTTTCTTGAAGGATGCAGACTTCTTCCTGTACCACTGCTTGAAGAAGGTGTCTTCCAGAAACTGGCAGTAGGACTGGGAGTTGAGCTTGACTCCATCCTCAACCCGAAAAGGCCCCACAAGCTCATCTTTGATGATACCAGCCCAAACCAGTACTCCACCTCCACCTTGCTGGCGTCTGAGTCGGACTGGAGCTCTCTGCCCTTTACCAATCCAGCCACGGGCCCATCCATCTGGCCCATCAAGACTCACTCTCATTTCATCAGTCCATAAAACCTTAGAAAAATCAGTCTTGAGATATTTCTTGGCCCAGTCTTGTGTGTCTTGTTCAGTGGTGGTCGTCTTTCAGCCTTTCTTACCTTGGCCATGTCTCTGAGTATTGCACACCTTGTGCTTTTGGGCACTCCAGTGATGTTGCAGCTCTGAAATATGGCCAAACTGGTGGCAAGTGGCATCTTGGCAGCTGCACGCTTGACTTTTCTCAGTTCATGGGCAGTTATTTTGCGCCTTGGTTTTTCCACACGCTTCTTGCGACCCTGTTGACTATTTTGAATGAAACGCTTGATTGTTCGATGATCACGCTTCAGAAGCTTTGCAATTTTAAGAGTGCTGCATCCCTCTGCAAGATATCTCACTATTTTTGACTTTTCTGAGCCTGTCAAGTCCTTCTTTTGACCCATTTTGCCAAAGGAAAGGAAGTTGCCTAATAATTATGCACACCTAATATAGGGTGTTGATGTCATTAGACCACACCCCTTCTCATTACAGAGATGCACATCACCTAATATGCTTAATTGGTAGTAGGCTTTCGAGCCTATACAGCTTGGAGTAAGACAACATGCATAAAGAGGATGATGTGGTCAAAATACTCATTTGCCTAATAATTCTGCACGCAGTGTATTTCTCCCCTCGCTTGTCCCCTTTCTCCCCCTTTTTTGATGTTTTGTTTTGACTTTGGGAATTAGGGAAGGAGGAAGGGAGGAGAGGGAATTGTGAGGGACTGGGAGAGAACTAAGTAGGAAAAAAAATATAAATCTAAACAGAATAGGCGGTCAATTGATACTTCTAAAACTGGTCAGAGATCTACAGAATCCCCAAAGATTGATCAGTTCTTGAAATCACCAAAAGTAAATACCAGAACTGGACCAAAAGGGAAGTATAATGTAACATCTAAAAAGAATACTTCTGGGCCTTCATTGGAGGAAGTTTCCGATGATCACTTGCAAGATGGAGAGGAGGAGAGGGCTGAAGAAGGTGATATCTCCTTGGCAGGTTCTTCTACATTAGAAGAGATCTTAATCACAGTTAAAAACAATGGAAAGGTGATACAAGATGTCGCCTGCGAACTAGGGGTAGGTAAATCGGACATATCCTTAATAAGAGACAACATAAGGAAGATACGGGATAGAGTTATGGTTATTGAAAAATCCGTTTCCTCTCTGGAGCATGAGTTAAAATTAACAAAATCTGAAACCGCCATCTTGAAAACTGAACGAGCAAAGTTCGCCGCAAATCAACCGCCGGGCGCATCGCAAGGCCATCTCTACTTCTAATTGTCCACGGTGTGATTCTCCTGAGGCCGATCACTTACACATGTTTTAGACTTGTATATTACTTAAAGACTATTGGGGGGCAATACATAATTATGTTACCCAAAAGCTGAAAGTGGCGATTCCATTAACGGTAGAGTCTTGGATTTTGAGCGATCTTACTAAGGTTGGGTGCCATAAGTACAAACAGATTTTTTTTTGGTTAAAATGATGTTGTTCTTGGCAAGGCTTTTGATTGCAAGGGCTTAGTTCTCATCTAATACTCCAAGTATGAATACATAGCTAAACCTTATTAATAAGATTAAAAGATATTAGATTATATTATATAAACAAAGAAACACAGAGGATAAATGGTTTAAGATATTGGGAGAATGGAATGCATAATTTTTCCTGCTTTAACCCTCTCACTATCCCCATCTTGTCCTTTTTTTTTTTTTAAGGGCAGGGAAGGGAGACGCATATCAAAGGGGTGGATGTTTGGGAGGGAATTGGCCTGGGGGGTCTAAGGATATGGAAATTATAATTTTGATTTGCACGGAAATATTAATAAAGAAAAAAAAAGTTTCAATATTTGCGTGATCATTAATATTGGAGTTGAGACGTGTTGTCAAATCAGTTCTGTTCTGACACCGGGACCCCTCCGCACTTAGTATTTTTCAAGGGTCCATTTCCATTAGAATATGTAATATGTACCATACGTATAGCTGAACTGATAGCCAGAAGCACTTATTAAATATAGAAGGGGGGAGGGTGAAGAAAAGAAAAAAATATAATAATAAATAAACAATAAAATTTAGCTGTGTCTTTAAGGCTACTTTCACACTTGCGTTCGGGGTTCCGCTTGTGAGTTCCGTTTGAAGGCTCTCACAAGCGGCCCCGAACGGATCTGTACAGCCCCAATGCATTCTGAGTGGATGCGGATCCGCTTAGAATGCATCAGTTTGGCACCGTTTGGCCTCCGTTCCGCTCAGCAGGCGGATACCCAAACGCAGCTTGCAGCGTTTTCGTGTCCGCCTGGCCGTGCGGAGCCAAAAGGATCCATCCAGACTTACAATGCAAGTCAATGGGGACGGATCCGTTTGACGTTGACACAATATGGTGCAATTTCAAACAGATCCGTCCCCCATTGACTTTCAATGTAAAGTCAGGAGTCCCTATTAATATACCATAGGATCGGAGTTTTCTCCAATCCGATGGTATATTTTAACTTGAAGCGTCCCCATCACCATGGGAACGCCTCTATGTTAGAATATACCATCAGATTTGAGTTATACTGTCGGATCTTAGTTTCACGATCTATTCTAACACAGAGGCGTTCCCATGGCGTTCCCCCCCTGTTTTTAACTCATTGGTGGCCAGTGCGGCCTCACCTCTCCCCCCCCTAGTTAAAATCACGTTCCGAATTCCCCATCATTGGTGGCCAGTGCGGCCTCACATCTCTCCCCCCCCTAGTTAAAATCACGTTCCGAATCCCCCATCATTGGTGGCCAGTGCGGCCTCACATCTCCCCCCCCCCCCCAAGTTAAAATCACGTTCCCCCATCATTGGTGGCAGTGGAGAGTTCCGATCGGAGTCCCAGTTTAATCGCTGGGGCTCCGATCGGTAACCATGGCAACCAGGACGCTACTGCAGTCCTGGTTGCCATGGTTACTTAGCAATTTTTAGAAGCATTATACTTACCTGCGAGCTGCGATGTCTGTGACCGGCCGGACGCTCCTTCTACTGGTAAGTGAAAGGTCTGTGCGGCGCATTGCCTATAGCACAACCCTGTCACTTACCAGTAGGAGGAGCGCCCGGCCGGTCACAGACATCGCAGGTAAGTATAATGCTTCTAAAATTGCTAAGTAACCATGGCAACCAGGACTGCAGTAGCATCCTGGTTGCCATGGTTACCGATCGGAGCCCCAGCGATTAAACTGGGACTCCGATCGGAACTCTCCACTGCCACCAATGATGGGGGAACGTGATTTTAACTGGGGGGGGGGGGAGATGTGAGGCCGCACTGGCCACCAATGATGGGGGATTCAGAACGTGATTTTAACTGGGGGGGGGAGATGTGAGGCCGCACTGGCTACCAATGATGGGGGATTCGGAACGTGATTTTAACTAGGGGGGGAGATGTGAGGCCGCACTGGCCACCAATGATGGGGGATTCGGAACATGATTTTAACTAGGGGGGAAGAGGTGAGGCTGCACTGGCCACCAATGAGTTAAAAACAGGGGGGGAGGGGGGGTCTGCCCCCGGCTGCCTGGCAGCACCTGCCAGGCAGCAGGGGGCAGTCATGTACACAGTTATTTTAGTATATTCTAAATTGAAACGTCCCCATCACCATGGAAACGCCTCTGTGTTAGAATATACTGTCGGATCTGAGTTTTCACGAAGTGAAAAATCAGATCTGAAAAAAACAGTTATGCAAACGGATCCGTTCTGAACGGATGCAAGCGTTTGCATTATAGGAGCGGATCCGCTCCGAACGCAAGTGTGAAAGTAGCCTAAGAAGTTATAGTTGCTTAATCCTTATGAAATGATATATGAATGCAAAAGAGTTAAATATTAAGCATTTAGCTAAAGTATAAACATAATTTAAAAATAATAAACTAGAGATTTGAAATGTATTTATCTATTAAATACTAAATCAAAACGAAATATGTAAACTACATATTTAATGCAGTCTGATGAAGTGCTTATGATTTTATTTAACACATTTCACCCTTTGCTGTACAGTCGTGGCCAAAAGTTTTGAGAATGACACAAATATTAGTTTTCACAAAGTTTGCTGCTAAACTGCTTTTAGATCTTTGTTTCAGTTGTTTCTGTGATGTAGTGAAATATAATTACACGCACTTCATACATTTCAAAGGCTTTTATCGACAATTACATGACATTTATGCAAAGAGTCAGTATTTGCAGTGTTGGCCCTTCTTTTTCATGACCTCTGCAATTCAACTGGGCATGCTCTCAATCAACTTCTGGGCCAATTCCTGACTGATAGCAACCCATTCTTTCATAATCACTTCTTGGAGTTTGTCAGAACTAGTGGGTTTTTGTTTGTCCACCCGCCTCTTGAGGATTGACCACAAGTTCTCAATGGGATTAAGATCTGGGGAGTTTCCAGGCCATGGACCCAAAATGTCAATGTTTTGGTCCCCGAGCCACTTAGTTATCACTTTTGCCTTATGGCACGGTGCTCCATCGTGCTGGAAAATGCATTGTTCTTCACCAAACTGTTGTTGGATTGTTGGAAGAAGTTGCTGTTGGAGGGTGTTTTGGTACCATTCTTTATTCATGCTGTGTTTTTGGGAAAAATTGTGAGTGAGCCCACTCCCTTGGATGAGAAGCAACCCCACACATGAATGATCTCAGGATGCTTTACTGTTGGCATGACACAGGACTGATGGTAGCGTTCACCTTTTCTTCTCCGGACAAGTCTTTTTCCAGATGCCCCAAACAATCGGAGAGAGGCTTCATCTGAGAATATGACTTTGCCCCAGTCCTCAGCAGTCCATTCACCATACTTTCTGCAGAAGATCAATCTGTCCCTGATGGGTTTTTTTTGGAGAGAAGTGGCTTCTTTGCTGCCCTTCTTGACACCAGGCCATCTTCCAAAAGTCTTCACCTCACTGTGCATGCAGATGCGCTCACACCTGCCTGCTGCCATTCCTGAGCAAGCTCTGCACTGGTGACACTCCGATCCCGCAGCTGAATCCTCTTTAGGAGACGATCCTGGCGCTTGCTGGACTTTCTTGGACGCCCTGAAGCCTTCTTAACAAGAATTGAACCTCTTTCCTTGAAGTTCTTGATGATCCTATAAATTGTTGATTGAGGTGCAATCTTAGTAGCCACAATATCCTTGCCTGTGAAGCCATTTTTATGCAACGCAATGATGGCTGCACGCGTTTCTTTGCAGGTCACCATGGTTAACAATGCAAGAACAATGATTTCAAGCATCACCCTCCTTTTAACATGCCAAGTCTGCCATTTTAACCCAATCAGCCTGACATAATGATCTCCAGCCTTGTGCTCGTCAACATTCTCACCTGAGTTAACAAGACGATTACTGAAATGATCTCAGCAGGTCCTTTAATGACAGCAACGAAATGCAGTGGAAAGTTTTTTTTGGGATTAAGTTAATTTTCATGGCAAAGAAGGACTATGCAATTCATCTGATCACTCTTCATAACATTCTGGAGTATATGCAAATTGCTATTATAAAAACTTAAGCAGCAACTTTTCCAATTTCCAATATTTATCTCATTCTCAAAACTTTTGGCCACGACTGTACATTTCTTAGGCTCTCTTCACATCTTGTTGAGAGTATTCCTTGACCTATACCTCTTATGTAATAAAATCAACTGGTAGTCAGAGTGGTTATAACACTCAAAACAAACAAGTCCAAAGAACCTTCCTGTGATAAAGGATAAAATACAATAAAATTAGCAAAAGCTAATTAGATTTGGCTAATTTTATACCTCTGAGGCGCCCATAGACCGCTATACACCCATTATATGCCAAAAGCATGCCCTTTTTGTGTATGCTAGGCCAAAATGTGTTGGAAGTTTAGAGTAATTTGTTTTATTATTTACTCAAATATTTAATTGCTAAACTTACTTCTGTATTTCAGTTTATGTATTTTACTCCCTTGAATATTTGTTCTATTTTTGTCAATAGGGGACTGTAAATTATAAGAGGAGCCCTCTTTCTTTTACAATTTCTACTGAATGTTAAATAGTGACTATAACTAATGTAATTATAGTCCTAATACATGAATTATTTCTCAATTTCTTTTATTTTATTATGGATAGATGCTTTCTGCTGCATGTTATAATCACTTCTAAAAGTGACAGTATACATATAAAAAATTACAAGGTTCTATAAAAGAAATGCCAACATGAATTAGAAAAATCCATTATTACAATATCAAAAATAAATAATATAATCAGCTGTATTAGCACATTCCTAAAATCAATGACACCGATTTACTAATCATAAAGATGCCATATGCTTAGACTGTCTGGCTAGGCCTGCACCAAATTTGCATGAATTGTACCAAATTTTAGCAAAAAAGTCCCTGCTCTTTTACTACAAATCCCTATCTACACTGTACTAAGCCCTGTCCCCTGTCGAGCATGTCAGAAAAATAAAAGTGTACAAATCCTAGATATGCCAATTGTGCCAATTTTGCACCACTTTTTAGATGTAGATACATTAGTAAATCTGGGGCAATATACACTGCTCAAAAAAATAAAGGGAACACAAAAATAACACATCCTAGATCTGAATTAATTAAATATTCTTCTGAAATACTTTGTTCTTTACATAGTTGAATGTGCTGAAAACAAAATCACACAAAAATTCAAAAATGGAAATCAAATTTTTCAACCCATTGAGGTCTGGATTTGGAGTCACACTCAAAATTAAAGTGGAAAAACACACTACAGGCTGATCCAACTTTGATGTAATGTCCTTAAAACAAGTCAAAATGAGGCTCAGTAGTGTGTGTGGCCTCCACGTGCCTGTATGACCTCCCTACAACGCCTGTGCATGCTCCTGATGAGGTGGCGGACGGTCTCCTGAGGATCTCCTCCCAGACCTGGACTAAAGCATCTGCCAACTCCTGGACAGTCTGTGGTGCAACGTGACGTTGGTGGATAGAGCGAGACATGATGTCCCAGATGTGCTCAATTGGATTCAGGTCTGGGGAACAGGGCGGGCCAGTCCATAGCATCAATGCCTTCGTCTTGCAGGAACTGCTGACACACTCCAGCCACATGAGGTCTAGCATTGTCTTGCATTAGGAGGAACCCAGGGCCAACCGCACCAGCATATGGTCTCACAGGGGTCTGAGGATCTCATCTCGGTACCTAATGGCAGTCAGGCTACCTCTGGCGAGCACATGGAGGGCTGTGCGGCCCTCCAAAGAAATGCCACCCCACACCATTACTGACCCAATGCCAAACCGATCATGCTGGATGATGTTGCAGGCAGCAGAACGTTCTCCACGGCGTCTCCAGACTCTGTCATGTCTGTCACATGTGCTCAGTGTGAACCTGCTTTCATCTGTGAAGAGCACAGGGCGCCAGTGGCGAATTTGCCAATCTTGGTGTTCTCTGGCAAATGCCAAACGTCCTGCACGGTGTTGGGCTGTAAGCACAACCCCCACCTGTGGACGTCGGGCCCTCATATCACCCTCATGGAGTCTGTTTCTGACTGTTTGAGCAGACACATGCACATTTGTGGCCTGCTGGAGGTCATTTTGCAGGGCTCTGGCAGTGCTCCTCCTGTTCCTCCTTGCACAAAGGCGGAGGTAGCGGTCCTGCTGCTGGGTTGTTGCCCTCCTACGGCCTCCTCCACATCTCCTGATGTACTGGCCTGTCTTCTGGTAGCGCCTCCATGCTCTGGACACTACGCTGACAGACACAGCAAACCTCCTTGCCACAGCTTGCATTGATGTGCCATCCTGGATAAGCTGCACTACCTGAGCCACTTGTGTGGGTTGTAGACTCCGTCTCATGCTACCACTAGAGTGAAAGCACCGCCAGCATTCAAAAGTGACCAAAACATCAGCCAGGAAGCATAGGAACTGAGAAGTTATCTGTGGTCACCACCTGCAGAACCACTCCTTTATTGGGGGTGTCTTGCTAATTGCCTATAATTTCCACCTGTTGTCTATCCCATTTGCACAACAGCATGTGAAATTGATTGTCACTCAGTGTTGCTTCCTAAGTGGACAGTTTGATTTCAGAGAAGTGTGATTGACTTGGAGTTACATTGTGTTGTTTAAGTGTTCCCTTTATTTTTTTGAGCAGTGTTTGTATATATAATTTAAAGTTGATAAGCAAATGTAGCCTGAAGACATTTTATTCAAGAAGTCATGTTCACCACAAAAGTATGCAACAATTCGGCAGTGCAAACATTTTTAAAAAAGGCAGTTGCACTGTCAAAAGGTCGTTGAGGTCTTTTTCCTTATGTAAATACTGTTTGTTCATCTGGTGGTCACAGGCACTTTGGGCTGACATTCCAGTGCTGATTGACTTTGCTTATATATAATCTAATCTAAAGTATGTGTAAAATGAGGTAAAATGATTTATTAATATTGATACTTAATGTAAAAGTGTCAATATTAATACACGATGTAGGATGTGCAGAAAGGGGTATATAGTCCCTATAGGGAAGTACTCTTATTAGTGGTTACCTCTTTTCCTTCCTTTTTTCTTGGTATAACTCTTTCTATTACCTTTTCTGATTTATGTACTAAATCACGACATAGTGCTAATAATGAAAATACTTTTATTGTACACAGATCTAAGATACAGTACATTGCATAAAATATGTAAGCACAGTGTAGTATAAGTATACTTCAATACATGTTACATCAATATGCATTAAAGAGGACCTGTCACCACTCCTGTCATGCCTGTTTTCATAGCTCCATGCATTCCCCATGTAATAACAGTTCTGCAGCATCTATTCTTATGACTCTGTGTTGTGTCATTCATTTATTATTCCTGCTAGAAGTTATGAATGAATTGCTATTATCCTTCAATAAGGGTACAGTGGGTGATGACAAGTTGGGGGTGTGTCCCTGCACAGACTCATTCTATCCAATCAGTGCTGCCATGTTTATGCATGCAGGTACACACCCCCAACTTGTTACCCCCCCTCTGTACCCTTACTGAAGGCTAATGGCAATTAATTCATAACTTCTAGTAGAAATAAGGGAATGGCACAACATAGAGCCATAAGAATAGATGCTCTGGAATTGTTATTACATGGGGAATACATGAAGTAATAAAAAAAAAGACATGTCAGGAGTGGTGAAAGGTCCTCTTTAAGTATACTAACACTACATGTGGCTATATAGATGTTAAGGATAATATTAATTATTAATATTTTGGTTAATATCAATAATTAATATTAATAAATAAATAGGCGTGAGCCGTCTAGTGATGACTCCGCCTATGTATACCTAAAATTGAATTACTCTCTGATTGCCTTAACTATTCACTGAACTACCTGTGACACACTAATACTATTATACTATGACGGCGACCACTAAAAACACTATACACTGTATCATGAATAATAAAGTATTTATTAAACAATAGCAAGTATACAGTCTAATAATACGCTATATCTATATACAAACCGGATTCCAAAAAAGTTGGGACACTATACAAATCGTGAATAAAAACTGAATGCAATGATGTGGAGGTGCCAACTTCTAATATTTTATTCAGAATAGAACATAAATCACGGAACAAAAGTTTAAACTGAGAAAATTTACCATTTTAA
Source organism: Bufo bufo (assembly GCF_905171765.1). Taxonomy (NCBI): domain Eukaryota; kingdom Metazoa; phylum Chordata; class Amphibia; order Anura; family Bufonidae; genus Bufo; species Bufo bufo. The sequence continues at coordinate 263,423,893 of NC_053393.1, forward strand.
GGGAAAAATATGTTGAATCAGAATTTCATGGTGTCAACAAATCCCCAAAAAGTTGGGACAAGGCCATTTTCACCACTGTGTGACATCTCCCCTTCTTCTTACAACACTCAACAGACGTCTGGGGACCGAGGAGACCAGTTTCTCAAGTTTAGAAATAGGAATGCTCTCCCATTCTTGTCTAATACAGGCCTCTAACTGTTAAATCGTCTTGGGCCTTCTTTGTTGTACCTTCCTCTTTATGATGCGCCAAATGTTCTCTATAGGTGAAAGATCTGGACTGCAGACTGGCCATTTCAGTACCAGGATCCTTCTCCTACGCAGCCATGATGTTGTGATTGATGCAGAATGTGGTCTGGCATTATCTTGATGAAAAATGCAGGGTCTTCCCTGAAAGAGATGACGTCTGGATGGGAGCATATGTTGTTCTAGAACCTGAATATATTTTTCTGCATTGATGGTGCCTTTCCAGACATGCAAGATGTCCATGCCACACGCACTCATGCAACCCCATACCATCAGAGATGCAGGCTTCTGAACTGAGCGTTGATAACAACTTGGGTTGTCCTTGTCCTCTTTGGTCCGGATGACATGGCGTCCCAGATTTCCAAAAAGAACTTCGAATCGTGACTCGTCTGACCACAGAACAGTCTTCCATTTTGCCACACTCCATTTTAAATAATCCCTGGCCCAGTGAAAACGCCTGAGCTTGTGGATCTTGCTTAGAAATGGCTTCTTCTTTTCACTGTAGAGTTTCAGCTGGCAACGGCGGATGGCACGGTGGATTGTGTTCCCTGACAATGGTTTCTGGAAGTATTCCTGAGCCCATTCTGTGATTTCCTTTACAGTAACATTCCTGTTTGTGGTGCAGTGTCGTTTAAGGGCCCGGAGATCACGGGCATCCAGTATGGTTTTACGGCCTTGACCCTTACGCACAGAGATTGTTCCAGATTCTCTGAATTTTCGGATGATGTTATGCACAGTTGATGGTGATAGATGCAAAGTCTTTGCAATTTTTCGCTGGGTAACACCTTTCTGATATTGCTCCACTATCTTTCTGCGCAACATTGTGGGAATTGGTGATCCTCTACCCATCTTGGCTTCTGAGAGACACAGCCACTCTGAGAAGCTCTTTTTATACCCAATCATGTTGCCAATTGACCTAATTAGTGTTAATTGGTCTTCCAGCTCTTCATTATGCTCAAATTTACTTTTTCCAGCCTCTTATTGCTACTTGTCCCAACTTTTTTGGGATTTGTTGACACCGTGAAAATTGATAAACGTATTTTTCCTTTAAAATGATACATTTACTCGGATTAAACGTTTGATCTGTCATCTACGTTCTATTACAAATAAAATATTGACATTTGCCATCTCCACATCATTGCATTCAGTTTTTATTCACAATTTGTTTAGTGTCCCAACTTTTTTGGAATCCGGTTTGTATATTTATATATCAATGGTTATAAATATATATACATATAAACACACACACACACACCACAGTACAGTAATACAACACAGCAAGATGATATTACACCTAACTACACAATACAATACTATTACAATACTATTACAATACTATTCCTATTCCACCGCACAAACTAGCTATACATTACCACTTACACACATACATTACATAACAGCACCCACCCCACCTTGCTCTACACACTGTCCCTACTGCAATGAACAGGGCAGGGGTAACCAAGGAAAGGGTTAATGCAATCAGGGTTGGTGGGTTAACACAGGGACCTCAGGGTTTAATGCTCTGCAGGGACAGGGCAATGCAGGGCAGAGGGCAAAACCTGATGGACTGGGGTACAGGGCTGAGGTTCAGGGAACAAAGGGTTCCTCAGCAGGGTCTGCAGGGGGGAGAACTCATGGCCAGGGCTGCTGGGCACTGAAGGGGTTAATTCAGAAAGGGTTAACACTTTGCTGGGGTTCATCAGCAGTGAAGGGGGTTCTACACTGCAGGGCAGGCTACACAGGGATCTGCAAGGCAGGGACATGGGATTGCAGGGCAGGGGTTATACTCAGCCAGACTGCTCATTCCTCTGCAGGGCTCAACTTCCTCCTGCTCCGTCCATGTGACCTCCCTCCTTCCTGCCTGCACTTTCCTTCAGTGGGGCTGCAGGGCTTAGCTCAGCTTCTTCTGAGCACTGCCTGCGCTTCTCCTCATCTGGAATTGCTGGGAGTGTGGGGGTTGACTCCTTATGAGCGCTGGATGCGCTCACCTTCATCAGGCTGGGGGCAGGTCAGGTTCCCTCTTCAGTCACACAGCGCAGCCTGCACTCTCCTTTCTACAGGGGAGAAAACAACTCCCTGAGCGCAGTGCCGATTGGGTATTTAAACCCCACGGCACTCACTCCTGTTTTTCCGCGCTGCAGACGTGTGCACGCACGCCTGCAGGCAAGGACACGTGGGCTGGTGTGGCGATATGACGTCAACACACCAGCCCGCGCGTCTCTGCACGCGCATACCTCTGGTGCTGTAATTATCGCACCGGAGGTATGCCACAAACAGAGGGAAGGGAACTTTTGTTCCCCTATCTCTGTTATGCTAAACATGTCCAGCCCTGCTGGAGATGTTTAACAAAACACAGCGGATCTTATCAATCCCCTGTCTTTTAATCCCCGCACCTGGATATAATTGTCCAGCCTTAAAGGCGGCATTTTCCTTCTGCAGGAGGATTTGGCTGGGGAGGGGGCACCCATGATGGGGGATATTTCGGCCAGCATAATATATATACACTGCTCAAAAAAATAAAGGGAACACAAAAATAACACATCCTAGATCTGAAATAATTAAATATTCTTCTGAAATACTTTGTTCTTTACATAGTTGAATGTGCTGAAAACAAAATCACACAAAAATTAAAAAATGGAGGTCTGGATTTTAACCCATGGAGGTCTGGATTTGGAGTCACACTCAAAATTTAAGTGGAAAAACACACTACAGGCTGATCCAACTTTGATGTAATGTCCTTAAAACAAGTCAAAATGAGGCTCAGTAGTGTGTGTGGCCTCCACGTGCCTGTATGACCTCCCTACAATGCCTGTGCATTCTCCTGATGAGGTGGCAGACGGTCTCCTGAGGGATCTCCTCCCAGACCTGGACTAAAGCATCTGCTAACTCCTGGACAGTCTGTGGTGCAACGTGACGTTGGTGGATAGAGCGAGACATGATGTCCCAGATGTGCTCAATTGGATTCAGGTCTGGGGAACGGGCGGGCCAGTCCATAGCATCAATGCCTTCGTCTTGCAGGAACTGCTGACACACTCCAGCCACATGAGGTCTAGCATTGTCTTGCATTAGGAGGAACCCAGGGCCAACCGCACCAGCATATGGTCTCACAAGGGGTCTGAGGATCTCATCTCGGTACCTAATGGCAGTCAGGCTACCTCTGGCGAGCACATGGAGGGCTGTGCGGCCCTCCAAAGAAATGCCACCCTACACTATTACTGACCCAATGCCAAACCGGTCATGCTGGAGGATGTTGCAGGCAGCAGAATGTTCTCCACGGCGTCTCCAGACTCTGCCACGTCTGTCACATGTGCTTAGTGTGAACCTGCTTTCATCTGTGAAGAGCACAGGGCGCCAGTGGCGAATTTGCCAATCTTGGTGTTCTCTGGCAAATGCCAAACGTCCTGCACGGTGTTGGGCTGTAAGCACAACCCCAACCTGTGGACGTCGGGCCCTCATATCACCCTCATGGAGTCTGTTTCTGATCGTTTGAGCAGACACATGCACATTTGTGGCCTGCTGGAGGTCATTTTGCAGGGCTCTGGCAGTGCTCCTCCTGTTCCTCCTTGCACAAAGGCGGAGGTAGCGGTCCTGCTGCTGGGTTGTTGCCCTCCTACAGCCTCTTCCACGTCTCCTGATATACTGGCCTGTCTCCTGGTAGCGCCTCCATGCTCTGGACACTACGCTGACAGACACAGCAAACCTTCTTGCCACAGCTCGCATGGATGTGCCATCCTGGATAAGCTGCACTACCTGAGCGACTTGTGTGGGTTGAAGACTCCGTCTCATGCTACCACTAGAGTGAAAGCACCACCAGCATTCAAAAGTGATCAAAACATCAGCCAGGAAGCATAGGAACTGAGAAGTGGTCTGTTGTCACCACGTTCAGAACCACTCCTTTATTGGGGGTGTCTTGCTAATTGCCTGTAATTTCCACCTGTTGTCTATCCCATTTGCACAACAACATGTGAAATTGATTGTCACTCAGTGTTGCTTCCTAAGTGGACAGTTTGATTTCACAGAAGTGTGATTGACTTGGAGTTACATTGTGTTGTTTAAGTGTTCCCTTTATTTTTTTTAAGCAGTGTATATATATATATATATATATATATATATATATATATATATGATGGCAGCATCAGGAAAGTAAAACAAAAAAAGGAAAAAAGTGGGTGCACAGCCCAAACAGAATACAGCTTACCCAATATGAAAAATCAAAAAAGCAGGCAGCACTCCAAGGTAAAGGTGAAAAAATATGCAAGACCTTATTCACTCATGTGACAAGGCAACGTTTCAGCTCAGTATGTGCCTTTCTCAAGCAAAAAGAGAAATGTTGACGCTGGGGGACCTGCCTCTCCTGTAGATGCCCCGCCTCCTCACCTGCGGAGACGTGATCTCATAGCTCGGCCTCTCTTTCCTGACTGGGTCCGTTTGGTCATGCATAGTTCTCAGTAGCAATCCAGCACTGCCCATGATAACTAAGGGCACAGCTCCTGGCATATTCGGCCTGCGCATGCGTGGGAATGTGTGAAGTTCTCGTGCTATTTGTTTTCAATGCAGGCGCATTGATTGTGTTGGAATGCTGTATATCGCACACATGACTTGGAATCAAATGGGTGAGCGCCTCATGAAGTATTATATGTATAGCCGTTTTTAATTAGCACAAGTGCACTTTATTAACTATTAGGAATGGGGGTAATTCACTACAATATTGTTTACTATATACCACGTTCCTTTTCTTGAATATATGGATTATCACATAAAAATTAATTATATACTATTGATGCATGTCATGTGAAATCATGTATTATGTGTTCACAATGTATTTTTTTTATGGAAAATCATGTTTATTGATTGATTGATTGATTGTATTGATTTGAATTTGTATAACCAACTGTTTATATACACCTATCTGAGCATTCTTGTCACTGCTTGACAAAAGCTGCATATTGGACTGGAATAAAAGATTATATATATATGTTATAATGTGGGGATTCACTCTGGTAGGCAGGGTAAGCGGACGCATACAGAGACAAAAACAAGGTTGTAAAACAAAGTTCAGTGTTTATTCACACATATAAAGAAAAAAAAAAGCCAAAAGTAACAGTGTTCAGTTTTGGTGCCTGTTCACACCACACAAAGTCCACAGTGCGAAAAGCCTTCACCTAGTCAGATTTCCACCCGCATTCCACAGCAGGCTTTAGAGGCCTGTTTCCCCAGGATGCGGCTCTCAGAAATACATGGCCTCAGTGTCTCAAGACACAGACTCCACAGCTTCTCTGTCATAGAGGATAATCCACACCAGCTGTACGTGCTGGCTGGGTTTTTATATCCCAGCCAAAACCTGGCCTGGAACCGTGGGGAACAGCCACCCACCCTGCTCTTTGGCTGCTCCCAATAAGAACCGGTCCGGATCGGCTTTACAGCCATACTAACAGCTGAAGTGTCAGACTGCAACTGCAAAACTGACACTTCAGGGAAAAACCCGGTTCTTACCTCACCGAGGCCAGAAACCTCAGTGACATGTATCCTCCGTCAATGATGGCCCCTTGTTCCTTCTTACAATATATACAGTCAGGTCCATAAATATTGGGACATCGATACAATTCTAAAATTTTGGGCTCTATACACCACCACAATGGATTTGAAATGAAACAAACAAGATGTGCTTTAACTGCAGACTGTCAGCTTTAACCACCTCAGCCCCTATAGCTTAAACACCCTTAAAGACCAGGCCACTTTTTACACTTCTGACCTACACTACTTTCACCGTTTATTGCTCGGTCATGCAACTTACCACCCAAATGAATTTTACCTCCTTTTCTTCTCACTAATAGAGCTTTCATTTGGTGGTATTTCATTGCTGCTGACATTTTTACTTTTTTTGTTATTAATCGAAATTTAACGATTTTTTTTGCAAAAAATTTTTTTTTCACTTTCAGTTGTAAAATTTTGCAAAAAAAAAACGACATCCATATATAAATTTTTCTCTAAATTTATTGTTCTACATGTCTTTGATAAAAAAAAAATGTTTGGGTAAAAAAAAAATGGTTTGGGTAGAAGTTATAGCGTTTACAAACTATGGTACAAAAATGTGAATTTCCGCTTTTTGAAGCAGCTCTGACTTTCTGAGCACCTGTCATGTTTCCTGAGGTTCTACAATGCCCAGACAGTACAAACACCCCACAAATGACCCCATTTTATAAAGTAGACACCCTAAGGTATTCGCTGATGGGCATAGTGAGTTCATAGAACTTTTTATTTTTTGTCACAAGTTAGTGGAAAATGATGAATTTTTTTTTATTTTATTTTTTCTTACAAAGTCTCATATTCCACTAACTTGTGACAAAAAATAAAAACTTCTATGAACTCACTATGCCCATCAGCGAATACCTTGGGGTCTCTTCTTTCCAAAATGGGGTCACTTGTGGGGTAGTTATACTGCCCTGGCATTCTAGGGGCCCAAATGTGTGGTAAGTAGTTTGAAATCAAAATGTGTAAAAAATGACCGGTGAAATCCGAAAGGTGCTCTTTGGAATGTGGGCCCCTTTGCCCACCTAGGCTGCAAAAAAGTGCCACACATGTGGTATCGCCGTACTCAGGAGAAGTTAGGGAATGTGTTTTGGGGTGTCATTTTACATATACCCATGCTGGGTGAGATAAATATCTTGGTCAAATGCCAACTTTGTATAAAAAAATGGGAAAAGTTGTCTTTTGCCAAGATATTTCTCTCACCCAGCATGGGTATATGTAAAATGACACCCCAAAACACATTGCCCAACTTCTCCTGAGTACATTGATACCACATGTGTGACACTTTTTTGCAGCCTAGGTGGGCAAAGGGGCCCACATTCCAAAGAGCACCTTTCGGATTTCACCGGCCATTTTTTACAGATTTGGATTTCAAACCACTTCTCACGCATTCGGCCCCTAAAATGCCAGGGCAGTATAACTACCCCACAAGTGACCCCATTTTGGAAAGAAGACACCACAAGGTATTTCGTGATGGGCATAGTGAGTTCATGGAAATTTTTATTTTTTTGTCACAAGTTAGTGGAATATGAGACTTTGTAAGGAAAAAAAAAATAATAAAAAAATCATCATTTTCCGCTAACTTGTGACAAAAAATATAAAATTCTAGGAACTCGCCATGCCCCTCACGGAATACCTGGGGTGTCTTCTTTCCAAAATGGGGTCACTTGTGGGGTAGTTATACTCCCCTAGCATTTTCCAGGGGCCCTAATGTGTGGTAAGTAGGTAAATGACCTGTGAAATCCTAAAGGTGCTCTTTGGAATGTAGGCCCCTTTGCCCACATAGGCTGCAAAAAAGTGTCACACATGTTGTATTGCCGTATTCAGGAGAAGTTGGGCAATGTGTTTTGGGGTGTCTTTTTACATATACCCATGCTGGGTGAGAGAAATATCTTGGCAAAAGACAACTTTTCCCATTTTTTTATACAAAGTTGGCATTTGACCAAGATATTTATCTCACCCAGCATGGTATATGTAAAATGACACCCCAAAACACATTGCCCAACTTCTCCTGAGTACGGCGATACCACATGTGTGACACTTTTTTGCAGCCTAGATGCGCAAAGGGGCCCACATTCATTTTATGAGGGCATTTTTAGACATTTGGATCCCAGACTTCTTCTCACGTTTTAGGGCCCCTAGAATGCCAGGGCAGTATAAATACCCCACATGTGACCCTATTTTGGAAAGAAGACACCCCAAGGTATTCAATGAGGGGCATGGCGAGTTGATAGAATTATTTTTTTTTGGGCACAAGTTAGCGGAAATTGATATTTATTTATTTTTTTCTCAAAAAGTCTCCCTTTCCGCTAACTTGGGACAAAAATTTCAATCTTTCATGGACTCAATATGCCCCTCACGGAATACCTTGGGGTGTCTTCTTTCCGAAATGGGGTCACATGTGGGGTATTTATACTGCCCTGGCATTCTAGGGGCCCTAAAGCGTGAGAAGAAGTCTGGAATATAAATGTATAAAACATTTTACCCATTTGGATTCTGTGAGGGGTATGGTGAGTTCATGTGAGATTTTATTTTTTGACACAAGTTAGTGGAATATGAGACTTTGTAAGAAAAAAAATAATAATTTCCGCTAACTTGGGCCAAAAAAATGTCTGAATGCAGCCTTACAGGGGGGTGATCAATGACAGGGGGGTGATCAATGACAGGGGGGTGATCAGGGAGTCTATATGGGGTGATCACCCCCCTGTAAGGCTCCATTCAGATGTCCGTATGTGTTTTGCGGATCCGATCCATATATCAGTGGATCCGTAAAAATCATACGGACATCTGAATGCAGCCTTACAGGGGGGTGATCAATGACAGGGGGGTGATCAGGGTGTCTATATGGGGTGATCACCCCCCTGTAAGGCTCCATTCAGATGTCCGTATGTGTTTTGCGGATCCGATCCATGTATCAGTGGATCTGTAAAAATCATACGGACATCTGAATGCAGCCTTACAGGGGGGTGATCAATGACAGGGGGGTGATCAGGGAGTCTATATGGGGTGATCACCTCCGTCATTGATCACTCCTCTGTAAGGCTCCATTCAGACGTCCGTATGTGTTTTGCGGATCTGATCCATCTATCAGTGGATCCGTAAAATTTATACGGACCTCTGAATGGAGCCTTACAGGGGGTTATCAATGACAGGGGGGTGATCAATGACAGGGGGGTGATCAGGGAGTCTATATGGGGTGATCTGGGGTGATCAGGGGTGAATAAGGGGTTAATAAGTGACGGGGGGGTGTAGTGTAGTGGTGGTTGGTGCTTCTTTACTGAGCTACCTGTGTCCTCTGGTGGTCGATCCAAACAAAAGGGACCACCAGAGGACCAGGTAGCAGGTATATTAGACGCTGTTATCATAACAGCGTCTTATATACCTGTTAGGGGTTAAAAAAATCACATCTCCAGCCTGCCAGCGAACGATCGCCGCTGGCAGGCTGGAGATCCACTCTCTTACCTTCCGTTCCTGTGAGCGCGCGCGCCTGTGCGCGCGCGTTCACAGGAAATCTCGCGTCTCACGAGATGACGCACGGATGCGTCCAGGAGGAATGAATCAACCACCTTCCGGACGCATCCGTGCGTTAGGCCGTCGGGAGGTGGTTAATTTGAGGGTATTTACATCCAAATCAGGTGAACGGTGTAGGAATTACAACAGTTTGCATATGTGCCTCCCACTTCTTAAGGAACCATAAGTAATGGGACAATTGGCTTCTCAGCTGTTCCATGGCCAGGTGTGTGTTATTCCCTCATTATCCCAATTACAATGAGCAGATGAAAGGTCCAGAGTTAATTTCAAGTGTGCTATTTGCATTTGGAATCTGTTGCTGTCAACTCTCAAGATGAGATCCAAAGAGCTGTCACTGTTATTGGCTGAAAAAACTAAACAAACCCATCAGAGAGATAGCAAAAACATTAGCAAAACAACTGTTTGGAACATTCTTGAAAAGAAGGAACGCACCGGTGGACTCAGCAACACCAAAAGACCCAGAAGACCACAGAAAACAACTGTGATGGATGACCGAAGAATTCTTTCCCTGGTGAAGAAAAAACCCTTCACAACAGTTGGCCAGATCGAGCACACTCTCCAGGAGGTAGGTGTATGTGTGTCAAAGTCAACAATCAAGAGAAGACTTCACCAGAGTAAATACAGAGGGTTCACCACAAGATGTAAACCATTGGTTAGCCTCAAAAACAGGAAGGCCAGATTAGAGTTTGCCAAACGACATCTAAAAAAGCCTTCACCGTTCTGGAACAACATCCTATGGACAGATGAGACCAAGATCAACTTATACCAGAGTGATGGGAAGAGAAGAGTATGGAGAAGGAAAGGAACTGCTCATGATCCTAAGCATACCACCTCATTAGTGAAGCATGGTGGTGGTGGTAGTATCATGGCGTGTGCATGTATGGCTGCCAATGGAACTGGTTCTCTTGTATTTATTGATGATGTGACTGCTGACACTGCTGACAAAACTGACTGATGGACCTGAGACTGCTGGCATGGTGGCAATCACTGATGGCTGAGATGGCTGGCAGTGACTGGTGGTGTTGAGACCACTGGCAGCAACTGGTGTGTGTGTCTGACAGGACTGTAATGGCGGCACTTCTGTTTCATGTAATGGCAGCGCTCAAACTGACACAGCACACCATAATAACGAGGGCAGCGAGTGGGGTGGCTTTGATAGGACAGCGCTGTTGCTGTGGGCGGTCCAGGAGGCTGAGGTGCGCAGTATTTTTATTGGCCAATGGTATGCTGATGTGGGCAGTCCGGGCGGCGTGTGGTGCGCTGTGATTCTATTGGCCGGCTCACCGTGCATGCGCACTTCGATAATTGGCACAGATGCCCGGGCAAAGATGCCCGGACACAGCACAGGCACACAGGGCTTTTATTAGGTAGGAGATATTATTTATATGTGTCACCGAGATTCCTGGCCTCGGTGAGGTAAGAGACGGTTTTTCCTCAAGTGTCATTATTGCAGATTGCAGTCTGACACTTCAGCTGTTTAGTATGGCTGTAAAGCTGATCCGGGATGGCTTTTACTGGGAGTAGCCAAAGTGCTTGGTGGGTAGATACTCCCCACGTTCCAGGCCGAGTCTTGGCAAATTTAAAATGCAGTCAACACTAGTGATGAGCGGCAGGGGTCATATTTGAATTCGTGATATTTTGCAAATATTTTGTAGAATATTCGCGAATTCGAATATTCGTTATATTCTAAATTTTTTATTTTTTTCTTACTTGAAAAATCGGCAAGGTAGTGATTGCTTAATATGCAAATATTATGCGATCAATCAAGGTGTGGGTCAAAAACGAATCTATAGTGCTATATAGTATAGTGCTATAGATTCGTTTAGAATATTCTGCCTTTTTTCCCTTATCTAAACACATGATTCCTCCCTGCTGTTTGCTTGTGTCATTGGCCTACAAGCAACTTAAGCAGGGAGGAATCAGGACTTCAGATGAAAAAAAAAAAAAAAAGGAAAATATTCTAAAAAACGAATATATGGCACTATATTCTAAATATTCACAAATACTTGAAGTGCCAATATTTGAGATAAAAATGTGCTTTTCGAATATTCGTGCTCAACACTAGTCAGCACTATCAGGTGGTGTGGATTTTACCTCCATCTGACAGTGAAGCTGTGGAGTCCTCTGTGCTGAAGTGTCGGTGGGTAATAATTCAATTAAGAATTATTCATTATGGTCATAAAAATTATTAATCATAAAAAAATTAAATTTATAAAATTTGTCATAAATTCTTAAAATCATGACCTGGTGAATTGTAGACAACCTAATTGATACAATTCACATCTGAGTCCGACTATTTCCTCAGATAAATAAGTTCTTTTTGACGTGAGATGACGTTAATGATAAAATGTAGTTTTACATTATACAATAATACATAGGTATTATAAAAATATGCAGATTTATTGGTTACAAGGTTATAAACATATATAAGTAAATAAACATAATGATACATGCAAATGAATATATATAGCGTTAATATAAAGCATTACAAGCTTAACAATACATGTGAGTGGAAATAACTCGTCACATTATAACAAAGCTATTATTAGGTTAGGATATCAAAATATGAACATAAGTTATATACATTACTTCTGTTCAGAGAAAACCTCATGATATCAGGATGGGCATGTCTAATCCTAGACATCAATATAGAATGATAAATACATTCTGCCCCCCTCTAACCAACTACACATCACATGACCTCAAGATGGGCAAATCCATCCAAGGATATAACTTAGAAGAGATAACTGTATCCTTCCGCCCCATCCTGGACTATTTTCAAATATATAACTTTGGTAAGACTATTAAGACAAATAACAGGGATCTAGGATTTTGCTAGACCATATCTTAAATGGAAAGGACTTGAAATAAGTCCTTCCGGTGGGAATCCATCACTTAGCTTGGCGAAGAATGTTCTATCAATAAATATATATATATATATATATATATATATATATATATATATATATAAGCAATTATTTAATGCTTTGCTAGATTATGAGTCCAGATTCTTCTGCAGGTAGAATGAAGCCTCACAATATCCTAAAACTACATCTCAATATGGAGATGATCAATTAATTTAATTATTTATTTATTCGCCAATCTAGATGGTATAATTTCACCCACACTATCAAATTAGTCTTAATAAAATGAAATATCATTTCCTGTGTCTCTTACCAAGTCCTAGTAGGAATCTCACTTCTGCTCCTAGGAAAGCTGGGTGGTCCATCATAGCGCATCTCACCATGGCATTCATCTAGATAGACCTCAACTTCTCTTCTCCTCCCTCCTTTGTTTCTCACTTTCTCCTACCTTCTCTCTTTTCTTACTGTGTATGGCTTATGATCACAAACTTATCAGTTAGACACACCTTCCTAGTTTGGATCTTTCCAATCATTGTCGGATGGGCGTGACCATTGATAAAAATTGTGACATCATAACCCTACCCAGAATGCACTTTTGCTACTGTTGTAATGTCACCTACTGATACCTAGGTGGCACTGCTGTATAAGCTATTTGCATCATAGTATAAAGGGTTAACTTATGTAAGTCTGAATATACATTTTGACCTTAAAAGCTTTAATTCAAAGCTATAGGGATTAATTCTGACACTTGTAGCAATTAGAGACAGACCTCTAGGCGTCTCTCTGAAGGTTTCTCACATTTAATTTATGGATCGTAAATGACTTGTTTTCTCACAGAGATATCAGTACCTCCTCTGTCATACCAAAGATGTGATTAATTGTTACAAAACACACATCTTCACAGACACTCTTCTAATGAGAAATATATACAATATACTGGATACATGTTGTCTTCGTAACATATAACAATATAATATAAACAAATATATATATGTCCTACTGATTGTCTTATGCTAAGGACTAACTAAGGCTCAATAAATGAATACATACATATTATATATTTTGCTTCATTAATAAATGCCTAATTGTATAGGTAATTATCACCAGCTGCACAGAGCTTATCTTTATCGCCCGTCATAAATTTAAAAGTAAACAAGGAGAGGCATTCTTCTCAGACTGGTATATTCATGAGAAGAATAACATTAAGCTTTGTGTGACCTTAATTTGGCCTACTCAAGACATACAAAATTGTAACTATAGTCGAGCATGGCTCTTAAAGGCAATGAAGATTCATCTTGACAATAATGAATTGGATATCAATGCATTTACCTATGAAAAGGCACAACAGAAGGTTGAAGGCTGAAGACTGCAAACAGGCGTGCAGGCCGCCTGGAAGCCTGCCAGTGAACTTTTCTGTGGCTGAGCATTCAGCCGGGTGTGAACTGACACCTAGGATTCCAGGTGAACACTGTTTTGTTTTGCTGTGTATGAACAGGCCTCAAGACTGTTATGTTTTGCTGAGTGTGAATAAAATACTGAAGTTTGATTTACAACCTGGTTCTTTGCCTCTATACTGGGTCCGCTAACCTGTCTACCAGAGCAAATTCCCACAATCAGTGGAAGATGCGGGCAAACGCAGTGAGGCTGGCCTGAAGGCCGAAAAGTTTTAGTTTTTTTCCGGGCACGGGTGTATGTCCTATATCAAGCCGGCAAGGTTACGACCCGTGTCTCTTGACAAAATGGAGGAGGTCAGGAAATCCCTCAGGGAGGATAACTTGCAGCAGCAGGAGGCTAACAAGCAGCAGCAAGAAACCAACCAGCTGCTATTACAGCATGTGATGGTGTTACAAGCGTCAGGAGCGTCTCAGAACGTCCATGATGCCCGGAAAGCTGTCCGTGCGGCGATCCCAAAGATGACCCCCTTGGACGACGTCGAGACCTATCTGGCAGTATCCGAAAAGGTGGCTGTGAGGGAGAAGTTACCCTGAGACCAATGGGCTAAGGTCGTCGCTTCTTTCCTGGCGTCTGGACCCCAGCAGGTGTTTTTCGACTTACCAGATGATCAAGCGGCTGACTACCCGACCGTAAAGGGTGAGATTCTGGCAAGACTGGGGGTGAATGTATTGGTCCGGGCCCAGCGGGTGCATCAGTGGGAATTTAACCCGGCTTAACCCGCCAGACCGCAGTATTATGATCTGCTACACTAATTGCAAAAATGGCTGACGTACTGAGTCCCACTGCTATTCTGGACCGTCGGTTGGCTGATGTGTTCTGGAGGGCTTTGCCATACCCTCTCCAGTACTGGATCGGCCAGGTGTCCACTGGTAATGCCCTAGAGAAGGTCGACCTGGTAGAGTGTTATGAGGCCACCAGAAATCTACAGGGGGGTTCATTTGGGAGGAGGCCAGTTAAACCCCAGAAATCTCCAACTTCGACCAGGCGGCTAGTGCCAGCAAAACCCGCTAGGGATATACTCCCTACAGACCCAGCTCCGGTGGTCTGTTGGTGGTGTCAAGAGCCTGGACACATAGGGGGCAACTGTCCCCATCGGGGGGAATCCATGGACACTAACTATGGCTACCACCCCTCATGTATGCCAGAAGGATTTGTGCAACTGGTACCCCCGAGACAATAGACAATAGTCACCTGTGCCAGGTGCAAGTGGGAGATGCGGTGGTGCTGCTGAACTCAGGGAGCCTGGTGTTCCTGGTAAGAGTTGCCCTGGTGCGGCCCGCCGAGTATACTGGCCGGAAAGTCGGCATTGTGTGCATCTATGGAGACTTAAAGCACTATACTACCGCCCTGGTGTCTCTGTCCACGGTGGCCGTCAGGTGGACTCATGAGGTGGCCGTCGCCACAAAGTTACATTATGAACTAATAATTGGGACAGACTTCCCCAGTTTCCCGTCACTGTGGCCTGAGGCGAAAGTCACCGATACCCATGGTGCAGGATTAGCCCCAATAGAATGGCCTTGCTCAGGGGATAAACCGGAACCCTGGGAACCTGAGGCCGAAGGGCCAGCAGTAGGGGTGGCCGCTGGTGTTGAGCGAGCATGCTCGGCTGAACTGCTGTTCAGCTCGAGCATCACTATGCTCGGCACATGGCGGTAATCGGCCGAGTACCGCATGTGCTCGAGCGCCATGTTAGAGTATCCTTCCCGCACGTTTCGCGGCTGCTATGCAGCCAATGAACGTGCAGGTAAGTACTGGCATTACAGTAATTGGCTGGCCGGAACACGTCATTGGGTGCTATACACTGCGTGCAGAATTATTAGGCAAATGAGTATTTTGACCACATCATCCTCTTTATGCATGTTGTCTTACTCCAAGCTGTAGAGGCTCGAAAGCCTACTACCAATTAAGCATATTAGGTGATGTGCATCTCTGTAATGAGAAGGGGTGTGGTCTAATGACATCAACACCCTATATTAGGTGTGCATAATTATTAGGCAACTTCCTTTCCTTTGGCAAAATGGGTCAAAAGAAGGACTTGACAGGCTCAGAAAAGTCAAAAATAGTGAGATATCTTGCAGAGGGATGCAGCACTCTTAAAATTGCAAAGCTTCTGAAGCGTGATCATCGAACAATCAAGCGTTTCATTCAAAATTGTCAACAGGGTCGCAAGAAGCGTGTGGAAAAACCAAGGTGCAAAATAACTGCCCATGAACTGAGAAAAGTCAAGCGTGCAGCTGCCAAGATGCCACTTGCCACCAGTTTGGCCATATTTCAGAGCTGCAACATCACTGGAGTGCCCAAAAGCACAAGGTGTGCAATACTCAGAGACATGGCCAAGGTAAGAAAGGCTGAAAGACGACCACCACTGAACAAGACACACACGCTGAAACGTCAAGACTGGGCCAAGAAATATCTCAAGACTGATTTTTCTAAGGTTTTATGGACTGATGAAATGAGAGTGAGTCTTGATGGGCCAGATGGATGGGCCCGTGGCTGGATTGGTAAAGGGCAGAGAGCTCCAGTCCGACTCAGACGCCAGCAAGGTGGAGGTGGAGTACTGGTTTGGGCTGGTATCATCAAAGATGAGCTTGTGGGGCCTTTTCGGGTTGAGGATGGAGTCAAGCTCAACTCCCAGTCCTACTGCCAGTTTCTGGAAGACACCTTCTTCAAGCAGTGGTACAGGAAGAAGTCTGCATCCTTCAAGAAAAACATGATTTTCATGCAGGACAATGCTCCATCACACGCGTCCAAGTACTCCACAGCGTGGCTGGCAAGAAAGGGTATAAAAGAAGAAAATCTAATGACATGGCCTCCTTGTTCACCTGATCTGAACCCCATTGAGAACCTGTGGTCCATCATCAAATGTGAGATTTACAAGGAGGGAAAACAGTACACCTCTCTGAACAGTGTCTGGGAGGCTGTGGTTGCTGCTGCACGCAATTTTGATGGTGAACAGATCAAAACACTGACAGAATCCATGGATGGCAGGCTTTTGAGTGTCCTTGCAAAGAAAGGTGGCTATATTGGTCACTGATTTGTTTTTGTTTTGTTTTTGAATGTCAGAAATGTATATTTGTGAATGTTGAGATGTTATATTGGTTTCACTGGTAAAAATAAATAATTGAAATGGGTATATATTTGTTTTTTGTTAAGTTGCCTAATAATTACGCACAGTAATAGTCACCTGCACACACAGATATCCCCTAAAATAGCTAAAACTAAAAACAAACTAAAAACTACTTCCAAAAATATTCAGCTTTGATATTAATGAGTTTTTTGGGTTCATTGAGAACATGGTTGTTGTTCAATAATAAAATTAATCCTCAAAAATACATCTTGCCTAATAATTCTGCACTCCCTGTATAGCACCCAATGACGCATGTTTGGCTCATTTGCAGTCAGGGAGAGCTGAGCTTCGGAAGGGTCACATAGTGTACGGCAGTGTTTCCCAACCAGTGTGCCTCCAGCTGTTGCAAAACTACAACTCCCAGCATGCCCGGACAGCCTTTGGCTGTGCAGGCATGCTGGGAGTTGTAGTTTTGCAACAGCTGGAGGCACACTGGTTGGGAAACACTGGTGTAGGGAGTGTAATTGCAATCTATTTAGTATAAAAACTTTTCAAAGACCCAAAAGTCCTTTTAAGGGCTATTGTGTATGGTGGCAGGCTGGCAGTATTTTATAGCTACAGTACCAATTATTTTTTTCCAGCATTTTCAATACTTTTTCTATGCAGTGACTTGTGACATCTGTCCAATACCTTCTGTTTGTCAGGGCCAGAGATTGGAGAAATATAAGTGAAATTTATTTTCCTTTTTCCATAGTTTTACATACTTTTTCAATATACTGTGCTTCCTGTGAACTGTGACATCCGTGCCACATCTTGTGTGTCAAGCGTGCATATAACATTTAATTTGAAGAAGGCGAGTACTAAGGGACAGGGAAGTGGCCGTGATGCTGATGGTTCACGCAGAGGCCGTGGCCCTGGGCACGTTGAAACTGTGCCTGCTGCCAGAGCACAAGAAAAATGATCATCCATGATACCTAGCTTCATGTCCCAGTTTGCAGGGCGTCGCAGGTCAAAAGTCAGACCAGTGCGACATGGTGGTCGGTTGGATTGCAGCAGATAATGCTTCCAGTCGGTTAAGCACCACCCTGTCTTCCACCAAGTCCAGTCTCAGTAGCCAAGAGTCTGGTCAACAGAATCCTCTCCCTAATTCTCCTTCCTCCCCCCATGGAGAGCCATGGCATACAAGTGATCCCACACTCGGATCTTCCGAGGAGCTCTCTTCATAACTATTCCTTGATTTGGGCCCGCTTGAAGAGGGACATGAGGAGATCTTGTGCACCAATTACCAAACTCTTGAGTATCCACAGTCAAAAGAAGATGATGGTGGGGAATGGCAATTAGTGTTTCACGAGGTGGATGATGATGATGATGAGACACAGCTGCCAATAAGTCAACGGCAATTAGGGTCTAAAGAGGTTGATGATGAGACACAGTTGTCAATAAGTGAGGTTCTTGTTAGGTCAACAAGTCAGGAGGATGATAAGAGTGAAGAAGTGGAAGAGGAGGTGGTGGACAATGAAATCACTGACCCAACCTGGGAAGGTGGCAATCCGAGCGAGGACAGCAGTACAGAGGGGGAGAGATCCACAGTACCACAACAGGCTGGAAGAGGCAGTGGGGTGGCTAAAGGGAGATGGCGGGCTACACCAAACAGGCCCGGAACTGTTCCCCGGAGCACCCCCTTGCGGCATTCTCCTTTGCCAAGGGGTAGGTGTTCCGCAGTCTGGCAATTTTTTGAGGAAAGTGCGGACGATAAAAGAATGGTCATTTGCAACCTGTGCCATGCCAAAACACTAGGTATTTCACCACCGCCACATGGCATCAAATTACCCTAATAGGTGGGCCAAACACGTGGGTCCACAATCAGTGTCTGTGGGTCACACCACTGTCTTCTCTTCCCCTGTGTTATGTGCTGGCCAATCCCCTGTCCATGACGCAGGCCCGGATGCCTCCCACCCTGCACCTGGACCTTTGCAAACACCATCAGCTAGCACATCCACTTCTGTGTCCCAGCGCAGCATCCAAATGTCATCACCCCAGGCATTTGAACGCAAGCGCAAATACCCAACCACTCACCCACAGGCCATAGCACTAAATGCGCACCTTTCCAAATTACTGGCCCTGGAAATGTTGCCATTTAGGTTTGTGGACACTGAGGCCTTCCGCAGCCTGATGTCGGTGGCTGTCCCTAATTACGCAGTCCCCAGCCACCACTATTTTTCAAGGTGTACCACGCCAGTCTTTTACAGCAGCATGTGTCCCAGAACATCACCCGTGCCCTGACCAATGCAGCTATTGGGAAGGTCCACTTAACACATGGACAAGTGCTTTTGGCCAGGGACGCTACATTTCCCTGATGGCACACCGGGTGAACGTTGTGGAGGCCGGGATCGAGTCGTACCCTGGGATGGCACAGGTGCTACCGACGACAAGAATTGCGAGCCCTACTTCCATCAGGATTTCCGCCACCACCTACATTATTGGCTGCAACCCCCCCTTCTCCTCCTCCACTTCCACCTCTGAATTCTCATCTTGCAGCACCAGTCAGCCATCAGTCAGTAGCTGTAAGCAGTGTAGCTCTGCAGTGGGGTAACAGGCCGTGCTGAAACTTTTTTGCTTAGGTGACAAACAGCACACTGCCGCAGAGCTGTGGCAGGGTATAAGGGACCAGACAGCTGTGGCTCTCGCCACTCAACCTACAATCAGGCATGGTTGTATCTGATAATGGCTGTAACTTGGTGGAGGCTTTGGAGCTTGGCAAGCTCACACACATACTATGCCTAGCCCACGTGTTCAACTTAGTTGTTCAGCGGTTTCTCAAAAGCTACCCCAATTTACTACTGTTGAAGGTGCGCCGCATGTGTGCCCATTTCCGCAAGTCATCTACAGCTGCCGCCGGTCTGGCAACACTGCAGCAGTGCTCAGCCAACTGTTTGTGCAACGTGAGCACGCGCTGGAACTCCACGTTCCACATGTTGGCCAGGCTTTGTGAGCAGCAGAGGGCAGTAGTGGAATACCACCTGCAACATGGTCGTCGCCTTTCCAGTCAGTTTCCGCTCTTCACAAGCGACAAGTGGGCATGGATGTCTGACCTCTGTGGAGGTTTTACGCAACTTTGAGGAATCAACACAGATGGTGAGAGGCGATGCTGCTATTATCAGCGTAACCATGCCACTTTTGTGTCTACTGAAACGATCGCTGCTCACAATGAAGGCGGACGCTTTGCATGTGGAAGAGGTGGAAATGGGGGAAGACAGTACACAGGGTGATAGCCAGACCACCCTCAGTTCTTCCTCTCAGCGCGAATCAGATGAGGAGGAGGAGCAGGAGACGGTCGCCTCCACTACAGAGGGTAGTGCCCATAGCATGTTTATTCCATCTGTTCAGCGTGGATGGGCAGAAGAGGATGAGGAGATTGCTGTCCTCATCAGGAGAATGACTCTCAAAGTCTTGTCTGTTGGCACACATGGCTGACTTTATGTTATGCTGCCTTTCCCGTGACACTTGCGTTATATGCATTTTGGCCAACACAGATTACTGGTTGTTCACCCTTCTCGACCCCTGCTACAAAGAGAACTCACCCTGATGCGCAGCCTAGTGTCACAAGGAAGGAAAAGTTGGTGAAGGAGTATGTAGCTGACCATGTCAGCGTCCTCAGTGATCCCTCAGTGCCTTACAACTATTGTGTGTCCAAGCTGGACACGTGTCACGAACTGGTGCTCTACGCCTTGGAGGTGCTGGCCTGCACTGCCGCCAGCGTTTTTTCAAAGCGGGTATTTAGTGCTGCTAGGGGCATAATAACTGACAAGCGCATCCATCTGTCAACTGAAAATTATAACAGGTATACTCTTATCAAAATGAACAAGGCCTGGATTGCCCCTGACTTCTTTACTCCACCAGAGGAAAGTGGCTGAACATAAAGGCACTTTAAATGTGGCTTTTATGTTGTATTGAATACACTGTATTTCCATGCACCCATTCCACCACAAAAAAGGGTATATGGTTCAATCTTCCTTTTCACGTCCTCCTCCATCATATCAACATACCTATTAGCCCCTAATATTTTAGAGGGTCAGTAAAGCAGCAGACCCTCACCCCTAATGTTTTAGAGGGTCACCAGCAGACCCTCGCCCCTAATGTTTTAGATCGTCAGATCAGCAGCAGGCACTAGTCCCTAATGTTTTAAAGTGTCACCAGCAGGCCCTTGCTTCTAATGTTTTTGAGGGTCACCAGCAGGCCATCAATAATAATTTTTCAAGGGTGTGTATGATGCCCTCCTTTATGTGTATTAAAGGGTGTATAGGAGTGCCAGTTCCTTGTAATCTTTGGCGCCCTTTCATTTAGTGCATAGGCTTTATGAGTGTAGGAGTCCCACTACCTGAACAATTGTACCACAATGTGAATTAGGCCCTCCTTTATGTGATATACAGGTTGTATTGGAGTACCTCTTCCTTGTAATTTTTGGCAGCACTTACACTTTATATACAGGAAAGATTGTTTCCTAACAATTTTTCTTCTAAAATCGATTTTATCGTATTATTGTCAGTCTGTAAAAGTTGCGTACTACTCGGACAACATCGTTCTAAGCAGCGACCTGGGAGTCCAAGATGCATCCCAACATCCTCCCCATGCTGTTCGAACCATTTCAGTGGTGTTTCCATTAATTCCTGACCTTTTTATGTGAATCAGACACCATCCCCTCTTCAGAGCAAGGGGTGCCTGGTTTAATACTCTGTTCTCCCATTGACTTCCATTGTGCTCTGTAGTGATGAGCGGGAGGTGCCATATTCAATTTTGCGATATTTCGCGAATATTCGTTTTATTCTATTTATCTCGAATAATATACGATTTAATTATTCGCGTATTGCGATTTTCTTTTAACTGTATAAGGCAACTTTCAAATTGGTTGGCTATGGCTATGTCTAATATGTGTATTATACGAATATTCGCTATATTGCTATAACTTTGTTTTTAGAACATTCGTAATATTCTAAAAAACAAAGTTATAGCAATATAGCGAATATTCGTAAAATACACATATAGACTGTAAATTAGCTAATATAGTGTTATAATCTTTTTTTTATAGTATAATTTTTTTGGTCTCTTCTTAAATTCAGTTTAGGAAAAAATGTACACTATAAAAAAAAATTACTATAGCACTATATTAGTTAAATTGCAGTCTGTGTATTTTACGAATATTTGCTATATTGCTATAACTTCGTTTTTTAGAATATTACGAATATGACGGATATTCTAAAAAACGAAGCTATAGCAATATAGCGAATATATTCGTTATTTTGAATATTTGTCTTTTTTTTCCCGATGTGTACTGTTATTTCACTTCGGCATACTCCTCCCCGACAAGCGTCCCCGTCACCATGGGAACTGCTGTGGGTTAGAATATACCATTGGATCTGAGTTTTACCTGCGATCGTGAAAACTCAGATCCGATGGTATATTCTAACCCACAGTCGTTCCCAGGGTGACGGGGACACTTGTCGGGGAGGAGTATGCCGAACAACTCTACTTAGAATATTCTAAATCTATATTATATTTTTTAGAATATTCGCTATATAGAAAGATGTAGGGCGGAATAAATATATTTGAATTCCCGATTTTTTGTCGAAAATCGGGAACGTTATGAATGATCGCTTGAGGACGCGATAATATGATGTGCCGGGTTTCGGTTTTGCTTTGTTACTAGTGGATTGGCAGTCTGCCAGAAATAAAATCATAGAGAGAAAATGGTGCAAAAAACCTTTAATGAAGATGAAGAAGAAATTATTCTCACTGTAAGTAATTGCTTTACAGCACTGTAATTGCATTACAGCACTGTATTTTATTACATATTGCATGGATGCCAGAACAATATTATCCAACACTTGAACAACGTATAAATTATTTATATGTAGATCGACTGTTGCAAAATATTTGTGTATGCCAATAATAACTACATTGATACGATTTTTTATTTTTTTTATTCCTCCCCCCACCCCCAATAGTAGATATTACAGATTGGTGCACTAAGTATTCTTGTTACTTCACAGCACTATGTCAGTTGATAAATATCTATCAAATGCACATAGCACGTCCATTTTCCTGCAATGCAATTTATACCATACACCTGCGTCTTATGGGATGAATGCTGAAATTTTTACATCGCAGGCTGCGATTTATGAGCGAGCGGAGAGGGACTGGATGGAGGAGCTAGGGGCCGGCAATTGCGGCGGGGCTGGTGCAGTCACTGTACTCCAGCCCCGCCGCTCCAGTGCTGCACTATACAAATATAAAATGTCTCATTCAATTAAAAGTGATTAAACATGCCCCCCCACTTTTAATATTACCGTACACCCTAAGAGCTTCTGTAGAATGCAGGCAGGCAGGTCGGGCGGACGGCAGCGTAACTCCCTGATGTCACGTGCCTGCGCCGCCTACTTTATGAATGAAGCAGGCGGCGCAGGCGTGTGAAGTCAGTGAGTGCCTGCATTGTACAGAAGCTGTTAGGGTGAACGGTAATATTAGGAGTGAGGGGGCATGTTTAATCACTTTTAATTGAATGAGACATTTTATATTTGTATAGTGCAGCACTGGAGCGGTGGGGGGGGGGAATCTGTGGATGACAGTTTTATGGGGGACATCTGTGGATGGCACTGTTAAGGGGTGGGGGGTCTGTGGATGGCACTGTTATGGGCTGGGGGGGTCTGTGGATGGCACTGTTATGGGCTGGGGGGTCTGTGGATGGCACATATATAACAGTGCCATCCACAGATCCCCAATAACAGTGCCATCCACAGATCCCCCATAACAGTGCCATCCACAGATCCCCCATAACAGTGCCATCCACAGATCTCCCATAATAGTGCCATCCACAGATCCCCAGTAATAGTGCCATCCACAGACCACCATTAGTTCCAAACCCACCAAAAGCACACCTTTTGGTTAAAAATATATTTTTTCTTATTTTCCTCCCCAAAAACCTAGGTACGTCTTATGGGCCGGTGCGTCTTATAGGGCGAAAAATACGGTAGGTATATATATATATATATATATATATATATATATACACACACAGTACAGACCAAAAGTTTGGACACACATTCTCATTCAAAGAGTTTTCTTTATTTTTATGACTATGAAAATTGTAGATGCACACTGAAGGCATCAAAACTATGAATTAACACATGTGGAATTATATACATAACAAACAGGTGTGAAACAACTGAAAATGTCATATTCTAGGTTCTTCAAAGTAGCCACCTTTTGCTTTGATTACTGCTTTGCACACTCTTGGCATTCTCTTGATGAGCTTCAAGAGGTAGTCCCCTGAAATGGTTTTCACTTCACAGGTGTGCCCTGTCAGGTTTAATAAGCGGGATTTCTTGCCTTATAAATGGGGTTGGGACCATTAGTGGCATTGAGCAGAAGTCAGGTGGATACACAGCTGATAGTCCTACTGAATAGACCACCAGTGTTTCCCAACCAGTGTGCCTCCAGCTGTTGCAAAACTACAACTCCCAGCATGCCCGGACAGCCTTTGGCTGTGCGGGCATGCTGGGAGTTGTAGTTTTGCAACAGCTGGAGGCACACTAGTTGGGAAACACTGGAATAGACTGTTAGAATTTGTATTATGGCAAGAAAAAAGCAGCTAAGTAAAGAAAAACGAGTGGCCTTCATTACTTTAAGAAATGAAGGTCAGTCAGTCAGCCGAAAAATTGGGAAAACTTTGAAAGTAAGGGCTATTTGACCATAAAGGAGAGTGATGGGGTGCTGCGCCAGATGACCTGGCCTCCACAGTCACCGGACCTGAACCCAATCGAGATGGTTTGGTTTGAGCTGGACCGCAGAGTGAAGACAAAAGAGCCAACAAGTGCTAAGCATCTCTGGGAACTCCTTCAAGACTGTTGGAAGACCATTTCAGGGGACTACCTCTTGAAGCTCATCAAGAAAATGCCAAGAGTGTGCAAAGCAGTAATCAAAGCAAAAGGGGGCTACTTTGAAGAACCTATAATATGACATATTTTCAGTTGTTTCACACTTGTTTGCTATGTATATAATTTCACATGTGTTAATTCATAGTTTTGATGCCTTCATAGTCATGAAAATAAAGAAAACTCTTTGAATGAGAAGGTGTGTCCAAACTTTTGGTCTGTACTGTATACACTCACCTAAAGAATTATTAGGAACACCATACTAATACTACGTGGCATTGATTCTACGTGGCATTGATTCAACAAGGTGCCGATAGCATTCTTTAGAAATGTTGGCCCATATTGATAGGATAGCATCTTGCAGTTGATGGAGATTTGAGGGATGCAAGTCCAGGGCACGAAGCTCCCGTTCCACCACATCCCAAAGATGCTCTATTGAGTTGAGATCTGGTGACTGTGGGGGCCATTTTAGTACAGTGAACTCATTGTCATGTTCAAGAAACCAATTTGAAATGATTCGAGCTTTGTGACATGGTGCATTATCCTGCTAGAAGTAGCCATCAGAGGATGGATACATGTTCTCATTCTGTTTACACCAAATTCAGACTCTACCATTTGAATGTCTCAACAGAAATCGAGACTCATCAGACCAGGCAACATTTTTCCAGTCTTCAACAGTCTAATTTTGGTGAGCTCGTGCAAATTGTAGCCTCTTTTTCCTATTTGTAGTGGAGATGAGTGGTACCCGGTGGGGTCTTCTGCTGTTGTAGCCCATCCGCCTCAAGGTTGTGCGTGTGGTTGCATACCTCGGTTGTAACGAGTGGTTATTTCAGTCAACGTTGCTCTTCTATCAGCTTGAATCAGTCGGCCCATTCTCCTCTGACCTCTAGCATCCACAAGGCATTTTCGCCCACAGGACTTCCGCATACTGGATGTTTTTCCCTTTTCACACCATTCTTTGTAAACCCTAGAAATGGTTGTGCGTGAAAATCCCAGTAACTGAGCAGATTGTGAAATACTCAGACCGGCCCGTCTGGCACCAACAACCATGCCACTCTCAAAATTGCTTAAATTACCTTTCTTTCCCATTCTGACATTCAGTTTGGAGTTCAGGAGATTGTCTTGACCAGGACCACATCCCTAAATGCATTGAGGCAACTGCCATGTGATTGGTTGACTAGATAATTGCATTACTGAGAAATAGAACAGGTGTTCCTAATAATTCTTTAGGTGAGTGTATATACACACACACACATACACCCCACCCAGTAAATTAACCTCATAAACTACTGCTATATAAAAAGGTAAGATCGTAATAGGGATAAGGTCAGGGAGATCAGGATGTTAGTGGAGTAAAATGAGGATTTTACATGAGACTCCCTATAACCTCTGAATAGAACAGTGCTAAACTCTGCCTAAATAGCATATAAAAATCTAGTCAGCTCACCTCCTATCGGCAAGCGATTTTACCTCTCCTTCTAATAAAGTGACCGTGACAACAAAATCAACAGGGAGTAAGAAAGAAAGCAGATATTAAAAATGTGGCTGGGCAGACAGTATAACGATGACAGCCCAAAAAAATAATATACCCAACATAATACCATCAAATAACCCCTGTTACGTCATCCTACCTTTTACCTTAGGCCAGTTTTACCCATCTGTAACACTGGTTTTGGCATTTTATATAACCCCAAAATGAGGCAAATCCACCGTATGGATAAACATAATCCCATGCAGATCCCTCCATATAGGATTTTTTAAAAAATATTATTTATGAGTTGTTTGACTAAATTCTTAACATTCTGTGATTAAAGGGGTTCCCGTTCCTTCTGTGAGACACAGAAAATCAAAGAAGGAGGTAGCAACGAGTGAGGAGGAACAGTCAGAGTAGCAGGCAGAGGAGGAGCAGCCTCTACCCTCCCATAATTTAATGTACTCTGATCCAGGACCATCACAGCCAGGGGATTCCTCTCCCCCACCTCCAGAAGAGGAGGAGGAGGAGGTCTACACCCCCCACCAGGAGGGTAAATATGTGCACACAGCTATATATTTAAATTAGTACAATAACTATGTAATCTACATTAAAACCATAAAGTATCCAATTAATTCACATTAAACATTACATAACTATCACAAAGTAATTCTGTGCTCTCATTAAGAAATACAAAATAAAAGTTGTGGCTGCTTGCTACCTTTTAATGGCCAAAATAATAATAATTACTATGTCACATAGCGAGCTTCCGAGAACTCACCAGTCCCTTCATCGGTCGTATATACAATAAGAAGGGAGACATGGCGGAATGAATGGGCATTTGAAATATAAGATACAAACAAATCAAAGACCATCATAATAAGTCCGTTATTAATATTACAGCTAAGGTGCTGAGTAAGTATTATTGTCTTTAAATTGATGTCCTCTCCGATACCTGGTGCCACGACTATGTCGATAGAAGACTATTTAGATCGTGTAGTGTGTCCAAAATCCCTGTTAAAAAATAAATCCAGTATTTGACGTGTCAATTAGTGTTTTCAAATTGCATTCAAAAAATCCTATAGCTCTTTTGTATTAGAAGTTATATTTTCATATGAGAACTTTCATGTGTTATTCATATTGACCATGGCCAACAGAAATGCTTAGCAACACGAAAGTGTAGATTCTTCTTTCATCTCAAAGAAACCAACTAAATACTATTATACACTACTGAACTTGCATTAACTAACCCACTAAATAACTTTATACTATATTGAACTATCACTGAATAACCAAATATATTATTTTCATAAATGTCATAAAAATAATAATTGTTCTGTAAATGGACAGTACTGTAACAAAAACTCCACACAAACCACTAACTGCATTCATCTTAATTGAAAGTCATTGTAATTTTCTTTTTATCCTAACATTAGTTTGAAAACTCAAATGACAGTGACTTTAGCAATGGACGGCCGTTTAACAGTGACTTTCACAGTGACCGCCCCTTTAACAGTGACTTTCACGGTCATCGGCCCTTTAACTGTGAACTCTACAGCGCCCGTCAGTTGGCAGTTAGGATTTAAGTGGGAGTTAGTGAAAGGCTGGAGGAAGGCATGTATTGGCTAATGCAGGTGATATTTTGGGAATATCTGGGTAACGCTAAATGAACTTGCAAATACTTATGGTGAGACAAAGAAAGCTCATGGACATAAAATATAATCTATATATTGTGTGTGTATGGTATATAGTGTATGGTACCGTATATAGTGTGTGGTATATATTGAGTGACAGGAAAATGGAAGTGCTATGTGCATGTGATAGAAATTTATCTGTTGTCCATACATACATGCTACAAACATAGTGCTATGAAGGAACAAGAAAACTTAGTGCACCAATCTGTATTATCTACTCTTACCATAAAAACATTTTTTTTTTCATAAGAAAAAATAAATAAAATCGTATTCATATAGCAAATATTTGTACTTACGAATATTTCGCTAGACTCGATCTTACTCGTACTTACGGCTATCACGATTTCATCCTCGGCTTTTATAAAGCGGTGTCTTATTATCTCTACAGAGCACATTGTACTGTCTGCGAGTCTGGAGACTGGAAATACTTTCTTTGAAATAACTTTATCGGCGCGAAGTAAATGACCATACGCTCGAGCACGCTCTAGGACAGTGATGGCGAACCTTTTAGAGACCGAGTGCCCAAACTGCAACCTAAACCCACTTATTTATCACAAAGAGCCAACTCGGCAATTTAACCAGAATACCAATATAGTATATATTCCATGTACTTTATCATTCAGCAATAATAGCCTGCCTACATTCAGTGCGCTGCCTGTGCTGTTCATAGTGCGCCCGGCGCTGATGAATGGCAGGAAAAGTCTAGGGCATATTGGTACACCATAGACTATTTCCAGGGTGTGGGTGCCCACAGAAAGGGCTCTGAGTGCCGCCTCTGGCACCCGTGCCATAGGTTCGCCATCACTGCTCTAGGACATATTACGTTCACAATTTTTCTGTTTAAATCGTGATCTCGAATATTACAACTATTCGATATTCTTGGTTTTTAATATGACAAATATTATAAAAAGCAAATATACAGCAATATAGCGAATATATTCGTTATTTAGAATATTCATAATTTTTTGTCCATCTGAAAACGTGATTCCTCCCTGCTTTAGTAGCTTGTGGGCCTTTGACTCATTGACCCACAAGCAAGAAGCAGGGAGGAATCACGTTTTCAGATGGAATTTTTTTTTACGAATATTCAATATAGCGAATATATAGCAATATATTCAAAATATTAGCAAATTCTCAAAGTTGCGATATTCGAGATAAAGATTCTCTATTCGAAATATTCACGCTCAACACTAGTGCTCTGTAGAGCACCCGAGCTTCCCAAAGTGTTCTACTCAAGCACCAGAGCACCCGAGCACTTTGGTGCTCGATCAACACTAACAGAGCAGTTTCTCCTCAGTGTGACTACATACTAGTGTTGAGCGCGAATATTCAAATATCGAATTTTTTCCCGAATATCGGCACTTTGCTAATTCGCGAATATTTCGAATATAGTGATATTGTCACGGCTGTATGTGAGCAACAAGAGCATACACAGTTAATAGAGCTACTGACCGGACCCAAACTAGGGAGGATAAAGGGTGACCCCTGTCAGACCCTCAAAGCTCTCCCTATGCTGCTAAAGCACATGCCCGGATCCAAATGGTGGAAGGGGGCATGCCCACATACCTAAGACTGATGACCACTGTAACCCCTACAATAGTTGATGGGGCACGGCCAACGGTGCCCTGCTCAGAATATGGAGGAAACCGTGGCCGCCTCAGATCCAGTCAGAAAATAAACAGGTACACAACAATGTCTGCACACTTAGCTGAAGGTGCTGCAGCCGCAGAGAAGACGGATCCAAGGACAGCTGGCAATATCCGGAGTGCTTGCTGCAGCAGAACACAGGTCCAGAGAAATGATAGCTAACAAGTGAAAATACTCAAGCAAGAGCTACAACTCAAATGAGAACTATAATCCACAACCTAGAAAGGAGGACGGGTGATTTAAGGGCAGGGAAATCAAACGCAGGAGGAACAGCTGGGAGGACTCCTCCAAGCTCTAGTAGTGACATCATCACAGGGGTGGAGAAACAGAGCTGTGAGAACGTCTCAAAACTCTGGTAGTGACAGATATAAATTCGATATTTCTAATATTCGTTTTTTTTTTTTTATTGTTATATTTTTTTCTTTCCCACTTCCCTAAAGTTGTTCTTACCTGTCCTTTGGATTCCTGGCTTCCTGGCTGCTCCAGTCAGTGCCCGTTGCCGCTTCTGCCAACTTCCGTGCTCATGGAGCGTCCCCATCACCATGGGAACGTCTCCATATACTAGAATGTACTGTCGGATTTGAGAATTACGTGAAAAATCGCAATTCGATTATTTCAAGTTATAATAATCGAATTTCGATTTTAACTTAGCACTGCTATATTTAATTCTAGCCTAATATGGAATATAGCAGTGCTAAGTTAAAATCGAAATTAGATTATTATAACTTGAATTAATCAAATTGCGATTTCAACTTGCACCTGGTTTACTATGGTTGGCTTGGTAGAATTAGCGAATATGACGAATGTATTCGTCATATTCCACAAAACGAAGATAACGAAGTATTCTGCATCTTCGTTTTAGCTACCTATTCATCAACTTCGCTAATTCTAGCAATCATATAGGAAAGTTTACTATAGAGACAGCTAAGTTTAATTCGCTATGCGATTATATTACTTTGCTTTTTTTTTATAAATAGAATAATTATAATAATTATCAGGTATTATAATTATTCTATTTTTTTTTTTTTTAAAAAGCAGTCATATAATCGCATATCGAATTAAACTTAGCTGTCTCTATAGTAAACTTTCCTATATGATTGCTAGAATTAGCGAAGTTGACGAATAGGTAGCTAAAACGAAGATGCAGAATACTTCGTTATCTTCGTTTTGTGGAATATGACGAATACATTCGTTATATTCGTTTTGTGGAATATGACGAATACATTCGTCATATTCGCTAATTCTACCAAGCCAACCATAGTAAACCAGGTCCAAGTTGAAATCGCAATTCGATTAATTCAAGTTATAATAATCGAATTTCGATTTTAACTTAGCACTGCTATATTCCATATTAGGCTAGAATTAAATATAGCAGTGCTAAGTTAAAATTGAAATTCGATTATTATAACTTGAAATAATCGAATTACGATTTTTCACATAATTCTCAAATCTGACAGAACATTCTAGTATATGGAGACGTTCCCATGGTGATGGGGACGCTCCATGAGCACGGAAGTCGGCAGAAGCGGCAACGGGCACTGACTGGAGCAGCCAGGAAGCCAGAAATCCAAAGGACAGGTAAGAACAATTTTAGGGAAGTGGGAAAGAAAAAAATATAACAATAAAAAAAAATTAAAAAAAAATTCAAGTTATAATAATCGAATTTCGATTTTAACTTAGCACTGCTATATTCCATATTAAGCTAGAATTAACAAATATGGAATATAGCAGTGCTAAGTTAAAATCGAAATTCGATTATTATAACTTGAATTAATCGCATTGCTATTTCAATAGGAGAGTAGCCTTTAAGTTAAAATCGCAATACGCGATTATTTAAATCGCATATTAACCACCTCAGCCCCCTTAGCTTAAACACCCTTAATGACCAGGCCACTTTTTACACTTCTGACCTACACTACTTTAACCGTTTATTGCTCGGTCATGCAACTTACCACCCAAATGAATTTTACCTCCTTTTCTTCTCACTAATAGAACTTTCATTTGGTGGTATTTCATTGCTGCTGACAATTTTACTTTTTTTGTTATTAATCGAAATTTAACGATTTTTTTTGCAAAAAAAATGACATTTTTCACTTTCAGTTGTAAAATTTTGCAAAAAAAACGACATCCATATATAAATTTTTCTCTAAAATTATTGTTCTACATGTCTTTGATAAAAAAAAAAGGTTTGGGTAAAAAAAAAATGGTTTGGGTAAAAGTTATAGCGTTTACAAACTATGGTACAAAAATGTGAATTTCCGCTTTTTGAAGCAGCTCTGACTTTCTGAACACCTGTCATGTTTCCTGAGGTTCTACAATGGCCAGACAGTACAAACACCCCACAAATGACCCCATTTCGGAAAGTAGACACCCTAAGGTATTCGCTGATGGGCATAGTGAGTTCATAGAACATTTTCTATTTTTTGTCACAAGTTAGCGGAAAATGATGATTATTTTTTTTTTCCTTACAAAGTCTCATATTCCACTAACTTGTGACAAAAAATAAAAACTTCTATAAACTCACTATGCCCATCAGCGAATACCTTGGGGTGTCTTCTTTCCAAAATGGGGTCACTTGTGGGGTAGTTATACTGCCCTGGCATTCTAGGGGCCCTAATGTGTGGTAAGTAGTTTGAAATCAAAATCTGTAAAAAATGGCCGGTGAAATCCGAAAGGTGCTCTTTGGAATGTGGACCCCTTTGCCCACCTAGGCTGCAAAAAAGTGTCACACATGTGGTATCTCCGTACTCAGGAGAAGTTGGGCAATCTGTTTTGGGGTGTCATTTTACATATACCCATGCTGGGTGAGAGAAATATCTTGGCAAAAGACAACTTTTCCCTTTTTTTTATACAAAGTTGGCATTTGACCAAGATATTTATCTCACCCAGCATGGG
Source organism: Bufo bufo (assembly GCF_905171765.1). Taxonomy (NCBI): domain Eukaryota; kingdom Metazoa; phylum Chordata; class Amphibia; order Anura; family Bufonidae; genus Bufo; species Bufo bufo. The sequence continues at coordinate 263,456,217 of NC_053393.1, forward strand.
TATATGTAAAATGACACCCCAAAACACATTGCCCAACTTCTCCTGAATACGGCGATACCAGATGTGTGACACTTTTTTGCAGCCTAGGTGGGCAAAGGGGCCCACATTCCAAAGAGCACCTTTCAGATTTCACCGGCCATTTTTTACAGATTTTGATTTCAAACTACTTACCACACATTTGAGCCCCTAGAATGCCAGGGCAGTATAACTACCCCACAAGTGACCCCATTTTGGAAAGAAGACACCCCAAGGTATTCCGTGAGGGACATGGCGAGTTACTAGAATTTTTTATTTTTTGTCACAAGTTAGCGGAAAATGATGTTTTTTTTTTTTTTTTTTTTTCTTACAAAGTCTCATATTCCACTAACTTGTGACAAAAAATAAAAACTTCCATGAACTCACTATGCCCATCAGCGAATACCTTGGGGTGTCTTCTTTCCAAAATGGGGTCACTTGTGGGGTAGTTATACTGCCCTGAGATTCTAAGGGCCCTAATGTGTGGTAAGTAGTTTGAAATCAAAATCTGTAAAAAATGGCCGGTGAAATCCGAAAGGTGCTCTTTGGAATGTGGGCCCCTTTGCCCACCTAGGCTGCAAAAAAGTGTCACACATCTGGTATCCCCGTACTCAGGAGAAGTTGGGCAATGTGTTTTGGGGTGTCATTTTACATATACCCATGCTGGGTGAGATAAATATCTCGGTCAAATGCCAACTTTGTATAAAAAAAATGGGAAAAGTTGTCTTTTGCCAAGATATTTCTCTCAACCAGCATGGGTATATGTAAAATGACACCCCAAAACAGATTGCCCAACTTCTCCTGAGTACGGAGATACCACATGTGTGACACTTTTATGCAGCCTAGGTGGGCAAAGGGGCCCACATTCCAAAGAGCACCTTTCGGATTTCACCGGCCATTTTTTACAGATTTTGATTTCAAACTACTTACCACACATTAGGGCCCCTAGAATGCCAGGGCAGTATAACTACCCCACAAGTGACCCCATTTTGGAAAGAAGACACCCCAAGGTATTCACTGATGGGCATAGTGAGTTCATAGAAGTTTTTATTTTTTGTCAAAAGTTAGTGGAATATGAGACTTTGTAAGGAAAAAAATAAATAAAAAATCATCATTTTCCGCTAACTTGTGACAAAAAATATAAAATTCTAGGAACTCGCCATGCCCCTCACGGAATACCTTGGGGTCTCTTCTTTCCAAAATGGGGTCACTTGTGGGGTAGTTATACTGCCCTGGCATTCTAGGGGCCCTAATGTGTGGTAAGTAGGTAAATGACCTGTGAAATCCGAAAGGTGCTCTTTGGAATGTGGGCCCCTTTGCCCACCTAGGCTGCAAAAAAGTGTCACACATGTGGTATCGCCGTATTCAGGAGAAGTTGGGCAATGTGTTTTGGGGTGTCTTTTTACATATACTCATGCTAAGTGAGAGAAATATCTCGACAAAAGACAACTTTTCCCATTTTTTTATACAAAGTTGGCATTTGACCAAGATATTTCTCTCACCCAGCATGGGTATATGTAAAATGACACCCCAAAACAGATTGCCCAACTTCTCCTGAGTACGGCGATACCAGATGTGTGACACTTTTTTGCAGCCTAGATGCGCAAAGGGGCCCACATTCCTTTTATGAGGGCATTTTTAGACATTTGGATCCCAGACTTCTTCTCACGCTTTAGGGCCCCTAGAATGCCAGGGCAGTATAAATACCCCACATGTGACCCCATTTTGGAAAGAAGACACCCCAAGGTATTCAATGAGGGGCATGGCGAGTTCATAGAATTTTTTTTTTTTTGGCACAAGTTAGCGGAAATTGATATATATTTTTTCTCACAAAGTCTCCCTTTCCGCTAACTTGGGACAAAAAATTCAATCTTTCATGGACTCAATATGCCCCTCACGGAATACCTTGGGGTGTCTTCTTTCCGAAATGGGGTCACATGTGGGGTATTTATACTGCCATGGCATTCTAGGGGCCCTAAAGCGTGAGAAGAAGTCTGGAATATAAATGTCTAAAAAATTTTACGCATTTGGATTCCGTGAGGGGTATGGTGAGTTCATGTGAAATTTTATTTTTTGACACAAGTTAGTGGAATATGAGACTTTGTAAGAAAAAAAATAATAATTTCCGCTAACTTGGGCCAAAAAAATGTCTGAATGGAGCCTTACAGGGGGGTGATCAATGACAGGGGGGTGATCAGGGAGTCTATATGGGGTGATCACCCCCCTGTCATTGATCACCCCCCTATAAGGCTCCATTCAGATGTCCGTATGTGTTTTGCGGATCCGATCCATGTATCAGTGGATCCGTAAAAATCATACGGACATCTGAATGCAGCCTTACAGGGGGGTGATCAATGACAGGGGTGTGATCAATGACAGGGGGGTGATCAGGGAGTCTATATGGGGTGATCATTCCCCTGTAAGGCTCCATTCAGATGTCTGTATGTGTTTTGCGGATCCGATCCATGTATCAGTGGATCCGTAAAAATCATACGGACATCTGAATGCAGCCTTACAGGGGGGTGATCAATGACAGGGGGGTGATCAATGACAGGGGGGTGATCAGGGAGTCTATATGGGGTGATCAACCCCCTGTAAGGCTCCATTCAGATGTCCGTATGTGTTTTGCGGATCCGATCCATGTATCAGTGGATCCGTAAAAATCATGCGGACATCTGAATGCAGCCTTACAGGGGGGTGATCAATGACAGGGGGGTGATCAATGACAGGGGGGTGATCAGGGAGTCTATATAGGGTGATCACCCCCCTGTAAGGCTCCATTCAGATGTCCGTATGTGTTTTGCGGATCCGATCCATGTATCAGTGGATCCGTAAAAATCATACGGACATCTGAATGCAGCCTTACAGGGGGGTGATCAATGACAGGGGGGTGATCAATGACAGGGGGGTGATCAGGGAGTCTATATGGGGTGATCACCCCCCTGTAAGGCGGCATTCAGATGTCCGTATGTGTTTTGCGGATCCGATCCATGTATCAGTGGATCCGTAAAAATCATATGGACATCTGAATGCAGCCTTACAGGGGGGTGATCAATGACAGGGGGTGATCAGGGAGTCTATATGGGGTGATCACCTCCGTCATTGATCACTCCCCTGTAAGGCTCCATTCAGACGTCCGTATGTGTTTTGCGGATCCGATCCATCTTTTAGTGGATCCGTAAAATTCATACGGACGTCTGAATGCAGCCTTACAGGGGGGTGATCAATGACAGGGGGGTGATCAATGACAGGGGGGTGATCAGGGAGTCTATATGGGGTGATCTGGGGGGATCAGGGGTGATCAGGGGTGAATAAGGGGTTAATAAGTGACGGGGGGGGTGTAGTGTAGTGGTGTTTGGTGCTACTTTACTGAGCTACCTGTGTCCTCTGGTGGTCGATCCAAACAAAAGGGACCACCAGAGGACCAGGTAGCAGGTATATTAGACGCTGTTATCATAACAGCGTCTAATATACCTGTTAGGGGTTAAAAAAAATCACATCTCCAGCCTGCCAGCGAACGATTGCTGCTGGCAGGCTGGAGATCCACTCGCTTACCTTCCGTTCCTGTGAGCGCGCGCGCCTGTGTGCGCGCGTTCACAGGAAATCTCGCGTCTCGCGAGATGACGCACGGATGCGTCCAGGAGGAATGAATCAACCACCTTCCGGACGCATCCGTGTGTTAGGCGGTCCGGAGGTGGTTAATCGCGATAACAAAAATAATGACGAATATTCGATTTCGACGAATATAAAACGAATATTCTATCGAATATTCGCAAATTTCGTCGAAATCGAATATGGCACCTGCCGCTCATCACTACTCCATACACCCAGGCTGGGCAGGTGCAGAACAGGTTGACACCACAGTGCTCTTCATAGGTGGTATGCTGGAGGACCACTCAGAACTGTGCCTACAGTGGAAGCTGAGGACAATGTGGAGGAGGAGGCAGAGGAAGACATTGATGCCAGAATAACAGCATGAGAATGCAGAGGCAGCATTGAGATCACCTGGACAAGTTGCTGGTGTGCCTGGGCAGGAACCATATTTACCCAGTGGGCAGTAAAGGATATACAGTGGGATGCGAAAGTTTGGGCAACCTTGGTAATCGTCATGATTTTCCTGTATAAATCGCTGGTTGTTACGATAAAAAATGTCAGTTAAATATATCATATAGGAGACACACACAGTGATATTTGAGAAGTGAAATGAAGTTTATTGGATTCACAGAAAGTGTGCTATAATTGTTTAAACAAAATTAGGCAGGTGCATAAATTTGGGCACTGTTGTCATTGTATTGATTTCAAAACCTTTAGAACTAATTATTGGAACTCAAATTGGCTTGGTAAGCTCAGTGACCCCGACTTACATACACAGGTGAATCCAATTATGAGAAGGAGTATTTAAGGGGGTCAATTGTAAGTTTCCCTCCTCTTTTAATTTTCTCTGAAGAGTAGCAACATGGGGGTCTCAAAACAACTCTCAAATGACCTGAAGACAAAGATTGTTCACTATCATGGTTTAGGCCCTAAACTTTAGGGGAAGGATACAGAAAGCTGTCTCAGAGATTTCAGCTGTCTGTTTCCACAGTTAGGAACATATTGAGGAAATGGAAGACCACAGGCTCAGTTCAAGTTAAGGCAGACCAAGAAAAATCTCAGATAGACAGAAGCGACGAATGGTGAGAACAGTCAGAGTCAACCCACAGACCAGCACCAAAGACCTACAACATCATCTTGCTGCAGATGGAGTCACTGTGCATCGTTCAACCATTCGGCGCACTTTACACAAGGAGATGCTGTATGCGAGAGTGATGCAGAGCAAGCCTTTTCTCCGCCCACAGCACAAAAAGTGCCGCTTGAGGTGGACTAAAGTACATTTGGACAAGCCAGCTTCATTTTGGAATAAGGTGCTGTGGACTGATGAAAACTGAAACTAAAATTTAGTTATTTGGCCATAACAAGGGGCGTTATGCATGGAGGAAAAAGAACACAGCATTCCAAGAAAAACACCTGCTACCTACAGTAAAATATGGTGGTGGTTCCATCATGTTGTGGGGCTGTGTGGCCAGTGCAGGGACTGGGAATCTTGTCAAAGTTGAGGGACGCATGGATTCCACTCAGTATCAGCAGATTCTGGAGACCAATGTCCAGGAATCAGTGACAAAGCTGAAGCTGCGCCGGGGCTGGATCTTTCAACAAGACAACGACCCTAAACACTGCTCAAAATCCACTAAGGCATTTATGCAGAGGAACAAGTACAACGTTCTGGAATGGCCATCTCAGTCCCCAGACCTGAATATAATTGAAAATCTGTGGTGTGACTTAAAGAGAGCTGTCCATGCTCGGAAGCCATCAAACCTGAATGAACTAAAGATGTTTTGTAAAGAGGAATGGTCCAAAATACCTTCAACCAGAATCCAGACTCTCATTGGAACCTACAGGAAGCGTTTAGAGGCTGAAATTTATGCAAAAGGAGGATCTACTAAATATTGATTTCATTTCTTTTTTGTGGTGCCCAAATTTATGCACCTGCCTAATTTTGTTTAAACAATTATAGCACACTTTCTGTAAATCCAATAAACTTCATTTCACTTCTCAAATATCACTGTGTGTGTCTCCTGTATGATATATTTAACTGACATTTTTTATCGTAACAACCAACGATTTATACAGAAAAATCATGACGATTAACAAGGTTGCCCAAACTTTCGCATCCCACTGTATATTGTTCTTGACCATAGTTACAGCTCCACACGTCAGCCTTGGCATGAACTTTTTTTAGACACCAACAGGCTCAAGGCCTGGCCCACCTTCTGCTGTACGTACTTATGCAGGGCTGGTACAGCTTTTTAAGAGAAGTAATGACTGCTTGGGACTCTCCACCTTGGGTGGACAAAAGCCATCAGTTCTCTGCAATGAGCAGAGTCAACAACATGGAGGGACTGTAGTACCAGCAACTTGGTCAGGAGCACGTTCAGCTTCTGCATAGTTGGATGAGTGCATGCATATGTTTTTTTGCAATAATTTCTGTGATCAATTGCTAACAAAACTCATAATGAAGAGGAGATCCTGCATACCGCCACACTAATATCCTCCACCAACTTAATAAAAAAATTCCCACACTCACGAATATGGCATTGTAGCCCCACTGCTCCATGATGCCTGCCTCTGCCTCTTTGAAAACATGCGCCAACACTTGTTTCCTGACAAGTAGGCTCCTGAGTAGCAAACGGTCTACCTGGAGCACGTTTGGCTCCAGATCTGACATTGCTGCCACCCTGCTGTCACACGACCACGATTGCACCCGGCTGGCTCTGCGGCATGCTGTCACCCTGCCGCTGTCTCACAGGCAAGCTGCCACACTCATCCCCTGGTGATGATGATGAAGTCCTCTACTCACCCAGCTCCCACATGTAATTGGTTACATCATTATCCACTACTGTCTCCTCGTCACTTATGTCACCCTCACCAGTCTCATGACCACATCCCTGACTGCTCACAACACCTGCTCCTCATCATCATTGTTACTTGCACACCTACAAGAGATGCAGTGGACCTCTCCTCCAAATCTGGGCTGTGCTGTAGCTGCTGACTGTCCTCCATAAGCTGGTCCTTGCAGTGCCAGCGGAATAAATTACTTGTCTGGCAGAAGGAGCAGCAAACAAAAGAGGCAGGTTCAGGACAGGTGAGGGCATAGTGCTTGTTACTGGGCATAATATAATTTTTTGTCTATTAAACAAGGTGGACACCCCAATAACGGTAGAACAAGACAGGTTATTCACCCCATTTGAGAATCAAGGCCTAATGGAATTGTTTATCTAGTAAACAAAGTGGACAACCCAATAACAGTTGAAGGAGACAGGTTCTTCACCCAAATTCGAGAATCAAGACGTAATAGAATTGTATATCTATTAAACAAGGTGGACACCCCAATAGCAGTAGAACAAGACAGGTTATTTACCGCAATTTGTGAATCAGGGCCTAATAGAATTGCTTTTCTATTAATCACTGTGGACACCGTCAGTGGCATAACTAGAGTGTTATGTTGCCCAGTGCGGGTAATCCGCTGCATGAAAGAGCCAAGCCCCGTTCCGGACAGCAGAGACACGGAGCATTAACAAGATTGATAATGCTCTTTGCCTCTCTGTGATCTTTTTACTACAAAATCAGTGAGATAAAGTTGTCACTGTTATTTTGTAGTAAAAAGATCACAGAGAGGCAAAGAGCATTATCAATCATGTTAATGTTCCATATCTCTGCTGTCCGGAATGGAGCTTGGCTGTCTTTAACACAGCGGATTACCCGCACAGGGTCGTGTTAAAGAGCCCTAAGACCAATGCATGGCTACACTCACCCAGTCCTAATAAAATCTGGTCCTACCTCATCCAGGGTGTCGCTGGCGTCGGCGTGATGTCCACTGGATCCAGAACAAGGTCCCGGTGGTCATAGAGAAAAAAAGAATAATTACATAAGGAAGGGATGGTGACTGACCCTTTAAAATCACCAGCAGGGGGCGCTGTGCTGGCCTGTAAGACTGAGCCATGCCAATGTATAGCAGGGTAATATAGGACATTTCCCCTAAGTGCTACCAAACAGTACTAATGCCCACATTGTGGCCCCTCACAGTACTAATGCCCACCTTGCGGCCCTCACAGTAAATGAGCCCACCTTGTGGTTCCTTCAAAATAGTTATGTCCTCCTTGTGGCCCCTCACAGCAGTTATGCCCAACTTTGTTCCTGTCACAGTAGTTATGCATACTTTTGTGCCTCTTCACTGTAGTTATGCCCATATATGTGCCCCCTCACAGCAGTTATGCCAGATATGTGCCCCCTCACAGTATGCCAGATATTTGCCCCCTCACACCAGATATTTGCCCCCTCACAGTAGTTATGCCCACATATGTGCCCGCTCACAGTAGTTATTCCAGATTAGGCCTCCCCCTCAGTAAAGATGCTTACTTTTGTGCCCCCTCACTCTAGTTGTTGCCCCCCTTTTGCTTCCAGTCTGCAGCTTTATGGAAAAAAATATATATATTTTTTACCCTCTTCCCTGATCAAGCGCTCCCACACTCACATTGCGCTGCTGGCTGTGCTGAAGGCCGATTCCTGGTCTTTCAGCACTCCTCCCACAGCCAGCAGCACAATGTGCGGCCAGCAGGGAGAGTGCCTGAGCTCAGAAGAACTATGAAGCAGGGAGCAGTGAGGTCTCCCTGCTTCACTCTGAAAACGAACAGCCTGGCAGTGACAAGAACTGCCGGATGAGTGCCTTCCTTGCCTCTGCGCTCCCCCTGCCTCCTGCGCCCCCTCATGTTTGAAGAGTGCTCTGATGGGGCCCCGGCATTCTCACTGTACTTCATGATGGGCCCCGTCAGAGCGCTCCCATTACACGTGAGTACAGCGGGCCCCCTGGACATCGTTTAATTAGCTCTGTGCCCTATACTGCGATTGATTCAAACTGTGCTGTCTCCTATGGATTCCTTCAGCTTCAGATTACAGTCCCTGCACTATCCTTGCACTGTACCATTCACACGGTCAATTCAGTAATTTTTTTTTCTTTGTCAGCACTATTATCCCTAGCACAAGAGTGCCGCTTCCACGTCTCTCCTTATGCTCAGCTCACAGTGTAAGGGCTCATTCACACGACAGTATTTTGCGTTCCGTATACGGACCGTATTTTGATTCATTTCAATGGGTCCGCAAAAGATGCGGACAGCACTCTGTGTGCTGTCCGCATCCGTTGCTCCATTCCGTGACCCCGCAAAAATTATGAGACATGTCCTATTCTTGTCCGTTTTGCGGACAAGAATAGGCATCTCTATAATGGGCCTCCTGTTCCGTTCCGCAAATTGCGGAACGCACATGGGTGGCATCCGTTTTTTGCTGTGATTTTGTAGCAAAAAGATCACAGAGAGGCACAGAGCATTATCAATCATGTTAATGCTCCGGGTCTCTGCTGTCCAGTGCGGGGCTTGGCTGTCTTTCACGCAGCGGATGACGTGAACGCATAGCACCCACACTGAATCCTGAGCCATTTATTTCAATTGGTCTGTGCACATGAGCGTTTTTTTTAACGCATCAGTTCTGCAATGCATGAAAAACGCAGCATGTTCTATATTCAGCGTTTTTCACACAGCCTTGGCCCCACAGAAATGAATGGGGCTTCAGTGAAAAACGCATTGCATCCGGAAGCAAGTGGGGATGCAATGCATTTTTTGCTGATGGTTGCTAGGGGATGTTGTATGTAAACCTTCAGTTTTTATCAAGCGTGGAAAAAACTGAACGCAATCGCGGACAAAACTGACTGAACTTGCTTGTAAAATGGTGCGAGTTTCACTGAACGCATCCGGACCTAATCCGTTACGCTCGTGTGAAAGAGGCCTAAGGGCTTAATTCCGGTCCTTCCCTGGTTTCACCCTTTAACCTCTATACAGAGATCTGGTCTTCGCCACAAACTGGCGACTGGACCGTTAACTCCAGGGATAGTCTGGTACACTTGGCAGCTGACCTGCAAGGAAACAGACTCTGGTGCAAGGCACCAGCAATCCATGCATACAATATAGAACACTGTTCAGACACAAGGCCAGGATACAGGATCACAGAAAAGGCTAGGAACTAGGGATGAGCGAACCCGAACTGTATAGTTCGGGTTCGTACCGAATTTTGGGGTGTCACGGATCCGACCCCGAACATTTTCGTAAAAGTCTGGGTTCGGGTTCGGTGTTCGGCGCTTTCTTGGCGCTTTTTGAAAGGCTGCAAAGCAGCCAATCAACAAGCGTCATTCTACTTGCCCCAAGAGGCCATCACAGCCTTGCCTGCTACTGACCGCCGCCATCTGGGACCGAGCACCCCAAAGGCAGCTTCAAGGAGTTCCCTGGCATGGCACTTCTTCAAACAATGTGCTGACGACAAGACCCGAGTGGTTTGCACGCTGTGCCATCAGAGCCTGAAGCGAGGCATTAACGTTCTGAACCTTAGCACAACCTGCATGACCAGGCACCTGCATGCAAAGCATGAACTGCAGTGGAGTAAACACCTTAAAAACAAGGAAGTCACTCAGGCTCCCCCTGCTACCTCTTCTGCTGCTGCCGCCTCGGCCTCTTCTGCTGCTGCCGCCTCGGCCTCTTCCTCCGCCTCTGGAGGAACATTGGCACCTGCCGCCCAGAAAACATGGGATGTACCACCAACACCACCACCTGCGTCACCAAGCATCTCAACCATGTCACACGGCAGCATTCAGCTCTCCATCTCACAAACATTTGAGAGAAAGCGTAAATTTCCACCTAGCCACCCTCGAGCCCTGAATGCCAGCATTTCTAAACTACTGGCCTATGAAATGCTGTCATTTAGGCTGGTGGACACAGACAGCTTCAAACAGCTCATGTCGCTTGCTGTCCCACAGTATGTTGTTCCCAGCCGCCACTACTTCTCCAAGAGAGCCGTGCCTTCCCTGCACAATCAAGTGTGCACTGCGCAACGCCATCTGTGGCAAGGTCCACCTAACAACAGATATGTGGACCAGTAAGCACGGCCAGGGACGCTATATCTCCCTAACTGCACACTGGGTAAATGTAGTGGCGGCTGGGCCCCAGGCGGAGAGCTGTTTGGCGCACGTCCTTCCGCCGCCAAGGATCGCAGGGCAACATTCTTTGCCTCCTGTCTCCTCCTCCTCCTACTCAGCTTCCTCCTCCTCTTCTTCCACCTGCTCATCCAGTCAGCCACACACCTTCACCACCAACTTCAGCACAGCCCGGGGTAAACGTCAGCAGGCCGTTCTGAAACTCATATGTTTGGGGGACAGGCCCCACACCGCACAGGAGTTGTGGCGGGGTATAGAACAACAGACCGACGAGTGGTTGCTGCCGGTGAGCCTCAAGCCCGGCCTGGTGGTGTGCGATAATGGGCGAAATCTCGTTGCAGCTCTGGGACTAGCCGGTTTGACGCACATCCCTTGCCTGGCGTATGTGCTGAATTTGGTGGTGCAGAAGTTCATTCGCAACTACCCCGACATGTCAGAGCTGCTGCATAAAGTGCGGGCCGTCTGTTCGCGCTTCCGGCGTTCACACCCTGCCGCTGCTCGCCTGTCTGCGCTACAGCGTAACTTCGGCCTTCCCGCTCACCGCCTCATATGCGACGTGCCCACCAGGTGGAACTCCACCTTGCACAAGCTGGACAGACTGTGCGAGCAGCAGCAGGCCATAGTGGAGTTTCAGCTGCAGCACGCACGGGTCAGTCGCACTGCGGAACAGCACCACTTCACCGCCAATGACTGGGCCTCCATGCGAGACCTGTGTGCCCTGTTTCGAGTACTCCACCAACATGGCCAGTGGCGATGATGCCGTTATCAGCGTTACAATACCACTTATATGTCTCCTTGAGAAAACACTTAGGGCGATGATGGAAGAGGAGGTGGCCCAGGAGGAAGAGGAGGAAGAGGGGTCATTTTTAGCACTTTCAGGCCAGTCTCTTCGAAGTGACTCAGAGGGAGGTTTTTTGCAACAGCAGAGGCCAGGTACAAATGTGGCCAGACAAGGCCCACTACTGGAGGACGAGGATGAGGAGGAGGAGGTGGAGGAGGATGAGGATGAAGCATGTTCACAGCAGGGTGGCACCCAAAGCAGCTCGGGCCCATCACTGGTGCGTGGCTGGGGGCAAACACAGGACGATGACGATACGCCTCCCACAGAGGACAGCTTGTCCTTACCTCTGGGCAGCCTGGCACACATGAGTGACTACATGCTGCAGTGCCTGCGCAACGACAGCAGAGTTGCCCACATTTTAACGTGTGCGGACTACTGGGTTGCCACCCTGCTGGATCCCCGGTACAAAGACAATGTGCCCACCATACTTCCTACACTGGAGCATGATAGGAAGATGCGCGAGTACAAGCGCACGTTGGTAGACGCGCTACTGAGAGCATTCCCAAATGTCACAGGGGAACCAGTGGAAGCCCAAGGCGAAGGCAGAGGAGGAGCAAGAGGTCGCCAACGCAGCTGTGTCACGGCCAGCTCCTCTGAGGGCAGGGTTAGCATGGCAGAGATGTGGAAAAGTTTTGTCACCACGCCACAGCTAACTGCACCACCACCTGATACGGAACGTGTTAGCAGGAGGCAACATTTCACTAACATGGTGGAACAGTACCTGTGCACACCCCTCCACGTACTGACTGATGGTTCGGCCCCATTCAACTTCTGGGTCTCCAAATTGTCCACGTGGCCAGAGCTAGCCTTTTATGCCTTGGAGGTGCTGGCCTGCCCGGCGGCCAGCGTTTTGTCTGAACGTGTATTCAGCACGGCAGGGGGCGTCATTACAGACAAACGCAGCCGCCTGTCTACAGCCAATGTGGACAAGCTGACGTTCATAAAAATTAACCAGGCATGGATCCCACAGGACCTGTCTATCCCTTGTGCAGATTAGACATTAACTACCTCCCCTTAACAATATATTATTGTACTCCAGGGCACTTCCTCATTCAATCCTATTTTTATTTTCATTTTACCATTATATTGCGGGGCAACCCAAAGTTGAATGAACCTCTCCTCTGTCTGTGTGCCGGGGCCTAAATATGTGACAGTGGCCTGTTCCAGTGGTGGGTGACGTGAAGCCTGATTCTCTGCTATGACATGAAGACTGATTCTGTGCTGACATGAAGCCAGATTCTCTGTTACGGGACCTCTCTCCTCTGTCTGGGTGCCAGGGCCTAAATGTGTGACAGTGGCCTGTTCCAGTGGTGGGTGACGTGAAGCTTGATTCTCTGCTATGACATGAAGACTGATTCTCTGCTGACATGAAGCCAGATTCTCTGCTATGGCATGAAGAGACTGATTCTCTGCTGACGTGAAGCCCGATTCTCTGCAATATTGATATTGGTTAATTTTTTTTTTTTTTAATTTGTATTTTAATTCATTTCCCTATCCACATTTGTTTGCAGGGGATTTACCTACATGTTGCTGCCTTTTGCAGCCCTCTAGCTCTTTCCTGGGCTGTTTTACAGCCTTTTTAGTGTCTAAAAGTTCGGGTCCCCATTGACTTCAATGGGGTTCGGGTTCGGGACGAAGTTCGGGTCGGGTTCGGATCCCGAACCCGAACATTTCCGGGAAGTTCGGCCGAACTTCTCGAACCCGAACATCCAGGTGTTCGCTCAACTCTACTAGGAACCCATGCAAATCAGGATACACAGAGCATGGCAAACATAGAATGATCAGAATATAATCAGAGAAATTCAAGCTTGCCTGGAACCCATATGGAACAGAGAGCATGATGTTCTCAGACAGACATACAAACATACCCGGAACCCATGCGTAAACTGAAGCATGGTCTCACAGACAGGATATTAAGACATTGCAACATAGAAACGTGGTTACATAGCCTGGAACCCATGCTGATTAGGGAGCATGGTGTTTACAGACAGACATGCCTAGAACCCACACAAGTCAGGGTAGAGTAACAAAGACGCAGGTTAGGAGAGCAAGCAACCTGCACTCAGCATTCCTGGAGACAGACTGAACTCCCAGGCATATCACACAGAGGCAGGGGCGTAGCAGAAGGCTCATGGTTCCTGTGGCAAGAGTTCAGTTTGAGGCCCCCCCTTCCCTCAATGCATTGTGACCAGGGGCAGGGAAGCACGTTGCCTTCGTGCTGCCTGAGGCAAAAATTTAAATGGCACCCCTCCATGCCAAATTCTTCTTTTTTTTTTTTTTTTTCTCTTTATTCTTTTTCAAATCTTAACAACCAATAATATAAAAACATATAAATAAAAAAAAAACTTTTTTCCCAAACAAAGTAAACTCCCAATCCCTCCCAATCCCCTACCATGGTGCATCCTCCCTCACCGCCTCCACCCCGTAACAAGACGGGGGAGAGATGAAGCGGACTAGAGAGCTGGAGAGAGAGGAGGAAGCTCTAGGGGCTCCAATCTCCCCAAATTCTAAGCCATTTTGACTCGATATTTCTTTGCTTATATAAAATATATTCATATCTCTTATTAGTGTTTATCAGATTTAACCATATATTCATACTAGGAGCATCTCGCGCGAACCAATATCGCGCTATTAACAATCTGGCCAAAAACATTATCTTATACAGAAGTTTTTTTTTATCCTGCTGGCACTCCACCTTGGCAAGATTACCCAGTACCCAACATTCAGCAGTAAATGGTATCCGTACATTCAGCTTTCCCTCTATGTATTCATGAATAGTCCCCCAATACTGTTTCAGCTCTGAACAAAACACAAAAATATGCAAATAATCCGCATCAGGAGTATCACACCTCGGGCAGTTGGAATCACTCCTAATACCACATCTCTTAAGCCAAAGAGGTGTAACATAAAGTCTATGCAAAATATTAAACTGCACCACAACGTGATTGAAATTATGTGAAACCACTTTTAAATCCTGAAATACCTCTTCCCTGTCATCCAGAGAAGTCATTGCACATTCATTTTGCCAAGCCCTCTGTCCTGGAGAAAAGGTATCTACAAATCGTGCTCTAATTATATTTCTGTAAAGTTGAGAAATCTTCCTCCTATGCTCCAAATTCCCTATCAAATCATTAAACTGTGTAGTAGGGTGTATTTCAAACCTATCTTTTTTTTTATACTTAAAAGTGCCGATCTTAACTGTAGGTAAGGAAACCATGTTAATTTCTGTGTTTTTTTCTTTTTGTAATAATACCGTAAATGAAACTATATCCCCATTACCAACTACCTGTGTAACGTATAATACAGGGTGGGCCATTGATATGGATACACCTTAATAAAATGGGAATGGTTGGTGATATTAACTTCCTGTTTGTGGCAGATTAGTATATGTGAGGGGAGAAACTTTTCAAGATGGGTGATGACCATGGTGGCCATTTTGAAGTCGGCCATTTTGAATCCAACTTTTGTTTTTTCAATAGGAAGAGGGTCATGTGAACCATCAAACTTATTGGGAATTTCACACGAAAAACAATGGTGTGCTTGGTTTTAACGTAACTTTATTCTTTCATGAGTTATTTACAAGTTTCTCTTTGTTTACAGCCATTAACATGTCGCCGAGGTTAACACGTGAGGAGCGGATAGAAATTGTGTTGATGTCTGGTAAACGCAGTAACCGGGTCATTGCAGCAGATTTCAATGCAAGACACCCTACGAGACCACCCATCTCCCATGCTACAGTTAGCAAACTGCTTGCTAAGTTTCGTGAAACTGGTTCAGTGTTGGATTTGCCAAAATCTGGACGCATGAAATCTGTCTCTAATGAAGAAACATCAGTGGCTGTCCTAGCTTCATTCAGCAAGAGCCCACAGCGTAGCACTCGCCACATGTCACTGGAGAGTGGCATTAGTCGAACATCCCTTCGGCGGATATTAGCTACTCACAAATAGCACCCTTATAAACTCCAGCTACTGCAGCATCTCAATGAGGATGACCCAGATCGGCGAACTGAATTTCCAGAATGGGCAAAACAAAAATTGGAACAGGACCCTCAGTTTACGCAGAAGATTTTGTTCAGTGATGAGGCAAACTTTTATGTGAATGGTGAAGTTAACAAACAAAACCACCGCTATTGGTCTGACACTAACCCACATTGGATAGATCCCTCCAAGACTGTTGGAACAAAAAAATTGATGGTATGGTGTGGTATATGGGGTACAAAGATAGTGGGGCCATTCTTCATCAATGGAAATCTCAAGGTCACTGGATATGCGAAATTGCTACATGATGATGTGTTTCCCTCTTTATGCACTGAAGCTGGCACATTCCCTGAGTTTTTCCAGCAAGATGGTGCACCACCACATTATGGATGTCAGGTCCGAGCATTCCTAGATGAACAGTTTCCTGGAAAGTGGATTGGTCGTCGTGGGCAAATTGAATGGCCCCCAAGGTCTCCCGATCTGACCCCCTTAGACTTTTATCTTTGGGGTCATCTGAAGGCAATTGTCTATGCTGTGAAGATACGAGATGTGCAGCTCCTCAAACTACGCATACTGGAAGCCTGTGCTAGCATTTCTCCTGCATTGTTGCTATCAGTGTGTGAAGAGTGGGAGAAGAGGGTTGCATTGACAATCCAACACAATGGGCAGCACATTGAACACATTTTATAAGTGGTCAGAAACTTGTAAATAACTCATGAAAGAATAAAGTTACGTTAAAACCAAGCACACCGATGTTTTTATTGTGAAATTCCCAATAAGTTTGATGTGTCACATGACTCTCTTCGTATTGAAAAAACAAAAGTTGGATTCAAAATGGCTGACTTCAAAATGGCCGCTATGGTCATCACCCATCTTGAAAAGTTTTCCCCCTCACATATACTAATGTGCCACAAACAGGAAGTTAATATCACCAACCATTCCCATTTTATTAAGGTGTATCCATATAAATGGCCCACCCTGTATATTACTTTTTTGCCAATATAAATCTCTACCTAATTCAACTAAAGTTTGAAAGTGCCTATTGTACCACAAAGGAGTACATCCTATTGAACCCTTCAATCCAAACCAAAATCTAATACAATACCATGACTTCATAAAAAGATTCCTGGCAAATTTAAATTCCTTAGGAATTTGATCTGCCTCCAACAACGAATTTTTTTTTTATCATATGGGGATTTATTCAATAGATATCTACATAGCGGACTATCATTCCATACCCGAAAAAAGCAAAGCTGAATAGCTAAAAAGTATCCCTTGAAGCAGGGGAGATTAAGTCCTCCGCTCCCCAAGGGTTTATACCAATGCTCTAATTTAAGTCTGACACGTTTCCTCCCCCAGAGTAGGTCATTAATAATTCTCTCTATTAATTTAAAGAACCTATCCCCGATCCAAACTGGAGAGTTCCTAAAGAGATAAAGTAGCTGGGGGAGAATCACCATCTTAACTAAAGATGTTCTATCTGCCTTCGATAACAATACGTGAAGCCATGTTGTTATTTTAGACCTCAACTTATTTATCAATGGCATTAGATTCAACGGGATAAAATCTTCCACCCTTGGAGAGATTGTAATACCTAAATACTCAAAGGACTCCGAGATTTTTAACTTGGGGAGTGCCGATCTGTCGAAGGACATATTATCCAATGGCATAAGAGTAGTTTTTTCCCAATTTACCTCCAAGCCTGAGACTTCTCCAAACTGATTGATCATTTGAATGATATATAACAAGTTAACTTGAGTCTGTTGAATATAAAATAAAATGTCATCTGCATATAGTGAAATGCGATTTTCCGTTCCTAATACCCCAAACCCTAAAGTTCTGGGGTCTTGTCTGACCCTAGCAGCCAGGGGCTCAATATAGATATCAAATAGAAGAGGAGAGAGTGGACATCCCTGGCGAGTGCCTCTAGTCATACAAAAACTTCTTGTAAGATTGCCATTTATATTCAATCTTGCAGTGGGAGATCTTTACAGAAGTTTAATCATATTACTAATTCTGGGGCCAAAGCCCATCTTAAGAAGCACTCTCCAAAGGAACCCCCACTCAACCCTATCGAAGGCCCTGGAAGCATCAATAGACAATATGGAACGAGAAGACCCTCCAGAAGTCTGCAAATTGGCAAAAAGACGCTGAAGATTGTAATGGGTCCCTTTATTAGGCATAAAACCATTTTGATCTGGATGTATAATTGATGTCATAACACTGGATAGCCTCCGCGCCAAAATTTTAGCCAGGAGTTTAACATCTGTATTAAGGAGAGAGATAGGTCTATATGACCCCAAATCTTTGGGGTCTTTACCCTTCTTTAATATCACTGTAATCACTGCCTCTGTCATTGTTTCTGGAAGAGCTCCCTCCTTTATTGAATCAGAGAGTGTTCTCCACAGATGGGAAAGAATAACCTCCCTATATTTACGATAAAACTCATATGGGAGTCCATCCAGTCCAGGGGAGGAATTACCTGAACAGGAATCCATGGCTTCCTCTATCTCCTGAAGAGACAAATCCATCTCCAAGCTTTCTTTTTGATCATCTGTAAGCGCTGGAGGGAAAATAGAATCCAAATATGAGTCCAACATTTTACCTGAGAGAACACTCTCTGATTTATATAATTCACATAAGTGTTAAGCAAAGAAGTTTGCTGAATTTGTGGGAGGGGAGGCTTTTCATGCACCTGTGAGCCCAGTCTGGCTGGTTACTAGGCTATTTATAGGCACCTGTGGGTCCATTCTGACGCCGATTCAGCTGATTTCACTACCTCTGGCTCAGCTCTAGGATACAGCAGCATGGTGTGGAGGCTCCTTACGGCTGGGCGACGGCAGGAGGGCACTGGTATCCATGGTAGGATCGGAGTTGGTTGTACGGGACCCACGCTGCGGCCCGCAATATGTTAGCGCTCTGGGATACAGCAGAGTATGGGCGCTAATGGTCAAACCATGGTTGTTTGTATTGTTTGTCTGGCTATTCAGAGCCCTGATGGGGCCATTGCATACAGTTATTGGGGTAGCATGTGCTTAGAGTGGGCATGGTTGTATGTTTTCTGATACCTGGTTTACATGCGGGGCGCATGTCTGCAGTTGGTTCAAGCTACGCGTGCTGGGTTTAAGTGATGGTAAATATGGATCAATGGTCGCTGATTTAAAAAAAAAAAAAAAAACACCTGCAGCATCATGTGGAGGTTCGGTTGCGCCTGGGCAATGGCAGAAGGTGCCAGGCAAGTGCTGGCATTCACGGTAGGATTGGACTTGGTTACACGGTCCGTGACTTGTAGCGCTCTGGGGCAAAGGGGGTTGGGCTTCAATGGTCAAATGATCGTGGTTAGGATTGTTACCTTCAAAGCTACGTCCGTGTGTCTGCATTTACATTTTGTCCTATACACCGTTCACTACTAGAGCTGCGTTCATACGTCCGCTGTTGCATTACATTAATACTCTGCTCACTTTCAGATTGCATTCGTATGGCTGCTCTATACCATGCTCCTCATATTCATACACAGAGCTGTGCCCATAACATGTTTTTAGGCACCACTCACATCCAGAGCTGCATTCATCCACTTGTTCTTACATCATGTGTTATACTCTGCTTCCACTTAAAGCTGCATTTCTTTTCATTGCTACATAATGGTTACTCAGTATTCTTACTAGGGCTATCAGCACACCGCTCTGATACTGCTCTTCCGATAAAGATAGCCGCTTTCTTTTCAGGCTTACGTTTTGATATCTGCTTAAAAAAAAAAAAAAAAAAAGTGTGGGGTTTCTGTTACCTGTTTTACATGTGGAGGCACATCCGCAGTTAACGCCAGACATGCTAGGTGTGGGGGTTTGTATATCAGTGGTCTGTATATGGGTACTCAAGCAGATCGGTCTAGGTGCCTGTATTTGAGTTCTGATGCTCTTGTATGGAAGTGTGTTTAATCTATAAACCGTATGTTATGGGCACGCATGTGTCAGCGGTTTTGTGCTAGGTCATAGGTGCACTATATGTTGATTGGCGTTGCATCAGGGTTTACGTTCAAAACGCATTTATGTTTTCTTGGGTGGTGGTGGTGACCATTCAAAAAAAAAAAAACCTACAGCATTATGTGGAGGTTTCATTCGCACCTGGGTAATGGCAGAAGGTGCCAGGTGAGTACTAGAATTAACGGTAGGATTGGACTTGGATACACCATTGGGGACTTGTAGCGCTCTGGGGCGAGGGGGGTGGGGCGCTAATGGTCGAATGATCATGGTTAGGTTCGTTACCTTCAAAAGCGACGTCCATGTGTCTGCATTAACAATGTTATACTCCATTTACTACTAGAGCTGCGTTTATGAGTTGCTGTTGCATCACATCAATACCCTGTCACTTCAGTTTGCATTCATACAGCTGCGTTATACCTTGCTCTTCATGCTCAGAGCTGGGCCCATACCATGTTTTTAGGCACTACTCACATCCAGAGCTGCATTCACCCACCTGTTCTTACATCAGTTGCTGCATATTCGGCTTCCACTTAAAGCTGCATTTTCCTTTTCGTTGCTACATCATGGTTACTGAGTATTTTCTCTAGGGCAGTCAGTGCACCGCTCTGATACCGTTCTCCCGATAAACATAGCTGCTTTCTTTCAGGTTTACGTTTCTTTCCTCACTGGTGGTCATGTTATAGGCCTACTTTTTCTGTTTCACTTCAGCAGAAAAAAAAAAGAAAAAAAAACTGTCCTGTTCTTTAGTCCTGGTTCGCATTCACTCAGACTGGTCTCCTTTACTTCTGGTTCGCATTCACTCGGATTGGCCTCCTGCCCCAGTTCACCATGCAGTCCTCAGCGGTTAGTGGGCTAATAGGAGTAAGATTCCTACTATGTTTCACAAGTAGTTCATTTGTTTTCACGATAAGGGTCTTCTCTTAGCGAACTGTAATGCCTCTGGCGCTTTTCTCCCATCTGTTTTATTCACGGTTGGTTTAATGTTTTATTTAGGCACGTGGTTCGGTTCACTAACGTCGATGCATATCCCATCAGGTCTAGCTCACATTTTAATTACTTATCGTCACTGCGATGTCATCGAGTACAGTCTTGGCTTCGGGGGCCTGATGATCTCTTCAGCCTCATGGCTCCGTGGGGCCTATGACCGATCTTCATGTTGTTTGTTAGGGGTACGATATGGTTATAAGCTTGTTAGTGTCCTAGGTTTATTGTCAAAGGGGGTCATGGTTATGCAAGTCCCCAAGTCATACTGGTGCTGCATAAGTGGATAAAAAAAAATATTAAAAATTAAATAATAATAATAAATCGCCATTTGTTTCGCATTCATGGCTACGCCATTAGAGTCTCTGACGCATTGCTTCTCCATTTAAGTTTGACGCGCATGGCCCCGCCATTAGTGTCTCTTGCGCATGGCCCCGCCATTAGTGTCTCTTGCGCATGGCCCCGCCATTAGTGTCTCTTGCGCATGGCCCCACCATTAGTGTCTCTTGCGCATGGCCCCGCCATTAGTGTCTCTTGCGCATGGCCCCGCCATTAGTGTCTCTTGCGCATGGCCCCTTTCGCGCTTGGTTCCACCATTAGTGTCTTTAGTCCCTTTCGCGCTTGGTTCCACCATTAGTGTCTTTAGTCCCTTTCGCGCTTGGTTCCACCATTAGTGTCTTTAGTCCCTTTCGCGCTTGGTTCCACCATTAGTGTCTTTAGTCCCTTTCGCGCTTGGTTCCACCATTAGTGTCTTTAGTCCCTTTCGCGCTTGGTTCCACCATTAGTGTCTTTAGTCCCTTTCGCGCTTGGTTCCACCATTAGTGTCTTTAGTCCCTTTCGCGCTTGGTTCCACCATTAGTGTCTTTAGTCCCTTTCGCGCTTGGTTCCACCATTAGTGTCTTTAGTCCCTTTCGCGCTTGGTTCCACCATTAGTGTCTTTAGTTTCTTTCGCGCTTGGTTCCACCATTAGTGTCTTTAGTCCCTTTCGCGCTTGGTTCCACCATTAGTGTCTTTAGTCCCTTTCGCGCTTGGTTCCACCATTAGTGTCTTTAGTCCCTCTAGCGCTTGGTTCCACCATTAGTGTCTTTAGTCCCTCTAGCGCTTGGTTCCACCATTAGTGTCTTTAGTCCCTCTAGCGCTTTAGTCCCTTTCGCGCTTGGTTCCGCCATTAGTCTCTCACGCATGTCTTCTCAGTTTACATTTTACTCACACAACTCACTTTCTCACATTTAATCTCTCTAGGTTCTTGAATTATAGACCTATTCTCCCAGGGAGATGACCCTGGGGTCTCACAATTCCGCTTCTCAAGGGGTTGTTAAAAAATAAATTAAAAAAAAAGGGAAACAACTATACTATGGCATCAGGTTCGTCCACAGGGAGTCCTGTCACGACTACAGGCGATTTACAAAGTCTGTCACGACTACAGACTAATAAGTCCTGTCACGACTACAAGCGATTTACAAAGTCTGTCACGTTTACTGACACGATAAGTCCTAGCACGACTACAGGCGCAGCATAGGTGGTCTATCATGACCTTAAGCTCGTCCTGTCATAGCAGTAGGCATTGTGTGTACATTATGTCTTCATTATAGGCACGCTTACTTCATCTTCAAACTCGGGCTGAGGGTGTTGGTGTTGCACCTTGTACCGGTCCATCTTCAAGTGGGAGGTACAACAATAAGGCGCAATATATATAGTCTGTCACGTCTACGGACACAAGTCCTATCGCTATCACAGGCGCAGCACACATAGTTATCACGACTTTAAGCTTATTTCCTGTCACAACTGCTAGTATAGTGGGTATGTTTTTTCCTCAGTGCAGGCAACATTAGCTCGTTAATTTCAACCAGCCATGTATTCGTGCTTATGGTTCCCCAGGCCTGGTGAGTCTACACATTTCACTTGATCCATTACTAGAGTTAAACGGCATACGCCATCTTCTAACTTTTGGGTCCTTTATAAAATAATAATAATTAAAGCGGTGGCCTGGGGAATAAGTATAGGTGAAGTATTTGCCACCAGTAACAGTTGGTGTCCAAGCAGGACCCTTAGCGAATGGTTGGACTTAATTTAAGCCCTTCCATCAGATTCACCATTGTTTCAGTCTGCAGCTCTCGGGATTCAGACCTCCTCGTAATATGTTCATATGTTTGTCAACATAGGAGTAAATCGTTCCTGATTACCGACCACTCTTTCAAAAGCATCAACTTTAGCTACCTTCAAGAACAATGTGCCGTCACACGTGACAAAGAGGTAACATATATAGAAGTCTCTGATATGTGCGGTATATTCCGCACCTTCATCATGTAGTGTCTTTTGAGTGCAAAGCGGGTGTCGTAATGGTATGTATATGTTTTACTCTAAACTAAGGTCTACGCTTTTTGGCCACTTTAGGCTGCCCTACCGCAGCAGTTATGGCACAATTCTACTGCTTGTTGTAGATGGGTGTACCCATCCTATCTAACCCTTTCTGATAGCCGATCCGACCACAAGTGATTTATAAATATTTCTATTATTCCCTCCTGATCTTCAATAATTGTCCCATCCGGGGGCACAGATGCTGCGAATCTCTTTTTTTGGATCCTGGCTAGCTATTACCCTGGCCAGCATCTTCCCAGGACGTCCTGCCTCAGAAAAATATTTTTGTCCTCTAAAGAATAACCGCGTTTTATCCAGAAGGAAATCAGTGAAGACCCGTCTAGTCCTCTGCATTGTCTCTCTAGCTTCCTCTGTTTTTAACCTAATAAATCCAGCCATTCCAACCACGGCTGCTTCCTCCAGTTCTTTCTCCCTCCTTGAATAGCGCTTAGTTAGATCAGCAATTGTACTAATAAAAATCCCTCTCGTAACCGCTTTAAATGCGTCCCAAACAAATTGGGATTTGGCTGAAAAATCTCCTTTTTATCTGGTCATGATTGTCAATTATTAATATCTAATGGGGATTCAATCTAAATGGGGGTTTCAGTCCAACATTATTCCTGACCGTACATGACTCTATAAAAAAGGGAACATGGTCAAATACAGATCTGGTCTCATATTTCATCCGTTTAATACAATTCAAGTATCCCTTGTTTATCAAGGCCAGATCAATTCTAGACATGGAATTTCCCGATTTACTAACACAGGGATAGGCTCTTTTTCCTTTGGATAGATATTCTCAAACATCCACGAGGCCCACCTCTTGGCAAAACCGAGCCAAGGGGGACCCCTGAAATGGGGAATAGCCATTCACCCCCCCCCCCTAGAAATCCTATCAGCCTCAGGGTTCATAACACAATTGAAATCCCCATTGACCACTACCATACATTGAGGCCACTGATCCACAAAAACCATCAAAGAGGTCATTATTTGCATAGAGAAAGGAGGAGGGATATAAATAAAGACCAAAATACATAACTTGCCATCTAACTTACCATGAAGAAAGACATATCTCCCCTGTCTATCAACAGAAGATGCCAAACATATAAAGTTAATCTGTTTATGAATTAAAACAAAAACTCCTCTGGAATAGCTGGTATTTGTAGAATTATAGCCCTGGGTAGACCACCTCCCCCTAGACAAATGATTGTCTCCTGTGTAAAGTAGGTTTCTACTAGGCTAACAATAGCTGGTAACTGTCTCCATATCAAATCTAGAACCACCTTCCTTTTTTTCTTCTCCCCAAGACCACGAACATTCCATGTTAGTATTCTTGTAGCCATTATTTAATAATAAAACTTCCAATTGGTGGAGTCCCTGGCCTCACTCCGCTCCCCACCTCTAAAGAACAAGGACGCGCCATAGCCCACCCTCCCCTATTACTCCTGCTCTGCCCCTCCCCCAACCACAAACCCCAAATCCCCCTTGATCTGTAACAAAAAGTAACAGACCTCTTAACTAGGACAATCACTCCCTCAGCCGAACCTCCTTCAGTCAAAAAAAAAAATAATATATTTTTTTTCTTTTTAAACATTTTTCCGATCTAACCAATCAGTGGCCGCATCTGGAGTATCAAAAAAAAAAAAACACAGATTCATTAAACACAATCCTTAATTTGGCTGGATACAAAAAAATAGTATTTAACATCCTTGCCCTGAAGGCGTTTTTTAACATCCAAAAAAGTGCGTCTCTTATCTTGAACCTCTTTGGAGAAATCAGGAAAAAACAGGAGTTTGCACCCATTATACATAATCGGAGAGGAATCCCGTGCTCGCCTAAGGATCATATCTCTATCACAGGCGGCTAACATCTTGATAATTACAGTCCTTGGCGGCCTCCCCGGATTAGGTTTTCCACCAGGGATTCAATGGGCCCTTTCAATTAGAAACAATGGTGAAAAATGTAACTTTCCAAAATTATCCAAGAATATGGATTGTAACATTCCTGCTAGATCTTTATCGTCTGACGATTCTGGTAGGCCGATAATTCGGACATTGCTTCTTCTTGACCGATCTTCTAAATCCACAATTTTTTTTTTCAGGTGTTTATAGTCATTTTTTAATATTATATTCTCCTCTTTTAGTATTTTCACCTCTTTCTGTGTGTCATTCACTGTGTTTTCTAATTCTTTAATTTTATCACAGATTTTTATCAAATCATCTTTTATGATGAGGACATCTGTCTGTACTGACCCCAGTTGAACCGAAATATTTTATATCGCTTTTCCGTTATTTTTAACAATAGATAGAATCTCTTCTATTGGGGAGGAGTCATCCATAGGCATCTCCCCATCCCGATATTGAGGTCCTCCTCAGGTGGCTCCTCCGATCTACGTTCAGAAGTATTTTTTTCTTAGATTAATGTCCTGCCTCCCTTTTGGACCCGACCTGGTACTCAAATTTGGTGATCTCAAAAATTGGTCAATTCTGGAGGACTCTATCTGTTTCTTTCCTGCCTTAACAAACTCAAGTCTGTTGAGCGTCTGCTCTGTTTAGGGGCCATTTTCTTTCTTTTTTTTTCTTTTTCTTTTTTTTTCTTTTTCCCCTTGGTCACTCTTGTATTTTTCCCCTCTTTTTTTTTTTCTTTTCAGCTTTTATGTTCTTTTTTTTTTTTTTTTTTTTTAGGTTGGTTTTTCTTCTCCCCTGTATTTTTTTTTTCTCTCTTTTCTTTCTTTCCCCTTTAGTCTTCTTTAAATACTCCTTTTTTTTATTCTCTTCGCTCTCTCTCCTCACCGCCCCACCTTCTTTTTTTTTTTTTTTCCTTCTCCCTTATCTTCGCTGTTTTTTTTTTTTTCTTTATTTCTCTGTTGTTTTCACCCTTTTATATATATTTTTTTTCCCCTATCCCAGTATAAATTTTAATATCTCCTTTTTCTCTCTTTTACCTTCGTTCCAGCCCACAAAATTCAACAGAAGGGGTTAGTATTGTAATTAATTGCAAAAAAATGGGAAAAAGGGGTTTAAGAGTAAAATCCACTGGGGATACGAGTAGTTTAGTAGGGTTAGGTGAGACCGATAGATACCAGGAGAGACAAGGAACTCAGCAAAAGAGGGATCCAGACCAAGGGGGAATAAGAGGGATAGATCTCACCAATCCGGGGTCTTCAAAGAGTGTCCCTCTAGAATTTCAGCCCACGGCCCGCAGACCAAGTCCAAAGTACAGAGCAGGACCGCTACACTCCCAGAGGAACAGGGCCACTGATGGAGCAGTCTGGGGCAGCTATGGAGGCAGGACCAAAATCAGACAGGTGGAATGGCAGGAAAGGCCAGCTGGAAGGGTCCAGAAAACATCCCATTCACAAAAGCGTCACGGCCAGGAGAGACACTGGGAGAACAGCACCAAGCAAGAAATGGCTGGCTTCCACCCCCACACAGGCAAGGGGAAGCCGACAGTCAGTTAGTTCCATTGCCGTAGAAGCTCAGCAAAAAAAAGCAAGACAGCAAAGGGAATTGGGCAGTTCTCGCAGGCTACGATCAAGCGTGGCGTCCACTCATGCTGCAGAGGAGATCCGGCGTTGGAGGAGGGGGGAGGGCGCAACACTACCACCTCACGTCATCGCGTCCTCATGACAGCCAGTAAAATCTGCTCCATGCCAAATTCTTGACCTTACCCTTTCCTTGCTGCCGGAGGTGTAACTTGACCAGCATGCACTTTCTATAAAACCAGTGACTTTTTATGTGGCACAAGGGTCTTTGGGACTCTTCAGGCTCCTGGGCCCAGTAGCAACTGCTACCTTTGCGCCCCCTATAGCTACTCCCCTGCACACTGGTCTAAATAGCAGGGTGATTAAGGCACCTGACCACCTGATATTCAAACAAGCTAAGGGAAGCATTAAGCCTAAATAGTCACAGGTAACACACAATTCACAGAGCACAGTTCACACACTATAGAAGACCACAGCCAACACGCACCAAATAAGCAACCAGTATACACAGGAACAACAACCGCAGTAAGAGCGCATGCAGCCAGCCTACACAGCAGCGAGTGTCACTCATGTAGGGTCTGCCAGTTTACACACATTGGTTGCTTTTTTTCATGATTCGGAAGGAAAATTTACCTTCCCTACAAAGTCATACATATGTTGTAATTTCAAATATGTAATATGTATGATCATGTGTGTGTGGACTGTCAGAAATGCTACATAGTGTCCACCTCCAGAAAATTAAAAACCTGCATCCTGGAACATTTAAAATATATTTCCAGCCAAAATAATTCAAATAAGAATGCATCTAATGCATCACGCCACTTTGTTAAAGGCCATTCCCTTTGTTAAAGCCACTCCTTCGAGTATATACTACAGAATAAACAAACCTTCAAGTCTAGGTGAAGAGCTATAAGGCCCCTTTCAGACGAGCGAGTTTTCCGCGCGAACGTGCAATGCGTGATGCGAACGCATTGCGCCTGCACTGAATCCAGACACATTCATTTCAATGGGTTTGTGTACATAAGCGTTGTTTTTCAAGCATCACTTGTGCGTTGCGTGAAAATTGCAGCATGTTTTATATTCTGCGTTTTTCACGCAATGCTGGCCCTATAGAAGTGAATGGGGCTGCGTGAAATGCATTGCATCTACAAGCAAGTGCGGATGCAATGCGTTTTTCACTGATAGTTGCTAAGAGATGTTGATAGAAAACTGAACGTTTACAATCACACGCGTGAAAAACGCATTAATGCGCGTTTCACCAGTGCGATAAAAACTAAACTCAATCGCAACCAAAACTAACTGAACTTGCTTGCAAAATGGTGCGAATTTTCCTGAACGCATCCGCACCTAATCCGTATTGTTCGTGTGCAAGAGGCCTAACTCTCTCTTACTGAGCTTGCTACACTAAGTGGCTTGTAAATAAGTTAAGTTAAATTACAGTAATGTTGATGCTGAGAGTGATTCTGTGGGCTGTTTGAGAGATTGCAAATGGTTTCATATAGTTTATTCCAAAGGTCTTTTTTGTGCTAAATGTTTGTATTTTTGTAGTAAAATAATTTAAAACCCTTTGTTCCTTCTGCTGTGTTCCTGGTCAAGGGGAGTGGTTTGTGCTCTCAGGTTCTATTAATTGAACCTCAGGACTCATTCTGAGCTTGCTCTGCTGGGCTTGCTGCACTAAGTGGCTTGTGAATAAGTGGAGTTAAAGAAGCGGAGTGTAAGACAAGGAGCTAAAGACAAGGCACAAAGAGCTTGTAAGTAAGCTACTTTTTTCATCTTCATTGTTGCTATCTTTAGATAGCTAATAGAGATGAGCGAATTGATGCTGATGAAGTGGAATTCGATCCAAATTTCAGAAAAAAATCGATTTGTACCGAAGCCGAATTTCCTCGCGATTCGTGGTAACGAATTGCATTTTTTCCTAAAATAGCTGCTGCACGTGTGACAACATGGAGCAAGGAACTCTGGGAAGGCAGGATCACCCATAATGCCATACATGCAGCCAATCAGCAGCCAGCCAGCCATGTGATGTCACAGCCCTATAAATATCTTCAGCCATCTTGGATTCTGACATTTTCCAGTGAACTTAGTGCAGGGAGAGAAGTCAGCAGGCGCTAGAGACAGTGATAGAAAAAACGTCATTGTGCTAAAAAAAACTGTTTACAAGTGCAGGGAAAGATTATTCAAGGTGTAGGGAAAGGATAGGGAGGAATCATTCCACAGCATTTATGTTTAACAGGGTTATTTCGGCGGAGATGACAGCCTGGGTAATAGGAACATTCCTATTAGACCTTGAAGCACTGACTGGGGATCCAAATTGCCATTATACAGCTCTGTAATTCCAGCAAACCATTCTTATTAGGGTGAAAGTGCTGTTTGATACAGCCATTAACAGGGTTTATTACAAGGAAATATTTCTAAGTCTTATTTGCCCTTGTACAGTGCAGCTATACACTCACCTAAAGAATTATTAGGAACATTAATGCAATTATCTAGTCAACCAATCACATGGCAGTTGCTTCAATGCATTTAGGGGTGTGGTCCTGGTCAAGAAAATCTCCTGAACTCCAAACTGAATGTCAGAATGGGAAAGAAAGGTGATTTAAGCAATTTTGAGCGTGGCATGGTTGTTGGTGCCAGACGGGCGGTCTGAGTATTTCAAAATCTGCTCAGTTACTGGGATTTTCACGCACAACCATTTCTAGGGTTTACAAAGAATGGTGTAAAAAGGGAAAAACATCCAGTATGCGGCAGTCCTGGGGGCAAAAATGCCTTGTGGATGCTAGAGGTCAGAGGAGAATGGGCCGACTGATTCAAGCTGATAGAAGAGCAACGTTGACTGCAATAACCACTCGTTACAACCGAGGTATGCAGCAAAGCATTTGTGAAGCCACAACACGCACAACCTTGAGGCGGATGGGCTACAACAGCAGAAGACCCCACCGGGTACCACTCATCTCCACTACAAATAGGAAAAAGAGGCTACAATTTGCACGAGCTCACCAAAATTGGACTGTTGAAGACTGGAAAAATGTTGCCTGGTCTGATGAGTCTTGATTTCTGTTGAGACATTCAAATGGTAGAGTCCGAATTTGGCGTAAACAGAATGAGAACATGTATCCATCCTCTGATGGCTACTTCCAGCAGGATAATGCACCATGTCACAAAGCTCGAATCATTTCAAATTGGTTTCTTGAACATGACAATGAGTTCACTGTACTAAAATGGCCCCCACAGTCACCAGATCTCAACCCAATAGAGCATCTTTGGGATGTGGTGGAACGGGAGCTTCGTGCCCTGGATGTGCATCCCTCAAATCTCCATCAACTCCAAGATGCTATCCTATCAATATGGGCCAACATTTCTAAAGAATGCTATCAGCACCTTGTTGAATCAATGCCACGTAGAATTAAGGCCGTTCTGAAGGCAAAAGGGGGTCCAACACCGTATTAGTATGGTGTTCCTAATAATTCTTTAGGTGAGTGTATGTTCTAAAGCATTTTTGGCTTGTATTAGTGGGAAAAAAGGGCTTCTAAGCCTTTGTGTGGTGAAGTGCTAAAATTACAGCCCTTTTTGTCATGTATTAGTGGCAAAAGTAAAATATATTTTCCGTTCAGCGGTGCAGTTGTATGTTCTAAAGCCTTTGGTGGTGTGTATTAGTAGAAAAAGATAAAATATATTTGCTGTTCAGCGGTGCAGTTATATGTTCTAAAGCCATTTTTTGTGTGTATTAGTGGGGGGGGGGATTACAAACTTTTTGTTGGGGTGTTTTAATTTCATATTTATTTATTTGATCTAACAGTATGTCAGACAGAGAAATGCCAGGCCCTGCACAGGCGAGAGGCAGAGGCCTAAATGTTTCTGGCGCAGGCACAGGTTGCAGCAGCATAAGGGGGCGTAGCAGCAGGGGTCGCAGCTAGGGTCGCAGACTACTCAAAATTGGATCCATGGAGACAGACAACAGGAAGAACATGGTGTCGGTGCTGCATCAAGTAGGGCTGAGCCATGCGCCCTGCATGGCACACGTGTTCAATCTGGTTGTCAAGCGGTTCCTGAAATCTTCCACCCATCTGCAAGACATCCTAAAAATGGCCAGGAAACTTTGCATGCACTTCAGCCACTCATACACCCCAAAACACAACCTCCTTGAGCTGCAGCGGCAGAATGGCATCCCCCAACATAGGCTGATATGCAACGTTTCCACCAATTGGAATTCCACCCTCCATATATTGGACCGACTATAAGAACAGAGAAAAGCCATAAACAAATTTTTGATGATCCAAGCAGACAGGTGTACTCTGTAACTTCGATGTCAGGCAGTGCCAGCTCATGCGTGATACCTGCCGTTTGCTTAGACCCTTTGAGGAGGCCACGTTATTTGTTCATCCCATAGTCCTGGCAACTGACAATGTCATTTCACTGCTTCATGTCCTGGAACAGATGCTGGTAAATCTGGCTGGTCAGGGGACTGGAGATTCGGGGCCTAGATGTCACTGCCACATGAGCCCTGTGGGGGCTGAACTGGAGGAGAAGGAGGATATTGGAGCACAAGCAATGTGTAGCGAAATCGGTGGTTTTTCTACACAGGTGACAGGAGAGGAGGAGCAGGAGCAGCTAGAGGACCCAGACACACCGTGGCAGTATGCAGTGAAGATAGATGCAGGGAGTCCCTCCGAGTCACTTGCGCAAATGGCTCGATGCATGCGCTATTGGTTCCATTGTGACAGCCGAGTTGTCACTATTCGGCAGAGGAATGACTTCTGGCTCTCCACCTTATTGGACCCTCGCTACCGGTCCAAAATGGGGGCCTTTTTTACCCCCACTGAACTACTGAAATGGGGGAGAACAAACTGAACTACTATAGAGACATCCTATGTTGTTAGTTGGCCACTGCCTATGTGCACCATTTCTATCCTCGCATAGGTCTGACCGGGGGGCCCTCTGTGCTCACGTTCCACTGCTATGGCTTTTGGAGGTGGGTTGGGGGCAGAAGCAGTACCAGCTCCGTCAGCAGCAACTTAAGTCTAGGGTCGCTGAGGAGCAGCTTTCTTCACCCGCAGCATCTAGACCTGGAGCAGAACCTGAACCAGCAGGTGTTGGCATACTTAAAGTGCACCCTGCCAGCCGTCATTGAAGATCCGCTGGACGACTGGGCAGCCAAACTGAATTTGTGGCTGCAACTGGCAGAGTTTGTCCTGGAAAAGCTGTCCTGCCCGACCAGTAGTGTGACATCAGAGCGGGTGTTTAGTGCGGCAAGGGCCATAGTTACCCCAAGGAGAACTCGCCTGTCCACCCAAAATGTGGAGAAACTGACCTTTGTCAAGATGAATCAGGCGTGGGTCAGCCAGGAATTTCCACCCACCAATGCCTGATGCATCAGATTAGATCATCCATGGTGCCACACCAACACTTTGACAAAAGAGACCGGTTTCTTCTGGCTACCTGCCTCAGCTACTATTCTGATGCTGCCACACATCTTATGCCAAGTGCTCTATCTTTCACCCACCATTTTCAGCGGGTGCTGTTATTGCCACTCACCTCCTGTCATGAATGTAGTAGGGGAGAACACCAAAAGACAACAACAAGGAAAGGAAAAGGGTCACCACCTATAAAACCCTGCTCCTGGCCTTAACTCCTATCCATATGGGAACCTCTCGATGGTAGAGATGCCCATACACATGAACCTAGAAAACCCTGGTGGCCCTCGGATGCCCTAATGGTAATGACAGGGCAGAGACAACCCGCTCCTTCGTTGGTGACGGAACCAGCGTCTCGCTGAGGCCTAGTAAACAACAAAGGTTGGGGGGGAATACAAAATACAACAAGCGGAACACTTAACTTCTGAGGCTGATGGATGATGGACGAAGAGGACTTCAACTAGAACCACACTCCAGCTCTTCCAAAAACCAAATGAAGCTATCCAGAGCAAGGAGTGATGGGTAAAGTCAGACTAAATAGGGGGAAGTAAAGGTCACATGATCCACACCTGAACAGGAGGTGTGGACATACAAGCAACACACAGACAAGGTGAAACCAAAACCAAAAGAGGCTGTCAGATCACTAATGTGCAGAAAATCTTTCAGACCTTCTAAAACCTGTCACCGGTGTGACAGTACCCCCCCCCCCCCCTTCTACGGGTGATCTCTGGGCACCCAGGACCGACCTTATCAGGATGAGCTCTGTGGAATGCTCTCACCAGACGACTAGCATTAACATCGGTTGCTGGAACCCACATCCTCTCCTCTGGTCCGTACCCTCTCCATGGAACGAGATACTGGAGGGATCTCCGGAGAACTCGGGAGTCCACAATCCTGCTGATCTGAAATTCTAAATTGCCGTCCACCATGACAGGAGCGGGAGGCAAGGAGGACTGCTCAACAGGTTCAACAGATTTCTTTAACAACGATTTATGAAAAACATTATGGATTTTCAATGCCTGAGGAAGTTCAAGACAGAAGACATATGGACCAATAAATCTTGGTCCCAACTTCCAAGAAGGTACCTTAAGTTTAATGTTTCTTGTAGACAGCCACACAGAATCACCCACTCTCAGGTCAGGAGCACTCATACGTTTCCTGTTGCCCATCTTTTCCAGGTTATTTTGGATTTTCCGCCAAATAGAAGACAAAGAAGAAGAAAATCATTCCTCCTCAAGAATGCCAGAATTATGAGCACCAGAAAATGTACCAAACTGTGGATGGAACCCATATGCCCCAAAAAACGGCGACTTATCAGTGGATTCCTGTCTACGGTTATTTATAGCAAACTCAGCTAACGACAAAAATGAAGACCACTCTTCCTGATTCTCTGAAACAAAACATCTCCAGTAAGTCTCCAGATTCTGATTAGTGCGCTCCGTCTGTCCGTTCGACTGAGGATGAAAAGCCGAAGAGAAGGACAATTGTACACCCAGATGAGTACAGAACGCTCTCCAGAATCTGGAAACAAACGGAGTCCCTCTATCGGACACCACATCAGAGGGAATGCCATGTAGTTTCACGATGTTGTCGACAAACACCTGCGCAAGAGTTTTAGCATTGGGTAGACTAGGTAATGCAATAAAGTGTGCCATTTTATTAAAATGATCGACAACCACCAGAATCACGGTCTTTCCCGAAGAATTCGGTAAATCCATGATAAAATCCATGGACAAATGGGTCCAAGGTCTGGACGGGATGGGCAATAGAAGCAGAGATCCGGAAGGCCGAGTATGTGTCACCTTAGCACGTGCACGGGTACCACAGGCTGACACATAGTCCTCAATACACTTACGCAACCCCGGACACCAGAATTGCGAGAGATGAGATCAACAGTCGATCTACTCCCATGGTGCCCAGCAAGCACCGTACAGTGATTTTCCTCGAACACCTTGTGACGTAATTCGGAGGGAACAAACAACCTCCCCTGAGAACAAGAGTCTGGAGCATCCTCCTGTGCCTCCAACACCCTGGCCTCGAGATCAGGATAAAGAGCAGATATAACCACCCCTTTAGATAAAATGGGACTAGGCTCATTAGACTCACCCCCCCCCCCCCCCCCACGAAATCTATGTTCTTAACCCCAGGGCGGTAAGTGACGAAGTTAAATCTGGTGAAAAACAATGACCATCTGGCCTGCCTTGGGTTCAGTCGCTTAGCCGACTCCAAGTAGGCCAGATTCTTGTGATCCGTAATTATCGTAATAAAATGATTTGCTCCTTCCAACCAATGCTGCCATTCCTCGAATGCCAACTTAATGACCAGCAATTCCCTATTCCCCACATCATAATTCTTTTCAGCAGTCAAGAGTTTTTTTGAGAAAAATGCACATGTGCGCCATTTACTGGGTGAAGGACCCTGCGACAATATTGCTCCTACCCCTACCTCAGACGCATCAACCTCAACAATAAATGGCTGAGACACGTCCGGTTGCACCAGAATAGGGGTCAAAGCAAAACATTCTTTAATAGCAGAAAAGGCCTGTAATGGACTCTGAATCTGCAAAACCATCGCACGGAGGTCTGCTACCTCCAAAGTCAGATTCTGCAGCTGTTCGACCAGTGCAGTCATAGCATCCATAGCTGCACAGATCAGAACAAAAAATGGCGGTATTGGCTCTGGATAATGTCACGTATGTAGTAGGGGAGAACACTAAAAGACAACAAGAAGGAAAGGAAAAGACACTAGGCCTCACCGCTAGGGAAGGAATAGGGTCACCACCTATAAAACCCTGCTCCTGGCCTTAACTCCTATCCATATGGGCACCTCTCGATGGTAGAGATGCCCATGCATATGAACCTAGAAAACCCTGGTGGCCCTCGGATGCCCTAATGGTAATGACAGGGCAGAGACAACCTGTTCCTTCCCTAAAGAAGGAACCAGCGTCTCGCTGAGGCCTAGTAAACAACAAAGGTTGGGGTGAATACAAAATACACCAAGCGGAACACTTAACTTCTGAGGCTGATGGATGATGGACGAACAGGACTTCAACTAGAACCACACTCCAGCTCTTCCAAAAACCAAATGAAGCTATCCAGAGCAAGGAGTGATGGGTAAAGTCAGACTAAATAGGGGGAGGTAAAGGTCACATGATCCACACCTGAACAGGAGGTGTGGACATACAAGCAACACACAGACAAAGTGAAACCAAAACCAAAAGAGGCTGTCAGATCACTAATATACAGATAATCTTTCAGACCTTCTAAAACCTGTCACCGGTGTGACACCTCCACACTATGTCCTATTGCAACTCTGTGTCCTCCTGATGCTGCTGTCAACTCCACACTATGTCACCTTGCCACTGTGTGGCCTTCTTATGCTGCTGCCACCTCCACACTCTGTCACCGGGTCACTCTGTGGTCTCCTCATGCTGCTGACATTTCCACACTCTGTAATTGTGCCGCTGTGTGGCCTCCTGTTGCTGCCGCCATCTCCCCACTGTCATTGTGCCACTCTCTGGCCAACTTCTGATGCTGCTGCTACCTCCAGACTCAGACATTGGCCACTCTGTGGTCTCCTCATGCTGCTTCCAACTCACCACTATGTTATAGGGTCACTCCGTGGACTTCTCATACTGTTCCCACCCTCCCCACTTCATGACTGGGCCACTATTTAACCTTTTGGCCTGGCTGACATCATCATTTATTTGTCCCTTCTTCTGGTCTGTCAGAAGGAAGGAAAATGAGACACACAACAAATACTGTCTTTGTAGCAGCTGTAAGGCCTGTATGGTCCCATCAGAATAGGCTTGTGATTTGGTAGCAAAAAGCAGGAGTGGGTACAAAACACAGAAGACTAGAGTTGAGCGGACACCTGGATGTTCGGGTTCGGCCGAACTTCACAAAAAAGTTCAAGTTCAGGACCCGAACTTGACCCTGAACCCGAGCCCCATTGAAGTCAATGGGTACGCGAACTTTTGAGCACTAAATTGGCTGTAAAAATGTCATGAAAAGGGCTAGAGAGCTGCAAATGGCATCAAAATGTGGTTAAGAGCATGACAAGTGCTCTTCAAACAAATGTGGATAGGGAAACTACTTTAAATAACATAAAATACGTAAAAATAAAAAATTATAATCTTGATCTAGGAGGATGAGGTCCATATGGAGTAGGAGGCTGAGGAGGCAGTGAATGTGGCGGTGTAGGTGGAAGCGGCGGTGGAGGATGAGGAGGTAGTCTACACTGCTTTTTGGTTTTAAATTTTATTTTTATTTTTTTAAATTTAGGGTACACCCCAAAACATTGGGAAATATAACCTGTGTTAACCCCCTCCAGTCGTGCTAAACACACGTTCAGACAATACTACTCAAGCCATGTGCCCTATTTGGAGACCCAGAAGTTGCAGGGGCTGACCCCTGTCAGTCAGTTCATGTAGGCGTGTGCACATATACTGTCCCACCATGTTGCACGTCCCCGTGATGTTCACAATCCAATTGGATATCTGCTCTATCAACTTTCAATGTTCTTTTCTGAGCATACCATGTTGATCACGCTTATCGGCGTATCAGGGTTCCACGCCGGAGAGGGATCGTCAGAAAGAGAGACCACATCCAAGGGAGGTTAATTGTTTCAAATTAAATATGATAGAGCGTAAATGTGGGACAAACTATTGAAGCACAAAAGTTGGGAAAACTTGTTAAAGTTTAAGCATTCAATGAAAGGAGGTGGCGCGCATCAATTAAAGAATTTTTGAAATTTAATTCTCTGTCACCTATGCAGAGCATGGGTTTCTATCTGGCAAAATTTGTAAAATTAACAATGTAACAGACATTTTTTTTATTTATGTTCCTGTCACCTATGCAGAGGTGCCCCCGTTACGTCCACCATCCATTTGGATATCTTCTCTATCAACTTTCGATGTTCTTTTCTGAACCTACCGTGTTGATCACGGTTATCGGCGAATGAGGGTTCCACGCCGGAGAGGGAGCATGAGAAAGGGAGACCACATCCAAGGGAGATAAATGGATGAAATTTTATTGTGATCGAGCGGAAATGTGGGAGAAGCTATTAAAATGGAAGAATTTTGAGGAAAGTAGGGGGCGCGCGGCAATTACCCACTCTCGACTCGGGGAGGTAGTGATCATAAATAACAATACAGGATTCTTAAGATGCCCTGTTATTGGAATGATTAATAAAAAATAATAGGGAATGTCACTGGGGTATTTTGGATTAGGAAACGTTAGCCAGGAGAGGCCCTGCTGCCGCTTTGTTGACTCTAGATAACGTCTCCCTGATTGCACGTCCCTGTGACGTCCAGCATCCATTTGAATATCTTCTCTATCAACTTTCGATGTTATTTTCTGAGCCTACCATGTTGATCACGGTTATCGGCGAATCAGGGTTCCACGCGGTAGAAGGAGCATGAGAAAGAAGGACCACATCCAAGGGAGGTTAATTGTTTCAAATTAAATAAGATAGAGTGGAAATGTGGGACAAATTATTAAAGCGCAAATGTGGGAAAAATTATTAAAGCGCAAATGTGGGACAACTTGTTAAAGTTTAAGCATTGAATGAAAGGAGGTGGCGCGCCTCAATTAAAGAATAATTTCAGAAATGTTATTCCCTGTCACCTATGCAGAGCAGGGGTTTCTATCCGGCAAAATTTATAAAATGTCACCTGACAATGTAACAGATGATTTTTTGAACTTTATTTTCCTGTCACCTATGCAGAGAAGAGGTTTTTCATCGCCAGAAATTGGGTTAATATCACCCACCAATGGAACAGATTATTTTTTTAAATTTCTGTCCCTGTCACCTATGCAGAGCAGGGGTTTATTCACGTCCAAAATTGTAAAATGTCAACCCAAGAATGTAACAGAAAAATTTGTGAAATTTATTAACTTGTCTACTAGGTAGAGCAGAGGTCTATTTTTTAATGTCACCCGAAAATGTAAAAGAAAAATTAGTGAATTTTATTAAGCTGTCAACTAGGTAGAGGAGGGGTATATTACAGCCAAAAATTTGTGACTTTCACCCGAAAATGTAACAGACAAATTAGTGAATTTTTTTTTTTACCTGTCTACTAGGTATAGCAGTGGTATATCACAGACAAAAATTGGTGAATTTCACCCGAAAATGTAACAGATAAATAAGTGAAATGACAGAAAATCCGTACAAATAAAAAAAAAAAAAAACTTGATTTATGAGGTGGAGGTCCATATGGAGTAGGAGTTTGAGGAGCCGGTGGACGTAGCGGTGTAGGTGGAAGCAGCGGTAGAGGAGGACGAGGTAGCCAACACTGGTTTTTGGTTTTAATTTTAATTTTTTTAAATTGGGGTACATTCCAAAAGAGTGTGAAATATCCAAAATACAAGAATGAGCAAATGCGCTGTAGTATAACAATGGCTGGTTAAGGCCGGTATACATGTCTATTCTGCACAAGGTACGGACAAGTCCTGTGGGATCCATGCCTGGTTCATTTTAATGAACGTGAGCTTGTCCACATTGGCTGTGGACAGGCGGCTGCGCTTGTCTGTGATAGCACCCCATGCCGTGCTAAACGCGCGTTCAGATAATACACTGGCTGCAGGGCAGGCC
Organism: Bufo bufo; assembly: GCF_905171765.1. Taxonomy (NCBI): domain Eukaryota; kingdom Metazoa; phylum Chordata; class Amphibia; order Anura; family Bufonidae; genus Bufo; species Bufo bufo. The sequence continues at coordinate 263,494,434 of NC_053393.1, forward strand.
AGCACATCCAAGGCGTAAAGGCCAAGCTCAGGCTATGTGCCCAATTTGGAGACCCAGAAGTTGAAGGGGGCAGACCCATCATTCAGTATGTGTAGGCGTGTTCACATATACTGCTCCACCATGTTGGTGAAATGCTGCCTCCTGCTAAGACATTCCATATCAGCTGGTGGTGCTGGTTGTTGTGGCATGCTGACAAAGCTTTTCCACATTTCGGCCATGCTAATCCTGCCTTCTGTGGTGCTGGCGTTGCCCCAGCTGCGTTGGCGCCCTCTTCCTCCTCCTCCTCTGCCTTCGCTTTGTGCTTCCACTGTGCCCCAGCTGTCAGGTAGGAATTACACCAGCAGCGCGTGTACCAGCTGGCACTTGTACTCGCGCATCTTACGATCACGCTCCAGTGAGGGAATTAAGGGCGGTACATTGTCCTTGTAACGGGGATCCAGCAGCGTGGCCACCCAGTAATCAGCACAAGTTAGAATGTGGCCAACTTGGCAGTCTTTGCGGAGACACTGCAGCATGTAATAGATCATGTGTGCAATGGCTTCCAAGAGGCAACGAAAAGCTGTCCTCTGTGGGAGGTGTATCGTCTGTGTCCTCTGTATCCCCACAGCCACGCACCAGTGATGGCCATGAGCTTGTCTGGGTGCCACCCTGCTGTGAACAAGGTTCCTCCTCCTCCACCTCGTCATCCTCCAGAACTGTGCCCTGGCTGGACAATTGTGTACGTGGCGTTTGTGGGTGCAGGAACCCACCCTTGGAGCCACTTGTGAATGACTGGCCGGAAACGCTACAAAATGATTCCTTTTCCTCCTCCTCCTCCTGTGCCACATCCTTTTCCATCATCGCCAGCATCGTTTTTTCAAGGAGGCATAGAAGTGGGATAGTAACGCTGAGAACAGCGTTATCAGCACTGGCCATGTTGGTGGAGTACTCAAAACAGCGCAACAAGGAACACAGGTCTCGCATGGAGGCTCAGTCATTGGTCGTGAAGTGGTGCTGTTCCGCAGAGCGACTCACCCGTGCGTGCTGCAGCTGAAACTCCACTATCGCCTGCTGCTGCTCGCACAGTCTGGCCAGCATGTGCAAGGTGGAGTTCCACCTTGTGGGCACGTCGCATATGAGGCGGTGAGCGGGAAGGACGAAGTTGCAGCGCTGACAGGCGGCCCACACTTTATGCAGCAGCTCTGACATATCGGGGTAATTTTTAAGGAACCTCTACACCACCAAATTCAGCACATGCGACAGGCAAGGGATGTGCGTCAAACCGGCAAGTCCCAGAGCTGCTACGAGATTTCACCCATTATCGCACACCACCAGGCCAGGCTTCAGGCTCACTGGCACCAACCACTCATCCATCTGTTGTTCAAGGCCCATCCCCAAACAAATAAGTTTTAAAACTGCCTGCTGTAGTTTACCCCTGGCTGTGCTGAAGTTGTTGGTGAAGGTGTTACGCTGACGGGATGAGGAGCTGGTAGAGGATGAGGAAGCGGAGTAGGAGGAAGCAACAGGAGGCAAACTCAAGCACCCTGCAATTCTCGGTGGTGGAAGGACATGCAACAAACTGCTATCCGCCTCAGGCCCAGCCGCCACTGCATTTACCCAGTGTGCTGTTATGGAGATAAAACGTCCCTGACTGTGCTTACTGGTCCACGTATCCGTAGTGAGGTGCACCTTGCACAGATGGCGTTGCGCAGTGCACATCTGATTTTGTACCATACTTGGTAGTGCAGGGAAGGGATGGCTCGCCTGGAAAAGTAATGGCGGCTGGGCATGACGTACTGTGGGACAGCCACCGCCATAAGGCCTTTAAAACTCTCCGTCTCCACCTGACGGAATGACAGCATTTCAAAGGCTAGTAATTTAGAAATGCTGGCATTCAGGGACAGGGATTACGGGTGGGTAATGGGGTACTTCTTCTAACGCTCCAGTGTTTGGGATATGGAGAGCTGAACACTTCCGTGGGACATTGTGGAGATGCTTGGTGACCTAGATGGTGGCGTTGCTGGCAGATCCTCTGTTTGCTGGGTGGCAGGTGGCACTGTCACTCCAGAGGTGGATGAAGAGGCCGAGACTGCAGCAGAAGTTGAAGCAAGAGGAGCCAGAGACTTTTCTTGGTTTTTGAGGTGTTTACTCCACTGCAGCTCGTGCTTTGCACTTAAATACCTGAGGAAGGGGTTTCACTTGTGCGTGTAGCTGGCACAGATCGACCACGTCCTCTCCCTGCAACAGGAGCTCCACCAGCAGCACCACGACCTGGGCCACGTCCCAAATTTGACGCTCTCCTCATATTTTTCAAATTTAGGATCTTGCCCAAAATTGGGTGTTTTATCAATAGCAGAATAGAACCACAGTATCTAAAGGGTGTATCTCACACGTACAGATGTACACTAGGCCGCAATTAAAGATTTTTGACCAAAATAGGTGTTTGTTTAATAACAGAATCTGACAGCAGTATATAAACCTTGAATTTCACACGTGCAGATGCAGCAAGGGCTGTAAAATTGGGTAGTTTGCCAAAAAAGGGTGTTTTATTAATGACAGAATATAACCACAGTATCTAAAGTGTGTATCTCACACGTACAGATTACAAAATTGTTGTTTTTAAAATAACAGAATAGAACCACAATATCTAAAGTGTGTACAGGGAGTGCAGAATTATTAGGCAAGTTGTATTTTTGAGGATTAATTTTATTATTGAACAACCATGTTCTCAATGAACCCAAAAAACTCATTAATATCAAAGCTGAATATTTTTGGAAGTAGTTTTTAGTTTGTTTTTAGTTTTAGCTATTTTAGGGGGATATCTGTGTGTGCAGGTGACTATTACTGTGCATAATTATTAGGCAACTTAACAAAAAACAAATATACCCATTTCAATTATTTATTTTTACCAGTGAAACCAATATAACATCTCAACATTTACAAATATACATTTTTGACATTCAAAAACAAATTATGCACACCTAATATAGGGGGTTGATGTCATTAGACCACACCCCTTCTCATTACAGAGATGCACATCACCTAATATGCTTAATTGGTAATAGGCTTTCGAGCCTATACAGCTTGGAGTAAGACAACATGCATAAAGAGGATGATGTGGTCAAAATACTAATTTGCCTAATAATTCTGCACTCCCTGTATCTCACAATGACACATGCAGCAAAGGCAACAAAATTAAGATTTTTGCCCAAAATGGGTGTTTGTTTAATAACAGAATATGACAGCAGTATACAACCCTTGAATTTCACACTTGCAGATGCAGCAAGGGCTATAAAATAGTGTATTTTGCCCAAAAAGGGTGTTTTTAAAAACCACGAAAATTCTAGCTGTATTTCTACTTTTAATTGCACACTGACTAATGTGGCAGAGGCCCAAAATGAAGGTTATTGCCAAAAATTTGCGTTTTTTCAAAGCCAGAAAATTATTTAGGTATTTCAAACTTATTGTAAACAGTAACAGATGCAGCAAGGGGTGCAATATTAAGTATTTTGCAAAAAAAGGGTGTTTTTTTTTTTTTTTACTAACAGAATATGAATGCTGTATATAAGGCTTGAATTTCGGACGTGCAGATGCAGCAAGGGCTATAAAATAGTGTATTTTGCCCAAAAAGGGTGTTTTTAAAAACCCAGATTATTATTGCAGTATTTCAAGCTTGGATTTGAATGTCACAAAAGCACAGATGTAGTGCTGGTGCACTAAGCTTGCATAAAATGGCTGCCGCCGCCCACCTGACTAACAGACTGATAAAAGTTATTTTTCTCTGTCACTGGGCTTAGGGCAGGGTAAAAAGATTGTGCACTGCACCCACACAACTAAATCTATGTAGATCGCTGAGTTCAATTTGAGTTCTTCAATTGCAGATTCTGTCCTATTCTCTCCCTCACAGCAGCATCCTTTCCCTACACTAGTAACAGCAGAGTGACGTGCAGCGCTACGTGATTCCAGCTTATATAGAGGCTGGGTCACATGCTGCACTGGCCAATCACAGCCATGCCATTAGTAGGCATGGCTGTGATGGCTTCTAAGGTCACACAGTTAAACGCTTGTTGATTGGCTGCTCTGCAGCCTTACAAAAACCACTAAGAAATCGCCGAACACCGAGCCTAAACCCAAACTTTTACTGAAATGTTCGGGTCCGGGGTCCAAAAATCCTAAAGTTCGGTACGATACCTAACTTTACAGTTGGGGTTCGCTCAACCCTACAGAAAACATGCAAATATTCCATTCACATGTCATCTCTGTTTTGGATACACTCCTGTTTTTTTTTGGCATTAGCAATACTGATGGATTACTGACCAAATGTTGACTGAGTAAAGGCGGATGCTCAACAGTCAGGATCCGTTTTTTGTGGGTTATTGTTCTTACTGATTAGAGGAAGGGCAAAATAATCAGTGACGTCAACATAAACTTAATGCTGACACCCTCTCCACTCTGTCGGGGGGCTCTACTTGTATAAGCGTTTAATAGAACAGGTTCTGTTGACATCTATGTGGAATCAGCTGATGGTGTAAAAGGAGTGCACTTCTTCTTGGCGTTAACATTGACCTGTAAGGCTGAGTTCATACTTGAGTTATTTGTTCAGTATTTGCCCCGTGACAGCCCAAATAAGTGAAGTGTGCAGTAATTCTAAGAGCGACGCCTGCCATCTCCATGTCCTACTTACTGTATAATATCACTACTACAGCAGACTCTCTATGCGTGTTACTGCAAGGCACAGTGTCCTACACTACTATAAATGTTCTCTGAAGCCAGGAAATAGCAGTTTTTTAACACAATTCGCTGCGAATAAATTCGGATCGAACCAGATTTTTTTCAAAAAAAATTGCAAACCGGATTAATCAAATTTTTTCAAAAATTTGCTTATCTCTAGTAGCTAACAAGTGCCCGATGCCTAATCCTTGCTCCTGATGGTGTTCGCTCCGTGGACATGTGAAACGCGCCGAGCGGGACTGAATATGAGATGAGATAGGATACTGCTTCTTAGCGGTTAGAGATGCTGCCTCCCACGTGCTTCGTGCTGTGCATACTGAATGAGGCACAGCACCCCAGGGCATCTCTACACTATAGTACAATCGAGGGGGCACGTACTTTGTATCCAGTGTACCTTGCTAATTGAGGGAGTGCAACAGTTGTTGTGAAACCAATCCCTGATATATTTATTTATATTAGAGTATAGTGCATGTATGGATACATTAGAACTAGCAGTTTAATGGCATACATCAAGATTGGTTACACTGCTAGTTTTTTTTACCGTACCTAAGTTGGTAATAGGTCCGATACTTCCAGACCTTTTATTACACAACACTCACATTGCTCTGGTTGTGTATATATGTGCAACCATCTATTTAGCACACCATTATCGGACCTCTTTGTCCTTCTAAATAGCTCAGAGTAGATCACAGATGCCACTGTCTAGTTAGGACATAGCTTCCACTGTCTGTTTAGGTACAAACATAAAGGGTGAAGCCTATTTCTTTTATTTTACTTATGATAAGTTTAAAAAAGATATTTTGTTTTGTTTTAACCGTCCGAGCTGGACAGTGAGATAACTGGGATAATTGCTAGCAACATTGGAGGTTTTCTTCAGTGCACAGTCTGCCATATGTATGCAAGACTGGAACAGGTGTTCCAGGGTGAATACTGCTCTGAAAGATTTGAGCATGTTGCCCGTCTGGAAGCTCATGTTAGAGATCTGGAAGACCAAAATGCAACACTAAGGGCAATTGAAAATCTTGAGAGAAGCATGCTGCTCACTGAGCAAGTAGTTAGTGGGGTAGATATGGAAGTTGGAGATCAGGTGGTGAATCAACAGGAACAGGCATACTTGCTGGGTTACTGTATTTAGAGGGAGTAGTTTCTGTGCTTCCAAGCAAAATCGCCAAGTTGGGCGATGATTCAAGGGTGTAAGTTTCAGAAATGGCAGCCCTGGTGGATACTGTTGTCCCTAAAAGCTGGGAGAGCAGCCCAGTTAGTAGTCAGTGGGATGGTAGTGCAGGTAGACCTAAACAGTTAGTGGTTATAGGGGATTCTATAATCAGGAAGACGGATAGAATAATTTGTCGCCAAGACCGCCTCAGCCGAATGGTTTGCTGTCTCCCTGGTGCCAGGGTTCAGCATGTAGTGGGACAGGTGGATTAATTACTGGGAGGGGTTGGGGATTAGTGTTGGCCGCAAATATTCGAATCGCGAATATTAATTGTGAATATAGGCACTTCAAGAATTTGTGAATATTTAGAGTATAGTGATATATATTTGTCATTTCGAATATTCTGGTTTTTTTTTTTTGTTTTTTTTTTCCATCAGTAACTTCCCTTCTTGCTTGTGGGCCAATGAGAAGGCTGCAATGTCTTTGTCTGAGCTTAGCAACATCCCTAGCAACCAATAGGAAAGTTGCCTACCCCTTACTACTGTATATAAAAACCTCCCCAGCAGCCATTTTCTACAGTTTTTGAAAGTTCTGAGAGAGAGACAACAGTGTCATTGTTGTGCTCTGTGCTTTCCACACTACATTAGATAGTTAGATAGCTTATATATATAATACAGATAATTAGTGGGAGATAGTCAGTCAGTGTAGGTTATATCCTGATATAGGGTAGCTATTGCAGTGCAGTGTGTGAGGTAGTGTGATAGGTTCTGCTGTCCATACATACATGCATACCTGCTAAAATGTGAAGTTTGATGTATTGCGCCAAAATATTTGCATTAGTGCCGATTAGCGCAATCACGAATATATTGGAGCACTCTAACTGCATATAAAGCCATTTTTAATGGTCTGCCGTGCCAACCATTTTCTCCAGTCTCAGGAAACTTCTAGCAGCTTGGAAATTGTAGCAAAAGTGACCCACGTCTGTATATCGTGCGCATTATGCGAATATTATATTGCCTCTTTTTCGCAATCAAGAAAATCATCTCGAATTCGCAAATATATGACAAATATTCGCCCAAATATTCGTGAAATATCGCAAATTCGAATATAGCACCTGCCGCTTATCACTCCCCTGCCGCTCATCACTAGTCAGCTATACCGCTAGGAGCATCAGCAGTAAGCCTAAAAGTTTCTGCGTAGCTGTGGTCCTCTGTTGTAGAATCAGGAAGGTGAGCATCATCTTGGACGTTGCTATCCCTTGGTTGGACAGTGGTGTCAATCATGGCATATCCCTTGACCAAAATGGTGCGGCCTGGAAGTGTAGCTACTTGGAGTAGGCCTGGAATCGCATTGAAGGTCTACCTATGTCCTCCTCTGGTCACAACTACAAACACTTCGGTGATGGGAGGCCTGGGACGGACACTTCCTGCCAAGGATGCGTGTCCATCCGAACTTCCACTTAGGTCCCGGAGCTACTTAATACAGAACAGAAAGTGATAAATGCAGTAACAGTTCCACCTGGGTGATTCCATCTGGGAACATGACTATAATGTCTCCATACTGTTAAGAGTGTGCAGAACTTGTGTGATCCCTATGTTCTTCAGTATGTGTCCCATTATCTCCCCAGTTAAATGAGTACCTCTGTCTGACTCTATCACCTCCCATATCTGCAGACTACTTCTGCCAATATTTTCTTAGCAGTTTTTTTGGCTGTAGCCGTAGTTACTGGCCAGGCTTCTGGCCAGGCTGAGAATACATCAATGGCTACAAGGACATACCCATATGTGCCCACCTTGGGTAGCTGTATGTAATCAACCTGCACTCTTTTAAACAGGTACAAAGGTTTGGGAGTGTTTTTCTAGGGGGTCTTTACGAACCTCCCAGGGTTATGTCTGGCACATGTAAGATAACCCTGAACAAACTTTTCAAAGAAGGTCTGAATTCCAGGGGCAAACCAATGTTCTAACACTAGTGTGCTCATAGATCCTTTTGACAAATGAGTAGGTACATGTGCAAAATTGGCCATCATTGGATAAAACATATTCTACCATTTATCTGCCAGAGCTCTCCTGCCTTTGTTGCCCAGCCTCCATCTATACCTTTTTTGTCTTGAGGCGTTATCTGAGCCTGTAGTTCTTGCAAGAGCGATAAGTCTGACATAGTTGGCAAAGACATTGTCAGGAGTGGCAGACCGGCTGCTTGTTTGTCTGCTTGAGCATTTCCCACAACTTGCGGATCATCTTTCTTCACATGGGCTGGCACTTTAATAATGGCTACCTCTGTGGGCAGCTCTAGGGCCTCGATGAGCCTCTGTACTGCTTCTGAATTCTTAATTGGTTTGCCCGATGAAGTCAGAAATCCCCTAGATTTCCAGATAACACCAAAGTCATGTGCTACCCCAAAGGCATACCTGGAATCTGTGTAACAATTAATTCTCAGTCCCTTACCCAATGTACATGCATCATTGAGTACCTTCAATTCTGCCTCCTGTGCAGAAGCACAGGATGGGAGTGTTTTTTGTATAATTACCTTACCATCTTTGATTACCGCATACCCGGTGACAAAGTGTCCTTGTTCATCATTCCACTATCTGGAGCCATCTACAAAATACTGAGCATCATGGTTAGTTAATGGTATTTCAGTAACATTTGGTAACCCTTTTGTTTCTGCAATCATCAATTCATGACAGTGATGATTTGCAATTAGATCAGACATTTCTACTACTCCCACTCCCCCCTCCTCTTCTAAATCCACTGGCAACAAAGTAGCTGGATTTAGAACTGTACATCGCTGTAAGGTTATGTGGGGACTGAGTGGTGTCATCTCATATTTTGTGATTCTGGCTTGAGACAAATGTTTCAGTTTGGTGGTGTGTAGTAGTTCAGCAACTGAATGTGGTACTTATAATGTAAGAGGGTGTTGTAGTACCAAGTCTTCCGTCTTTAGCACCAATTCAGAGGCTGCAGCGACAGCTCTGAAACATGTGGGTAGTGCTCTGGCAATACAATCCAAACTGGCAGAATAGTATGCTATGGGCCGCATACGGTCCCCGTGTTTCTGTGTCAGTACACCTGAGGCAAATCCCCCTTGCTCATGGCAATACAATGTGAAATTTTGTTTGTAGTTGGGGATGCCCAATGCTGGTGTTGTGGTGAGAGTTAGTTTTAATGCATGAAATGCACTCACAGCTTATTGTGTTAGTTCAAAAGTCTCTACTTTGAGGCAGTCATATAGTGGTTGCATCATCTGAGAGCAATGCCTGATCCAGGGGTGACAGTAACTGACAAGGCCAATAAAGGCATGCAGAGCCCTTGGAGTTCAAAGCAGGGGGTGTTGCTGAATAGCAGTAACCCTTTCAGATGTAAGGTGTTTAATACCTGGAGAAATACAGTGACCTAGGAACGTCACAGTAGGTCTACAAAGTTGCAGCTTCTCTTTGGAGGCTTTGCAACCAATTTCAGCAAGAAAAATAAGCAAAAGATAAAGTTTCTTCATTACACTGTTCAGGACTGTGACAACAAAGTAAGGCTACTTTCACACTAGCGTTCTGCTGTCCGCTCGTGAGCTCCGTTTGAAGGGGCTCACGAGCGGAGCAGAACGCTTCCGTCCAGCCCTGATGCAGTCTGAATGGATGCGGATCCGCTCAGACTGCATCAGTCTGGCGGCGTTCAGCCTCCGCTCCGCTCGCCTCCGCACGGCCAGGCGGACAGCTGAACGCTGCTTGCAGCGTTCGGGTGTCCGCCTGGCCGTGCGGAGGCGTGCGGATCCGTCCAGACTTACAATGTAAGTCAATGGGAACGGATCCGCTTGAAGATGACACCATATGGCTCAATCTTCAAGCGGATCCGTCCCCCATTGACTTTACATTGAAAGTCTGAACGGATCCGCTCAGGCTACTTTCGCACTTAGAAATTTTTCTAAGTTATTAATGCAGACGGATCCGTACTGAACGGAGCCTCCGTCTGCATTAATATGATCGGATCCGTTCAGAACGGATCCGATCAAGCGCTAGTGTGAAAGTAGCCTAACAGATCATCAATGTATTGCAAAAGAACAGTGTCCGGATAGACCGGCTGCCAGGACTGCAACACAGAATGTAGAGCAGTAGAGAAAATATCAGGAGAATTGGCAGCCCCTTGTGGTAAAACGACCCATGCATATTGCTTGTGATGGGACGTGAAAGCAAAATACGGCCAGCATTCTTCATGTAAAGGGATAGAGAAGAAAGCATTTGCAAGATCAATGACGGTAAAATATGTGGCATCCATAGGTACTTGGTTTAACAGCGTGTGTGTATATGACAGTTACAGCGTTTACTGCCCTTAAATCATGTACCATACGATAGACTGGAGGCCGACCCTTCACAGTCTGTCTCTTCTTCACAGGAAATAGGGTGGTATTGAAGGGGCTTTTTAAAGGGATTATTAACCCTTTCCCCAAAAGATCTTTTAGATAATTTGCAATAGCATCTTCCTGTGAAGAATTTAGTGGGTACTGATGTACACATGGCAGCTTAGTGCCAGGTTTCAGCTGCACAACTACCGGAGTTACTGGTAGTCTACCCACGTCTGTCTTGGAAGTCGCCCACAAATGTGATGGGACTTTAGAGGTAGAGGAGGCACTAAGTGTCATAAAGATCATAAGTGCACACAAAGTCTCTTTAGGCACAGGGGTTGTGATTTGGGGTTTTCCTGAAGAGAAATCCACAGATCTTTAATGGCACTAAGCACGCCAGTCCCTAGTAAATTGTATGGACTATCTGAGCTTACCAACACATGTGTGACAATAGATAAAGCATCATGAATGTTAAGTTTAACAGGCTATTTCAGTGGGAGGTTAACATACGTTCCCTCAACCCCTTGACAATAAAGAGGAGATAAGCTCCTCAGGCACATATTTTTTTTTGTATTAGGGTATGGGCTGCTCCTGTGTCTACCAAAAAGTCAATTGAATTCCCTGTGTCCTCACATGTTGATGTGATAATTAGTTGTGGACCTGGGGATGTGTCAAGGGGGTAGTTAACGTTGAGGAAACTCATAGGATTGCTGTTACTTCATTGAGAGGTCTGGGCAGTAGTCTGACCTCTCCGGGGACATTTGACTAAGTAATGCCCCTTTTTCTCACAATTCCAACAAGTTACCTGGTCCCAGTTACGTGGGGACTGGGCTCCATCTGGTACCTTTTTCTGGAGCCTGCCCTTTGGTTTGAAGGGTTGATTAGTCATTATTGGCTTATTTTTATTTTGTAAGTCTAGCTCAGCTCAGTTTGCTATGGCCCCTAGGTCATGGAATCGGCAGGTCCACCAATCAGGGCAAGCCTTTTTTACAGCATCCTGTATGGGTGCTTTTAATCCAGACATAAATGTATGTTTTAGTAGTCTCATGACCTTATTGTCTCCTGGCCTTATCTATAGGGACACCACCAGGGGCCTTTGCCAACTTTTGATTCTTAAGTACTGCCCTTCCTTTTGTCTCTAGAAGACTCTCCTGATTCACCCAAGTGGCTTTATAGGCAGTCTGGATACTTTCCAATTTACGAAGAAAAGTACTGGGGACAGTACGGGGGTCTGGCAAAGTGATACACATGGCCAGCAACTCACTAGGGGTCTGTTGAGGAAGGGTTGAGAGTTGAGACGCATGCATATATATACATATATGCATGCAAACACGTGCATGCATGTATGATATATATGCATGCATTAATGGTCACTTTATAGGATGATGTGTGCAGATGTGCCCAGCATCTGCGCACATCTGCCCTTAGTGGCCCACAGGGGCTCATGGAATTGTCGTAATTCCGACAACAGGGGGATTGTTGAGGAAGGGTTGAGACGTATGCATATATATCCATGCATGCATGCAAACACGTGCATGCATGTATGGTATATATGCATACATTGAACACCATATCATGGGATAATGTGCGCAGATGTGCCCAACATCTGCGCACGTCTGCCCTTGGTGGTCCACAGGGGCTCATGTTGGCCCCTGTGGGAAATATGTGGCCCCTGTGGGGAATATGTGCCCCCTTATATGTGTTCCCTTATAGTTAGTATATATTTCCTGTATGGCCGTGTATATATTCCCTCTCATGTAGATATATACACTGCTCAAAAAAAATAAAGGGAACACAAAAATAACACATCCTAGATCTGAATTAATTAAATATTCTTCTGAAATACTTTGTTTTTTACATAGTTGAATGTGCTGACAACAAAATCACACAAAAATTCAAAAATGGAAATCAAATTTTTCAACCCATGGAGGTCTGGATTTGGAGTCGCACTCAAAATTAAAGTGGAAAAACACACTACAGGCTGATCCAACTTTGATGTAATGTCCTTAAAACAAGTCTAAATGAGGCTCAGTAGTGTGTGTGGCCTCCACGTGCCTGTATGACCTCCCTACAATGCCTGTGCATGCTCCTGATGAGGTGGCGGATGGTCTCCTGAGGGATCTCCTCCCAGACCTGGACTAAAGCATCTGCCAACTCCTGGACAGTCTGTGGTGCAACGTGACGTTGGTGGATAGAGCGAGACATGATGTCCCAGATGTGCTCAATTGGATTCAGGTCTGGGGAACGGGCGGGCCAGTCCATAGCATCAATGCCTTTGTCTTGCAGGAACTGCTGACACACTCCAGCCACATGAGGTCTAGCATTGTCTTGCATTTGGAGGAACCGAGGGCCAACCGCACCAGCATATGGTCTCACAAGGGGTCTGAGGATCTCATCTCGGTACCTAATGGCAGTCAGGCTACCTCTGGCGAGCACATGGAGGGCTGTGCGGCCCTCCAAAGAAATGCCACCCCACACCATTACTGACCTAATGCCAAACCGGTCATGCTGGAGGATGTTGCAGGCAGCAGAACGTTCTCCACGGCGTCTCAAGACTCTGTCACATGTGCTCAGTGTGAACCTGCTTACATCTGTGAAGAGCACAGGGCGCCAGTGGCAAATTTGCCAATCTTGGTGTTCTCTGGCAAATGCCAAACGTCCTGCACGGTATTGGGCTGTAAGCACAACCCCCACCTGTGGACGTCGGGCCATCATATCACCCTCATGGAGTCTGTTTCTGACCGTTTGAGCAGACACATGCACATTTGTAGCCTGCTGGAGGTCATTTTGCAGGGCTCTGGCAGTGCTCCTCCTGTTCCTCCTTGCACAAAGGCGGAGGTAGCGGTCCTGCTGCCGGGTTGTTGCCCTCCTACTGCCTCCTCCACGTCTCCTGATGTACTGGCCTGTCTCCTAGTAGCGCCTCCATGCTCTGGACACTACACTGACAGACACAGCAAACCTTCTTGCCACAGCTCGCATTGATGTGCCATTCTGGATAAGCTGCACTACCTGAGCCACTTGTGTGGGTTGTAGACTCCGTCTCATGCTACCACTAGAGTGAAAGCACCGCCAGCATTCAAAAGTGACCAAAACATCAGCCAGGAAGCATAGGAACTGAGAAGTGGTCTGTGATCACCACCTGCAGAACCATTCCTTTATTGGGGGTGTCTTGCTAATTGCCTATAATTTCCACCTGTTGTCTATCCCATTTGCACAACAGCATGTGAAATTGATAAAAAGAGGTGACGCACTGGATTTGGAGCAGACTATGGCAGAGGTGCTCTCAGTAAAAAGGAATCACCCTTCCTTTAATAAAATGTACAAATGTAAAAAGATACTGGGCACTCTCTAAAATAAAGGAACCTCACAATTTATTATCAATGGAACATGGAAACATATACACAATTCATTTATCTATTAAAACACCATAACATAAAATCCGGATAAATAAAACAAGATTCCTATTTGTCTAAAAAATTTATTAAAATAGGACCGCCTCTGATTGTTCGGGGATAAAAGTCTTTTTGAATAAATGTTCATCCAACTAAGTTGGATGAACATTTATTCAAAAAGACTTTTATCCCCGAACAATCAGAGGCGGTCCTATTTTAATTAATTTTTTTAGACAAATAGGAATCTTGTTTTATTTATCCGGATTTTATGTTATGGTGTTTTAATAGTATTAAATGAATTGTGTATATGTTTCTATGTTCCATTGATAATAAATTGTGAGGTTCCTTTATTTTAGAGTGCCCAGTATCTTTTTACATTTGAGCATGTGAAATTGATTGTCACTCAGTGTTGCTTCCTAAGTGGAATGTTTGATTTCACAGAAGTGTGATTGACTTGGAGTTACATTGTGTTGTTTAAGTGTTCCCTTTATTTTTTTGAGCAGTGTGTGTGTGTGTGTGTGTGTGTGTATATATATATATATATATATATATATATATATAGAGAGAGAGAGAGAGAGAGAGAGAGAGAGAGAGAGAGAGAGAGAGAGAGAGAGAGAGAGAGAGAGAGAGAGAGAGAGAGAGAGAGAGAGAGAGAGAGAGATATATATATATATATATATAATATATATATGAAGAATAAACACACCGCAGCACATCCATAAGGTGAAAAATGTGGGATCTTTTATTCACCCAAGCAGCGACGTTTTGGTCCGCTTGCTGGGACCATTTTCAAGCTTGAAAATGGTCCCAGCAAGCGGACCGAAACGTCGCTGCTCGGGTAAATAAAAGATCCCACATTTTTCACCTTATGGATGTGCTGCGGTGTGTTTATTCTTCTGGCTATTTGACACTGTGGTCGAGTGTCGATACCGCTGGCACCCAACATCTGCTACCAGGAGTGCTGCCCTGAACTTATATATATATATATATATATATATATATATATATATATATATAATGGCACCAGATGGCTAGATTGTCCAGCTTCTGGTCACTTCAGAAGATCAATAGATCCCTTTGAAACATGCCCAGAAGGGCTCCCCCACCTTCTGTTTAGGGACTGTTTATGACATGTGTGTGTGTGTGGTGCCATGGTGTCTTTGGCTGTACAGATTGTGAGCCTCAGGGGGCCGGTATCTGCTGCAGTCTGAGTGCATGCATGCCGTCACACGCACACAATGATGTCATTTCCCTACACCTTGGATAGGGGAAGGGGGGGGGGGAGTGAGAGTGACTTATATATCAGTCCAAGACTTAGGATTGAAAAGGGTCTTTTGGAACTGGACTACAAGGAGAGACACATGGGAGAGAGCAGCTCCATGACGTGCCCCTAGAGAAAGCCGAGCCACTCCCCTGAAGAGGATCCCCCTGGACAACGAGCACCCCCTAGACGAATGAGCAACCAAGCGCTGAGTACTCCCCCCTGATTAACCCCTACACCCCTGATCCCCTACCACTATCCCACCAACAATTTTAACCCTTACCTACCCTGTCCCACCAATGATACCCATACCCCCTATAACCCCTTGCCCATCGCCCTCACCTCTATCCCTCTCCCTGTTATCCACCCCCACCATTCCCCTGTATCCCAGCATACACTTGCAAGGTATTAACCCTTGCATAGCTGGGTCCCTACTCTTCAGTTCCCCTTACCCTAATCCTGCCATAGACACTTGCAAGGTATTAACCCTAGCATTGCTGGATCCCTACCCAATGTCTGTGGCCTGCATTCACCCCTGCAGTGCCACCATTAACTCGCCGTCGTTCTCTTAGGGATAGAATTAGTCAGGTGGGGTTGGCTGCTAATACATGTGTGAATGTATTGTATAGTTAGTTTGTGGGTGGAATTTGGGAACCGTGTAGTGTAGTGTAGTTTAGTGCTGCATTTATAGTACTGTGTTAGTGTATTGCGTGCGTAGTGTATTGTTGGTATTAATAAATACTATGTCTTATTTGTAACTATCTGTGTAATGTGTAGTTATTGGCGATAGTTCAGTAAGGCACATGCAGCTAGTTTAGTGATTAGCGTAAAGTATAGTGAAAGTATTATTGTTCTATAAAGGTATAAATAGGCGGGGTCATCAATAGATGGCTCCTCCTTTTTATGAATATTATTGATATTTCCACTTGCCCAGCTCTGACTGTGGGGAGGATCTTATTGACCAGTGGGTATAAGCCCACATGGGGGTGTGGCTTGGGCCCCCCACGGGCTGAGCGTTTCTCTCCCTAGTCTGGGTTTTGTTGTCCACACCTAGGACATATCCACTCCTCCGAGCCATTATATGGAGGTGGTGCTGTTGGAAAGAGATTTTTGTCTGTTATGGGGGCTAATGGACCGTACTTCATGAGGGATGATTCATTCTTTTGTTAGCAATTTAATCACTTCCCATATTTCATACACGGTCCCTTTCTCAGTGTCTTTTGCCTTATGGGCAGTCATAGTCATTCCCTGGGCTGCATCATACAACATTGTGGCCTGGTCATATTTTTTATTGTCCTCCAACCACCCCTTAAAGTTAGTAAGAAATTACTACCATATGATTCATCCAATGTTCCATTCACACCTGCTCCCAATTTCTTTAACATTTGTTTACAGTCTTTGGTTGCTTCAGTCCCCTTTGCACATTGCACAATATCCATTGCAGAGACCCATTTCTCTGCTTCCTTTTCAGAGGAACGTTTTCCCATGGGTGGCTTCTTGTAATTCACTATCCAGGTACTCACACACCTGGTGAATTACAACACACTTCCGATGTTGGACACACTTCCGATGCAGCACTATTAGTGGTGCCATGGGCACACTTCCGAGGCGGAACCACTTTTCTCTACTACCAGTAGTGCTGTGGTCACGTTTCCAAGGCAGCACTATCCACTGGTTGGCAGCACTACAGAGTAGTCTTGCCCATACACAGAGTAACTCATACGACCTCTCTGGGGTTACGTGCTGGAAACCCCTTAAACCCCTCTACGTTCTTTTTATGGCACAGAAGCACACAAACACTGCTAATTATTATAACTGCAACCGTTCAATCTAAACTGGTATCATAATACCCACGCATGTATACTCTATACAGCACAGGAGTTAGCAACAGCACAGTAATGTTTCCTCATACAATATCAGCAGACACTCAGTACATGTGAAACCACACAACATGACATAACATTGGAACAACCCCTGACCTCTGGCGCCTTTTTCAAGTACCAACAAGGAACTGCAGGGCCCCTTAGGCAATCTTACTGGACAGCTTTATACACTGCCACTTCCCATAGCCTCCTCCAGGATAGGTCCATCAACCTTTTTCTCCACCAGAACCAGAGGCCTCCTGAGACGGGGACCGGACAAACCAGTCAGCAAGCTCTAGACTTTCAGCTTGGCCCAGGGGGAGCAGGGTCAGACCCTTTCTAGATTCAGCTTATCTCAGCCACTAACACATTTATACATTCATACTCCTAGAGACAGTTTTCACATATAGGGGAAATTAAGCAAAACATTCACCAGAACAAGGTGCAGGCCCCACATTAACACATCACACTGAAGAACAGCGAGCAGAGCTCAGGAGACAGGCAGTAACACAATGGGTTACTCACCGTGGTCTTCCTGGGTCCTGGTCTCCGTATTGGGATCTGCAGCTAGGAGCATTGTTGTGTTGCCCGCATTGTCCACCAGAAAATGTTGTGGCAGACCAAGGGTCAGTCACGTGAGGATCTATACCACGTGTTCAGGTGAATGACGTCGACTGAGGAAAATGACAGCGGTCAGTGCACAGTTCAAAACTCTGCCAGGATCCCAAAAAGGGAGTGTCCTAGGCCCTTTATTTTTACCCCTTTCAAGGGTGTAACCTCTTAAAGTATAGACATCATTGGTTTACAAATATTTCAACATTAACTTCTAAATGGTACACAAATTATACTTCTAATTGGTTAGAACTAAATCCATCTATTGATTGGTTAGTATTCTATGAACTTTCTATATTCTACTAACGGGTTATTTGCTAAGACTATGTTTTTTTCTTACAAAATGCATACTTGGATATTAGCACGTACACACGGCTTATCTTATCTTAACACACACAGATGCTAACATTGTTTTTCAGCTACTAGCCATCGCCATTTTCTTGTTGCGCACATAGAAATTAAAACACAAAAGTCTCTTTATAATATGGAAGTCACAGCAAACTGGATACTTCTTTAACAGTGTGGTCCCACAATGCTGGACGTGCTTCCACAATCTAGATGAGGAGGTCATTGTCTGTAAAAAAAAACTGAGGTCCTCCTCATCTATTCTGGTGGAGACTCGGGAACCATAAAAAAAAAAAAAGACAAAATTTAAAATACTGTTTGAAACTTTTTGAATACAGCTGACAGTCTGCTTGAAATGGCCTACATCAGTGCTGGCAGCCATTTACCCTTTCCATGCCATGGTCCATAGGGACCGCTGTATTGAAAGGGTTAACAGGGAGGGAGCTCCCTTCCCCATGGGCGCTGCGCTGTCCCGATGATTACCATGGCAACCGTACACCTTCACATGCTTCCAGCTTGCCATGGTATAACTCAGCCTGATCAGGCTACGTGTAAAGTCACAATACACTGAAGTACACTATACAGTGTACTGTGATGTATTATAGAGGCAATTTTTTTTAAAATAAAGTAAAAAAATAATAATACAAGAAATAAAAAATATATATATAATTTCCCTACTGGTTTAATGCGGTAATAGCAATCACTCTTATGCCGTATTAATATCACCGATATTAATAATCATAAATCGTAAAAATATCTAGGCACTACAGTATACGGTAACATAGATCTACTATATACTAAACAGATTGCAGACTCACAGGTATAACTGGCAAAGCCTATTATCCTGTAAGTGTGCAATATTATAAATCCTATAGTGACTTCTCTACTGAGCAGAGGAATAGCAATCACTATTGTGCCATATTATATACGTAGATGAATGTTATTATCCACAATCTTGCTAGCAAAAAAGGAATCAATAAAGGTATGTGGATTTAAAGAAATAAAGTAAAATAATTCTTCTGTTGATTATGCAGCTGCTTAGTGGAACAAATATCCAATAATCAGATGATTTTCCTATTTCATGACGTAAAGTCATGATTTTATTAAAGACACGTAGGCGAGTATTGCAATTCTCCTTCTTTACTCTGACCAATAGCAGCAAAGAAAATAGAAAAATATTGAAACATGTGAGCAGCCCCTCCCCATAGTCCCCCTATAACAGGCCACACCGCCTGCAAAACCTCCTCTTTCTTTGTAAGTCCAAACCGAAAAAGTCCAACTGAACCACCAACCAGGAACCGGAACAGCCTGGGAACAAAAGCGCCATCCATCCGGAAGCGAACTGGAACGCCAGGAACAACGCTGAAGAATCTTGTGAAGCTGTCCACATCACACGATCGGCTGGAACCAAACTGCCGACCCTCCGAACCAAGATGTAGACCAAAGGATACCACTTATTAGGCCGATCTCAACCTGAAAAAAAGGCGAAAAACAGAACCATGATAGAAGCAAATTGGGACATTGTATTCACAAATAAATGGTTGCGACAAACCTACTCAGGAAAAAACTCATAGAGTTAAAGCAATATGCAAATGACAAACAGTCAAAATCATTCCTATTTTAAAACCCATAGGGAGGGAAAACACATAGGGTGGGCAATACTCGCCTCCGTGTCTTTAATAAAATCATGACTTTACGTCATGAAATAGGAAAATCATCTGATTTTATTACAAGACCCGGAGGCTCGTATTGCAAGTTCAAAGTTAAGATACATTCTCAATAATTGATGAGAAAACGTGAGGACCTGGACAAAAGTAAAATTCCCTAAACGTGGATACTCTGGACCAGTCAGCCAATTTCAAAATGTCCTCCAGTCTGGCGCCAGAAACCGCCAAAGAGGTAGCAGATGCCCCCCTAGCGGAATGCGCCGAAAAAATAGAAGTGTCCACGCCCGCAAGTTCCATGATCCACTTCATCCACCTAGCCAGCGTGGGAGTGGACACCGGGGCAAAAGGACGAATGGTAGAAAGGAAAAGCTGCGGAAACTCTTGTGACCGATGAAGAGAAGTGCGAGCTTCATATTCCTTGAGGCACGCTACTGGACAAAGTGAAGGCGAGGCCGGGAAAGCAGGATAAGCGACCGAACGTATGTGGGTCTTGGTCCTCCTAGAGATGTCAAAGGAGACCCCCTCCGGGGTGTACGAGCGGGCATCATAGTCCAAAGCCCGGACGTCTGAAACCCGCTTGCAGGAAATCAGACAAAGAGTGACGCGCTTCGCCGACAGTTGCCGTAGGGAAAGGTCCGCATTCTGAGGCCAAGAGGATAAAAAGGAAAGGACACAAGACACATCCTAAGTGGTAGAAAATCTAGGCCTAGGAGGACGAGACATCCGAGAACCGCGCAGGAGACTACATACTAAAGGATGTTGCCCCGCAGGAGTGCAATCAAAACCTTGATGAGAGGCAGAAATAGCCGATCTGAACAGGCTGATTGTGCGATAAGCCTTGCCCTGGTCAAACAAAGAAGATAGGAAATGTAAGATCTCCGTCACAGGTGCCAATACAGGATCCAAGTCCCTAGCCACGCACCAGCGAGGCCAAGATCCCCAGGCTGATCTGTAAGATCTCCTGGTGCCTGGGGCCCATGCATTTTCCAAAAGGACTCTAGCTGTTCCCGAAACTCCTGGGACCTCCCAGGGTCCCCTGAAATCCGACATGCCAGCAGGCGTAGAGATCCTTCTAAGAGAAGAGGATCTAGTTGGTGATTCGGACCTCGGAGGAGAGTCTGAGATGTCGGGAGCAGGTACGGGATCTCCATCATCATCTCCAGAAGGTGGAGAAACCACGACTGGGAGTTCCAAAATGGGACCAGCAGCACCAGATCCGCCGAATACCGTCGTACTTGAATCAGGGTCCTGGGAATCAGCTGGAATGGAGGAAACGCGTAGAGCAGATCTCTGGACCAATCCTGCAGGAACGCGTCCACCGCTTCGGCTTCCGGGTCCGGGCGCCAGCTGTAAAAGCGTTGTAGTTGCGAGATCAGATGGGAAGCAAACAGGTCGATGCAAAAAGGACCCCAAACTGACATTAAGGAACGGAAAACCGTTGGATCTAACTGCCAGTCGCTGGAATCGGAAAGATACCGAGAACTCCAATCCGCATGAATGTTCTGGATGCCTGGAAGATATTCCGCCAAAACAATCAACTCCTTGTCTAGGCAGTAGTCCCAGAAATCCTTCGCCAAACGAGACAAGATGGTGGAACGGGTTCCACCCATGCCGTTGATGTATCTCACTGCAGACACATTGTCCATGCGTAGTTGGATGCAGAATCTGGCCGTGTCTCTCGTGAAGCTCTTGATCGCGAATGATCCAGCCAACAGTTCCAGTGCATTGATATGGAATCCTGCCTCGGCCTCTGACCAACCGCCTCCAGTTGTGATCCCCTCGCAATGAGCTCCCCAGCCCGACAGGCTGGCAACCGAATCCACCACGAAATCCGGACGATGGCCGAAGATAGCCTTGCCGTTCCAAGGTTGCAAATTGTGGATCCACCAGGATAGTTCCTCCTTGGTCTCCTCGTCCAGGGAGATTCATTCTGCATAGGAAGCTCCCGCCTGTAGATGGGAAATTTTCAGGCGCTGAAGAGCCCGATAGTGGAGCGGAGCTGGAAAAACAGCCTGGATAGATGAGGCCAGCAGACCTATGATCCTCGCTAGTTGGCGTAAAGGGATCAGGGAAGATGACCTGGCTTTGCACAACTCCTTCCGTATTGACCGAACCTTGGCCGGAGGTAGGCTGAGTGTCCCTGCCGTGGACTCCACCAGGAACCCCAAGAACTCCATCTCGCGAGACGGGGTGAAGCAGGATTTCTCCTGATTGAGGAGGAAACCCAGATCCGACAGAAGATCCATGGTCCATTGAAGATGATTCAGCAATACTGACCGATTCTGGGTCATGATCAGAATGTCGTCCAAATATACGATGAGGCGAACTCCCCGACTGCGTAGCCATGCATTCGCCGGGCGCATCAGCTTGGTGAAGCACCAGGGAGCTGAAGAGAGGCCAAATGGGAGGCACGTGAACCGCCAAATCCTGTCCTGCCAAGAGAAACAGAGAAGGTTCCTGGACGCGTCCTCTACTGGGACAGTAAGATAAGCGTCCTTCAAGTCCAGCTTGACCATCCAATCGCCCATCTGCAGGAGGTCCCGAAGGAGATGGATGCCCTCCATCTTGAAATGGCGGTATCTGTAAATTGATAATAGGCCGAAGCTGGCCCCCCTTGTTTGCCACTAGAAAAATATTGCTGATTATCACGCAAGGGGACATCAGAGCCGGTTCTATGGCTCCTTTGCGGACAAGGTCCGACAGTTCTGAGTCGACCAGTATGCGGCTTTCCGCTGACAGCACCACAGGGTGTGGGGTTGGGATAGACAGTGGGGATGACGTCAGGTCGATGTGGAAACCCCTGACCGTGGAAAGGACCCATGGGTCTGAGGTGATACGGGACCATGCTGGAGAAAAAAGACATAGCCTGCCCCCTACACAAGCATTTAAAGAACTGAAATGAGTTGGTAGACTCACCGTAGGGACGTCTGGAATTAGGATTTCCTCTATATCCTCTTGGACGCCAGGAATTTCCCCGGGAAGGGAAGAAAGACGACGGCTCCCGTCTATTCTCCTGGAAGGTAGATCTCTGAGAAAAGGAGCCTCGGCCCGAACCTCTGGACTGAAACTGGGCACGGCCGGACAGGCGGCCCCTAAAGCTGCCGGCCCTGGTAGAGACCCTACCGTGGAAAACTCTCTTCATAGAGCTTTGGGCTTTGTCTAGGCCAGTGAAAGCCCCCACAAACCTCCCTAGGTCCTTGATGAAAGGTTCTCCAAATAAAAGGCCCTGGGCCTCCTTACCAGCCTCAGTAAGGGCTAGGTTAGATAATTTGGGCTCAATTTTGAAAAGGATGGCCTTTCTCCTCTCTATAGCTAAGGACGTATTTACGTTCCCCGCTATGCAAATGGCTCGTTGTACCCATTCGCGTAACTCTACAGGATCAACCTGTTTATTTTCGGCCTAAGCCACCTCCGCTAGGTCAAATAGCTTAGCTAGCGGTCCAAAGATGTCAAGGAGCTTATCTTGACAGGACCTTAATGCCGACTCCAGACCCCTACGCGGGTTCCAACCGGATTTGGCGAGGAACTGCGTCATTTTGGGATCGACAGCAGGAGTCTTGCATACCCTGTTAGGGATGACAGGTCTGGGGCATTCCGCCCTAAGCTTATTGCGAGCCTCTTTGGAAAGAGGACAGCGCACTCTAGCTAAATATTTGGAGACGTGCTCCAAAGGTAACCACTCAGCCGAACGGGGGTGGTGGAGTGAGTCTGGGTCAAACAAGGGTTCCCCAGAGGGGTCCGTTAAAGATGCAGGCATACCTTCTGCAGCGGACATTAGGGAGCTACACCAGGGCAGGGGGTTATCATCCATGACCCCTGATGGGTCCTCCTCTGCCTCCTCAAAGGCGTCATCCATAGCCTCCTCCTCGGATCCGACCTCAGTTGGAATCTAAATCCTGTAGTGCTCTAGCACTTTTCCAGTTGCGCGTGCGTTCTGCCTGACGCTTACAGGCTCTCTTGCGCAGACCAAGCGCGCCAACATTGGTGGAAACATCATCACCTTTATTAATTCTTTTTCTGGAGGCAGATGGCCCTGGCCCGGTGGGTGAGGACACCATGACGGGCTGCGGGGTTAGAGAGGTAGCCGGATGGGCAGCAAGGGCCTGGGCAATAGTTTGGGATATGACCGAAGTCATAGATCCCATGGCTGCAGCTATGGTGCTAGATATTGACGCCTGAAAATCAGAACCCTGATCACCAGGGATCGTGGCATGACCATCTTCCCCCGAAGGGGTTAATTCCACTAGAGGAATGTCCTCCTCTGCAGGGCCCTGGCCACTATGTACCTTTTTAGGCATGCTGGCAATTATTTATTCTAACTGGAGACTGCTGAAATTAATATCTATATTGTGGGAAAACTAAATATACTGTGGGGTGATTAGCTGGCAAGGGGATTTGCCCCAGGCCAGTAAAAGAAGAAAAAAATGCTGGGGAAAACCTGTAAAGGAAGACCGAGGACGGACCGATGCGGCTGGAGTTCCGAGATGCGATGATGTGACGGCGGAAGTGGCCGAGATCTCGCGAGATCTCGGGCGCGCTTGCAAGGAAGACAGGGAGAGCCGCCGCAGCCGCACTGAGGTAAGCGGCGGGAAAAAGAGCCGCCAGATAAGGGAGGGGGAGCAGAAAAGGGCACAGTAAGGCGGGAAAAGCGCAAACAGGGGATGACAGACGGAATACCGATAAGGGCGCAAAATTAACCTCCTAAACGCCGAAACAGGCGAGGAGGTAACAAGTAAGCCCAAACAAAAGCAAAATGAAAGTCATGAAAAGTATATATATCAATAAATACCCCCAACTTGCCCCAAAAGGGGGGAAAAGCAAAGTACAGATAAACCAACCAAACAAAAAAAAAATATATATATATATATATATATATATATATATATATATATATGTGTGTGTAAGTCACAATGACATGAAACAGCAAATCCCACTACTTATCTCTGCGGTCAGCAGCAAAGAAAGAGGAGGTTTTGCAGGCGGTGTGGCCTGTTATAGGGGGACTATGGGGAGGGGCTGTTCACATGTTTCAATATTTTTCTATTTTCTTTGCTGCTATTGGTCAGAGTAAAGAAGGAGAATTGCAATACGAGCCTCCGGGTCTTGTAATAAAATCTCTGATTATATAGTTCCACTGGTGAATAAGCTGACACTATGTAGAGAGTAGTACTGTAGGTACTTTATCTCTTCTACAGTATATTGATAACATAGTGTCTGTTGTACAGTACATAGTTTGTGTATACTGTAGTTGTAATCGCTATATTTTGTATCAAATGGGTCACTTTATGTTGGACCGGCTGAACCTGTGCTGACAATTAGAAATGAGGAGATTCATGATTAACAATATATCAGCAGCCCATTAATTCAACATTCCTCTCTATTAATTCATATATTTACATCAGCCATCCAAATTCATTCACCGCTTATTTCCCATTCATACATCTCCCTCATTTTCCATTCATACAGCCATACTATTACCCACTTTTAAAGCCCTTGCATTTTACCATATCATTTCCTTGCTACAAACCAGCACCAATAACGCCATATACCTTTCCCCCCACATCAATCATCAGCGACCTGATACTTAAATTTCATCAAATTCTCATCCTTCCAATATTTATCTCTATCCCATTTTCCTAATACCAGTTTCATTTATCTACATCAGCCACCCTATTTCATCACCATCCACTATTCACAGCAACAGTCACCATCCATCCATCCATATAGTTAATTCACTATCCTACCCCAATGCATTTATATATCAACAGTCCATCAATTCATCACTCTTCTCCTCTTCACCGCAATATCACTACTCCATGTCATGCTCCAATACAACTTTACATCAGTAATCTAACATCACAACAAACTCCATCAGCGATCTGACACCTTCCTCTGGAGCGCTGTGATTTCTCCCCTCTCACACTCCTTCATCCAGCATATGGCTGCTTCCCCAGGCTGTCAATCCAAGTCACCTCCTCCTAACCCTTCTATCTACAGAAGCTTATTAGTCATTTTTAATCATTGCAGTGATGTTTCATCTGTTTATCATGCCTAACATGGTTTGCCTCAAATATTAAAATCTATGTGTGAATACAGGTGTGAGTGTCCCTCTATATGGGTGTGCATATATGTATATGCGCATTTTTGTGTACGTACAGTATATGCATATTTACACCTGCCTGAATATATATATATATATATATATATATATATATATATATATATATATATATATATATATATATAATAAATAACTTACCCGTCGTTTGATCACCACTTTTGTGTGGATGCAGCAGAGCTGAGTCTGCGTTTCTCTCCAGGAAGATGCATTGATGTCTGAGATATAAGAACTTTTTAAGCTGCAGTCCCATGTAAATCAGCAGACATCACGTTATGGGTTTATGAACAGCTGAGCTCTGCTACATCTAATAAACCTGACCCTGCTTTATCTAACACACTTTATCTCCATTGAACAGGGCCTAATGAATTTTGGGCTGTAGATTGTGTGCCTCGTTCATTTGAAACACAAGTGTTAGTGTATTGTACAGTATAAATGACATAGATACATAGATAAATAAGAGGAGGAAGGAGAATAATGTATTAGGAAAATGGGATAGAGATAAATATTGGAAGGATGAGAATTTGATGAAATTTAAGTATCAGGTCGCTGATGATTGATGTGGGGGGAAAGGTATATGGCATTATTGGTGCTGGTTTGTAGCAAGGAAATGATATGGTAAAATGCAAGGGCTTTAAAAGTGGGTAATAGTATGGCTGTATGAATGGAAAATGAGGGAGATGTATGAATGGGAAATAAGTGGTGAATGAATTTGGATGGCTGATGTAAATATATGAATTAATAGAGAGGAATGTTGAATTGATGGGCTGCTGATATATTGCAATATTATATTTATATTATTATAAATGTGAACTTAACATCAAAAACAGTGTTAACCTTATTGTAGGGGATCATGGGGGCTACCCCTAGACTCCTAGGGGTGCTTGTGTCAATGAAATGAGTATGAACATAAGAACTCCTGCACTTGCGTCTGCTGAAGGGACCAGTCAGTGGGGCCACATCTACATGCAGCATAATCAACAAAAGGAGTACTTCATTTATACAAGAGACTGCTATAAAGTATTAGAAGGGATCAGCTATGTCTGCACAGATACAGTACTCTAAATCTAGGAGATTCAAACCCAGCGGCATACTGTTGATCGGCTGAATTTGCGCTTACAATCAGAGATTATTGGATATTTGTTCTACTAAGCAGCTGCATAATCAACAGAAGAATTATTTTACTTTATTTCTTTAAATCCACATACCTTTATCGATTCCTTTTTTGCTAGCAAGATTGTGGATAATAACATTCATCTACGTATATAATACGGCACAATAGTGATTGCTATTCCTCTGCTCAGTAGAGAAGTCACTATAGGATTTATAATATTGCACACTTACAGGATAATAGGCTTTGCCAGTTATACCTGTGAGTCTGCAATCTGTTTAGTATACAGTAGATCTACGTTATACTGTAGCTCCTAGATATTTTGACCATTTATGATTATTAATATCAGTGATATTATTACGGCATAAGAGTGATTGCTATTACCGCATTAGACCAGTAGGGAAATTATATATATATTTTTTTATTTGGTGGCCACTAAATTACTGGGGGTCATTATATGAATGGGAGCACAGGGGCAGTCATGCCGGCTTTTTTGTACACTAAAGTGCTCCGATTGTTTAGTCTACAGAGACTAACTAATCGGAGCTCGTTAAATCAATCGCCGGCTTCCTATAAAACGCAAATGTTAAAATACATATACCATACAAGTCTCACTAAATCTGGTTATTGCCACCTAATATTTCAGTCCCATATAAGACGCGATTGTATTGCATAGAAAGCGGGTGGTAGTAATTTGTTTATATGGTTATTCTGTTCATTTTTATACTTTTTTAGGATTTAGTGATGCTTGTATGGTATATTTATTTTAATTAAAGTGACATTTGCATTTTATATGAAGTCGGCTATTGATTCAACATTGCACAATACAAGCACAATACAAGCTAAGCAGGTGTAGTATAGTGTAATGTCATTACATACTTTAGGTTGACACTGCCATCTATTGGCCTTGTTGTGTATTGCAGTTAAAGTTCAGAGTGAAGTAGGAGAACTCGCGCTTAGTAAGTAATGATATGCGTAAATTATGAGCGCAAGCCATACTACATCTGTACATCAGTGGGGGTTTAAGCCGGCTGAGCCCGCGAGACCCCAGTATTATGGCTTACTCGACCTTTTGTAAAAGTGGCTACAGCCAGATGTGCTGAGTTCAACGGCTATGCTAGATAGACTATTGGCTGACATATTCTGGAGTGCGCTGCCACCCACTCTCCAGCACTGGATCGGCCAGATATCTCCTGGATACGCCCTGGAAATGGTGGACCTGGTGTAACGCTATGAGGCCACCAAGAATCTCAAGGAGGGTTCTTTTTGGAGGAGGGCAGGCAAACTCCAGAACTCCCCACCCCAGGCCCACCGGTATGAACCAATGAAACCCCTCCCCCCGGGAGGTTTCGCCTATGGGCCAGACCCAGTTAATCTGCTGGCGGTGTCAGGAACCTGGCCACACCAGGGCTGAGTGTCCTCATCCGGTTGAGCCCATGGACACTAATTGTGGTTACCGACAATCACTATATGCTAGGAAAATGTGTGCCACAGGTACCCCGGAGGCTCTAGACCACTTGTGCCAGGTGGAAGTGGGAGACACTCAAGCGGAGGCGCTGATGGACTCAGGGAGCTTGGTGGCCCTGGTATGGGCTACCCTCCTGCGGTCCGCTGAGTATACTGGATGGAAAGTTGGGGTGATGTGCATTCTTGAAGACTTGAAAGACTACCCCACCGCGCTGGTGTCTCTAACCACGGTGGCCGGCAGATGGACCCACGAAGTGGCTGTCGCCAAAAATCTCCACTATGAACTCATAATGGGGAGAGACTTTGCAGGTTTCCCTGCCCTATGGCCGGTTGTGAGAGTTAAGAATACCCCTGAGACAGGAATAAGCCCAGGAGATTGGCCTTGTGCAGGGGGATGGCCAGAACCCTGGGAACCTGAGGCCGAAGGGCCAGCAGTAGGGGTGACCGCCACTTCCGTGGAAGAGGGGGAGATAACCCCGTGTAGGGTATTGGTGGGAGACGTGGAGGAGTTGCCACCGGGTCCTAGGTTGGCAGACCTCAACGTCTCTGGGGAGAATTTTGGTGCAGCCCAACACCGAAACCCAACCATTCCCCGGGCTTGGGAGAATGTGGTAATACTTGATGGTATACCCCAACAACCTGTGGCCAAGTTGATGTTTCCCCATTTGTGGATCACTAGAATATGCTATATCGGGTAAACCAGCTGTGGGGTGAACCTGTTGAACAGTTGGTGGTGCCCGGGGCCTATCGAAAACTCATGTTCTTGGGGGTCATCTGGGACTGCAGAAGACACAGGAGCGGATACTACAACGGTTTTACTGGCCCAGTGTCTTTAGAGAGGTGGATGACTTTTGTAAGTCTTGCCTGACCTGCCAAACCACTAGCCCCCAGCACCTGTTCTGCAGTCCCATAGTGCCCCTCCTGATTATCGAGGTACCATTTGTAGGCCCAGTACCAAAGTCTGCTAGGGGGCACCAACACATCTTGGTCGTCCTGGACTACGCCACTCGGTACCCGGAGGCGGTGCCACTGCGACATACATTGGCCAAACTCATAGCAAAAGAGCTAATGGAGATGTTTTGCCGAGTGGGGATACCTAAAGAGGTTCTGACTGACCAGGGGACTCCTTTTATGTCCAAGGTCATGCGGGAGCTCTGTAAGTTGCTGAATATCAAACAGATACGGACATCTGTCTATCACCCGCAAACTGATGGTCTAGTAGAAAGGTTTAATCAAATGTTAAAAACTATATTCAAATGAGTAGGATGGAAAGGACTAGGACCTCCTTCCGCCCCATCTTATGATCGCAGTGCGAGAAGTGCACCAGGCCTCTACTGGGTTCTCGCCCTTCGAACTACTATATGGCAGACATCCAAGTGGTCTGTTGGACATAGCCAAAGAGTGTCACGACCGCTATCCCAGCAGCAGTCGTGTCGCACCAGACGGAGGGGAAGGGGAACCCTTATCTACGTATGGAAAATAGAATGGCCACCCCTGACTAACCCTAAGCTGGCACCTGTCTGCCCTGATACCCTAGACGGGGTGTGAACCCGTGCGGCGAGCAGGATGCCTAAACCCTCAGTCGCCCTAACAAGACTGGACTGGGGAAAGGCCGATGGGAGCGCTAGTCACCATCACTCACGTCTAGGAAAACAACAGGGGAAGACAGCAACAAACAAACAACAGCAGAGATAGACTTATCCAGTCACGAGCACAGAAGGTGATCCCAAACACGACAGTCCACGCCGGACAAGAGCTCCACAGCAACACCATCAAACGATCTCCTTCCAAGGTCAGAGTAGCACTGGAAGTAAGGACTATATCTGGCAATGACTGCAAGTGAAAGTGAAACTAATATAGTAGCTGGGAGTGGCAGACAGGACTCACCTGAGAAGGATGCCTACAAACTCCCAGTCAGGACAAAAAGGTTCACAAGGCAAAACCCAGATGACATACCCTGAACCACGGAGCAAACTCACAAGCTATCGCGAGTAGCAAGTCGCTGCGACCTTCTCCTCCCAGACCTGTCTGGATCAGTCAGTCGTGACAAAGAGGCGTGAGAGCAACAACCCACACCATATAAAAGTGTTGTTGAAAACGTCACCCAGATGCAGGAACGTATGGAAACTGTGTTGCCGCTGGTAAAGGAACATATGGAGGTAGCTCAGCCACATCAAAGTCTGGTGTATAATCGGCAGGCTTGGTTCTGGATCTTTAAACCCGGGAGATCGGGTTTTGGTTCTGGTACCGACAATGGACAGTAAATTACTGGCTAGGTGGCAGGGACCCTACGAGGTACTCAAAAAGGTTGGAGAAGTAAACTACAAGGTACACCAGCCAGGGAGGCGGAAGCTGGAGCAGGTGCACCATGCAAATTTACTCAAACCGTGGAAGAAGTTTTCTAGGGGGAGAGGTTCCGGGCCCTCAGTCTGATGTAAGGGAAGCGGTTGCCACAGTGAAGATTGCTGACAGCCTCTCCTCTAAACAGACTCAGGCCAGGAAGTTTGTCAACAGAAACACAGATGTGTTCTCAGACCTCCCTGAACGCACTTTTATAATCCAGCATGACATTGTCACTGAGCCTCAGGCCAAAATCCAGTTGAAACCATATCGGGTACCCAAGGCTCGGCGACAGACCATCTCTGAGGAATTACAACTAATGCAACTAGACATCATCGAGGAGTCTAGAAGTGGGCCAGCCCTATAGTACTGATGCCCAAACTGGACGGGACATTGCGGTTTTGTAACGATTTTCGAAAATTAAACGAGGTATCTAAGTTCGTTTGGAACTCACCAAAGGGTACTGGCAGGTACCCTTAACGGAGGCTGCCAAAGAGAAAACTGCCTTTATCACACCGGTGGAGCTGTACCAGTATAACGTGTTACCCTTTGCTCTGCATGGCGCCCCCGCCACTTTCCAAAGGCTAATGGACATTGTGCTGCGACCACATCGTCGGTACGCTTCAATTACCTGGACGATATTGTCATCCACAGTACCGACTGGGAAAGTCACCTGCCCAAAGTGCAGACTGTAGTAGACTCCCTTCAAAAAGCTGGACTAACCGCAACCCAAAAAAATGTGCGACAGGTTTAGAGGAAACAAAATGCCTGAGGTATGTCATTGGGTGCAGAGTGATCAAACTCCAAGTAAACAAAATAGAGGCGATAAGAAATTGGCCCGACCTGTCATCACTAAACAAGTAAAGTTGTTCCTAGGAATGATAGGCTATTACATGAGATTTGTTTCCCACTTTACCACTATAGCCGAGCCCTTGACAAGGCTCTTGAAGGGACGAAAATCAGTGATGATTCGCTGGGATGAGCGGGCAGAAGACGCTTTTTCCACTTTCAAACCGGCCCTGTGCGGGTCACCAGTTTTGGGGACGCCCGACTTCAATAGGGAGTTCGTGGTACAGACAGATGCCTCTGAAGTAAGCCTCGGTGCTGTACTCTCTCAGGAAGTCAACAGGGAGGAGCATCCTATTGTCTTTTTAAGCCGCAATCTCACCCCAGCCGAAACCAGGTATAGTATAGTCAAGAGAGAGTGCCTGGCTATCAAGTGGGCACTCGAGTCTCTCTCCACTACTATTTGTTGGGGAGATAGTTCCGCCTGGTGACTGACCATTCCCCTCTCAAGTGGATGAGCCAGGACAAAGGGAGAAATGCCCGAGTCACCAAGTGGTTCCTGTCCTTACTTTAAGTTCTCCATGGAACACAGGGCAGGCTGTTGCAGGGAAACGCGGATGCCCTGTCCTGGGTATACTGTATGGCAGGTGTTCACCCCCTCAGGGTTGAACAAAGGGGGAGGTATGTAAGAAGGTACCTAGAATCATCGTGGATGGAAGGTATGTGTCACCGAGGTTCCTGGCCTCGGTGAAGTAAGAGCCGGTATTTTATGTGTCAGCAGCAGCTATTGCTAACTGAAACCTTGAGATTTAGCATAGCTGTCATAGCTAATCCGGGTCGGCTCTTACTGGGAGTAGTCAAAGTGTTGGGTGGGTTACTACTCCCCATGCTCCAGGCCGGGTTTTGCCAGGCATAAAAACCAACCAGCACTGCAAGGTGCGGAATTACCTCCCTCTGACAGTGGAGTTCATGAGTTTGTGTGCTATGAACTGAGGGTTGTGCTGGGATTTGAGGTTTGAGCTGGGCTGGAGGACTCAGGCCCCTCTAAAGGCGAACAGGCTGCCTATGGACTTGATGAGGCTGAACTGCTAACAGGGTGTGAATTAACACCCAGGAGAAAAGGTGACTTTAATTGTTTATGGATTTTCTTTGTGTGTGAACAAACACCAAGCCACCTGCGTTTTGTGATACACCTTATCTGCATTTTGTTATACACCAATGTGTGAATAAACACCGCTGTTTGATTCAAGAACTGTGTACTTTGCCTCTTTACTGAATCCGCTAGTCCTAACTACCAGAGCGAATCCCCACAGTACATAGGGGATGCTAGGAGTAGTAGTCCTAGGTACTGCAACTCCTGGCATCCACTATGTACTTATACTACTTGTACTCTCTATGTACTATTGCATAGGGACTGCAGGTAGTATAAGTACATGGGGGATGCTTGGAGTAGTAGTCCTAGGTACCACTACTCCTATCATCAATTATATACTTATAACATACAGCTCCTATGTACATAGGAGCTGATTGTATATTTTTATTTATTTATTGTTGCACAAAAGAAAACAAAAAAACTTTATACTCCCCTTCAATGGCGTACTGCCGTCTCCCTCGCAGGCTAGAGCAAAGAAGCAAACAGGAAGCTGCGAAACAAGCTCCTCCTATATCCAGGTGCAGACCGGAAAACCGGATTCGGCGATGCGGCAATTTCCGGAACACTTGGTACCGGATCCAGCATTAATACATCTAACTGGAAATCCGGCAAGTGCGCCATTGTTCCGGTATATTGGCCGGAAAAAGAACCGCAGCAAGCTGCGGTATTTTCTCCGGTCATATGCCGTAAAAGGGACGGAATGGAAGACATCCTGATGCATATTGAATGGATTGCTTTCCATTCAGGATGCATTAGGACAAACCGGATGCGTTCTTTTCCAGTATTGAGACCCTTTACCGGATTTCAATACTGGAAAACAATAACACTAGTGTGAAAGTACCCTTAACCCTTTTAGGTGAAATAAAGTAAGACGTTTTATCTTTGCATAGGGGAAATAGGCAAATGTCCAAATGTCAAAGTACTCCCTGCTCCAGGGGCACTACACATGCACTACACAGAGCTATCAGAGGGAGTTAAATACATGTCCTGGTGTAGAGCAGAAGTGTTTGGCTTCCTAGATCACTGGGCTGACTGGGGTACAAACTATTTTCTGCAGATAATTTGCACCTCATTGGAAGGGGAGCTGCTGTGTTGGGGGAGTTCTGGCTGGAGTGGCAATGCCTTTAAACTAGGGATGAGGGGGGAGGATATGGCTATAAATATGAAGTTAGAGAGGGGTCAGAATATATTGGTGGTGGGAATGGATGGTGGGGGGATTTTAGAAAAATGGATAAGGGGATCTGTAAGTTACAAACCAAATCTGAAGGAAGAAAAATGATCAGAAAAAAATATATATATTTCCTATAAGTGTAAAATTTGAAGACATCTGAAAATGTTAATAGCAAAGGTAGATACTCGCGCTGCCGTCTGGGTGGGGGGAGTGAGCTCACACAGTATGGGACTAGGTGCGGGTCGCGTCGCTGCAGGGTTCCAATATGGGGTTAATTGCCAAAACAACCCCAAAAGATAGGAAAGAACCTAGTGTTAAAAGCAGAGAAATAGAACCCGCGCTGACTTATTTGGTAACTATGAAAATTCAGGTATTGTCGCTATGAATAGAGTTTGTTCTAATACTAAATATATGTTCCTTATATATTCGCAAGTTCCTCAATCTAAATCCAGCAAAAATTATGTCCCGATAGTCTATGGCAGAGTGAAGTTCAGCAATTTCAAGTGCAATGTATGTATGAGAACAAGTACTACACACTTACTGGTATGTGCATTGTCCAGCACATGTGATGCTGTAGATCGATTCGAATATCCACTGGCGGTGATTCTCCTATTGATGTCTCATCCGATCCTGTCTTCTGCTTACCACGTGGTACACGCGTAGCTCCGGCCGGTAGCTCGCGCGCGCACAGGGAAGCAATGCTTTACTCGTCGTCCTGGAAACCTTTTGTGTGACGTCACACCCGAAGCTACGGAAGCCTCTAGGGTCCACAATTCCTCAGACGCGTTTCGGAATAAGCGTATTCCTTCCTCAGGGATGATATTATATCAACTGTATGTGCAAATGGAGCAGGCGGCACAGGCTGGCACAATGGCGATAATGGGAGATTTTAACTATCCAAACATAGATTGGGAACATGGTCTTGTCTATGCTGCAAAAGAGAGAAAATTCCTCAGCTTTTTTCAGGATAACTTTATGGGCCAGTTTGTAGAAGATCCAACTAGAGGCGATGCTCTTCTGGGTCTAGTAATTTCTAACAATGCAGAACTTGTGAGAAATGTCACAGTCCATGAAAACCTTGGTAATAGTGACCACAATATAAAACAAACTCAGGTCGGTAAGGCAAAAACATTTAAAGGATATGGACACCTTTGTAAAAAAATAAAAAATATTACACTAATTTATTTTGTGGATAAAATCATTTCTCCAATTGGTTCCGTTTATCTTTCTTTTTTCTTTTTTGTTCTACAGCCTGCTGTGCTTCCTATGCACAGCAGGCTGCTCTCAGTGAATTTACAGAGAATCCATCATCTGACGGATTCTCTGTAACGCCTCCTCGCTCCACACGGGAGAGCACACTGTCTCTCCCCAGCAATCCCCCACCTTCTGGATGGCAGTGTGTCAGCTGTAACAGCTGACACTCTGCTTGAAATGGCAGACATAAGTATATATATTTATATATATATATATATATATAATGTTTTCCAGTGGCTCAAACCTCACTTCAACACGGTACAGTGCACACTCCAGCAGACACACCCCTATGTCTTTGTATGAAAAAAATCTATATTGTAAACAATGGCTGGTTGGCACTCAATATCTGGGGTTGCATAGATCACTCCATTTATAGTTCTTAAATTGTTTATTTTTTTTAAAAAACTTTGAACAACAATAATACAATAAAACAAGATATCCAATACTGTGCAGTAATCAGTTACACCACCAGGTGTCACTTTGGTGTTTTCTATAAATAGATTTATCTAAGAACAATATTCGTAAAAACAGTCATAATATAAAAAAAACATAATAGTCTTCCATTAGTTAGCTCCTTGTTATCTTGCATTTATAATCTTTCCTTAGTGGTCAGCAGTGCTAACCAACACTTGCATCACTTAATAGTCAGTTAGTATTGTTAGTCTATTTGTTACATGTAAAGTGCAGAAAGTGCTTGAGACACACTTATTTATTCCAGCAGCTCTATTAGACACTTGGATAACTTAATGGCCAATTAATGGTATTAGTTTTTCTGCTATATGCAAAATGCAAAAGTGTCTGAGACACAATTGTTCGTTGCAGAACGTTACCCACTCCTGTGCCTGTGCTGGCTTCTTAGCTGATGCTGCAATCTCCTCTCTCGTTAAACTGATTGTGTTGGATCCATCTCAGCGGCTGTTCGCTTTCCCCACGGCGTCCCACGTGTCTTGGGAGTCCCACATGATCAGGAAGTCGACTGAGTTATCGCCGCTCGGTCCTAGAGCGAGTTCGAGGAGTAGCTATTGTAGTAAATGTGATGATTACAATGATATCAATCTTCCATATCCATATTGGTGCTTTTCATATATTCATTAGTGTATTAATCCAAACGCGTTTCGGAGATACAGTACAGAGCAAAAGTTTGGACACACCTTCTCATTCAAAGAATTTTCTTTATTTTCATGACTATGAAGGCATCAAAACTATGAATTAACACATGTGGAATTATATACATAACAAACAAGTGTGAAACAACTGAAAATATGTCATATTATAGGTTCTTCAAAGTAGCCACCTTTTGCTTGGATTACTGCTTTGCACACTCTTGGCATTCTCTTGATGAGCTTCAAGAGGTAGTCAGCTGAAATGGTCTTCCAACAGTCTTGAAGGAGTTCCAGAGATGCTTAGCCCTTGTTGGCCCTTTTGCCTTCACTCTGCGGTCCAGCTCACCCCAAACCATCTCGATTGGGTTCAGGGGCGGTGACTGTGGAGGCCAGGTTATCTGGCACAGCACCCCATCACTCTCCTTCATGGTCAAATAGCCCTTACTTTCAAAGTTTTCCCAATTTTTCAGCTGACTGACCTTCATTTCTTAAAGTAATGATGGCCACTCGTTTTTCTTTACTTAGCTGCTTTTTTCTTGCCATAATACAAATTATAACAGTCTATTCAGTAGGACTATCAGCTGTGTATCCACCTGACTTCTCCTCAACGTAACTGATGGTCCCAACCCCATTTATAAGGCAAGAAATCCCACTTATTAAACCTGACAGGGCACACCTGTGAAGTGAAAACCATTTCAGGGAACTACCTCTTGAAGCTCATCAAGAGAATGCCAAGAGTGTGCAAAGCAGTAATCAAAGCAAAAGGTGGCAACTTTGAAGAACCTAGAATATGACATATTTTCAGTTGTTTCACACTTGTTTGTTATGTATATAATTCCACATGTGTTAATTCATAGTTTTGATGCCTTCAGTGTGAATCTACAATTTTCATAGTCATGAAAATAAAGAAAACTCTTTGAATGAGAAGGTGTGTCCAAACTTTTGGTCTGTACTGTACTTTCACCTTCCTCAGTGGCTCACCTGACACGAAAACATGTTTATTTTGTTCAAAAATGCTTTTATTGTATAAAATCTAATTTTAAAAATGCACATCGTAGATATTGCCACATCTGTAACGACCTGCTATATAAAAATATAATGTGAGTCAGCCCATCTGGGGAACACCAAAAAAATAATAAAATAAAAAATATTTCATTTTTATCCCCTTACATCGCAAAAAGTGTAATACCAAGTGATTAAAAAGTCATATGTGCCCCAAAATAGTACCAATCAAACGGACATCTCATCCCGCAAAAAATGAGACTCTACCTAAGACAATCATCCCAAAAATAAAAAAAATTACGGCTTTCAGAAAATGGAGAAAAACATGATTTTATTTATATTTTTATTCTTTTGTTGTTTAAGGCCTCATTCACACATATGTGGATTTTCACGGACCACGGTCCGTGAAAATCCGTCCTGCCATCCTGCTGAATGCACGAGTGCATGGTTTCATTGGTTGCTATGATGCCATGCACTTCGTGCAGCTGCCGCTGTACAGTAATACACTTGTATAGATCATACAAGTGTATTACTGTACAGTGGCGGCGGCACGAAGCGCACAGCGTAATATCAACCAATGATGCCATGTGCTCGTGCACTGAGCAGGACGGCAGGACAGGTTTTCACGGACCATGGTCTGTGAAAATCCATGCATGTGTGAATGAGGAATAAATCCAAAATAAAATTTTTAAAAATATACATATTAGGTATCTTCACATCCATGACCTGCTCTATAAAAATATTACATGATCTACCCTGTCAGGGGAACACTGTAAAAGACAAAAAATAAAAACTGTGCAATAAAAGCCATTTTTTGGTTACCTTACCTCACAAAAAGAGTAACCCTAATATTATATATATATATATATATATATATATATAATATATACAGAAGGAAAAATCCAAGGCAGCACACAAGTTATCCGTGAAAAAAAGGGTGTTTATTGACCCATATGTGGACAGCAACGTTTCAGCTCTCTCACTGGAGCCTTTGTCAAGCCATAGTGGTCAGTGCAACATCAGGTGCTTATAAAGCATACAAATTTACAACCATCTCATTACATGATTATACATCAATTATATCAAAAACTGTAAAATATTCCAGTGAACATGACATCATAAAGTGAAATTGTACACAGTGCGTTCAAACACTGTATTATATATAGAGCAGTGTCACAAATAGTACTTAAAAAACATCCACCTACATGATTGTGATACATACATATCATAAGGCAATCATCAGTGCCAGGTGCCCCTAGTTGTGTTAATGACAAAACAGTAAAATCTTTAACATATTTACTTCTGGATGTCCCATGTGCAGCGGGAGATCGCAGGACCTGTTCGGCGTCCGGAACTCGGCACTGCGCATGCGCGAGACGAGCTTCATCCCGCGAGATGTTCTGGGTATGCGGAGATCGGCGGCCCACATCCAAGATGGCCACACGGCAACACAGGCAAACTGGGCATGCTCATTCCCCACACTGGGCGGGTAGTCAAACGGCATACACAGCGATCATGTGAGGAGTCACATGATACCATCACTAGGCAACGGACCTGTCAAACTTTATTTATAGAGCTATAGCAACGTAGCATAGGGGGGTACAGCGGACCAATCCAAATCTGTGGCACACACCACTTCTACATGTTGCCGCCTCGTCCCCAAATGTTATACACGTTCAGGTCCATCTACCATCTCCATTCACACTTCAGCTCTCCGAGTATGCGGCCTCCATATAAAATACAATCAGAGGCAGCAAAATATGGGGGATCTCGTGAACACAGGTGTGCCCATAAGTTAACACCTTGTCACAGCATCCCCAATAGGAGAACCAAGCTGATGCAGTCACACAATACATGAATTCACCATCCCCACCGTGCGTGTAATGTGGAAATTCGCTGTCACAGAGCGCCTGCGTCACCAAGCACCACCCACAGATGCGGGTCCCCGACGTCCGCCCCTCCACAACCCAGCGGTCAAAAAGCTCGTGTAGATGTTGAAACGCCGTTCCAGTCCTGCCGTCCTCCAGTGCCCAAACATGCCATCCATTGTAAAATAAAATGTCACTTTGATCTACAAAGAAGTGATAAATATAAAAACAATATTAATTATTAGCTTAAACTATAGCAATTGCACTTGTATATGACCTTACACAAGAGAGAAGAGGCTCAATTTCCCAGAACCCCACAAATAAGACAAATCATGGGACATCACACATCACTCGGACAACCCACATCAACAAACATACATATAGGGAAACAGACATACAACATAAACAGAGACATCAAACCACCCTAAAATCAACGTTGAGTCTTCAACTCGTAAATCAAGTAGAGCTCCCTTCTTTTCAGACGTGTCGTCCTGTCCC
Source organism: Bufo bufo (assembly GCF_905171765.1). NCBI lineage: Eukaryota > Metazoa > Chordata > Amphibia > Anura > Bufonidae > Bufo > Bufo bufo. Next base: position 263,533,645 of record NC_053393.1, read on the forward strand.
CACCCCGTCTGGGTAAGGGCACTTGTTCTAGAATCCTAAACTTTAAATCCCGTTCTTGATGGCCTACATCTGTAAAGTGCTTGGGAACAGGTAAGTCCAGCCTCTTCTTCCTTATGGTATATCTATGTTGATTCAACCTTGTTTTGACATCCCAGGTTGTTTCCCCGACATACCAAAGTCCACAAGGACAGGTTAGCAGGTAAACAACATAGGATGAATCACATGTAAGGTATTGTTTAATACAGACTGTTTTCCCAGTGGCTGGATTGACAAAAGAGTCACCCTTAATCATATAGGGGCAATTGACACAACTACAGCACGGATAGCAGCCCCTCCGTGTGGAGCCAAAATACGTGCTGCAGTCAACCTTCCTAGATCCAGAAGTAAATATGTTAAAGATTTTACTGTTTTGTCATTAACACAACTAGGGGCACCTGGCACTGATGATTGCCTTATGATATGTATGTATCACAATCATGTAGGTGGATGTTTTTTAACCACCTCCGGACCGCCTAACGCAGGATCGCGTTCCGGAGGTGGCAGCGCTGCGCACAGTCACGCATATACGCGTCATCTCGCGAGACGCGAGATTTCCTGTGAACGCGCACACACAGGCGCGCGCGCTCACAGGAACGGAAGGTAAGAGAGTTGATCTCCAGCCTGCCAGCGGCGATCGTTCGCTGGCAGGCTGGAGATGTGTTTTTTTTAACCCCTAACAGGTATATTAGACGCTGTTTTGATAACAGCGTCTAATATACCTGCTACCTGGTCCTCTGGTGGTCCCCTTTGTTTGGATCGACCACCAGAGGACACAGGTAGCTCAGTAAAGTAGCACCAAGCACCACTACACTACACTACACCCCCCCCCCCCCGTCACTTATTAACCCCTTATTAGCCCCTGATCACCCCTAATCACCCCTGATCACCCCATATAGACTCCCTGATCACCCCCCTGTCATTGATTACCCCCCTGTCATTGATCAACCCCCTGTAAAGCTCCATTCAGACGTCCGCATGATTTTTACGGATGCACTGATAGATGGATCGGATCCGCAAAACGCATCCGGACGTCTGAATGAAGCCTTACAGGGGCATGATCAATGACTGTGGTGATCACCCCATATAGACTCCCTGATCACCCCCCTGTCATTGATTACCCCCCTGTCATTGATTACCCCCCTGTAAAGCTCCATTCAGATGTCCGCATGATTTTTACGGATGCACTGATACATGGATCGGATCCGCAAAACGCATCCGGTCGTCTGAATGAAGCCTTACAGGGGCATGATCAATGACTGTGGTGATCACCCCCCTGTCATTGATTACCCCCCTGTAAAGCTCCATTCAGATGTCCGCATGATTTTTACGGATGCACTGATAGATGGATCGGATCCGCAAAACGCATCCGGACGTCTGAATGAAGCCTTACAGGGGCATGATCAATGACTGTGGTGATCACCCCATATAGACTCCCTGATCACCCCCCTGTCATTGATTACCCCCCTGTCATTGATTACCCCCCTGTAAAGCTCCATTCAGATGTCCGCATGATTTTTACGGATGCACTGATAGATGGATCGGATCCGCAAAACGCATCCGGACGTCTGAATGAAGCCTTACAGGGGCATGATCAATGACTGTGGTGATCACCCCATATAGACTCCCTGATCACCCCCCTGTAAAGCTCCATTCAGATGTCCGCATGATTTTTACGGATGCACTGATACATGGATCGGATCCGCAAAACGCATCCGGTCGTCTGAATGAAGCCTTACAGGGGCATGATCAATGACTGTGGTGATCACCCCCCTGTCATTGATTACCCCCCTGTAAAGCTCCATTCAGATGTCCGCATGATTTTTACGGATGCACTGATAGATGGATCCGATCCGCAAAACGCATCCGGACGTCTGAATGAAGCCTTACAGGGGCATGATCAATGACTGTGGTGATCACCCCATATAGACTCCCTGATCACCCCCCTGTCATTGATCACCCCCCTGTCATTGATTACCCCCCTGTAAAGCTCCATTCAGATGTCCGCATGATTTTTACGGATGCACTGATAGATGGATCGGATCCGCAAAACGCATCCGGACGTCTGAATGAAGCCTTACACGGGCGTGATCAATGACTGTGGTTATCACCCCATATAGACTCCCTGATCACCCCCCTGTCATTGATCACCCCCCTGTCATTGATCACCCCCCTGTCATTGATCACCCCCCTGTCATTGATCACCCCCCTGTCATTTATCACCCCCCTGTCATTTAGCACCCCTCTGTAAGGCTCCATTCAGATATTTTTTTGGCCCAAGTTAGCAGAATTTTTTTTTTTTTTTTCTTACAAAGTCTCATATTCCACTAACTTGTGTCAAAAAATAAAATCTCACATGAACTCACCATACCCCTCACGGAATCCAAATGCGTAAAATTTTTTAGACATTTATATTCCAGACTTCTTCTCACGCTTTAGGGCCCCTAGAATGCCAGGGCAGTATAAATACCCCACATGTGACCCCATTTCGGAAAGAAGACACCCCCAGGTATTCCGTGAGGGGCATATTGAGTCCATGAAAGATTGAAATTTTTGTCCCAAGTTAGCGGAACGGGAGAGTTTGTGAGAAAAAAATTAAAAATATCAATTTCCGCTAACTTGTGCCAAAAAAAAAAAATTTCTATGAACTCGCCATGCCCCTCATTGAATACCTTGGGGTGTCTTCTTTCCAAAATGGGGTCACATGTGGGGTATTTATACTGCCCTGGCATTCTAGGGGCCCCAAAGCGTGAGAAGAAGTCTGGTATCCAAATGTCTAAAAATGCCCTCCTAAAAGGAATTTGGGCACCTTTGCGCATCTAGGCTGCAAAAAAGTGTCACACATCTGGTATCGCCGTACTCAGGAGAAGTTGGGGAATGTGTTTTGGGGTGTCATTTTACATATACCCATGCTGGGTGAGAGAAATATCTTGGTCAAATGCCAACTTTGTATAAAAAAATGGGAAAAGTTGTCTTTTGCCAAGATATTTCTCTCACCCAGCATGGGTATATGTAAAATGACACCCCAAAACACATTCCCCAACTTCTCCTGAATACGGCGATACCACATGTGTGACACTTTTTTGCAGCCTAGGTGGGCAAAGGGGCCCACATTCCAAAGAGCACCTTTAGGATTTCACAGGTCATTTACCTACTTACCACACATTAGGGCCCCTGGAAAATGCCAGGGCAGTATAACTACCCCACAAGTGACCCCATTTTGGAAAGAAGACACCCCAAGGTATTCTGTGAGGGGCATGGCGAGTTCCTAGAATTTTTTATTTTTTGTCACAAGTTAGTGGAAAATGCTTATTTTTTTTTTTTTTTTTTTTTTCATACAAAGTCTCATATTCCACTAACTTGTGACAAAAAATAAAAACTTCCATGAACTCACTTTGCCCATCAGCGAATACCTTGGGGTCTCTTCTTTCCAAAATGGGGTCACTTGTGGGGTAGTTATACTGCCCTGGCATTCTAGGGGCCCAAATGTGTGGTAAGGAGTTTGAAATCAAATTCTGTAAAAAATGACCTGTGAAATCCGAAAGGTGCTCTTTTGAATATGGGCCCCTTTGCCCACCTCGGCTGCAAAAAAGTGTCACACATCTGGTATCTCCGTAATCGGGAGAAGTTGGGGAATGTGTTTTGGGGTGTCATTTTACATATACCCATGCTGGGTGAGAGAAATATCTTGGCAAAAGACAACTTTTCCCATTTTTTTATACAAAGTTGGCATTTGACCAAGATATTTATCTCACCCAGCATGGGTATATGTAAAAAGACACCCCAAAACACATTCCTCAACTTCTCCTGAATACAGAGATACCAGATGTGTGACACTTTTTTGCAGCCTAGGTGGGCAAAGGGGCCCACATTCCAAAGAGCACCTTTCGGATTTCACAGGTCATTTACCTACTTACCACACATTTGGGCCCCTAGAATGCCAGGGCAGTATAACTACCACACAAGTGACCCCATTTTGGAAAGAAGAGACCCCAAGGTATTCGCTGATGGGCATAGTGAGTTCATGGAAGTTTTTATTTTTTGTCACAAGTTTGTGGAATATGAGACTTTGTATGAAAAAAAAAAAAAAAAAAAAAAATCATCATTTTCCACTAACTTGTGACAAAAAATAAAAAATTCTAGGAACTCGCCATGCCCCTCACGGAATACCTTGGGGTGTCTTCTTTCCAAAATGGGGTCACTTGTGGGGTAGTTATACTGCCCTGGTATTCTAGGGGCCCAAATGTGTGGTAAGGAGTTTGAAATCAAATTCAGGAAAAAATGAGGAGTGAAATCCGAAAGGTGCTCTTTGGAATATGGGCCCCTTTGCCCACCTAGGCTGCAAAAAAGTGTCACACATCTGGTATCCCCGTACTCAGGAGAAGTTTAGGAATGTGTTTTGGGGTGTCTTTTTACATATACCCATGCTGGGTGAGATAAATATCTTGGTCAAATGACAACTTTGTATAAAAAAATGGGAAAAGTTGTCTTTTGCCAAGATATTTCTCTCACCCAGCATGGGTATATATAAAATGACACCCCAAAACACATTCCCCACCTTCTCCTGAGTACGGAGATACCAGATGTGTGACACTTTTTTGCAGCCTAGGTGGGCAAAGGGGCCCATATTCCAAAGAGCACCTTTCGGATTTCACAGGTCATTTTTTACAGAATTTGATTTCAAACTCCTTACCACACATTTGGGCCCCTAGAATGCCAGGGCAGTATAACTACCCCACAAGTGACCCCATTTTGGAAAGAAGAGACCCCAAGGTATTCGCTGATGGGCATAGTGAGTTCATAGAAGTTTTTATTTTTTGTCACAAGTTAGTGGAATATGAGACTTTGTAAGGAAAAAAAAAAAAAAAAAAAAATCATCATTTTCCGCTAACTTGTGACAAAAAATAAAAAGTTCTATGAACTCACTATGCCCATCAGCGAATACCTTAGGGTGTGTACTTTCAGAAATGGGGTCATTTGTGGGGTGTTTGTACTGTCTGGGCATTGTAGAACCTCAGGAAACATGACAGGTGCTCAGAAAGTCAGAGCTGCTTCAAAAAGCGGAAATTCACATTTTTGTACCATAGTTTGTAAACGCTATAACTTTTACCCAAACCATTTTTTTTTTACCCAAACATTTTTTTTTTATCAAAGACATGTAGAACTATAAATTTAGAGCAAAATTTCTATATGGATGTCGTTTTTTTTGCAAAATTTTACAACTGAAAGTGAAAAATGTCATTTTTTTGCAAAAAAATCGTTAAATTTCGATTAATAACAAAAAAAGTAAAAATGTCAGCAGCAATGAAATACCACCAAATGAAAGCTCTATTAGTGAGAAGAAAAGGAGGTAAAATTCATTTGGGTGGTAAGTTGCATGACCGAGCAATAAACGGTGAAAGTAGTGTAGGTCAGAAGTGTAAAAAGTGGCCTGGTCTTTCAGGGTGTTTAAGCACTGGGGGCTGAGGTGGTTAAGTACTATTTGTGACACTGCTCTATATATAATACAGTGTCTGAACGCACTGTGTACAATTTCACTTTATGATGTCATGTTCACTGGAATATTTTACAGTTTTTGATATAATTGATGTATAATCATGTAATGAGATAGTTGTAAATTTGTATGCTTTATAAGCACCTGATGTTGCGCTGACCACTATGGCTTGACAAAGGCTCCAGTGAGAGAGCTGAAACGTTGCTGTCCACATATGGGTCAATAAACACCCTTTTTTTCACGGATAACTTGTGTGCTGCCTTGGATTTTTCCTTCTGTATATCTAATTTGGACCAGGTCCCGTGGCCCTTTTCAAGGTATTGCACCTGCTGATACATTGTGTGCTGCTCTTCTATTTTTTACTATATATATATATATATATATATATATATATATATATATATATTATAATGTCAGCACATCAGGCCAAATATAAATATGGAGGTGCATGCCAATCAATCCGGCAACAAATTCAGGACAATATAAGAATAAAAAAAAAAAATGGCAGCACTCTTACACAAAATTTTAGAAAATAACTATTATTCACCCCTGTGGTCACAACTAGGGATGAGCGAACTTGTGTTTCAAGTTTGGCGTACAAGGTTCAGGTTCGGGTTATCTAAGAATTCTATTATAGCTTCCACTTGCTATTTCTTGCAATGTGTGTATTTCCTGGTAAAACAATGTTAAAGTGTAATGTGCCTGGTTCACAAGCAGGTGGCAGCAGCATTGACAATGTGATAGTTTCCCTAGATAGGAACATACTTGTTCCTTCCAGCCCTCTCTAGAGAGGGAGGAGTTAGTTAGTGTTGGTCAGTCTAGCTTACCCTTCCAAAGTGAAGGTTGTGTGTCGGGCCAGCAGAGCACTGCCTGCTCTTCTGGGCTTGCGGGACCTGCCTTCAAGTTCTACATGTTTGCTTGTCTCATCCTGGGCTCACATTGTCTACAAGCCAAGCTAAGAGAGCTTGAAACGAGGAAGAAGTTCCTAAGACTAAAGATAAAGTAAGATATAGACTACAGCTAAGTAAAGTTCCAGCAGAGGAGGAGAAGTTTCCTGTTTGACCCAGCTAACATAGCAGAGATGCGAAAGCTAACATAGAAGAGCTGAGATTGTTGCAGAAGTGTTTTCCTGCCACAGTTAAGCCAATACCTGTTTATGACCAAGATACCATTTGGAAACTGTTTGGATTACCGTTCATGCCAAGCAAATTTTTGTTCTAGTTAATACAAAGTCTGGACTTCATTTATTCAACTTCCCTCATCATCCAAGTTAATCAACCCCCTTTTTGCACTTGCTTCGGACTACACCACGTCTGGGATCCAAGGATATCCAGGTAGGAGCACCGTGACACGTGCATACAACACCTTCAGAGAGCATAGGCCACTCTACACCACTGATTAACCCCAAATAAAGTACAGCTGCTCTAGTTGGTCTTTCCTGAAATTTTCTCAGTTGCATCGCACAGCAAATGCCATGGTCCACAGAGAGCTTCCAAAGCATCAGAAGGATCTTATTGTTAAAAGGTATCAGTCAGGAGAAGGGTACAAAAGAATTTCCAAGGCATTAGATATACCATGGAACATAGTGAAAACAGTCATCATCAAGTGTAGAAAATATGGCACAACAGTGACATTACCAAGAACTGGACGGCCCTCCAAAATTGATGAAAAGACGAGAAGAAAACTGGTCTAGGAGGCTGCCAAGAGGCCTACAGCAACTTTAAAGGAGCTGCAGGAATATCTGGCAAGTACTGGCTGTGTGGTACATGTGACAACAATCTCCTGTATTCTTTATATGTCTCTGGGCTATGGGGTAGAGTGGCAAGATGAAAGCCTTTTCTTACAAATAAAAACATCCAAGCCAGGCTACATTTTGAAAAAACACATCTGAAGTCTCCCAAAAGCATGTGGAAAAAAGTGTTATGGTCTGATGAAACCAAGGTTGAACTTTTTGGCCATAATTCCAAAAGATATGTTTGGCGCAAAAACAACACTGCACATCACCAAAAGAACACCATACCCACAGTGAAGCATTATGGTGGCAGCATCATGCTTTGGGTCTGTTTTTCTTCAGCTGGAACTGGGGCCTTAGTTAACCACTTCAGCCCCCCTACCTTAAACACCCTTAATGACCAGGCCACTTTTTACACTTCTGACCTACCCTACTTTCACCATTTATTGCTCGGTCATGCAACTTACCACCCAAATAAATTTTACCTCCTTTTCTTCTCACTAATAGAGCTTTCATTTGGTGGTATTTCATTGCTGCTGACATTTTTACATTTTTTGATATTAATCGAAATTTAACGATTTTTTTGCAAAAAAATGACATTTTTCACTTTCAGTTGTAAAATTTTGCAAAAAAAACGACATCCATACATAAATTTTTCTCTGAATTTATTGTTCTACATGTTTTTGATTAAAAAAAATGTTTGGGTAAAAAAAAATGGTTTGGGTAAAAGTTATACAAACTATGGTACAAAAATGTGAATTTCCGCTTTTTGAAGCAGCTCTGACTTTCTGAGCACCTGTCATGTTTCCTGAGGTTCTACAATGCCCAGACAGTACAAACACCCCACAAATGACCCCATTTCGGAAAGTAGACACCCTAAGTTATTCGCTGATGGTCATAGTGAGTTCATAGAACTTTTTATTTTTTGTCACAAGTTAGCGGAAAATGATGATTTTATTTTATTTATTTTTTTTCTTACAAAGTCTCATATTCCACTAACTTGTGACAAAAAATAAAAACTTCTATGAACTCACTATGCCCATCAACAAATACCTTGGGGTGTCTTCTTTCCAAAATGGGGTCACTTGTGGGGTAGTTATTCTGCCCTGGCATTTTAGGGGCCCAAATGCGTGCAAAATAGTTTGAAATCAAAATCTATAAAAAATGGCCGGTGAAATCCGAAAGGTGCTCTTTGGAATGTGGGCCCCTTTGCCCACCTAGGCTGCAAAAAAGTGTCACACATGTGGTATTGCCGTACTCAGGAGAAGTTGGGCAATGTTTTTTGGGGTGTCATTTTACATATACCCATGCTGGGTGAGATAAATATCTCGGTCAAATGCCAACTTTGTATAAAAAAATTGGGAAAAGTTGTCTTTTGCCAAGATATTTCTCTCACCCAGCATGGGTATATGTAAAAAGACACCCCAAAACACATTCCTCAACTTCTCCTGAGTACGGGGATACCAGATGTGTGACACTTTTTTGCAGCCTAGGTGGGCAAAGGGGCCCACATTCCAAAGAGCACCTTTCAGATTTCACCGGCCATTTTTTACAGATTTTGATTTCAAACTACTTACCACACATTAGGGCCCCTAAAATGCTAGGGCAGTATAACTACCCCACAAGTGACCCCATTTTGGAAAGAAGACACCCCAAGATATTTTGTGATGGGCATAGTGAGTTCATGGAAGTTTTTATTTTTTGTCACAAGTTAGTGGAATATGAGACTTTGTAAGAAAAAAAAAATAATCATCATTTTCCGCTAACTTGTGACAAAAAATTAAAAATTTGAGGAACTCGCCATGCCCCTCACGGAATACCTTGGGGTGTCTTCTTTCCAAAATGGGGTAACTTGTGGGGTAGTTATACTGCCCTGGCATTCTAGGGGCCCTAATGGGAGATAATAGTTCCTATCAGGATTCACCGTCCGTTTATTGGGACGTTGCTAAGGCGGTGCTAAGATGTCGCATTATGGCATATACGCAAGGACTCAAGAGGAAAGTGGCACACGAGCTGACAAAATATAGTCAACTGCTCCGTTCAGCTTATACTGAACATATGACCACTCAAGATCAAAATAGAGCAAAATGGAGGATAGCCAGGGAAAACTACGAGCTATGGTATGAGAGAAAGGCGATAATGGACATGTCAATCTCCACGGCCAAATTTTTTAGAGAAGGGAATAAGTCAGGTAGACTTTTGGCGTCATTAGTGAAAAATGCTAAGCGACAACATTACATAACGTCCATAGCTGATTCTTGGGGTGAGATACACAAAAAAACAGAGAAAATACTATCCGTTCTACGCAACTTTTATGCTAAGTTATATGAGGACCCTGGCCCAATTGATCCAATGTCCGAGTTTTTTTTTAAATGCACTACTCTCCCTTCGCCATCGCAGGCTCAGCTAGAGACTCTGAATTTACCAATTACTGATTCGGAAGTTATGAGGGCAATAAAAAACTCGAAACTACACAAAGCAACAGGCCCCGATGGGTATTCAATAGAGTTTTACAAGATACTGGCAGGAGAAATAGCAGAACCTCTCACAAAGGTTTTAAATGGTATCCTCACGGGTTCACCTTTGTCTTCATCGGATAATGTAGCATACATTAAATTGATTCCCAAGCCCGGAAGAGATGTTATGCTTCCATCGTCGTTCCGTCCCATCTCACTTATCAATGTCGACCTAAAATTAGCAGCCAAAATAATGGCAGACAGACTCTCATTTGTAATGCCTGATCTGGTATCTCCATCAGTCGGGATTCATTAAAAATAGAGCAGCGGTTTCCAACATTCGCAAAGTCCTCACAGTACTAGATACAGTAAGAGGGAAATCTGACAGATCTATTATGCCTTCATTGGTTGCATTTGATGCAGAAAAGGCATTTGATAATGTGAGATGGGATTGGTTGGACAGGGTAATGGATAAGATGCAGATCCTCGGTCCATTTAGAACTTTCATTTCAGCATTATACAGTGACCCCAGAGCTAGAATCTCGACTCCCGGATTCCTATCAACAACTTTTAAATTAGCCAGGGGAACACGTCAGGGTTGTCCCCTTTCGCCACTATTATTTAATATAGCCCTAGAGCCCCTGATCAGATTGCTAGAGGAGGGGAATATTTTTCAAGGTATAAAAGTAGGGAAAAGTGAGGTGCGGACATCGCTATTTGCGGATGACCTACTCCTTTTTCTTGCTGACCCGTTGATGGACCTTGAAAAAGTGCTACGACTATTGTCATCATTTGGTCCAGTGTCAGGCTTTAAAATAAATCTGGACAAATGTATATTTCTCACATTGAGAGCTTCCTCGCCAAAACTTAAGTTGCCGGAGTCATGTAGTCAAATAGTGGTAGCTACTGCATATATCAAATATTTAGGTATTAAAATAGGGAGAACCCCTGAATCACTTTATGCTCTAAACTATACCCCATTATTCAAAGCAATAAAAAATGATCTAGAAAGGTGGAAAAATCTGCCATTGTCCTTAACGGGCAGAGGTCATCTAATCAAGATGTATTCAAGGGTATTCAGTCCATGTTCACAACATTTTTATGGTCCGGGAAAAAACCTAGAGTGGCCCTATCTAAATTAATGTTGCCCAGACATCAAGGGGGTTTGAACATCCCAAATATAAGACTCTATAATCTAGCTTGTTTATTCAGACACTGCCTAGACTGGACGCACAAGTCTCACTTTTTACTCAAATCCCTCTCTGGAACAGCAATTGGCTGATGATTGGTGAATTTGTTGCATACTAGGAGGCAGACACTCCCACCCCATCTAAAACACTCACTGATACTAAGAGACACCATGGTTACATGGAAAGAGGTACGTAAATTAGCCAAGAGACCATTCCTGGCTTCTAGATACATGGAATTATGGAAGCATCCAGAATTCCCCTTAGGGGCGCAAAACAAAATGTTTAAGATCTGGAAATCCAAAGGAATACACACATTCTTAGATGTGCTCCATATGTCTGAGAAAAGATATCTAACGTTCCCAGAAATATGTGACAAGTTTGGCCTTGAAAACTCCCAGTATCTGGCTTATCAACAGCTAATTCATTTCTGTAAACAGAGATTAATAGATGTCTCTAGCGAGTGTACAAACCAATCTTCAGCATTCTCACTAACGTGTGGGGACGCTAGACACTCTATTTCCCATATATATCATACTATGAGAGAATCGGCTGACAAAAAAGTAGTAACCGGTCTTTTCAAAAAATGGGGGAGGAAATTAAAGATATCTTTGCCAGCGGAGGAAGTCTTGATGGGATGAATGAGAGTTTGTAAGGCAGTGCCCTGTGAAAAGTGGAGAGTCACATTTCCGCCTTATACATTCAGCGATCTATGCATTTAATATTTTAAGAAAGATACCTATAAAAGATTACTTAACAAAATGCCCAAAATGTAATGCAGATCGAGCAGATTTGTTACATTGTATGTGGGAATGTGCATCTGTCCAAACCTTCTGGAAGGCAGTGTCCGATTGGATTAGAGGTACATGGGGGGAAACTTTATCCCATAGTCCTGAGACATTACTTTTCCATATTTTTGATGATGCCTCTAAACCCAGGCTGATAGTTGATGTGGCTCTTTTGATATCTCTCCGTGGCCTTCTAAATAGTTGGCTTAAACCTAACACTCCTCAAATTAGTGAACTAATTTCCCAGATGTCTCATTTTATGTATATAGACAAACTTGACACGGAACACCAAAAGGAGAAAAAAACAAAGGGATTTTTCCGTAAATGGCAAACCTTTATTGAAAAACCATCTCCCACGGAGAGATATTGAGGAACTGATGGCATCCTTCAGATATACAGAGTGGTACTCAAAGGCGGTACTGAACGGGAGCATAGGGAGATTATCTATTGGTACTTGGGGGTCATATCCTGTGTCATCATCCACTTAAATTAAATTAAATAAATCCTGCTTAATACAATATAATACGAGAAGGGGATTGTAGGAACAGACATCCTTAAATGTGGGGTGGGAGGGCTAGGGAGGGGGGTTGTTTTCATTTTTGCTTTTACTTGTAATTTTCTTGCAAAACATGTATTGCACCGATTGTACTACCTCGATGTTTTTGCACTATGTTTTTTATATTTAAATTGTACAATGTACTCTTTATTCTAAATTATGTGACATGCAGTGAAAATGCCATGTAAGAGGATACATTATAAATAAAATAAAGAAAAATATGTTTTAAAAAAAAAAAAAAATTGCTACCAAGACAATTAAACATTTAATCCACCCCGTATAAAGAGACACCCGCCCCTAAACCAGTGCTTTATGAGCAAGTACACAAACAAAAATAGGGTGGGAATGTCACGACCAAGTTTATGGCCGTGACTCCTTGGGAGCCGCATACAGTTGCCCGTGGTTTGGGGTTGTAGTGTCAACCGCAGCTGGAGGCATAACGTTGTTTGCCTCAAGTGCGGTTGCCGCGGACAACAGCTATATGTGTGGTTTCCTTGGAGTTGTGTGCGTGTATGTATGCACTTTTGTATGTCTGTGTGCACTCTGTTTTATGTTTGGTGTGCACTGACATCTTTTCCTCACTGTGGTTGCCCGTGGCAACGTTTGGTTGCATTGTGTACATGTGGTGGCAGTGTCCCGGCCTTCGGGCTGACTCCCAGGACATGGTTGCCACACATGTCGTTGCCTGCGGCAACAGCCACAGTGTGTTACTGAGTTGGACACTTTCCCTTTTAATTTATGTTTCCCTTCCCTGGTGCTGGAAGGGTTAACTCCCTTCCCAGTGTGTCTGTGAGTCACTGGGTGTGTCTAACTGTTGGGTGTGGCTTCTTGGCCTATATAGCCTCACTGTTATACCAGGTCTGGAGGTTGCTTCAGCCATGCTTAGCTGGAGCAGCCTCCTGTTGTATTATACCTGCCAGTGAGAGCCACCCTTGTGATCATAAACATTAGGTCACATTTACTTTGTTATGTTGTGTGTGATGTCTATGTTATGTTTTGTTGGGACTTTCCTATGTTGTTTTGTGCAGCTTATGGATCTGGATTCCTGTGTGCACAGGGATCCAGTCAGCAAGGCTGTGGCAGGTAGGTGGAACTATTTAGTTCGCCTGCCATATCCGTAAGTCTGTTTTTAGTTCCCTTGTTCCTTGCAGCTTGGCCATTGAGACCCCTGTTCCTCCGTATTCAGAAGGAACAGGTTGTCTTATCTTGACTCCTAGTCCAGGGACCTGCCGGAGGGTGAGACAGGGATCCGAGGTTCCTGCGCACGGGTCCTCCTACCTTAAAGGTCGGCCCGTGCAGCTAGGAGTTAGGGTCAGGTTAGGGACGCTGTAGGAGGTGACCTGCTCCCTAATCCTGTTGTCCTGGCCGAGCAGCCATAACATCATCGGGCATCGCACGGCTGAGGGTTTTCCCCATCCTCAGCCGTGACAGGGAAATTTGTATGCTGCTGTTAGGACTAAGGGAAAAGAAATTTACGTTAAAATTAACGCTTACCTTACGTCCTAACCAGCAGCACAAGTGGGGACCTAGCAAGGAGCAACAGACAAATTGGGAGGGTTCCACGTTCTCTTTTTTAAAATTTTTTTATGAGAGGGCGGCACTGAGAACGGTACGTCCAAATGCCACTCCCTCAGAGCGCCTAGAGTCTAGGCGGTAATGCTTTATAAAGGTGCTGTGGGAGAGCGTCTATCACCAGAGGATTGTTCTCCTTGTAGAGGGAGCAGAATCTGTCCACCTTGGCGTTCAAGCGGGTCGCCATCAAGTCGATCTCTGGAACACCCCATTGGAGTGTGATCTGGGTGAAAACATCTCTGTTCAATGACCATTCGCCTGGAACTGGCATCCCCGACTCAGCTGATCTGCAACTATGTTGAGATTCCCTCTGATGTGAACAGCCGAAAGGTGGGATAGACTGGTTTCTGCCCAAGCAAGAATTAAACCAACTTCCTGGAGGAGAGGTTGAGATCTTGTGCCTCCCTGTCTGTTGATGTAAGCGACTACAGTCGTATTGTCCGAGTGGACTCTTACCGCCTTCCCGCGGATAAGAGGAGCAAAGTGGTAGAGAGCGAGACAAACTGCTCTCAATTCTCTCAGATTGGACGAGAGAAGCCTCTCCTGCGGACTCCAGGTACCTTGTACTGGATTGTCCTCCAGATGGGCTCCCCAACCTAGAAGGGAGGCGTCTGTGGTCAACGTGATCCAACGAGGTTGAATCAAGGACCTCCCATCTGATACGTTCCTCCACCACTTGAGGGAGGAACAGACTTCGGTAGACAGGGAGTGCGTCTTGTCCAACCCCTTGGGGTTGCGATTCCAGACTGCTAACACTTCTTCCTGAAGTGGACGTAGGTGCCATAGGGTCCAAGGAACTGCTTCCACAGATGCTGACATGTGGCCTAACATCTTCATGAGTGTTCTGATGGACACCCGCCGAGGTACCATGAGGAACTGCGTGGCTCTTATCACTCGATCCTTCCTCTCTGGAGAGAGGGAAAGAGTCATCCGTTCGGAGTCTACAAGCAAACCCAGGAACATCCTGGAAGTAGATGGAACGATCTCCGATTTTTCCCAATTTATGAGCCAGCTCAAGCGCTGGAGAGACTGAAAAGCCAGCTGAAGATGAGATAAAAGAATGTCTAGAGTGGAGGCTTTTAGAAGTCAGTCGTCTAGGTATGGCACGATTTCTAGCCCCTGAAGCCTGAGTTGGGCGACAACCGGAGCCACAACTTTTGTGAAAGTGTGGGGAGCAGAAGAAATGCCAAAAGGCAGGACAGCAAACTGGTAATGTTTTACCACCCCTCTTATGGAGACCGCAATTCTTAAAAATCTCCTGTGAGCTGGGTGAATGGGGATATAAGGATAAGCATCCTTCAGATCTAAGGTGATCGTTAGATCGCCAGGGTTTAGGATGCTGATAAGCTACCTAATGGTCTCCATTCTGAAGCGCTTTGGTCTTTATGAACTGATTTAGGTAACGCAGGTCTATGATCATGTGCCAATCGCCCGACAGCTTCGGGACTAGAAAAACGGGAGAGTATTCTCCCAGCCCTTGTTCGCGAGGAGGAATTTCCTCTAGTGCCCTTTTTTGAACATAAAGGAGGACAGAATCCTCTAAGATAGACTGTTTGGTCTGGTTTAGGGTTCTGGTTAAAACAGACTTCTCTTGGGGAGGGGACAGAAAATATATTTTGTACCCCAACATAATTATTTCTAGGGCCCACTGGTCCAGAATATTTGAGCCAGGCCTGCTGAAATAAACTTAGACCATCGGAGGGGAACTGAAATTCTGAGCATCGCACAGGCGATTTGGAGGGGATGGGGGAAGGTAAGCGGGAGAGTCTGCTTCCTTTCTACGGTCCTTTCCACGACCGCGACCCCGTCCGCATCTGGACGACTCCTGACGTCTGAGACCTGGAGGGCCCCTGGATTCTAGAACTTCTGGGCCTACTCCGGTCCCGAAAGGATTGTTGGGGGAGGGACTTCTCCTTTTTATCCACCAGGCTCTCCATTAACTTATCTAATTCTGAACCAAAGAGTCTTCCTGGTTCATATGGTAAGCCACACAGATTGAATTTGGAGGCGTTATCGGCAACCCAGGGATGCAACCATAGGGGCCGCCGACTGGCGGAAGAGAGAGCCATGCCTTTGGCGGCTAATTTCAGGTGCTGTGTGGAAGCGTCACACAAAGTCAGTTCTAAGGAGCAAGGGCTTGAACTGGTCTAGCACGTCAGTTCTGGAGACTCCAGATTCCAGGTCCGCCTGGATTCTGAGAACGCGGGAACGAACAAAATCCGCAACTTCTGAGGAAGCAACTGCAACTGAAGCAGAGGCTGCAGCTGCGGAATAGCTGCGCCTCAGAGTGCACTCGGCCCTTTGATCTAATGGATCCTGAAGGTTGCTACCGTCATCAAAAGGAACTAAGGTCCTCTTAGACAACTTGGAGATCGCCATATCGACCTTTTGGAGGTGATATCCACAGTTCTGATTCCGACTCGTGGAGACGAAATATCAGTTTGAATCTCTTCGTGAGAACCGGACCTTTTTCAGGATGCTTCCATTCAGTTAACATAAGCTTTTTTAAATCTTTATACACTTTATAGGCCATTGGCCCCCTAGAGGTGGACGGTGGAGCTTCCCCTTGCTCAACATCATGATCTCTTGATCGGATGGAGTGTAGAAGTCTTCTCAGCAGGAAAAAGGCAAATGGCATCATCTTCATCAGAGGAGGAGGAACGGTCTTCAATCGAAATTACGTCTTCAGCCATAGGTACAGGACCTGGCGATGAAACTCTGGCCCTCTTAGAAGAAAGGGCGCTCTTGATCTCCATAATGGAATTACCCATGAATTCCTTCATCCAGCCGAACATGTCACCCATCGTGGGTTGCGTCGGAGGAGGACGGCATAAAGGACACCTATTGTATTCATAGGAGTCCGGCATCGGCATCTCGCAGTTGGCACAAATTAGGTGCTTCTGTTTATGGTAGGATTTCCCATGCTGGTCACCATTGGGAGACTCCATCTGCCAAACAACTTGGAAAGTAGTTTAGAATGGACTCACTGCAGGCAGAGAGGGAGAGTCTGACGTCTGCTGTGCTTTTATAGCTAACAGACCCTCCCCCTAGCGTAGCTCCCCCCCCCAGCCGGAAATGACCACTGTCACTACATTATTTATTTTTAAAAACCAAACAGAAAGGCCCCCCCCCCCCCCCCCGATTATATGAATAAATCTGGGGCACAAATACAGAATAGGCACACCAGGGGCCGAAGTGCAGCTAAAATAGCCACCGACTATACGCGTGCAGCTGAAACGGAAGTCGTCAACTGACGCACTTCAGGGTATGGCGCGAGACGCCGAGCACGGCAGCCGGGACTGTGGCCGAGTACACGCCGAACCCAAAGGGATATCGCCGGGAAATAAAGGTGATAACAGGCCCCCCCGCTCCATGTAACTGCGGCAGAGGCCGCAACCCAGCCGAACTTAGGAAAAAACGGCCACAAGGACCAAGACTTGGCAGCAAACAAATCTGTAAGGTAACAGGCAGCGCCTGATCCTGTCCTCAGTCCACAGGACAGATAAAAAAAGCACTGGTTTAGGGGCGGGCGTCCCTTTATAGGGGGTGGGTTAATTGTTTAATTGTCTTGGTAGCAATTTTAATCAATAAAAATTCCACCTGTACTACCAGTTTCACAGGGGAGAACTCCCCACTTGTGCTGCTGGTTAGGACGTAAGGGAACTCAGAGCATTTCTGAGTGCATGTGAAACAAAGCTGATACCAGTAAACAAACAAGTGCAATTTTATTATGTGCTGCATTACGTTAAGATATGGGGTCATTGATTTTTTGTGCACAAAGGTGTCCGTAGCCTCTAATTTTAAAAAGGCGAATTTCCCAGGACATGGAAAGGAAGCAACTATTGTCACATAATGACACTATGTGACCTAGTTTTTTTTTTTTGCCTTCCTCTGGATCAAGTTGCAGGATAACGGGCTGAACTGGATGGACAGATGTCTTTTTTCAGCCTTATAAATTATGTTAGTATATTACTATGTTTTCTGCTTTACTGGAGAGTGCTGTATGGATTTATTTTTAACAAAAGCAATTAGCTATGAATCTTGGTGCCCACTTTTTCTGCAACTGCTGCTGCAACCCTCTCCACTCTGCCATGGGGCCACTACTTGAATCTTGTTTGCACAGTTATGTACAGGGCAATAAATTAGACCTGAAGGTAACAGTGACCTGTAATACTGAAGCACAGTAAATCTATAGCTAACAGAAGGGATTGAAAAGCATGTGTTTGGACAGCCACAACATGTATTAAAAACATTTGACGACTACTTTTTTGGTGCTGCCTCCTTTTTTTTTATTTTGTTCCACTAAGGAGCCATTTGGACACAGGGCCTGCAGAGGCACGCACCAGTGTTTCTTAAATTTACTGAAGGGTGTTGTATGCATTTCTTTTTGTTTAACAGAAGGGATTAGTTTATGAATCTTGGTGCACACTGCTACTGCTGCCACCCTCCCCACTCTGTCTGGTGGCCACTGCTTGAATATTGGTGCACTGCAGTTATGTAAATGGCGATGAATCTGAGTGTGTAGCAGAGTCTGTATTTCAATAGTCTCCTATGCTCTCCCTCCAATCTCCCTGCAGTTTAACTTCCAAGTCTTCACACTGAGATTGGGCCACTAAGAAGGATGAATGATTAGGAAGATTGTCCTGGGTATACCTGATTTATCGCGGTTTGTGAACAAATTGAATTTCATGTCAAAATTTAATTTTTCAAAACTTCGCTCATCTCTAATTATACGGAGAACTACAGCGACATTGCCATTACTCCTAGATGCTCAGCTCTCTCTACAACTACTGCATCCTCTCCAGTTTGATTGACAAGGCCAGGCAGTGTAAACGTCATCATGCTTGGACTTTGTGCAAAATACAACTTGTCCCAAAAGAATAAACAAGTTCTCAAAAAAACAACTTATTGCTCTGGGCAGGCAGGGAGTGAACATCGAAAAAAAAAAAAAAAAAAACACTAAAATGGAAATCGCTGAGGGCTGAAGGGGTTAATTAAGTGGATTTTTATTTTTGTCTTTCTGGCTTCTTTTAAAAAGTATAGCCTTTTTCAGGAGTTTTTTGCATCATCTTCTCTATAGGGGAAAAATGCTATGAATAAACCACTTGTGGCAAAACACACTGTGTGCAATACATGCTAGAAAAAACACCACAATGACAGAAAAAATCAAGTGGTTATTCTGACTTTTTTTTCTGATAAAAAAAAAAAAAAAAAAAAATGCCAAATACATGTGTGTAGGGACCCTAAAAGCTTGAATCGTGTCATTTTTTAACGTGATTTATTTTCATAGAACTACTGACTTTATAATAAATTGCTTATCTTCATATTGCTACTATGAACTATACTATAAGATTTATCAAAGACCATGTCCATAACGTCATAATATTTAATTCAGTCTTAAACAACTTTAAAGGGTTAAAATGAGTTAACGTTCAAAATGAAATTCTAATGGCATCTATTAGCGACAAGCAGGGCCAGTGTCCTCTATTTTCAGAAATCAATTAGATTTCAAGTGTAAGAATGAATTACCCATTTCTTCTGCCTCTAATGGTTCTTCCTTTCTGTGCTTTTAGATTAAGGCAAGATAAAAGTGAATTAATGGTTCCTATTATTGGCTAGTCACATAACACTGGGAAGCCAGCATATCAGATAGATTTTATCTACATAAGAGTTTCTATTTTAGTATTCTGTAGCAGAATAAGTACTATTTTATTTTGTACAGCTTTATTGCAAGAGAATGGTTATGAACATAACCATAGCAAATAATGAGTGACAGAGGATGCTAATATTGCTATCAGTGACAATCCAAATTTTAGCATTGGCAATACAAAGCTTCTGTAAATAAGCCAAGAAATGATTGTAGATACATTGTAGATACAGCACACCGTCTAGTCTTCTTAAAGATCCCTGTATGAAAATTGCAATTCTGAAACAATTGATGTAATCATCATTTTAACAAAACATCATGCATTCAACTTCAGTTATTATATACTGTAGGATTCAAATTATTTGCCCTGAGGTGCTCCACATGACCTCCAGATTTGTTCAGTAATTTTGTGGGTTTTGTATATTTGAAAGTCATTTTCTGTAAATTTCTGTGATTACCACTTGGAACCGAACCTGAGTTCGGGAAATGTTTTTTTACAGTACAAATCAGTTTATGAAGTTTTTGCGTGAAGCAAGAACTTCGGCTCATCTGAGCCAATACAATTGGGGATGAGCGAACCAAATTTTGGGGTGTTCGTGACACGGACCCGAACCCGAACATTTACGTAAAAGTTTGGGTTCGGATTCGGTGTTTGGCGCTTTTTGAAAGGCTGCAAAGCCTTGCTCCAAGAGGCCATCACAGCCATGCCTACTATTGGCATGGCTGTGATTGGCCAGTGCAGCATGTGACCCAGCCTCTATTTAAGCTGGAGTCACGTAGCGCCGCACGTCACTCTGCTCTGATCAGTGTAGGGAGAGGATGCAGCTGCTGTTAGGGCTAGATTAGGCAGGGATTAACTCAGCAAAAACACTTAATGAAGTGATCGATCTACAGCTGTGAATCATTCAACTTCTGCTAGTTAAATGCTCACTGTTTTTAGGCTGCCCAGAGCGTTTTTCTGTCACTTTTTTCTGGGGTTATCGGCGGCCATTTTGTGTCTTGTGGTGCGCCAGCACAAGCTGCCACCAAGTCCATTAAACCATCAATAGTAGTTTGTTTGTTTTTTTGCTATATCCTACATCAGGGGCTTGGCTGTGCTTATTGTCACCCCTAGAAACTCAGAATAGAATTTTCTATATTTTATTGAGGGGTGAAATTCACTTGCAAAAATAGCAATCCCCTAAATCTGGTGTTCCAGCTGTGGCTAGCCAAGTGTAATACTGTCTGCTGTCTGGCAAAGGATATATATTTTTTCTGGGGTGAAATTCAATTGCAAAAATAAGAATACCCTAAATCTGGTGTTCCAGCTGTGGCTGGACAAGTTTTTTAGTGTCCGTCAAAGCATAGTTTTTGTTCTGGGTTGAAATTCAATTCCCAAAATGGCAATACCCTAAATCAGTGGTTTCTGCTGTTGCAGGCCAAGTTTAAATCTGTCCGTAAAAGGGTATATTACACAAACTGTTAAATTACAATTGCTGAAAGCATAAGCCTTTAAATTTGCACGCACTATTGTGCATCTCACATAGTGTATTTCTGTCCGTAAAAGGGTATATTACATTCAAGGTGCAAATTCAAGTGCTGATAGGGTCATCCTCAATAACTTCACACGCTACCGTGCATCTCCAAGTGTAATTCTGTCCGTAAAAGGATACCTTTCATCCAGGGCCTAAATACTAGGCCTACAATTTATATTCAGCTAAATCTGTGGTTTAAATCTGTGGCTATTAGTGTAATACGGTACTTAAATAGATAGCCAGATAGTGTTAGGTGCCTGTAAAAAAAAGGCCTGAATTTGAATTCAATACATTGGGCCAAATAATTTTTTTCTTATTTTCTTATTGTGGTGAACGGTAACAATGAGGAAAACATCTAGTAAAGGACATGGTCGTGGTGGTGTTAGTGGACCATCTGGTGCTGGGAGAGGACGTGGCCGTTCTGCCACAGCCACTCGTCTTAGTGAACCAACTACCTCAGGTCCCAGTAGCCGCCAGAATTTACAGCGATATTTGGTGGGGCCCAATGCCGTTCTAAGGATGGTAAGGCCTGAGCAGGTACAGGAATTAGTCAATTGGGTGGCCGACAGTGGATACAGCACGTTCACATTATCTCCCACCGAGTCTTCTGCAGAAAGCACACAGATGGGGCCTGAAAACCAAGCCCATCAGTCTGTCACATCACCCCCATGGATATCAGGGAAACTGTCTGAGCCTCAAGTTATGCAGCAGTCTCTTATGCTGTTTGAAGACTCTGCTGGCAGGGTTTCCCAAGTGCATCCACCTAGCCCTTCCCCAGCGGTGGAAGACATAGAATGCACTGACGCACAACCACTTATGTTTCCTGATGATGAGGACATGAGAATACCACCTCAGCACGTCTATGATGATGACGAAACACAGGTGCCAACTGCTGCGTCTTTCTGCAGTGTGCAGACTGAACAGGAGGTAGGGGAGGAAGACTGGGTGGAAGACGATGCAGGGGACGATGAGGTCCTAGACCCCACATGGAATGAAGGTCGTGCCACTGACTTTCAGAGTTCAGAGGAAGAGGCAGTGGTGAAACCGAGCCAACAGCGTAGCAAAAGAGGGAGCAGTGAGCAAAAGCAGAACACCTGCCGCCAAGAGAGTTCGCCTGCTACTGGCCACCGCCACCTGAGACTGAGCACCCCAAAGGCAGCTTCAAGAAGTTCCCTGGCGTGGCAGTTCTTCAAACAATGTGCTGACGACAAGACCCGAGTGGTTTGCACGCTGTGCCATCAGAGCCTGAAGCGAGGCATTAACGTTCTGAACCTTAGCACAACCTGCATGATCAGGCATCTGCATGCAAAGCATGAACTGCAGTGGAGTAAACACCTTAAAAACAAGGAACTCACTCAGGCTCCCCCTGCTACCTCTTCTGCTGCTGCCGCCTCGACCTCTTCCTCCGCCTCTGGAGGAACCTTGGCACCTGCCGCCCAGCAAACAGAGGATGTACCACCAACACCACCACCTCCGTCGCCAAGCATCTCAACCATGTCACACGGCAGCGTTCAGCTCTCCATCTCACAAACATTTGAGAGAAAGCGTAAATTCCCACCTAGCCACCCTCGATCCCTGGCCCTGAATGCCAGCATTTCTAAACTACTGGCCTATGAAATGCTGTCATTCAGGCTGGTGGTTGTGGTTCACTGCGGGCATCCTCCACCGTATGCATTTTTGCTGGGGATCGCCATTAGCAACGGGCCACAAGTGCAGGATTTGCTCCCCTATATATATGCACGACTGCATGTGGGTTTGAGCACCTCCTGCTAATACCACGCTAGTCTTTTCAGTTTGTATATATAGAGATTTCTGGAGGTGTATAAACTCCAATTTAAATGTGCCTGTTTTTCATCTACAGGCCACATTTAGGTGCACTTGTGAGGCCTGGGACATATCAGCCAGTCTTGAGTGGGACTCGCAGACTCCTCCCTCCTCCCATTGCAAGCATGGTTACATGCTGGAGATAACTGGTGAGTTGTTTGTGAGTCAGCTTCATGCTCCTGTAATTTGCCCACTGGCTCCTGGTATTGCCCATACGGCCCAGTTAGGAGAGTGTTAGGTCCCGGGCTACTTGAGAAACCTTAGCGTGGTGCCCGGGCTTAGACATGTTCTACACCGTAGGACATGTTGACTAATCTCTCAATTTTAAAATCAGTTTGAGGGTTTAGTAAGACCGCAGAGTGTACCTGTCTTTGCTATTTTGTTATATCATTCAGGCTGGTGGACACAGACAGCTTCAAACAGCTCATGTCGCTTGCTGTCCCACAGTATGTTGTTCCCAGCTGCCACTACTTCTCCAAGAGAGCCGTGCATTCCCTGCACAACCAAGTATCCGATAAAATCAAGTGTGCACTGCACAACGCCATCTGTGGCAAGGTCCACCTAACCACAGATACGTGGACCAGTAAACACGGCCAGGGACGCTATATCTCCCTAACTGCACACTGGGTAAATATAGTGGCGGCTGGGCCCCAGGCGGAGAGCTGTTTGGCGCACGTCCTTCCGCCACCAAGGATCGCAGGGCAACATTCTTTGCCTCCTGTTGCCTCCCCCTCCTACTCGGCTTCCTCCTCCTCTTCTTCCACCTGCTCATCCAGTCAGCCACACACCTTCACCACCAACTTCAGCACAGCCCGGGGTAAACGTCAGCAGGCCATTCTGAAACTCATATGTTTGGGGGACAGGCCCCACACCGCACAGGAGTTGTGGCGGGGTATAGAACAACAGACCGACGAGTGGTTGCTGCCGGTGAGCCTCAAGCCCAGCCTGGTGGTGTGCGATAATGGGCGAAATCTCGTTGCAGCTCTGGGACTAGCTGGTTTGACGCACATCCCTTGCCTGGCGCATGTGCTGAATTTGGTGGTGCAGAAGTTCATTCACAACTACCCCGACATGTCAGAGCTGCTGCATAAAGTGCGGGCCATCTGTGCGCACTTCCGGCGTTCACATCCTGCCGCTGCTCGCCTGTCTGCGCTACAGCGGAACTTCGGCCTTCCCGCTCACCGCCTCATATGCGACGTGCCCACCAGGTGGAACTCCACCTTGCATATGCTGGACAGACTGTGCGAGCAGCAGCAGGCCATAGTGGAGTTTCAGCTGCAGTACGCACGGGTCAGTCGCACTGCGCAACAGCACCACTTCACCACCAATGACTGGGCCTCCATGCGAGACCTGTGTGCCCTGTTGCGCTGTTTCGAGTACTCCACCAACATGGCCAGTGGCGATGACGCCATTATCAGCGTTACAATACCACTTCTATGTCTCCTTGACAAAACACTTAGGGCGATGATGGAAGAGGAGGTGGCCCAGGAGGAGGAGGAGGAGGAGGAGGAGGAAGAGGGGTTATTATTAGCACTTTCAGGCCAGTCTCTTCGAAGTGACTCAGAGGGAGGTTTTTTGCAACAGCAGAGGCGAGGTAGGTAGAAATGTGGCCAGACACGGCCCACTACTGGAGGACGAGGAGGACGAAGATGAGGAGGAGGTAGAGGAGGATGAGGATGAAGCATGTTCACAGCGGGGTGGCACCCAACGCAGCTCGGGCCCATGACTGGTGCGTGGCTGAGGGGAAACGCAGGACAATGACGATACTCCTCCCACAGAGGACAGCTTGTCCTTACCTCTGGGCAGCCTGGCACACATGAGCGACTACATGCTGCAGTGCCTGCGCAACGACAGCAGAGTTGCCCACATTTTAACGTGTGCGGACTACTGGGTTGCCCCCCTGCTGGATTCCCGGTACAAAGACAATGTGCCCATCTTACTTCCTGCACTGGAGCGTGATAGGAAGATGCGCGAATACAAGCGCACATTGGTAGACGCGCTACTGAGAGCATTCTCAAATGTCACAGGGGAACAAGTGTAAGCCCAAGGCGAAGGCAGAGGAGGAGCAAGAGGTCGCCAACGCAGCCGTGTCAGGGCCAGCTCGTCTGAGGGCAGGGTTAGCATGGCAGAGATGTGGAAAAGTTTTGTCACCACGCCACAGCTAACTGCACCACCACCTGATACGGAACGTGTTAGCAGGAGGCAACATTTTACTAACATGGTGGAACAGTACGTGTGCACACCCCTCCATGTACTGACTGATGGTTCGGCCCCATTCAACTTCTGGGTCTCCAAATTGTCCACGTGGCCAGAGCTAGCCTTTTCTGCCTTGGAGGTGCTGGCCTGCCCGGCGGCCAGCGTTTTGTCTGAACGTGTATTCAGCACGGCAGGGGGCGTCATTACAGACAAACGCAGCCGGCCTGTCTACAGCCAATGTGGACAAGCTGACGTTCATAAAAATGAACCAAGCATGGATCCCACAGGACCTGTCCATCCCTTGTGCAGATTAGACATTTATAACTACCTCCCCTTAACCATATATTATTGTACTCCAGGGCACTTCCTCATTCAATCCTTTTTTTATTTTCATTTTACCATTATATTGCGGGGCAACCCAAAGTTGAATGAACCTCTCCTCTGTCTGGGTGCCGGGGCCTAAAAATATCTGACGGTGGCCTGTTCCAGTTTTGGGTGACATGAAGCATGATTCTCTGCTATGCCATGAAGCCTGATTCTCTGCTATGGGACCTCTCTCCTCTGTCTGGGTGCCGGGGCCTAAATATCTGACAATGGCCTGTTCCAGTGGTGGGTGACATGAAGCCTGATTCTCTGCCATGAGACCTCTCTCCAATTGATATTGGTTAATTTTAATTTATTTTATTTTTATTTTAATTCATTTCCCTATCCACATTTGTTTGCAGGGGATTTACCTACATTTTGCTGCCTTTTGCAGCCCTCTAGCCTTTTCCTGGGCTATTTTACAGCCTTTTTAGTGCCGAAAAGTTCGGGTCCCCATTGACAATGTGGTTCGGGTTCGGGGCGAAGTTCGGGTCGAGTTCGGATCCCGAACCCGAACATTTCCGGGAAGTTCGGCCGAACTTCTCGAACCCAAACATCCAGGTGTTCGCTCAACTCTAGTTATATACAGTAATTCAGCATAGATTTATTTCTATTTGGGTCAAATTTCACTAGTTTTTGTCACATCTGTGTCTGCGTTTAGGCCGCAACCATATATACAGTAGTTCAGCAGAGAATAATTTCTATTTGGGACAAATTTCAATACTTTTGGGCACATCTGTGTCTGCGTTTAGGCCAAAAACATATATACGGATGGAGTAGAGTTAACACTCCTGTTTTCTGAGATTTATGAGTTGTGTTACCTAATCTAAGCAAACACCTTCAATTGCTTTTCAATGGCTTTTGTCTCAAGATAATGCGATGAGTTAAGAAATTTGAGTTAAGAGCTGGAGTGCTAACCCTGCTACATCTGTACAGTAGTTAAACACAGAATTTCATTATTTTGAGTCTCATGTGTGTGTAAATTTAGTCCGCAACCATATATACAGTAATTCCACAGAGAATTATTTCTATTTGGGACAAATTTAACAGTTTTGTGCCAAATATACTGTCCATGTACTGTGGATTCATGTGACAAATACTCTATCACATTTGAAAAGAGTGTCTGTTGCGCCAATCTAAATAATCTGTGCATAATCTAGTGTCCATATTCTGTTAATTACTGGGGCATATACTGAGTCAAATTTAAAATGTGTGTGTCTAGCGACAAAATAAATAATCTGTTCAAAATCTAGTGTCCATAGCGCGTGGCTCTCTGTTTCAAATACAGTACCACATGTGAAAACATTGTATTTTTTTGAGAAGTAAAATATTTGTGCCACATCTACTGTGTGTGCATTTCATACATATTACTAACATATACTGTATTTCATTCACAGATAGTGTATGGAAGTCTGTGACATTATCAGAGCTACATCCCCTGTGTAAAGTGTGCACATCCAAAATACCTGTTTTGATTGATTGGCGCATACACGTACATATTGTAATGACCGACGTCATGCACAGGGAGGATAAAAGGGAAAGCCCTGCCCAAGGGAGAGGGAAAGGTGGTGACCCCTAACTCACCTTGCGGCTGGCACTTGACTGCCCTGACGTCCTTAGACGGGTTCCTCACCCATGCGGCGATCACGTGCCTAAACCCTGGCTTTCCCTAAAATGAGCCCTAGATAGTGAACGGGCCGGTGGGATCGCTAGTCCGCACCACTATCACTAAGAGGGAAACACCAGGGAGAGGAGAGACAAAACAGACAAACACATACACCCAGGTGGGCGATCACAATAGACCACAAAGGTCCAACAGGGATCCGGAGGGTAGCGTTCTGGACCAACTACCAGAGAACGCAGCAACACAGCTCCAGAAGGTCAGAATAGATGTCCAGGCAGGAAGTACTATCTCTGGCAACCAGAGAAGTGTGAGAGAGGAATATAAGGAGGTTTGGGAGTGCTGGACAAGGAACAGCTGAGGAGAAGGAGCTATTGATCCCTGAGTGAGCCAAAAGGGTTTGCAAAGCAAACCCAGAAAGCTACCATAAGGAAAACAGCCCTATCTTAAATAGAGCGTGCAGCCAACCGCTGCGACTTCCTGACCCCGGGTATAACGGAGTCAGGCGTGGTTCTCGATACCCTCGTGACACATATCCTACAATACTGTAGGTGTTAGATACTTTTAAGCATATATACCATTTCATATTAAGAAGGCGGCCAATATGGGACGTGGAAGTGGCCGTGATGCTAATGGTTCACGCAGAGGCTGTGGCCCTGGGCTCAATGAAACTGAGTAAAATAATGTAGATGAGGGCCTCCAGGTGCGCTAACCCTCTAAAACAGTGAAGGCGATGGCGAACCTTTTAGAGACTGATTGCCAAAACTGCAACCACAAACACACCTATTTATCGCAAAGTGCCCACACGATCATTTACCCTGAATACTGCAGTCCAATATAGTATATCTTCCATGTTTCTTATTATTTAGCTATAGTGGCTTGCCTACAGTCAATGTGCTGGCTGTGCCATTCATGGCGTACCCGACGCTGATGAATGGCAGGAAAACTGTAAGGCATATTGGTGCACCATAGACTTTTTCAAGAGTAAGGCTCTGAGTGTCGCCCCTGGCACCTGTGCAAGGGTTTTTCTGACCCTATAAAACATTATGAGTGAGGACAGCCTAAAAAGCATGTTGATATGATGGAGGAGGAGAAGTACGAGAAAAGGAAGATGTCACGACCCATGGTCATGGTCGTGACTTTGGAACCGCATGCAGTTGCCTGCGGTCTTGTCTTGTTGTCAATCACAGGTTGAGGGCTGTAGTATGTTGCCTCACCTGTGGTTGCCGCTGGCAACATATTGTATGTGGCAGTTTAGCAGCCTGAGCTGGTGCTAGGCAGCTTGCTGTAAAGTGCATGCGGTTACACCTGGTTGGGTGTGTGTGTGTATGTATGCACTTTGTATGTCTGTTTGTTGTGCACGAGGTTGTTTGTGTGCACTGTGACACCTCCCTTCACTTGTGGTTGTCCGCGGCAACGTCTGGTGTGTGCATGTGGTGGCAGTGTCTCGGCCTGCTGGCTGTTCCTCAGGACATGATTGCCACGCATGCCATTGCCGGCGGTAACAGGTGTGTGTGTTTGTGTGCCCTTTCTCCCTTTAAGTTGCTGTCTTCCCTTCCCTGGTTGTGAAGGGTTAATTCCCTTCTCTGTGTGAACACTGGGTGTGTCTGTGTGGGTGTGGCTACTTTGGGCTATAAAGCCTCAGTTGAGACCTGATGTCTGAGGGGTACTCCAGCCTTGTTTGTAAGCTGGAGGCACCCTCCTTGTATTTACCATCTGCCAGTGAGGGCCACCCTTGTGGTCATAAACTTATGTTAGACATTATTGTTCTTTTATATTATATGTCTAGTGGTGTCTTTATGTTTATTGCAGCGTATGGTTCCTGTGTGATGTTTGGTGTGTGCTGTGTCCGTCTATGTTGTTGTGGACTGCAGCACTTGTGCACGGGTTCCAGGCTGTGTGTCTGTGGCAGGTAGGTGTGATACTAGTTTCAACTACCTGCCATTGCCATATGTCTGTATATGTTCCCCTTTTCGGTTGAGGGTTTCCCCCATCCCCAGCCGTGACAGAAGATTGAACCATATAACCTTTTTGGTGGTGGCAGAGGTGCATGTGAATACAGTGTATTCAGTACTTTACAAATAACACATTTAAAGTGCATTGTTGTTCACCCGCTTTCCTCTGGTGGAGTAGAGAAGGTAGGGGCAATCCAGGCCTTGTTCTTTTTTTTTAAGTTGACAGACGGATGCGCTTATCAGGTATTATGCCCCCAGCAACACTATATACCCGCTCTGACAAAATGCTGGCGGCAGGGCATCCCAACACCTCTGAGGCATAGAGTGCAAGTTTGGGCCACGTGTCCAGCTTGGACACCCAATAGTTGTAAGGCACAGAGGGATCACCGACAACTCTGACACGGTCCGCTACTCCTTCACAATCTTCCACAATGTTTCCCTCCTTGTGACACTAGGCCGCGCATCAGGGTGAGGGTGCTGGCGGGGTGTCATGAAACTGTCCAAGGCCTTGGAGAGTGTTGTCCTGCCTCTGTTGGAACTGCAGTGTGTCCCCCTCATCTTCCCTCCTGGGTTGGCCAAGGAACTACGTACTCTGCCACCAACGTTGTCAGCTGTAAATATTTCTGCAATGACATTCTGTTCTGTTATTATTATAGTTTTTTGTTTGTATTATAGTTGGTATTATAATTGTTATTATGGTTGTAAAATATGTTATGGTTATTTGAGTTCTTAAAAAGTTTATGCCATTGGTTTAACTCCACTCTTGTTTGTTAGGTTTTTAGTTATATTAGTGCAGGGATGGCCAACCTGCGGCTCTCCAGATGTTGCAAAACTACAACTCCCAGCATGCAAAGACTGCCTACAGCTATCAGCCTACAGCAGGGCATGGTGGGAATTGTAGTTTTACAACAGCTGGAGAGCCACAGGTTGGCCAGCCCTGTATTAGTGTATAAGTTTGGGATGGTTGTTGTGCATGTTACATATAATTGCTGTATGATTGCCATGTGTGTGAGCTTACTGAGCTACAAAGCTACCAACAACTTATGGCCATTATCAGACACAACCAACCTGGTCCCTTATACCCTGCCCCAGCTCTGCGGCGGTGTGCTTTGTCACCCAAGCAAATTAATTTCAGCAAGGCCTGTTGCCGCTTCCCCATGAGAATTCAGTGGAGGTGAAGGAGAAGAAGGGGTGTTGCTGCCACTAATGTAGGTGGTGGCAGAAATCCTGACGGCAGTAGTGCCCTTTCAATCATTGGCGTCGGTGGCACCTGTGCCATCCCAGGGTCCGACTCGCTAACGGCCTACACAAGGTTCACACAGTGTGCCGTAATGGAAATGTAGCGTCCCTGGCCAAAAGCACTTGTCCATGTGTCTGTTGTTTAGTGGACCTTCCCAATAACTGCGTTGGTCAGGGCACGGGTGATGTTATGGGACACACACACAATTGCTGGTGTAATGCAGGGACAGAACCCTGTGAAAAATAGCAGCTGCTGGGGACTGAGTAACGAAGGACAGCAGCCGCCATGAGGCTGAGGAAAGTCTCAGTGTCCACAGGCCTAGATGGTAATATTTCCATGCCTACAAATTTTGAAAGGTGTGCATTTAGTGCTATAGCCTGTGGGTGGTGGGGTATTGGCACTTACGATCAAAGGCCTGGGGACATCTGTATGCTGTGCTTGGACACAAAAAGGGGTGTGCTAGCAGATGGTGCTTGCGAAGGCCCAGCTGCAGGGCGGGAGTTATCCAGGCATGCGTCTAGGACAGAGGATTGGCCAGCACGTAACACAGGGGAGGAAGAGGAGGCAGTGGTGTGACCCACAGACATTTATTTTGGACCCAGGGGTTCGGCCCACCAATTAGGGTGCTGTGATGCCATGTGGCGGATCATACTGGTGGGGTTAAGGTTGCTACTATTCCAACCCCTACTCATTTAGCCTCCAGTGTACAATCTTCCCACATTATGTTCCCGTGTTTCAGTGTTTATTGTTATGTTTTTAGTTAGTTTAATAATAGGTTGTAAAATATGTTAGGGTTATTGTTATTTATGAAATGTTGAGTTCTTATTTAGGTATAGCACAGTTACAGTTAGCAAATTCCAATTCTTTTATTGTCCCACCTTCCTCAATAAAGCCCCAGACTACGGAACACCTACCCCTTGCCAAGGG
Organism: Bufo bufo; assembly: GCF_905171765.1. NCBI lineage: Eukaryota > Metazoa > Chordata > Amphibia > Anura > Bufonidae > Bufo > Bufo bufo. Next base: position 263,564,753 of record NC_053393.1, read on the forward strand.
AGATTTGCACAAGGGGGAACAGTTGCGGGCCTGTTTATTGTGGACCGCCTTCTCCCTTTTGCCACCACACAGCCTCTTCCAGCCTGTTGCAGTGCTGTAGATCCCTCCCCCTCTGTCCCGCTGTCCTCGCTTGGCTTTCCACCTCCCCAGGTTGGGTCAGTGATGTCATCGTCCCCCCATCTCCAAATCCACTTCCTCACTCTGGTCATCCTCCTGACTTGTGTTGACCTAACAAGACCCTACTTATTGACCACTGTGTCTCATCCCCATCAGCCACCAAGTGAAACACTAATTGCTATTCCCCCCCATAATTTTCTTCTGACTTTGGTGGCTTAAGAGTTTAGGGATCAGTGCATAAGATATCCTCATGTCCCTCTTCAGGGAGGGTCAGCTCAACTGCAGGCCCTCAACTACAATTTTTTGGAGGGTCAGCTGACATTGGTATATTTTCTATGTATAATGTGGTAAGGCTACACAAAAGTGTCAGACCATAGAGCAGTGGTGCTCACAGCTGATATAGACTCACCCACTATACTAAATAAAAAATGGTATATAGGAGGCTGGGCACTCACTAGTACTTGTAACCACACAAAAATGTACAATAAAGAATACAAATAAAAAACCATACAATAAAATAAATGGCAAATCAATAAAATCGATACCATACAGTAAAATCGATACCATACGATAAAAAACATAACATTTTGTTAGAAAAATCGTCCTGGGCTGAAAAAGTACTCTAAATAGTCTCTTTTCCTATGGTATGAGGACCAAACTCATGACACATGTGCGGCGTCCTGCTACACAGGCCCAAAGAAACGTGTTCAAAGTCAATAGTTAACCACAGCGATCTTGCAGGGATATAGATATGTCGTATATAGCCGTTAGTCCTGAGACACTAGTGATGTAATGGTAATGTATACACTTATGTGTCCACGATTTCACCCTTCGATTATACCGCACTAATTCACATCACACGCTGACCTGCAGACATGTATCGATGTCTGATAGACCTTGAGACTGACGTCCTCACATGGGTGTGCGGGTGGTTCACTTTTTCACGGCTTATGGCTTGTAGTTGGTAATGACCCTGTATTCGTTCCTTAGTAGAAAATCGCGTGGCGGTGCTGTGGTGCCAAAAGTAATATAAGATCCAATATTGTGGCTCGAAGTCCTCCTTGCTCTAGATTGGGGGGCAGTGGTACCAAACGCGTTTCGGGACTGTGTGTCGTCCCTTCCTCAGTGGTTATTCATCCCCATTTTACCCCATATTTATATGGAATTCTGTCATCTCCAAAATCTGGTATTGATTCAAAACCTGGCATGGATTCGCCATGAAAAAGGTATAAAATCTTAATACAAGCAAACAAATGTGGATAGGGAAATGACTTTAAATAACATAAAATACATAAAAATAATAATCTTGATCTAGGGGGACGAGCTCCATATGGAGTAGGAGGTTGAGGAGGCGGTGGATGTGGCGGTGTAGGTGGAAGTGGTGTTGGAGGAGGAGGTAGTCTACACTGCTTTTTGGTTTAAAATTTATTTTAATTTTTTTAAATTAGGGTACACCCCAAAACATTGGGAAAATAACCCTCCAGTCGTGCTAAACACACGTTCAGACAATACACTGGCTGCAGGGCAGGCCAGCACCTCCAAGGGGTAAAGGGCAAGCTCAGGCCATGTGCCCAATTTGGAGACCCAGAAGTTGCAGGGGCTGACCCCTGTCAGTCAGTTCGTGTAGCCGTGTGCATACTTGCTGCCCCACCATGTCTCACGTCCCGTGATGTTCACGATCTAATTTGATATCTGCGCTATCAACTTTCGATGTTCTTTTATGCGCCTACCATGGTGATCACGGGTGACAGGGAATCAGGGTTCCAGGGCGGAGAGGGAGCGTTAGAAAAAGAGACCAAATTTAAAGGACATAAATTTATAAAAAAACAATTGGGATCGAGCAGAAATGTGGGAAAAGCTATTGAGGTGCAAATGTGGTACAAATTACAGAAGCCTAAATGTGGGCCAAAAGAGTCAAGTGGAAATGTAGGAAAAGCTATTAAGGCGCAAATGTTGTACAAATTACAGAAGCCCAAATGTGGCAATATAACAAAACAATAACAAACACAGGTGCACTCTGCAGTAATACTAAATCCTCAAACTGATTTTAAAATTGAGAGATTAGTCAACATGTCCTACGGTGTAGAACATGTCTAAGCCCGGACACCGCGACAAGGTTTCTCAAGTAGCCCGGGACCCTACACTCTCCTACCTGAGCCGTATGGGCGATACCAGGAGCCAGTGGGCAAATTACAGGAGCATAAGGCCGACTCACAAACAACTCACCAGTTACCTCCAGCATGTGGCCATGCTTGCAATGGGAGGAGGGAGGAGTCTGTGAGTCCCACTCAAGACTTACTGATATGACATTTAGGTGCACCTGTGAGGCCTGGGACATATCAGCAAGTCTTGAGTGGGACTCAGACTCCTCCCTCCTCCCATTGCAAGCATGGCCACATGCTGGAGGTAACTGGTGAGTTGTTTGTGAGTCGGCCTTATGCTCCTGTAATTTGCCCACTGGCTCCTGGTATCGCCCATACGGCTCAGGTAGGAGAGTGTAGGGTCCCGGGCTACTTGAGAAACCTTGTCGCGGTGTCCGGGCTTAGACATGTTCTACACCGTAGGACATGTTGACTAATCTCTCAATTTTAAAATCAGTTTGAGGATTTAGTATTACTGCAGAGTGCACCTGTGTTTGTTATTGTTTTATTATATTGTTATATTAATTATTACATCCGCACTTGTTACCTTGTGTAGGATGTCTATTGTGGTACTTGTGGTTCGCCGCGGGCATCCTCCATTGTATGCATTTTGCTGGGGATTGCCATTAGCAACGGGCCACAAGTGCAGGATTTGCTCCCCTATATATATGGACAACTGCATGTGGGTTTGAAGCACCTCCTGCTAATGCCAACCTGTCTTCTTAGTTTGTAAGCCCAAATGTGGGCCAAATCTATTGAGGTGAAAATGTTGGCCGAAAGAGTATAGCGGAAATGTGGGACAAATTATTGAAGTGCAAATGTGGTACAACTTATTTAAGTTTAAGCATTGAATCAAAGGAGGTGGCGCGCATCATTTAAAGAATCATTTCAGAAATTTTATTCCCTGTCACCTATGCAGAGCAGGGGTTTATTCACGTCTAAAATTGTATAATGTCAACCCAAGAATGTAACCGAAAAATACAGAAATTTATTAACCCATCTACTTGGTAGAGCAAGGGTCTATGACAGAAAACGATTGTTTATTGTCACCCAAAAATGTAAAATAATAATTATTGAAATTTATTAAGCTGTCAACTAAGTAGAGGAGGGGTATATTACACCCAAAAATTGGTGAATTTGAACGCAAAAATGTAACTGACAGATGTTATTTTATTTTTTTACCAGTCGACTAGGTATAGCAGTGGTACATCACACCAAGAAATTGCTGAATTTTACTATAAAATGTAACTGCCAATTTTTTTATTTTTACCGGTCTACTAGGTATAGCAGTGGTACTTCACACCCAAAAAATAGTGAATTTCACCATAAAATGTAAGAGACCAATTTTTTTTTTATTGTTTAACCTGTCTACTAGGTATAACAGTGGTACTTCACACCCAAAAATTGTTGCATTTCAACTGCAAATGTAACTGACAAATATATTTTGTCTGTTAACCGGCCTACTAAGTATAGCAGTGGTACTATACACCCAAAAATTGGTAAATTTCACCAGAAAATGTTAATGATAATTTATTTTAATTTTTTTAACCGTCATACTATTTATAGCAGTGGCACTATACACCCAAAAATTGGTGAATTTCACCCGAAAATGTAAATGACAAAGTAAAATGGATTTACGAGGTGGAGTTCCATATGGAGTAGGAGTTTGAGGAGGCGATGGACGTAGCGGAGTAGGTGGAATCGGTGGTGGAGGAGGAAGAGATAGCCAACACAGTTTTTGGTTTTAATTAAATTTTTTAAAATTAAGGTACACTCCAAAAGAGTGTGAAATATCCAAAATACAAACATGAGCAATTGCGCTGCAGTATAACAATGGCTGGTTAGTGCCAGTATACATGTCTATTCTGCACAAGGTAAAGACAAGTCCTGAGGGATCCATACCTGGTTCATTTTAATGAACGTGAGCTTGTCCACATTGGCTGTGATTGTCTGTGATTGCCCTGCGCTTGTCTGTGATGACGCCCCCTGCCGTGCTAAACACACGTTCAGATAATACACTGGCTGCAGGGCAGGCAAGCACCTCCAAGGCGTAAAGGGCAATCTCAGGCCATGTGCCCAATTTGGAGACCCAGAAGGGGGCAGACCCGTCATTCAGTACATGTAGACGTGTGCACACATACTGCTCCACCATGTTGGTGAAATGCTGCCTCCTGCTAAGACGTTCCATATTAGCTGACAAGGCTTTTCCACATTTCGGCCATGCTAACCCTGCCTTCTGAGGTGCTGGCGGTGCCCCAGCTGCTTTGGCGACCTCTTCCTCGTCCTATGCCTTCACCTTGTGCTTCCACTGTGCCCCCGCTGTCAGGTGGGAATGCCACCAGCAGCGCGTCTACCAGCGTGCGCTTGTACTCGCACATCTTACGATCACGCTCCAGTGAGGGAATTAAGGACGGTACGTTGTCCTTGTAATGGGGATCCAGCAGCGTGGCCACCCAGTAATCAGCACAAATTAGAATGTGGGCAATGTACTGTGGGACAGCTACCGCCATAAGGCCTTTAAAACTATCCGTCTCCACAAGATGGAATGACAACATTTCAAATGCCAGTAATTTAGAAATGCTGGCATTCAGTGCTAGGGATCGCGGGTGGGTAAGGGGGTACTTCCTCTTACACTCCAGCGTTTGGGATATGGAGAGCTGAACCCTTGTGTGGGACACTGTGGAGATGCTTGGTGTCCCAGGTGTTGGTGTTGCTGGCAGATCCTCTGTTTGTGGGGGTGCCAGGTGGCACTGTCACTCCAGAGGTGGATGAAGAGGGCAAGACTGCAGCAGAAGAGGAAGCAGGAGGAACCAGAGACCTTTCTTGGTTTTTGAGGTGTCTACTCCACTGCAGCTCGTGCTTTGTACTTAAATGCCTGGTCATGCAGGTTGTGCTCAGGTTGAGAACGTTTATGCTTCGCTTCAGGCTCTGATTGCACAGCGTGCAAACCACTCATGTCTTGTCGTCAGAACATTGTCTGAAGAACTGCCACGCCAGGGAACTCCTTGGATCTGGCTTTGGTGTGCTCAGTCCCTTGCCGCGGTGGGCAGTAGCAGGCGTACTGTATAGAGGATGGCTGCTACGCTTTTGCACCCTGCTCCCTCTTCTGCTTTGCTGGTGGCTCTGTGCGACCACTGCCTCTTCCTCCGAACTAAATCGGTCACTCGCATGACCTTGATTCCATGTGGGGTCGAGGACCTCATCGTCTTCCACATCATTTTCCACCCAGTCTTTACCCCTGACTTCCTTGTCAGTCTGCACACTTTCGAAAGCCCCAGGGCTAGGTGGATGGCCCTGGGAAACCCTGCTAACAGTCATCAAAAAGCAGAAGAGACTGCTGCATGACTTGGGGCTCAGACTTCTTGGCTGATTTGCAAGGGGGTGAGGTGAAAGACTGATAGACATCGGCTGCAGGTGCCAACTGTGGTCTTTTAGCAGGAGACTGGGTGGGAGACAATGTGAAGGAACTGGATCCACTGTCAGCAACCCAATCTACAATCGCATGTACTTGTTCAGGCCTCACCATTCGTAGAGCAGCATTAGGCACGACCAAATACCGCTGCAGGTTTTGTCGCCTACTCGCACCTGAGGAAGGGGTTTCACTTGTGCGTGTAGCTGGCACAGATCGGCCACGTCCTCTCCCTGCAACAGGAGCTCCACCAGCAGCACCACGTCTCTTATTTGACGCTCTCCTCATATTTTTTGAATTTAGGATCTTGCCCTAAATGGGTGTTTAATTAATAGTAGAAAAGAACGACAGTATGTAAAGGGTGTATCTCACACGGCCTGAACCAGACTAGGCCTCAATTAAAGATTTCTTTGCACAAAATGGCTGTATTTGAAATGGCTGTATTTCAAATGCCTAATTCAAACCCCTGTATGTAGAGGTGGTATCTCAGAGGGCCTGAACCTCTGTAGGCCTGAAGTAAATATATCTTTGCACAAAAAGGCTGTATTTCAAATGCCTAATTCAAACCCCTGTATGTATAGGGGGATCACACACGCCCTGAACCAGTGTAGGCCTGAAGTAAATACACTGCTCAAAAAAATAAAGGGAACACAAAAATAACACATCCTAGATCTGCGTTAATTAAATATTCTTCTGAAATACTTTGTTCTTTTACATAGTTGAATGTGCTGACAACAAAATCACACAAAAATAAAAAAATGGAAATCAAATTTTTCAACCCATGGAGGTCTGGATTTGGAGTCACACTCAAAATTAAAGTGGAAAAACACACTACAGGCTGATCCAACTTTGATGTAATGTCCTTAAAACAAGTCAAAATGAGGCTCAGTAGTGTGTGTGGCCTCCACGTGCCTGTATGACCTCCCTACAACGCCTGTGCATGCTCCTGATGAGGTGCGGACGGTCTCCTGAGGGATCTCCTCCCAGACCTGGACTAAAGCATCTGCCAACTCCTGGACAGTCTGTGGTGCAACGTCTCGTGAGTGGATAGAGCGAGACATGATGTCCCAGATGTGCTCAATTGGATTCAGGTCTGGGGAATGGGCGGGCCAGTCCATAGCATCAATGCCTTTGTCTTGCAGGAACTGCTAACTCACTCCAGCCACATGAGGTCTAGCATTGTCTTGCATTAGGAGGAACCCAGGGGCAACCGCACCAGCATATGGTCTCACAAGGGGTCTGAGGATCTCATCTCGGTACCTAATGGCAGTCAGGCTACCTCTGGCGAGCACATGGAGGGCTGTGCGGCCCTCCAAAGAAATGCCACCCCACACCATTACTGACCCAATGCCAAACCGATCATGCTGGATGATGTTGCAGGCAGCAGAACGTTCTCCACGGCGTCTCCAGACTCTGTCACGTCTGTCACATGTGCTCAGTGTGAACCTGCTTTCATCTGTGAAGAGCACAGGGCGCCAGTGGCGAATTTGCCATTCTTGGTGTTCTCTGGCAAATGCCAAACGTCCTGCACGGGGTTGGGCTGTAAGCTCAACCCCCACGTGTGGACGTCGGGCCCTCATATCACCCTCATTGAGTCTGTTTCTGACCAGTTGAGCAGACACATGCACATTTGTGGCCTGCTGGAGGTCATTTTGCAGGGCTCTGGCAGTGCTCCTCCTGTTCCTCCTTGCACAAAGGCGGAGGTAGCAGTCCTGCTGCTGGATTGTTGCCCTCCTACTGCCTCCTCCACGTCTCCTGATGTACTGGTCTGTCTACTGGTAGCGCCTCCATGCTCTGGACACTACGCTGACAGACACAGCAAACCTTCTTGCCACAGCTCGCATTGATGTGCCATCCTGGATAAACTGTACTAGCTGAGCCACTTGTGTGGGTTGTAGACTCCGTCTCATGCTACCACTAGAGTGAAAGCACCGGCAGCATTCAAAAGTGACCAAAACATCAGCCAGGAAGCATAGGAACTGAGAAGTGGTCTGTGGTCACCACCTGCAGAACCACTCCTTTATTGGGGGTGTCTTGCTAATTGCCTATAAGTTCCACCTGTTGTCTATCCCATTTGCACAACAGCAGACATCCCATCCTGCAAAAACTCATTTCAGGGAGGTGCACTTCTCATTTCATGGAGGTTTTCTTTTTTTTTCTTTCACAAACTTTTTATTACATTTTCCAAACATATACAGTATCTGCACACTTTGCTCTATGGTGTGGAGGACTGGGCTCATTACCCTGCCCCAAATTATCATATTTATGTATATGATTAAAGGGATTCTGTCACCACCTATAAGCCCTGTTAGCTAAACATATACTCATGTCCAGGGTAGCATTCTGATTTCTAAGGTGGCCTTATAAAAGCTATTTGTGGCTTTATTCTGTGGAAAAACAGGTTTTACTAACCTGTCAATCACTGAATTAAGGTGCCCAAGCAGGGGAGGTCTGTGGATGCATGGTGCCCGGCTGCACGCATCGCCGTTCGCGCCCAGCGCCGCCTTTTACTCCTCAGTGCCGCCTCTCCCTCCCTCCCCCTCCTCCCGCTTTGAGATCCCGCGAGTGCGCACATGCTCAGCCTGATGCGCCGTTGTGGACTGCTGGCATCGGCTTCTTCTTGCATTGTGCGCACGCATCGAGAAGGGGACACTGCTACAGGTTGCCGGAAAGGTTTACTGCGAGTAAACTAGAGATGGGAAGTTCGATCTTTCACATGAATCGGTTCATTTGAATCGAATCTTCGGTTCATTCGCTGAGCTGACAAGAAGAAAGTGAACTGAAGCTTAGGTTGCTCAATGCGCATGCGCGGATGCTTCGATTCACTTGCTGACTCGCTGAGTCGCTGAGTCGGCTCTTGGTCTGAGTCAGGAAGTTTATTCTTTAAAACCCTGTGTGCAATTATCTACCCCACTGTAGGAAAAAAACAAGCATCCAGGGGGTGAATTTAACACTGGGGTAAATAATATAATTAAAATAGAGGGTTAAATGTGTAAATGTATTTAGAAAAAATACCTCTCTCTCTCAATAGTTCTATAGCTACTGAATGAGACAGAAGTAGGGATGCCTTTAACATATATCTCTCCTTGAGAAGCCAATTTGACCCTAAAGGGATAATTCAACCTGTAATCTAAACTGTGTCCTGTCACTTCTCTTATCTCTCTGCTCTGCTATCAGTAAACCTTTCCGGGATATATTGTTTCACATGCGGGCGTCAGGGAGCCGCTATCTAATAGCCGGAGACTCCCTTAACGTCCGGGAGACTTGAGATCCCTGCAACAGCATGTGAAATTGATTGTCACTCAGTGTTATTTCCTAAGTGATTTGATTTCACAGAAGTGTGATTGACTTGGAGTTACATTGTGTTGTTTAAGTGTTCCCTTTATTTTTTTGAGCAGTGTATATCTTTGCACAAAATGGCTGTATTTCAAATGGCTGTATTTCAAATGCCTAATTCAAACCCCTGTATGTATAGGGGGATCACACACGCCCTTAACCAGTGTAGGCCTGCAGTAAATATATCTTTACACAAAAAGGCTGTATTTCAAATGGCTGTATTTCAAATGCCTGATTCAAACCCCTGTATGTATAGGGGGATCACACACGCCCTAAACTAGTGTAGGCCTGAAGTAAATATATCTTTGCACAAAATGGCTTTATTTCAAATGCCTGATTCAAACCCCTGTTTTTATAGGGGGGATCACACACGCCCTTAACCAGTGTAGGCCTGCAGTAAATATATCTTTGCACAAATTGGCTGTATTTCAAATGCCTAATTCTAACCCCTGTATGTATAGGGGGGATCACACATGCCCTGAACCAGTGTAGGCCTGAAGTAAATATATCTTTGCACAAAATGGCTGTATTTCAAATGGCTGTATTTCAAATTCCTAATTCAAACCCCTGTATGTATAGGGGGATCACACACGCCCTGAACCAGTGTAGGCCTATCACGGTCGGCGTGACTATCACATACGTGACACAGAGGGAGGGAACAAGGAAGGCCCTGCCCAAGTGAGAGGGAAGGTGGTGACCCCTGACTCACCTAGCGGCTGGCACCTGGCTGCCCTGACGTCCCTAGACGGGTTCCTCACCCGTACGCCTATCACGTGCCTAAAGCCCTGGCTTTCCCTAAGCTGAGCCCTAGATAGTGAACAGGGCGGTGGGAACACTAGTCCGCACCACTAGCTCTAAAGGAAAACACCAAGGGAAGGACAGACAATACAAACTCAACATATAATCCCAGGTGGGCGACAACAGGAGACAACAAGAAGCCCAACAGGGATCCGGAGGGTAGCACTCTGGAACGACAACCAGGATTCACAACTCCAGTGGGTCAGTATAGATGTCCAGGCAGGAAGCTCTATAACTGGCAACTAGAGAAGAGTGAGGGGAGAGTATAAGGAGGTTGGGAGTGGCAGACAAGAAACAGCTGAGGAGGAGAAGCTACGGATCCCTGATTGAGACAAAAAGGATAGCAAGGCAAACACAGAAAACAATCACTAAGAAACAACGTGATCTTTAGATATAGAGCGCGCAGCCATGCGCTGCGACCTCCTGACCCTGGGTATAACTGAGTCAGACGTGGCTCTTGATACCCTCGTGACAAGGCTTGAAGTAAATATATCTTTGCACAAAATGGCTGTATTTCAAATGCCTAATTTAAACCCCTGTATGCATAGGGGGGATCACACACGCCCTGAACCAGTGTAGGCCTGAAGTAAATATATCTTTACACAAAATGGCTATATTTGAAATGGCTGTATTTCAAATGCCTAATTCAAACCCCTGTATGTATAGGGGGGATCACACACGCCCTAAACTAGTGTAGGCATGAAGTAAATATATCTTTGCACAAAATGGCTGTATTTCAAATGCCTAATTCAAACTCCTGTATGTAGAGGTAGTATCTCAGAGGGCCTGAACCTCTGTAGTCCTGAAGTAAATATATCTTTGCACAAAATCGCTGTATTTCAAATGGCTATAATTCAAATGCCTAATTCAAACCCCTGTATGTATAGGGGGGATCACACACGCCCTAAACCAGTGTAGGCCTGAAGTAAATATATCTTTGCACAAAATGGCTGGATTTCAAATGCCTAATTCAAACCCCTGTATGTATAGGGGGATCACACACACCCTGAACCAGTGTAGGCCTGCAGTAAATATATCTTTGAACAAAAAAGCTTTATTTCAAATGGCTAATTCAAACCCCTGTATGTATAGGGGATTTCACACACGCCCTGAACCAGTGTAGCCCTGCAGTAAATATATCTTTGCACAAAATGGCTGTATTTGAAATGGCTGTATTTCAAATGCCTAATTCAAACCCCTGTATGTATAGGGAAATCACACATGCCCTGAACCAGTGTAGGCCTGAAGTAAATACACTGCTCAAAAAAATAAAGGGAACACTTAAACAACACAATGTAACTCCAAGTCAATCACACTTCTGTGAAATCAAACTGTCCACTTAGGAAGCAACACTGAGTGACAATCAATTTCACATGCTGTTGTGCAAATGGGATAACAACAGGTGGAAATTATAGGCAATTAGCAAGACACCCCCCAATAAAGGAGTGGTTCTGCAGGTGGTGACCACAGACCATTTTTCAGTTCCTATGCTTCCTGACTGATGTTTTGGTAACTTTTGAATGCTGGCGGTGCTTTCACTCTAGTGGTAGCATGAGACTGAGTCTGCAACCCACACAAGTGGCTCAGGTAGTGCAGCTTATCCAGGATGGCACATCAATGCGAGCTGTGGCAAGAAGGTTTGCTGTGTCTGTCAGCGTAGTGTCCAGAGCATGGAGGTGCTACCAGGAGACAGGCCAGTACATCAGGAGACGTGGAGGAGGCCGTAGGAGGGCAACAACCAAGCAGCAGGACCGCTACCTCCGCCTTTGTGCAATGAGGAACAGGAGGAGCACTGCCAGAGCCCTGCAAAATGACCTCCAGCAGGCCACAAATGTGCATGTGTCTGCTCAAACGGTCAGAAACAGACTCCATGAGGGTGATATGAGGGCCCGACGTCCACAGGTGGGGGTTGTGCTTACAGCCCAACACCGTGCAAGACGTTTGGCATTTGCCAGAGAACACCAAGATTGGCAAATTCGCCACTGGCGCCCTGTGCTCTTCACAGATGAAAGCAGGTTCACACTGAGCACATGTGACAGACGTGACAGAGTCTGGAGACGCCGTGGAGAACGTTCTGCTGCCTGCAACATCATCCAGCATGACCGGTTTGGCATTGGGTCAGTAATGGTGTGGGGTGACATTTCTTTGGAGGGCCGCACAGCCCTCCATGTGCTCGCCAGAGGTAGCCTGACTGCCATTAGGTACAGAGATGAGATCCTCAGACCCCATGTGAGACCATATGCTGGTGCGGTTGGCTCTGGGTTCCTCCTAATGCAAGACAATGCTAGACCTCATGTGGCTGGAGTGTGTCAGCAGTTCCTGCAAGACAAAGGCATTGATGCTATGGACTGGCCCGCCCGTTCCCCAGACCTGAATCCAATTGAGCACATCTGGGACATCATGTCTCGCTCTATCCACCAACGTCACGTTGCACCACAGACTGTCCAGGAGTTGGCAGATGCTTTAGTCCAGGTCTGGGAGGAGATCCCTCACGAGACCGTCCGCCACCTCATCAGGAGCATGCACAGGCGTTGTAGGGAGGTCATACAGGCAAGTGGAGGCCACACACACTACTGAGCCTCATTTTGACTTTTTTTAAGGACATTACATCAAAGTTGGATCAGCCTGTAGTGTGTTTTTCCACTTTAATTTTGAGTGTGACTCCAAATCCAGACCTCCATGGGTTGAAAAATTTGATTTCCATTTTTTAATTTTTGTGTGATTTTGTTGTCAGCACATTCAACTATGTAAAGAACAAAGTATTTCAGAAGAATATTTAATTAATTCAGATCTAGGATGTGTTATTTTTGTGTTCCCTTTATTTTTTTGAGCAGTGTATATCTTTGCACAAAATGGCTGTATTTCAAATGGCTGTATTTCAAATGCCTAATTCAAACCCCTGTATGTATAGGGGAAATCGCACACGCCCTGAACCTGTGTAGGCCTGAAGTAAATATATCTTTGCACAAAATGGCTGTATTTGAAATGGCTGTATTTGAAATGCCTAATTCAAACCCCTGTATGTAGAGGGGGAAACACACACGGTTTGAACCAGTGTAGGCCTGCAGTAAATATATCTTTGCACAAAAAGGCTGTATTTCAAATGGCTGTATTTTAAATGGCTGTATTTCAAATGCCGAATTCAAACCCCTGTATGTAGAGGGGGTATCTCACAGGGCCTGAACCAGTGTAGGCCTGAATTCAATATTGGTGCACCAAATGGCGGTATTTAAATTCTCTGAATGTAACCCAAATGTATTAATGGTGTATCTCACAATGACATCTGCATCAAAGGTTGCTAAATAAATTTTTTGTGCCCAAATGAGTGTTTGTTTAAAAACTGAATTTGACAGCAGTATATAAGCCTTATAAATTTCACACGCTGCAATGCCTGAAAATATTGTTTTTTGTCAAGAGTGTGTTTTTCAAGCCCCTGAAAATGATGGGTGTATTTCTACCTTAAATTGCACACTGACTAATACAGATGTTGTAGATTGCCAAAAAAGTCTTTTTTTTGCTAACAGAATATGAAAACTGTATATATTAAACTTGAATTTAACACTTGCAGATCTGGAAAATACTGTTTTTTTTTTTTTTAAAAAAGTGTGTTTTTCAAACCCCAGAAAATGATGGGTGTATTTCTACCCTAAATTGCACACTGACTAATACAGATGTTGTAGATTGCCAAAAAAGTATTTTTTTGCTAACAGAAATATGAAAGCTGTATATATTAAACTTGAATTTAACACTTGCTCTACTAAGTGAGCTTCTTATTAAGTGGAGTTAAAAAAAGGAGTTTAAGAAAAGGAGTTGGAAAGGTTGGATATAATTTCCTTGTGTGTTGTTGGCTTAATTCTAGGTAGTCCTTCAACTACAGCAGACAGGGTCTAATTCTAAATCATATTTACTGTTTTACTTTTTTACTGTTGAAATCCCCATTTAGCATGTGTTGCACAATTGACAACGCAGTCCAGTGCACATCTTGCATGATGTATGCAGTCCTGGAACAGCCGTTCGAGGGTGTATATCTTTGTTCAAGATGTGAGCAAATTATCCGTTTGGAATCGCAAATTGAGTCTCTAAACTGGCAAGTTGCAACACTGAGAGGCATTGACAATTTGCAAAAGAGTTTGCTTCTCACCGAGCAAGCACTCTTTGGGGTAGATGAGGGGGAGGCTGACAGAGAGGAGGCTGAGGAAAGTGAGGTAGCTAGCTGGGTAACAGTTAGAAAGCGGGGTAGAGGGAAGAGTGCCAGGGAGGCTAGCCCTGATCTGACACACCCCAACAAGTTTGCACATTTGGCAGATGAGGGGGATGTCATTCCAGGGACGCAACTGCTGCAGCCGGACACTTCCTCTGCCAGTCAGGGGAATGTCAGCTCCAGTAAGCAGGGAACCAGGAGAGCAGGGCAGGCCAGAAAGGTGCTGGTAGTGGGAGACTCCATTATTAGGGGAACAGATAGGGAAATCTGTCACAAAGACCGTGATCGCCGAACAGTGTGCTGTCTTCCTGGCGCTAGAGTTCCGACACATCGCGGATCGGGTTGACAGATTTCTGGGAGGGGCTGGAGAAGATCCAGCGGTCATGGTTCATAACAGAACCAATGACAAAGTTAGAGGTAGGTGGAGAGTCCTTAAAAATGATTTCAGGGATTTAGGTCAAAAGCTTAGGGCAAGGACCTCAAAGGTAGTATTTTCCGAAATACTGCCTGCACCACGAGCCACACAAGAAAGGCAGTGGGAGATTAGGGAGATGTCACGACCATGGTCATGGTCGTGACTCAGGATCCGCATGCAGTTGCCTGCGGTTTGGTTTTATTGTCAACCACATGGTGAGGGCTGCTGGTATGTTGCCTGATGTGTGGTTGCCGTTAATAACATGGTTGTACTTGGCAGTATAGCAGCCTGAGCTGTTGCTGGGCAGCTTGCTGTCAAGTGCATGCGGTAACTCCTGGTTGTGTGTGTATGTTATGCACTTTGTATATCTGGTGTACACGGGGTTTATGTAGGTGTACACTGTGACACTTCCCTTCACTGTGGCTGCCCGTGGCAATGTTTGGTATGGTGTACATGTGGTGGCAGTGTCCCGGCCTTCAGGCTGACTCCCAGGACATTTTCTCCTTTAGTGCTTGTCTTCCCTTTCCTGGTGTGAGAAGGGTTAATTCCCTTCTGTGTGTGTGAACACTGGGTGTGTCTGTGTGGGTTTGGCTACTTGGGCTATTTAGCCTCAGTGGAGACCTGGAGCTGGGAGGTACTCCAGCCTTGTTTGCAAGCTGGAGGCACTCTCCTGGTTTATATCATCTGACACTGAGAGCCACCCTTGTGGTCATAAATCTTGTTTCATGTGATGAAGATGTGTCTGTTGTATGTTTCTTATTGCAGCTTATGGTCCTGGGTTCCTGTGTGAGGTGTGTTGTGTGCTGTGTCCGTTTCTGTGTTAGGACAGCAGCACTTGCGCATGGGTTCCAGGCTTTGTGTCTGTGGCAGGTGGGTGTTGGGCTTATGGCATTTACCTGCCACTGCCATGAGTTGTATATGTTCCCCTTTATTGTAGCCTGGCCTGTGAGACCCCTGTTCCTCCGTGTCTTACCCTGCTCCTAGCTTTAGGGAACGGCGGAGGGTTACTAGGAATCTGAGGTTCCGGAGCATGAGCCCTCCTACCTTCAAGGTTGGCTCATGCAGCTAGGAGTCAGGGTCAGATTAGGGAAGCATTAGGAGGTGACGTGCTCCCTAATTTTGTGCTCCTGGCCAAGCAGCGACCACCATCTTCCGTCATCGCACGGCTGAGGGTTTTCCCTATATCCGCGTGGGTTCAGACCCCACTCCTGGTACCGCAGCAACCACCATCTTCCGTCATGGCACGGCTGAGGGTTTTCCCCATCCTCAGCCGTGACAGGAGATTACCAAGTGGCTCAAGAACTGGTGTAGGAAGGAGGGGTTTGGGTTCCTGGAGAACTGGGCCGACTTCTCTATCGGCTACAGGCTCTATCGTAGGGACGGGCTGCACCTCAATGGGGAAGGGGCAGCTGTGCTGGGGAGAAACATGGCTAGAAGGTTGAAGGAGTGTTTAAACTAGGGACTGGGGGGGAGGGAAATTACACTATAGGAGGGGAAGATAGTGCAGATAGAGACCAGTGGCAAGGTAGTGGGACTGGGGGAGGAATGGAAGGAGGGACTAGAACAGTTCAGAAGGAAAGGTGTAGGGTAAAAAATATACATAAGCCTCTCAAATGTATGTATACTAATGCCAGAAGCCTGACTAATAAAACTAGGGAGCTGGAATTAGTGATGTGTGAGGAGAACTATGACATAGTGGGAATAACTGAGACAAGGCTGGATGATAGCTATGACTGGGCAGTTAATGTACAAGGTTACAGTCTATTTAGAAAGGATCGTCAAAACCGGAAAGGGGGAGGGGTTTGCCTTTATGTAAAGTCTTGTCTAAAGCCCACACTCTGTGAAGATATAAGTGAGGGCCATGAACATGTGGAGTCACTGTGGGTAGAGATACATGGAGCTAAAAACAACAATAAATTACTAATAGTTTACTATAAACCACCTAATATAAGAGAGTCTACAGAAAATCTACTACTAAACGAGATAGACGAGGCGGCAAATCATAATGAGGTGGTTATTATGGGGGACTTCAACTACCCAGATATAGACTAGGAAACTGAAACTTGTATATCTTATAAGGGAAACAGGTTCTTGGCAATAATCAAAGACAATTACCTCTCCCAACTGGTTCAGGACCCGACTAGAGGGACGGCCATACTGGACTTAGTATTAACCAATAGGCCTGACAGAACAACAGACGTGCAATTTGGTGGACACCTGGGAAATAGTGACCATAAAGTAATAACCTTCCAATTATCATTCAAAAGAGCGTTTCTACAGGGAGGAACAAAAATACCAAACTTCAAAAAAGCTAAATTTAGCCAACTAAGAGAGGCCATAGGCCTAACTAACTGGGACAAAGTCCTCAAAAATAAAAATACAGCCACAAAATGGGATATCTTTAAAAACATCCTAAAATCTCATTGTGAGAGGTACATACCGTATGGGAATAAAAGGTTAAGGAACAAAAAGAAACCAATGTGGATAAATAGAACTGTAAAGAAGGCAATAAATGACAAAAAGAAAGCATATAAATCACTAAAACAGGAGGGTAGCACGGAAGCACTGAAAAACTATGGAAAAAAATAGAACATGTAAAAAACTAATAAAAGTGGCCAAACTAGAGACCGAGAGATTAATTGCCAAAGAGAGTAAAACAACCCTAAAATGTTTTTCAATTATATAAATGTTAAAAAGTATAAATCTGAAGGTGTCGGCCCTTTAAAGAGTAATGAGGGGGGAGTCGCAGAGAGCGACGAGGAGAAAGCAAAGCTGTTAAATATTTTTTTTCTCCAATGTATTCACTGAGGAAGAAAAACTGTCAGATGACATGCAGAATGTAAAAATAAATTCCCCATTAAAAGTGTCCTGTCTGACCCAGGAAGAAGTACATCAGCGACTTAAAAAGATTAAAATAAACAAATCGCCAGTACCGGATGGCATATACCCCCGCATCCTAAGGGAATTAAGTAATGTCATAGCCAGACCCTTATTTCTGATATTTGCAAACTCTATACTGACAGGGAATGTCCCACAGGATTGGCGCATGGCAAATGTGTTGCCAATATTCAAAAAGGGTCCGAAAACAGAGCCTGGAAACTATAGGCCAGTAAATTTAACATCTGTTGTGGGGAAAACTGTTTGAAGGTTTTCTGAGAGATGCTATCTTAGAGCATCTCAACGGAAATAAGAAAATAACGCCATATCAGCATGGCTTCATGAGGAATCGGTCATGGCAAACTAATTTAATCAGTTTCTATGAGGAGGTAAGTTCTAGACTTGACAGCGGCGAATCAATGGATGTCGTATATCTGGACTTCTCCAAAGCATTTGAGACTGTACCACATAAAAGGTTAGTATATAAAATGAGAATGCTCGGACTGGGAGAAAACGTCTGTATGTGGGTAAGTAACTGGCTCAATGATAGAAAACAGAGGGTGGTTATTAACGGTACACACTCAGATTGGGTCACTGTCACTAATGGGGTACCTCAGGGGTCAGCATTGGGCCCTATTCTCTTCAATATATTTATTAATGATCTTGTAGAAGACTTGCATAGTAAAGTATCAATTTTCGCAGATGACACTAAACTGTGTAAAGTAATTTACACTGAAGAGGACAGTATACTACTACAGAGGGATCTGGATAGATTGGAGGCTTGGGCAGATAAGTGACAGATGAGGTTTAACTCTGACAAATGTAAAGTTATGCACATGGGAGGGAATAATGCAAGTCACCCGTACATACTAAATGATAAAACACTTGGTAACACTGACATGGAAAAGGATCTAGGAATTTTAATAAACAGCAAACTAAGCTGCAAAAACCAGTGTCAGGCAGCTGCTGCCAAGGCCAATAAGATAATGGGTTGCATCTGAAGGGGCATAGATGCCCGCGATAAGAACATAGTCGTACCACTTTACAAATCGCTAGTCAGACCACACATGGAGTACTGTGTACAGTTCTGGGCTCCTGTAAACAAGGCAGACATAGCAGAGCAGGAGAAGGTCCAGAGGAGGGCAACTAAAGTAATAACTGGAATGGGGCAACTACAGTACCCTGAAAGATTATCAAAATTAGGGTTATTCACTTTAGAAAAAAGATGACTGAGGGGAGATCTAATTAATATGTATAAATATATCAGGGGTCAGTACAGAGATCTATCCCATCATCTATTTATCCCCAGGACTGTGACTGTGACGAGGGGACATCCTCTGCGTCTGGAGGAAAGAAGGTTTGTACACAAACATAGAAGAGGATTCTTTACGGTAAGAGCAGTGAGACTATGGAACTCTCTGCCTGAGGAGGTGGTGATGGTGAGTACAATAAAGGAATTCAATAGGGGCCTGGATGTATTTCTGGAGCTTAATAATATTACAGGCTATAGCTACTAGAGGGGGGTCGTTGATCCAGGGAGTTATTCGGATTGCCTGATTGGAGTCGGGAAGGAATTTTTTATTCCCCTAAAGTGGGGAAAATTGGCTTCTACCTCACAGTTTTTTTTTTTTTTGCCTTCCTCTGGATCAACTTGCAGGTTAACAGGCCGAACTGAATGGACAAATGTCTTTTTTCGGTCTTATGTACTATGTTACTATGTTACTATGTTACTATGTTACTTGCAGATCTGGAAAATACCGTTTCACAGGAGCACGCGTTCACAGGATTGCGCAGTTCACAAGTTGAATTACAGCCTGCCAGCGCTGATCATTGGCTGGCAGGCTGTAGATTTTTAAAATAACCAATCAAATAGGTATATCAGACGCTATTTTGTAAATAGCGTCTGATATAGCTGCTACCTGCTCCTCTGGTGGTCCCTTTTGCTTTGATCGACCACTAGAGGACACATGCAGCTCTGTAAGTAACACCAAACACCACACACACATTACACTACTACTTGTCACTTATTAACCCCTTATTAACCCCTGATCACCCCATATAGACTCCCTGATCACCCCCCTGTCATTGATCACCCCCCTGTAAGGGTCCCTTATCACCGCCAGTTACTTAGCTACTTCTTAGGTAGTTAGAGCCCAGCCCACCGCACCGCAGTCACTGATTAGTCGCTGATTAGCGCCATCGCTGTTGCTAATCAGCACTAGTACTATATAGTATCTGTAAGTGATCAAGACTGATCGCAATCAGATCTATATCAGTACATTAGGGTCACCTTAGGCTCTACAAAAAACACAGTGTTCGCCCGATCAGGCCTGATCTTGTGCCCACACTTGCGTTCAGTCCGCCCCACCGCAGTGACAGAAATATTTTTTTTCTGATCACTGCAAAAACACAACGTAAAATCGCTGCGGCGCTATAAAGATCACTTTTGAGCTTTCTGGATCTTTATTAGCGATCGCAGCTTTACTTCGCAAGCACTCCTTTTTACTAGGCAGGTGTGCTCTTTTTCCTGGGTAGTCTCAGAGGAATACCCCCTAAATTTAGTTAGCCCAAAATGTCAAAAAAGGGGTATTCTGCTGAAGAGTACTTTTAGGATTTCACAGGGCATTTTTACGCATTTGGATTCCAAACTAATTCTCACGCTTTAGGGCTCCTAAAATGCCAGGGCAATATAAATACCCCACAAGTGACCCCATTTTGGAAATAAGACACCCCAAGATATTCCGTGAGGGGCATGGCGAGTTCATAGAATATATATATTTTTTTTTTGGCACAAGTTAGCGGAAATTGATATATTTTTTTTTTTTCTTACAAAGTCTCATATTCCACTAACATGTGACAAAAAATAAAATTTTACATGAACTCACCATACCCCTCACGAAATACCTTGGGGTGTCTTCTTTCTAAAATGGGGTCACTTGTGGGGTATTTATACTGCCCTGGCATTTTAGGGGCCCTAAAGCGTGAGAAGTAGTTTGGAATCCAAATGCGTAAAAATGACCTGTGAAATCCTATAAGTACTCATTGGAATTTGGGCCCCTTTGCGCACCTAGGCTGAAAAAAGTGTCACACATGTGGTATCACCGTACTCAGGAGAAGTAGGGCAATGTGTTTTGGGGTGTATTTTTACATATACCCATGCTGGGTGAGAGAAATATCTCTGTAAATTGCCAACTTTGTATAAAAAAATTGAAAAAGTTGTCATTTAAAGAGATATTTCTCACACACAGTATGGGTATATGTAAAAATACACCCCAAAACACATTGCCCTACTTCTTCTGAGTACGGCAATACCACATGTGTGACACTTTTTTGCAGCCTAGGTGCGCAAAGGGGCCCAAATTTCAATGAGTACTTTTAGGATTTCACAGGGCACTTCTCACGCTTTAGGGCCCCTAAAATGCCAGGGCAGTGGGGGGCGGAGCTAGCGCCTGAACTGCATGGCAGCGTTCGGCTAGAGCTCCTGCTTACAACCTGCTGTGGGGACGGCAATCTTTAGCCTAAAGAGCGAAAAATGGTTAAATACGGCGGCCAGAAACAAGGGGATGCTTCCCTGCAAGCTAAATCGTCGCACGCTGTGTCAGACATGACGAAATACTTGAAAAAGCAGCAAGCAACCGGAACAGACAAAGAACCCAAGATGGCCGCGGCTTCTGGCGGTGCCACACGAGGACGCACATCGAGTCAATCCGAAGGGGAAGATGAAACAGAAGACGCGGGTGAGTCGCAAAACCTCCCGATCTCACGCCGCTTTATTAAACAAGCTTTAGAAGAAGCTAAGCATCCTATATATTCCAAACTGCAGGAGGTGGCGCAAGATATCCACTAAATAGGCCATAGAGTGGATTCTCTGGAGACTATCCAGACAGCGGCGTTGGATCACAGTACCGCAGTTACACATTCCCTGTCAGCCTGCCAAGCTCATGTTAATCAGCTATATGCTTCCCTGGAAGACCAGGAAAACCGAAGCAGACGTAACAACCTCCGGTTCAGAGGAATTTCTGAATCGGTGTCGGCCTCTGAAATCCCGAGCGCTATCATGAAGATAGTTGCCTCTCTGCTAGGTGACTTCGACCCGGCCATGCTCATAATTGAACGGGCTCACAGAGCTCTACGCCCGCGTCCTAAGGACACTGAACCCCCCAGGGACATCATAAGCCGATTCTTGAATTTTCAAGATAAGGAAGCGATTTTGAAAGCGGCTAGAATTGCTCCCACGATTCTCCTGGAGGAGGCTCCCATACAAATATTTCAGGACTTATCACCGTCAACCCTACAAAAACGGAGGTTTCTCAGACCTCTCACATCACTTCTCAAAGAGAAAAAGATCCTATATAGATGGACTTTTCCGTTTGGGCTTTCCTTTATGTTGGCTGGAAATAGGATCACTATCTCCTCCTATTCGGATCTCTTGAAAGCTTGCAAAGCTTTGGACTCTCCTCCATTAGATATTCCAGACTGGGATAAAGCACAAGACATTTCAACTTTGCCTCCTCTACCTGTCTTACAGCCTTGGGAGGTTTCTGCAACTCCTAAGAAGCAAAGATCTAAGAAGTCCAAGGATCCAACAACACCTAAGAAGACCCTCTCCTTCCAAGACGGTTCCTGAGGACTTTGTATTTATTCCAATATCTCAGAGTAAAAATGCTTCTTAGGCTACTTTCACACTAGCGTTCGGAGCGGATCCGTCTGTTGTTTCATCAGACGGATCCGCTCCGATAATGCATCCGTTCGCATCCGTTCAGAACGGATGCGTCTGCATTAAAACTTAGAAAATGTTCTAAGTGTGAAAGTTGTCTGAGCGGATCCGTTCAGACTTTACATTGAAAGTCAATGGGGAACGGATCCGCTTGAAGATTGAGCCATATTGTGTCATCTTCAAGCGGATCCGTCCCCATTGA
This sequence comes from Bufo bufo, assembly GCF_905171765.1. Lineage (NCBI taxonomy): Eukaryota > Metazoa > Chordata > Amphibia > Anura > Bufonidae > Bufo > Bufo bufo. The sequence goes on from NC_053393.1 coordinate 263,586,966, forward strand.
CTTCCATTATAAGTCTGGACGGATCCGCTCGCCTCCGCACGGCCAGGCGGACACCCGAACGCTGCAAGCAGCGTTCAGGTGTCCGCTCACTGAGCGGAGCGGAGGCTGAGCGCTGGCAGGCGGATGCATTCTCAGTGGATCCGCCTCCACTGAGAATGCATTGGGGCCAGACGGATGCGTTCGGGACCGCTCGTGAGCCCCTTCAAACGGAGCGCACCAGCGGACACCCGAACGCTAGTGTGAAAGTAGCCTTAAATTGTCTTAAACTTATCTCTTCCATGCATCTGATACTGTTCCCCACTTTCTTAGGCTACATTCACACGTCAGTATTTTTCTATAATCCGATTTTCTGTCAGTTTTTTGCGGATCCGTTGTTCCTGAAAATGTTTCCGTATGTCATCCGTTTTTTGCGGATCCGCAAAAAACGGAAACATGTATAAATTTCAATAAGCAAATAAAGTTGTTTGGATTTCTTTAACCACCTCCGGACCGCTGTACGCACAGACGCGTCCTGGAGGTGGTTGATTCATTCCGCCTGGACGCATATACGCGTCATCTCGCGAGACGCGAGATTTCCTGTGAACGCGCGCACACAGGCGCGCGCGCTCACAGGAACGGAAGGTAAGAGAGTTGATCTCCAGCCTGCCAGCGGCGATCGTTCGCTGGCAGGCTGGAGATGTGTTTTTTTTAACCCCTAACAGGTATATTAGACGCTGTTTTGATAACAGCGTCTAATATACCTGGTCCTCTGGTGGTCCCCTTTGTTTGGATCGACCACCAGAGGACATAGGTAGCTCAGTAAAGTAGCACCAAGCACCACTACACTACACTACACCCCCTCCCCGTCACTTATTAACCCCTTATTAGCCCCTGATCACCCGTGATCACCCCATATAGACTCCCTGATCACCCCCCTGTCATTGATCACCCCCCTGTCATTGATCACCCCCCTGTCATTGATCACCCCCCTGTAAAGCTCCATTCAGACGTCCGCATGATTTTTACGGATGCACTGATAGATGGATCGGATCCGCAAAACGCATACGGACGTCTGAATGAAGCCTTACAGGGGCGTGATCAATGACTGTGGTGATCACCCCATATAGACTCCCTGATCACCCCCCTGTCATTGATTACACCCCTGTCATTGATCACCCCCCTGTAAAGCTCCATTCAGATGTCTGCATGATTTTTACGGATGCACTGATAGATGGATCGGATCCGCAAAACGCATCCGGACGTCTGAATGAAGCCTTACAGGGGCGTGATCAATGACTGTGGTGATCACCCCATATAGACTCCCTGATCACCCCCCTGTCATTGATTACCCCCCTGTAAAGCTCCATTCAGACGTCCGCATAATTTTTACGGATCCACTGATAGATGGATCGGATCCGCAAAACGCATCCGGACGTCTGAATGAAGCCTTACAGGGGCATGATCAATGACTGTGGTGATCACCCCATATAGACTCCCTGATCACCCCCCTGTCATTGATCACCCCCCCTGTCATTGATCACCCCTCTGTAAGGCTCCATTCAGACATTTTTTTGGCCCAAGTTAGCGGAATTTATTTTTTTTTTTCTTACAAAGTCTCATATTCCACTAACTTGTGTCAAAAAATAAAATCTCACATGAACTCCCCATACCCCTCACGGAATCCAAATGCGTAAAATTTTTTAGACATTTATATTCCAGACTTCTTCTCACGCTTTAGGGCCCCTAGAATGCCAGGGCAGTATAAATACCCCACATGTGACCCCATTTCGGAAAGAAGACACCCCCAGGTATTCCGTGAGGGGCATATTGAGTCCATGAAAGATTGAAATTTTTGTCCCAAGTTAGCGGAACGGGAGACTTTGTGAGAAAAAAATAAAAAATATCAATTTCCGCTAACTTGTGCCAAAAAAAAAAAAATTCTATGAACTCGCCATGCCCCTCATTGAATACCTTGGGGTGTCTTCTTTCCAAAATGGGGTCACATGTGGGGTATTTATACTGCCCTGGCATTCTAGGGGCCCCAAAGCGTGAGAAGAAGTCTGGTATCCAAATGTCTAAAAATGCCCTCCTAAAAAAAATTTGGGCACCTTTGCGCATCTAGGCTGCAAAAAAGTGTCACACATCTGGTATCGCCGTACTCAGGAGAAGTTGGGGAATGTGTTTTGGGGTGTCATTTTACATATACCCATGCTGGGTGAGAGAAATATCTTGGTCAAATGCCAACTTTGTATAAAAAAATGGGAAAAGTTGTCTTTTGTCAAGATATTTCTCTCACCCAGCAAGGGTATATGTAAAATGACACCCCAAAACACATTCCCCAACTTCTCCTGAATACGCCGATACCACATGTGTGACACTTTTTTGCAGCCTAGGTGGGCAAAGGGGCCCATATTCCAAAGAGCACCTTTAGGATTTCACAGGTCATTTACCTACTTCCACACATTAGGGCCCCTGGAAAATGCCAGGGCAGCATAACTACCCCACAAGTGACCCCATTTTGGAAAGAAGACACCCCAAGGTATTCCGTGAGGGGCATGGCGAGTTCCTAGAATTTTTTATTTTTTGTCACAAGTTAGTGGAAAATGCTGATTTTTTTTATTTTTTTTTTCTTACAAAGTCTCATATTCCACTAACTTGTGACAAAAAATAAAAACTTCCATGAACACACTATGCCCATCAGCGAATACCTTGGGGTCTCTTCTTTCCAAAATGGGGTCACTTGTGGGGTAGTTATACTGCCCTGGCATTCTAGGGGCCCAAATGTGTGGTAAGGAGTTTGAAATCAAATTCTGTAAAAAATGACCTGTGAAATCCGAAAGGTGCTCTTTGGAATATGGGCCCCTTTGCCCACCTAGGCTGCAAAAAAGTGTCACACATCTGGTATCTCCGTACTCAGGAGAAGTTGGGGAATGTGTTTTGGGGTGTCATTTTACATATACCCATGCTGGGTGAGAGAAATATCTTGGCAAAAGACAACTTTTCCCATTTTTTTATACAAAGTTGGCATTTGACCAAGATATTTCTCTCACCCAGCATGGGTATATATAAAATGACACCCCAAAACACATTCCCCACCTTCTCCTGAGTACGGAGATACCAGATATGTGACACTTTTTTGCAGCCTAGGTGGGCAAAGGGGCCCATATTCCAAAGAGCACCTTTCGGATTTCACAGGTCATTTTTTACAGAATTTGATTTCAAACTCCTTACTACACATTTGGGCCCCTAGAATGCCAGGGCAGTATAACCACCCCACAAGTGACCCCATTTTGGAAAGAAGAGACCCCAAGGTATTTCGTGATGGGCATAGTGAGTTCATAGAAGTTTTTATTTTTTGTCACAAGTTAGTGGAATATGAGACTTTGTAAGAAAAAAAAAAATAAAAAAATCATCATTTTCCGGTAACTTGTGACAAAAAATAAAAAGTTCTATGAACTCACTATGCCCATCAGCGAATACCTTAGGGTGTCTACTTTCCAAAATGGGGTCATTTGTGGGGTGTTTGTACTGTCTGGGCATTGTAGAACCTCAGGAAACATGACAGGTGCTAAGAAAGTCAGAGCTGCTTCAAAAAGCGGAAATTCACATTTTTGTACCATAGTTTGTAAACGCTATAACCCAAACCATTTTTTTTTTTACCCAAACATTTTTTTTTTATCAAAGACATGTAGAACAATAAATTTAGAGCAAAATTTATATATGGATGTCGTTTTTTTTGCAAAATTTTACAACTGAAAGTGAAAAATGTCATTTTTTTGCAAAAAAATCGTTAAATTTCGATTAATAACAAAAAAAGTAAAAATGTCAGCAGCAATGAAATACCACCAAATGAAAGCTCTATTAGTGAGAAGAAAAGGAGGTAAAATTCATTTGGGTGGTAAGTTGCATGACTGAGCAATAAACGGTGAAAGTAATGTAGGTCAGAAGTTTAAAAAGTGGCCTGGTCTTTCAGGGTGTTTAAGCACTGGGGGCTGAGGTGGTTAAAAAAAAAAAAAAAAAAAAAAAAATTTTATGTAATTTCCAGGAACGGATTCCGTATAAAACGGATGACATACGGAATGACATCCGTATGTCATCCGTTTTTTGCGGATCCATTGACTTTGTATTGTACCAGGATCCGATTTTTCAGGAAAAGAATAGGACATGTTTTATATTTAAACGGACATGCGGAACGGAACAACGGAAACTGACAGCACACATTGTGCTGTCCGTTTTTTTCCAGGACCCATTGAAAATGAATGGGTCCAGATCTGGTCCAGATCTGTTCCAAAAAAACCGGATCCGGGTCCATTCACACGTCCGTTTTTTCTTTCCTGATGTCATTCCGGATGTCTTTCCTGATGTCATTCCGGATGTCTTTTTCTTTCCGGATGTCATTCCAGCCAATAATTCCTATAGCAGAATCGACTACATACTGATCTCAAAGGAATATCTACAACTCTGCTCCTCTGCAAAAATCGGGTCCATGACGTTTTCAGATCACTCGCCTATCTTCTGCGCACTCCGCCCCCCACTGGGACTGGGTAAGAAAACTGGTTGGAGGTTCAATGAGTCTGTTCTGAATAATGCAACACACAAGAATCGTATAACATCCCTATTAAGAGAATACTTTCTTTTAAATCAATCTCCTGACACCTCTCCTAGCATTTTGTGGGACGCCCACAAAGCTTACATCAGAGGACAATTAATTAGTCTTGGCTCACATTTAAAGAAAGAATCTGAAAATAAGTTAAACTCCCTCCTCTCCAAGATTTATACATTAGAAAAGACCCATAAAATATCCCTACTCCAATCACACTTATCAGAACTATTACTCCTAAAAACTGAGCTAAAAAATATGCTAAATGAACGCTCTGCTAAATTTTTCTTAAACTCCCAACAAAAAATCTTTGCCCATGGGGACAAAGCCACTAAATACCAAATCCAGAGGATTAAACATAGAAAAATAGCAAGCTACGTGCAAAGTATAACCTCCCCTCATGGTTCCACATATCTGAGATCTGAAGATATTGCAGAACAATTCAGACTCTGTTATGAATCCCTCTATAACCTCCCTTCTCCAACACTCCCATACCCTAATTTAGACAAAAAACAAAATATATCCCTCTTTCTCAGTTCCTTAAAGCTTCCAGTCCTTTCTAAAGAACAACATGATCTCCTTGCTGCTCCCTTCACCTTAACAGACATTCAAACAGCACTAAAATCCTCCCCTATGGGGAAATGCACAGGCCCTGACGGACTTCCTTTGTCCTACTATAGAGCGTTTTCAGATATACTACTCCCTCAACTTCTTCCGATTTGTAATAATGCCCTTCTGAATACCCCGGTATCCCCTGATATGTCCAGAGCCACAATCACGATTATTCCTAAAACAGGAAAAGATCCCTCATTATGTTCTAATTATCGGCCCATATCGCTGCTCAATGCAGACTTAAAATTATTGGCTAAAATGCTAGCAAACAGACTACAAACCTTCCTCCCCTCTTTAATTCACTCAGATCAGGTAGGATTTATTAAGGGTAGAGAAGGGAAAGATAATGTTATGAAAGTATTAAACGCTTTGTTTTTCTCCTCCCTTAAGAAGATCCCTATAGTCCTTCTAGGTACTGATGCTGAGAAAGCATTAGATAGAATAGACTGGGTTTTTATTAGCCTCACACTTTCCAAGTTCAACATTCCGGAACAATTTCCCAACGCGATAGCAGCTATGTATCACTCTTCCTCAGCATCAGTATCAGTTAATGGCATCTTATCCCCTAGCTTCCGTATACAAAATGGTACGAGGCAAGGCTGCCCCCTTTCCCCCCTTATATTTGTACTAGTAATGGAAACACTTTTACAGGCTTTGAGACAACAAAAAGATATCTTGGGACTTAGAGTTGGGGATCAGGAGGTCAAACTAGCTGCTTTTGCAGACGATCTCTTGATCCTCACAACTAATCCGAAAAAATCCCTCCCATCTATCATATCCCTACTAGAACTATTTGGCTCTTTATCAAACTTCAAGGTCAATCCCACCAAATCCCAACTCATTCATAAGGGTTTCCCCCCTTCTGAAATTAAATATCTCAAACTTCAATCACCATTTAACTGGTCCACACAACTACTTACCTATCTAGGGATAAAAATCTCTCCTAACACGGCTGATCTATACAAACTTAATATTGTCCCTCTCCTACACTCTATTATTGCTCAGATAGACTCATTGGACCTCCCTTACCTTTCATGGTTTGGCAGAAAAAACCTGGTATCTGCTCTGATCTTACCCAGATTAACATATGTCATGCAGACCCTCCCTATCAAGCTTCCGAAATCTTTTTTTAATAAGTTCAATAGGGCGGTCCGTAAGTTTATCTGGAAAAATTGCAGACCCAGAATCTCCTTTGACACTCTTGCAAAGCCCAAACATCTAGGTGGCATCAATCTTCCTGATCCTGAAAAGTATTCGAAAGCTATACATCTAGCCAGAGTAGTAGACTGGATTAGAGCTCCTCCTCATAAGTCTTGGGTTCTAATGGAAGGATATTTCCTTCCCTCCTCTCCTAGAGCTTTACTCCTTGCCGGAAGACCCTTTCCTCTACCCCATCATATTCAAAACCCATTGATAAGATGTACGTTAACAGTATGGGATTGGTTTCTTTCATATAATAAGGTATTAACCATTCCTTCACCGCTTCTCACCCTTAAAGATATTATAGACTTGGCTCCTTCGGATTTGAAAGAGACATGCCACCCTCTGATTAGACGCTCAGATTTACCGTACTTATCGCTGAGATTCTAAACACAGATGGTAAAGTTCTCCCTCTATCTTCTCTCTTTGCGAATCTGAAGGATTCCTTGTCTCTCTCCTTCACACAAAATTTCCTCATGGCCGAAACTTCATCTATACTCAATTCTTCTCCTCTGCAAGAGCTTTCCTCCTGGTTTGACACTACAATTGGGTCAAAACTTCCACCACAAAGAATCATATCATCCCTATATAAACGGTTGAAATCTCCAGGCTCTCTTGTCAAACCAGCTATAGTTGGTTCATGGGGAAAAGATCTAGATCGCTCATTATCACCCTCAGAAATCAAGCTGATGTTCTCTATACCTCACAAAATCTCTAGATGTGTCCGTATACAAGAGAATGGCTACAAGGTTATGATGAGATGGTATAAAATCCCAGAAAATATTGCTTTATACTTCCCTAACGTTTCTAATGTTTGTTGGAGATGTAAAGCCTCGAAGGGCACCTTTTATCACATATGGTGGAGTTGTCATATCATCAAAGATTGGTGGATTAATATAATCAAAAAATGTAATAGCATTTGTAACACAGCCCTCTTGTGCTCTCCTGACCTGGCCCTACTTAGTCTAGGATTAGGTAGGGTTTGCAAAAAAAGTTAGATCTCTGTTTCTTATACTATTAGCTGCTGCCAGAATTCTAATTGCGACGGCCTGACTCTCCAGTGAGGCCCCGGTTGAAGCCACATGGGTCCAAAAAGTTGACCAGATTTATAGACTAGAAGAACTATCCCATTGGGAAGCACATACACGCTCCGTCTTTGTAGATGTATGGTCCCCATGGAAGAGTTTCAGGGGTTTCTCTTGATCCCCCTTATTCTCCTTTACCCCCCTCCTTAACATCTCCTCTTTACTTCTGCTATCCCTTCACATCTAGAGACATACATTGATTACCTGAACAATGTAACTTTCTATTGATAGCTAGACATTTTATTTATGAGCATAGTTGCCCACACCTAAGGTTTATTTTGTTGTTACTTGCAAAACTGTTTTCCAGAAATATGCCTTTGAATACGACGCAATAACATTTGCCTTCAATTGACCACTCTATGAATGTATTCATCCCATATTGTTTTTTCTTTTTCCTTTTGTATACCATATTTGTATACCTTATCTGTATACCATTTGTATGTAAAATCTTATTATTTAAAACAATAAAAATTGTTAATAAAAAAAAAAATAAAAAAAAAATGCCAGGGCAGTATAAATACCCCACAAGTGACCCCATTTTACAAAGAAGACACCCCCATGTATTCCGTGAGGGGTATGGTGAGTTCATGTAAAATTTTATTTTTTGTCACAAGTTAGTGAAATATGAGACTTTGTAAGAAAAAATAAAAAAAATATGTAAATATCAATTTCCGCTAACTTGTGCCAAAAAAAATAAATCTTCTATGAACTCGCCATGCCCCTCACGGAATACCTTGGGGTGTCTTATTTCCAAAATGGGGTCACTTGTGGGGTATTTATACTGCCCTGGCATTTTAGGGGCCCTAAAGCGTGAGAAGTAGTTTGGAATCCAAATGCATAAAAATGCCCTGTGAAATCCTAAAGGTACTCATTGGAATTTGGGCCCCTTTGTGCACCTAGGCTGCAAAAAAGTATCACACATGTGGTATTGCCGTACTCAGAAGAAGTAGGGCAATGTGTTTTGGGGTGTATTTTTACATATACCCATACTGTGTGTGAGAAATATCTCTGTAAATGACAACTTTTTAATTTTTTTTTATACAAAGTTGTCAATTTACAGAGAGATTTCTCTCACCCAGCATGGGTATATGTAAAAATACACCCCAAAACACATTGCCCTACTTCTTCTGAGTACGGCGATACCACATGTGTGACACTTTTTTGCAGCCTAGGTGCGTAAAGGGGCCGAAAGTCCATTGAGTACCTTTAGGCTTTACTGGGTTGCTCACAATTTAGCCCCGCCCAAAATGCCGGAACAGTAAACACACTCCACAAATGACTCCATTTCGGAAAGTAGACACCCTAAGGTATTCACTGAGGGGCATAGTGAGTCAGTGGGAGATTTTTTATTTTTTTTTCCAAAAGTTAGCAGAAATGGAAACGTAATTTTTTTTTTCCTCAGAAAGTGTCATTTTTCGCTAACTTGTGAAAAAAAATTAAATCATACATAAACTCACCATGCCCCTCCGCGAATACTTTAGGGTGTCATCTTTCCAAAATGGGGTCATTTGGGGGTATTTATACTATCCTGGCATTCTAGCACCTCAAGAAACATGACAGGTGCTCAGAAAGTCAGAGCTGCTTCAAAATGCGGAAATTCACATTTTTGTACCATAGTTTGTAAACGCTATAACTTTTGCGCAAACCAATAAATATACACTTATTGGATTTTTTTTCTATCAAAAACATGTAGCACAATAAATTCTGACACAAACTTGTATAGAAATGTAATTATATTTGAACAATTTTACCAGAAAAAGTTAAAAAGACACTTTTTTTTTGAAAATTGCGGTCTATTTTGATTAATATCAAAAAATGAAAAGTCTCAGCAGCAATCAAATATCACCAAAATAAAGCTGTATTTGTGAGAAGAAAAGGAGGTAAAATTAATTTGGGTGCCAAGTTGCATGACCGAGCAATAAACTGTTAACCACTTGCCATCTGGGCCATTTGCCCCCTTCCTGACCAGGCCTAATTTTGCAAAACTGACATATCTCACTTTATGTGGTAATAACTTTGGAACGCCTTTACTTATCCAAGTCATTCAGAGATTGTTTTCTCGTGACACATTGTACTTCATGATAGTCATAAATTTGAGTCAAAATATTTCACCTTTATTTATGAAAAAATCCCAAATTTACCAAAAATTTTGAAAAATTCGCAATTTTCTAAATTTCAATTTCTCTGCTTTTAAAACAGGAAGTGATACCTCATAAAATGTTTATTACTTAACATTCCTCATATGTCTACTTTATGTTGGCATCATTTTGGAAATGTCATTTTATTTTTTTAGGACATTACAAGGCTTAGAAGTGTAGAAGCAATTCTTCTAATTTTTGGATACCCCCATAAATGACCCCATTGTAGAAACTACACCCCTCAAGGTATTCAAAACCGATTTTACAAACTTTGTTAACCCTTTAAGCGTTCCACAAGAATTAAAGGAAAATGGAGATCAAATTTTAAAATTTCACTTTTTTGGCAGATTTTAATCCAATTTTTTCTTTAACACATCGATGGTTAACAGCCAAACAAAACTCAATATTTATTACCCAGATTCAGATTCTGCGGTTTACAGAAACACCCCACATGTGGTCATAAACTGCTGTATGGGCACACGGCAGGGCGCAGAAGAAAAGGAACTCCACATGGTTTTTAGATGCCATGTCCAGTGCAGTTTCTAGCTAAAATTTCTCTCAGGGCGAGTGTCAAAAAAACTCCCCCCCCCCCCCCCCCCCTCAAAACTGCTCGATGAAATAAGTGTTTCCCCATTGTAAAAAATGTGGAACCACATTGCACGGACGGTCACAATGACGCACCCAGTGCGTGTATAGCAGGGTAATCTAGGACATTTTCCCTAGGACAATGCCCACCTTGTGGTCCCTTCAAAATAGTTATGTCCTCCTTGTGGCCCCTCACAGCAGTTATGCCCACCTTTGTTCCTGTCACAGCAGTTATGCCTACTTTTGTGCCCCTGTAGTTGTAGTTATGGGCATGACTGTCGCTGTAGTTATGCCCAGATATGTGTCTCCTCACAGTAGTTATAGCCAGATATGTGCCCCCTCACAGTAGTTATAGCCAGATATGTGCCCCCTCACAGTAGTTATAGCCAGATATGTGCCCCCTTGCTGTAGTTATGCCCAGATAAGTGCCCCCTCAAAGTAGTTATGCCCAGATATGTGGCCCTCAAAGTAGTTATGCCCAAATATGTCCCCCTCACAGTAGTTATGCCTACTTTTGTGCCCCCTCGCTGTAATTATGCCCAGATATGTGCCCCCTCACAGTAGTTATGCCCAGATGGAGGATAGAAAGAACTCTCAGTATAATGATACCAGGAACATCCATGGTGTGCAATTATTCAGATGCTAAGCACAGAATCCGGGGCCAGGATGTACTGGACATCACTATGGCCTACAAGTTACCAGACGCTGGGAAAACTCTCCATAGGCTGCAACTAAAATAAAACTAGGAACATTCATCCTGAAGCCAGCATGGTGTTTAATAGGGGTTCTCTAGGAATAAAAAAAAAGAAAATACTTACATCACACATGTTATTACATACAGACACATAGTACACATCACACATGTTATTACATACAGGCACATAGTACACATCACACATGTTATTACATACAGGCACATAGTACACATCACATGTGCACTCACTTTTATGCAGGATTCCTGGGGCTCCATCATGCAGTGGAAGGGCAGTCCTGCAGCTAGTAACACTGCCTCTCCTGACAACCCTCCCCCTCCGACCCCGGTCCAGACTACATAGCTGCATCATTTACACCAGCAGCTGTGTAAATAAGAGGGTAAGGGTTAACAGGGCACCAGCTAGTCGTGGGGAAGGGGGGCAGTGACCAGCAGTTCTTACTGCAATGTCGGCTCCTCTGATCAGGAGCAGGCTGGGAGGAGGAGTCTTCTTATGATGTCTTCAGGCTGCTGAGTGCCGGACCGCAGGGCTGGCAGTATAATTAGACGTCACCACCTTCTGACGCCCCCCTTCTGACAGCGCCCCGGGCAGCCGCCCGTCCCGCCCGCCCCTAGAAACGGCCCTGGCCATGTCCCATTTGAGGCCCCCTGATGCACCCTTACAGTAGAAACTCCCAAGAAGTGATCCCATTTTGGAAACTAGGGGATAAGGTGCCAGTTTAATTGCTACTATTTTTGGGTACATATGATTTTTTGATCATTCATTATAACACTTTATGGGGCAAGGTGACCAAAAAATTGGTTGTTTTAGCACAGTTTCTATTTATTTATTTTTACAGCGTTCACTTGATGGGTTCAGTCAAGTGACATTTTTATAGAGCAGATTGTTACGGACGTGGCGATACCTAATATGTATACTTTTTCTTGTTTATTAAAGTTTTACACAATAATAGCATTTTTGAAACAAAAAAATTATGTTTCAATGTGTCCATGTTCTGAGAGCTATATTTTTTTTATTTTTTTGAGAGATCTTCTTATGTAGGGTCTCATTTTTTGCAGGATGAGGTGACGGTTTTATTGGTACTATTTTGTGGGACATACACGTTTTTGATCACTTGGTGTTGCACTTTTTGTGATGTAAGGTGACAAAAATTGCTTGTTTTGACTGTTTTTTTTTTTTTACGGTGTTTACCCGAGGGGTTAGGTCATGTGATATTTTTATAGAGCTGGTTTTTACGGACGCGGAAATTCCTAATATGTATACTTTTTTTTATTTGTTTCACTTTAACACAATAATAGCATTTTTGAAACCAAAAAAGTGGCATGGCTGTGATTGGCCAGTGCAGCATGTGACCCAGCCTCTATATAAGCTGGAGTCACGTAGCGCTGCACATCACTCTGCTCTGTTTAGTGTAGGGATAAGATGCTGCTGCTGTGAGGGAGAGAATAGGAAAGAATCTTTAATCAGAAGTGATTGTTAACTCAGCGATCTACATAGATTTTGTTTTGTGGGTAAAGTGCACAATATTTTTACCCTGCCCTTAGCCCAGTGATATAGAAAAATAACTTTTATCCGTCTGTTAGTTAGGTGGGCGTCGGCGGACATTTTATACAAGTTCAGTGCACCAGCACAGCATATGTGCATCTGTGACAGTCAAATACAAGCTTGAAATACTGCAAATATATTCTTGGTTTAAAAAAATCACCAATTTTTTTGCAAGACCCTACATCTGGGGCCTTTGCAGCATTTGTCAGTGTGAAATACATGCTTGAAATACTGCAATAATTTTCAGGGTTTAAAAAATTACCCATTTTTGTCAATACCCTACATACGGGGCCTATGCTGAATTTGTTAGTGTGAAATACAAGCTTGAAATACTGCAATAGTATTCTGGGTTAAAAAAAAAAAAACACCAATTTTTGGCAATATCCTACATCTGGTGCCTTTGCAGCATTTGTCAGTGTGAAATACAAGCATGAAATACTGCAATAGTTTTCTGGGTTGAAAAAAGTGACCGATTTTTTGCAAGACCCTACATCTGGGGCCTTTGCAGCATTTGTCAATGTGAAATACATGCTTAAAATACTGCAATAATTTTCGGGGTTTAAAAAAAACAAAAAATTTTGGCAATACCCTACATGTGGGGCCTATGCAGCATTTGTTAGTGTGAAATACAAGCTTGAAATACTGCAATCATTTTCAGGTTTTAAAATAACACCCATTTTTTTTGCAATACCTTACATCTGGGGCCTATGCTGCATTTGTGAGTGTGACATTCAAGCTTGAAATATTGCAATAATATACTGAGTTAAAAAACAAAAACATTTTTGGCAATACCCTACATCAGGGGCCTTTTCAGCATTTGTCAGTTTAAAATACAAGCTTTTAATACTGCCATAATATTCTGGGTTTAAAAACCACCCATTTTTGGCAATACCCTACATCTGGGAACTATGCTACATTTGTTAGTGTGAAATACTTTTACTAGTGTGAAAAAGCTTGAAATACTGCAATAATATTCTGTTATTAAAAAAACACCCATTTTGGGCAGAATACTATTTTTGCGGCTTTTGCTGCATCTGTCAGTGTGAAATACAAGCTTGAAATACTGCAATAATATTCTGGGTTTTAAAAAACACCAATTTTTGGCAATACCCTACATCTGGGAACTATGCTACATTTGTTAGTGTGAAATACTTTTACTAGTGTGAAAAAGCTTGAAATACTGCAATAATATTCTGTTATTAAAAAAACACCCATTTTGGGCAGAATACTATTTTTGCGGCTTTTGCTGCATTTGCCAGTGTGAAATACAAGCTTAAAATACTGCAATAATATTCTGTGTGTCACAGGGCGCCGGCAGCGTGCTTCTCCTCTCCTGTGCCGCCGGTGCCCTGGGATGACACGGCGGCAGATTCGCACGCAGTGTCCTGTTGCAGCGGGGAGCTGCTCGGCGTCTTGGTTGCCAGGGTAACAGGGGGCGGAGCGTGCCTGGCCGCACGCTTCCTCTCTGTGCGGCCGGCGTCCCCCATTCCCATAGCTAAGCTTAAGGAGCTGAGCGCCGAGCTGGCCACTCGTTGCCTGTGATTAATTATCTAGGCTATTTGTTACTTTGTTCTCAGCGTTATCTGGATTTGACCCGTGCCTGTTTTTGACCCGTGCCTGCCTGCTCCTTAGTTCCTGACGTGACCTCTTGGCTTGACCTTTGGCTTGGTGCGTACCCTCCGGCTGGAATGAACCGGCGCTCAAGAGCCAGTTCAGGTCAGGTCTGGCTGAGAATCTAAAGGATATGCTAGTATGTTACCCCTGTCCTGAGACCTTAGAGGAGACCATGACCCTTGCCATTAGATTGGACAGACATGTCAGGGAGAGACAGCGGGAACATCTGTTTTCTCCACAGGGTATTTCCAAACCTGAACCCGCCCCGGCGGGACTCAAGTTGGAGGCACAGATGAACAAACCTATGCAGCTAGGTATGACTTGTAGAGAGCAACGTCGCTGACGGGGCACCTGTTTCTACTGCAGCTACTCCGAACATTGGGTTCGTCAATGTCTCAAGATCCCTCCTTCCGGAAGATCGTCCAAGTTTGAGGGAGCTAAAGACAAGGTACTTCCAGAGGTGGTAAGAAAGAAGTTGTTGTTACCCATTTCTGTGGCCTTTGAGACCCTCAAGGGGTCAGGAAGTGCTTTCGTTGACTCTGGTTCTGCCTTTAGTTTTATGGATCTTAAGTTTGCAGTACAGGTGGAAATACCTGTGTTGAATCTTTCCACTCCTTTCTATATTGTCGCCATTGACTCCACTCCCCTGCTGGGAGGAACTGTCAAGCTTTGTACTCCTGAAATAACCTTGTCGGTAGGGGTGTGTCACACAGAGAAGTGTTCGTTTTTTATTTTTGAAAATCTGCCCGTAGAAGTGGTCTTGGCTTTAGCTACACAACCCGGTCATTAACTGGACCATGGGTGAATTAGAAAAATGGGGTCCCAATTGTAACTCCTGTTTGACCCTTGTCCAGGCAGAGGTTTCCTCCAATTCTATGTTGGTCCCTCCGTATATTGAAGAGTTTCAAGATGTTTTTTCCACGTCCAAGTTCGAGACTCTTCCTCCCCATAGACCCTATGACTGCGGTACAGATTTAGTGGCAGGGTCTAGATTTCCCAAAGGATGTATTTACAACCTATCTGGTCCTGAGCGCAGCGCTATGAAGGAGTATATTAGAAAGAGCCTTAAAAAGGGACATATTCGACCCTCCAACTCCCCCATGGGTGCAGGGTTCCGTTTTGTTAAAAAGGACGGTGGTCTCAGACTTTGTATCGACTACAGAAGGTTGAACATTAGGAATCAATATTATATCCCGTTAATTCCTAACTTGTTCAACCAGGTTTTGGGAGCATCCTGGTTTTCCAAGCTTGATTTGAGAGGGGCATATAATCTGATTCGTATTAAAGGGGATGAGTGGAAAACCGCATTCAACACTCCAGAGGGGTACTTTGAGTATTTAGTCATGCCTTTTGGACTGGCCCCGGCAGTTTTTCAAAATTTAATGAACGACATATTCAGGGAGTTTATCGGCAGATTTATGATTATATATCTGAACGATATTCTGATTTTCTCTTCTGATTGGGAGTCCCATGTCTCTCATCTCAGACTGGTGCTTGGGATCCTCCGGAAAATCAATTATCGTTCAGATTAGAGAAATGTGTGTTTGGAGTACAGGAGATTTTATATCTAGGGTATATCCTTACTCCACACTCATTTGAAATGGATCCTAAGATGATTCTGGCGATTCAAGACTGGGTGAGACCATCTCTAATTACTATCGTAGGTTTATCAAACATTTTTCTGTAATCGCCAAACCTTTGACCAACCTAACCAAGAAGGGGGCGGATCTTGTTAACTGGCCACCAGAAGCTCTGAAGGCTTTTGAGACTCTCAAAATATGTTTTCAGAATGCCCCAGTCTTGATTCAGCCGGATCCAGAGGAACCCTTTGTAGTAGAGGTTGACGCATCTGAGGATGGGGTGGGAGCTATTCTTTCTCAGGGGTCTCCCAACCTTACTAATTTAAGACCATGCGCATTCTTTTCACATAAATTCTCTCCCATGTAGAGGAATTATGATATTGGGAACCACAAACTACTGGCCATCAAATGGGCGTTTGAGGAGTGGAGACATTTTTTAGAAGGGGCTAAACACTGTGTCACGGTTCTTATGGACCATAAGAATTTAGTGTTCCTTGAAGTCGCTAAACGCCTTAATCCTAGGCAAGCCAGGTGGGCCCTGTTCTTCACACGTTTAAATTTTTCTATTACTTTCAGGCCAGTAAGAAAGAATGTCAAGGCGGACGCCTTCTCCCGAAGCTTTTGTGCCTTCCAGCCTCCTGACACCCCTCCTGAACCCATCCTACTGACTAATATTATTTTGGCATCAATATCTGCAGACCTCTCTTCTGAAATCGTTTCAGATAAGTTATTCGTTCCTGGGCACTTCCGTTTCCGGCTTTTGGGTGAGTGCCATGACTCTGTTTTATGCGGCCATCCCGGTATCTATGCCACAAAGGAACTCGTGTTGAGGTCTTTCTGGTGGCCCACGTTATCTAGAGATGTCCGTTCTTATGTGTCTGCTTGTGAGGTATGTGCCAGATCTAAAACTCTGAGAACGTGCCCTGCTGGTTAATTATGACCCCTACCCATTCCATGCAGACCATAGTCACATATTTCCATAGATTTTATTACAGACTTGCCAATCTCCGAAGGGAAGTCAGTGGTTTGGGTAGTGGTCGACCGATTTAGTAAAATGGTGCACTCCATCCCTCTGATTAAGCTCTCTTATGCCAAAACTCTGGCATCGTTGTTTATTGAATAATGGATAGGTTATAAAAAGTGAACCTTATAGAAAGCGGCGCTGCTGCAGAAGACAGGACTCAGGTAGATAAAATAAAGTGGATCTTTATTTATATTGGACCAATATAAATAAAGATCCACTTTATTTTATCTACCTGAGTCCTGTCTTCTGCAGCAGCGCCGCTTTCTATAAGGTTCACTTTTTATAACCTATCCATTATTCTCCATACCCCGGATATCGTGCTCCACGACAAACTGGTAAGAACCTGGGCAGCAGCAGCAGTCATCCCCGCAAGCTGGACGGGCTTTTACCAGCACAAGCGATCCTAGGAGTTGCGACCTCTCACAACCCAATACGGTAAGCACAATCAGTGCATTGTTGTTTTAATATTATTATACGGTTCTACACACGAGGCGCTGCCTCCTGTCTCTCCTTTTATTTTACATCGTTGTTTATTGACCACATTGTATGTTTGCATGGAGTGTGAAGTTCGTCTCTAAGTTTTGGAAAGCCTTTTGTCAAAGGTGTAAAAATTTCTTTGTCCTTTTTGTCAGCCTTCGATCCTGAGACTAATGGGCAGACAGAACGGTTAAATCAGGTGGTTGAACAATTTCTGAGATGTTATGTGTCTGAAAATCAGCATCAGTGGGTGAGATACCTTCCGTTGGCGGAGTTTGCTATCAACAATCGGGTGAACTCGTCCACGGGGGTGTCCCCATTTTTCTGTAACCTGGGCTTCCATCCTCGTTTTAGTTCGAGTCCTTCAGTGTCCTCACTCAACCCGGAGGCAGATAGTTTTACTTCAGAACTGTGCACAGTCTGGGCCCAGGTTCTAATGAACCTGGAAAAGGCCCAGGAGGTTCAGAGGGAGCAAGCTGATGAGAGACGCTCCATGGGAGTTAATTTTGAGGTCAGTGACAAGGTATGGCTGTCCACCAAGAATCTTGACTTGAAAGGGGTTTCCAAAAAGTTTGTGCCGTGTTTCGTTGGACCCTACGAGATTATTGACATTATTAATCCTGTGTCTTTTAGATTGAAACGACCTGACTCCTTTCGCATCCACAATGTATTTCACAAGTCACTGCTAAAGAGATACATTTCACCCATGGTACCTTCACAAGGACTTCCTTCTCCTGTGGAGATAGAGGGCCAAGACAAATTTGTCATCTCTAAGATTATTGATGTCAGGAAGGTTCAGAACTCTTTACAGTACTTGGTCCATTGGAAGGGTTTCGGACTTGAGGAGAGGTCCTGGGTACCAGTGCATAGGATGCATGCGACCAATTTGATTAAAAAATTTCATCATGAACACCCGGAGAAGTCGCTGCCGTGCTCCTTGGGTCCAGAGACCCCTCGTGGAAGGAGGGGTACTGTCACAGGCCTCTTTATCTATCGCTGGAGTGACAGTGGCACCTGCCACCCCGTAAACAGATGATTTGCCAGCAACACCACCACCTGGCTCACCAAGAATCTCCACAATGTCCCATGAAAGCGTTCAGCTCTCTATCTCCCAAACACTGGAGCGGAAGAGGAAGTACCCCCCCTACCCACCCATGATACCTAGCCCTGAATGCCAACATTTCAAAATTACTGGCCTTTAAAATGCTGTCATTCCGTCTGGTGGAGACGGAGAGTTTTAAAATCCTTATGGCTGTGGCTGTCCCACAGTACGTCATGTCCAGCCGCCACCACTTTTCCAGGTGAGCCATCCCTTCCCTGCACAACCAAGTGGGGGACAAAATCAGGTGTGCACTGCGCAATGCCATCTGTGGCAAGGTCCAACTAACTACGGATGCATGGACCAAAAAGCATGGTCATGGACTTTATATGTCCCTAACAGCACACTGGGTAAATGCAGTGGCGGCTGGGCCTGAGGCGGAGAGCAGTTTGGTGCATGTCCTTCCACCACCAAGGATTGCAGGGCGCTTCTCTTTGCCTCCTGTTGCTTCCTCCTCCTACGCCACTTCCTCATCCTCTATCTCCTCCTCATCCGGTCAGCGTAACACCTTCACCACCAACTTCAGCACAGCCAGGGGTAAATGACAGCAGGCAGTTTTAAAAAGTATCTGTTTGGGGGACAAACCCCACACCACGCAGGAGCTGTAGAGAGGCATGGAACACCAGACCGATAAGTGGTTGGTGCCAGTCAGCCTCAAGCCCGGCCTGGTGGTGTGCGATAATGGGTGAAATCTCGTAGCAGCTCTGGAACTAGCCGGTTTGACGCATATGCTGAATTTGGTGGTGCAGAATTTCCTTATAAATTACCCCAATATGTCAGAGCTGCTGCAGAAAGTGCAGGCCATCTGTGCGCGCTTTCAGCATTCTCACCCTGCTGCTGCTCGCCTGTCAGCACTGCAGTGTAACTTCGGCCTTCCCGCTCACCGCCTCATATGCAACGTGCCCACGAGGTGGAACTCCACCTAGCACATGCTGGCCAGACTGTGCGAGCAGCAGCAAGCGATAGTGGAGTTTCAGCTGCAGCATGCACGGGTGAGTCGCTCTGCAGAACAGCACCACTTCACCACCAATGATTGGGCCTCCATGCGAGACCTGTGTTCCTTGTTGCACTGTTTAGAGTACTCCACCAACATTGCCAGTGCCGATGACGCCGTTCTCAGCGTTACTATCCCACTTCTATGCCTCCTTGAAAAAATGCTTCAGGCGATGATGGAAGAGGATGTGGCATAGGAGGAGGAGGAGGAGGAGGAAGAGGGATCATTTTATAGGGTTTCAGGCCAGTCATTCACAAGTGGCTCCGAGGGTGGGTTCCTGCACCCACAAATGCCAGGTACACAATTGTCCAGCCAGGGCACAGTTCTGGAGGATGACGAGGTGGAGGAGGAGGAGGAGGAAGCATGTTCACAGCAGGGTGGCACCCAAACCAGTTCATAGCCATCACTGGTGTGTGGCTGGGGGGATACAGAGGACACAGATGATACACCTCCCACAGAGGACAGCTTTTCGTTGCCTCTGAGCAGCTTGGCACACATGAGCAATTACATGCTGCAGTGTCTCCGCAACGACCGCCGAGTTGCCCACATTCTAACTTGTGCTGATTACTGAGTGGCCACGATGCTGGATCCCCATTATAAGGACAACGTACCGCCCTTAATTCCATCACTGGAGTGTAAGATGCAAGATGCGCAAGTACGCTGGTAGATGAGCTGCTGGTGGCATTCCCACCTGACAGCGTGGTCACAGTGGAAGCACAAGGTGAAGGCAGAGGAGGAGGAAGAGGTCGCCAATGCAGGGTTAGCATGGTCGAAATGTGGAAAAGCTTTGTCAGCACGCCACAACAACCAGCACCACCAGCTGATATGGAACGTCTTAGCAGGAGGCAGCATTTCAGCAACATGGTGGAGCAGTATGTGTGCACACGCCTACACATACTGAATGACGGGTCTGCCCCCTTCAACTTCTGGCTCTCCAAATTGGGCACATGGCCTGAGCTTGCCCTTTACGCCTTGGAGGTGCTGCCCTGCCCTGCAGCCAGTGTATTGTCTGAACGTGTGTTTAGCATGGCAGGGGGCGTTATCACAGACAAGCGCAGCCATCTGTCCACAAGCCAATATGGACAAGCTCACGTTCAATATAATGAACCAGGCATGGATCCCACAGGACTTGTCCATACCTTGTGCACAATAGACATGTATACTGGCCTTACCCAGCCATTGTTATACTACAGCACAATTGCTCATTGTATTTTTGACATTTCCCACTCTTTTGGGGTGTACCCTAATTTTAACTAAAAAGTTAAAAAATTTAATAAAATGAAAAACCAGTGTTGGCTACCTTGTCATCCTCTACCTCCGCTTCCACCTACAACGCTACGTCCACCGCCTCCTCAACCTACTACTCCATATGGACCTCCACCTCATAGATCAAGATAATTTATTTAAATTTTTATGTATTTAATTTTATTTTGTCATTTCACTAATTTATCTGATACATTGTTGGGTTACATATCCCAAATGTTTGGCTGTGATATACCCCTGCTCTAGCTAGTAGAAAGATTAATACATTTCACTAATTTGTCTGTTACATTGACGGGTGAAATTCACCAATTTTTGGATGTGATATACCCCTGCTCTACCTAGTGGAGAGGTTAATAAATGTCACTAATTTGTCTGTTACATTCCTGGGTGACATTTTACCAATTTTTGCCGTATACAAACCCCTGCTGTGCATAGGTGACTGGGACCTTATTTTTTGTAAAATCGTCTGTTCAATTGGTGGGTGACATGAACACATTTTTGCCATGAATAAACCCCTGCTCTACATAGTTGACAGGGCCTGAAATTTTTTAAAATCGTCTGTTCCATTGGTGGGTGACATTAACCCATTTTTGCCGATGAAAAACCCCTGCTCTGCAGGTGACAGGGACTTAAATTTCTAAAATTCATCTTTAATTGGCCGTTTCATTTGATCCTTCCGCTTTAAAAACTTGTCCCACATTTCAGCTCAATCACATTGCAGCCATTGACCTCCCTTGGATGTGGTATCCCTTTCTCAAGCTTTCTCTCTGGTGTAGAACCCTGATTCACCGCTAACCGCTTATCAACATGGTAGGCGCAGAAAAGAACATCGAAAGTTGATAGAGAAGATATCCAATTGGATCTCACGGGGACATGCGATCAGGCAAAAGTTATCTAGAGTCAAAAAAGCAGCAGCAGGGCCTCTCCTGTCTAACGTTTCCAAATCCAAAATACCCCAGTGGCATTCCCTATAATTTTTTTATTAATCATTCCAAAAACAGGGCATCTTAAGAGTCTTGTATTGTTATTTATCATGACTACCTCCCCGAGTCGGGATTGTTTAATTGCCGCGCACCCCCTCCTTTACTTTTAAGCTTCTGCTTCAATAATTTGTCCCACATTTCCGCTCAATCACATTTAATTTCATACATTGACCTCCCTTGGATGTGGTATCCATTTCTCACGCTCCCTCTCCAGCGTTGAACCCTGATTCTCCGCTAACTGTGATCAACATGGTAGGAGCAGAAAAGAACATCGAAAGTTGATAGAGCAGATATCCAATTGGATTGTGGACATCACGGAGACGTGCAACATGGTGGAGCAGTATGTTTGCACACGCCTACACGTACTGACTGATGGGTCTGCCCCCTTCAACTTCTGGGTCTCCAAATTGGGCACATGGCCTGAGCTTGCCCTTTACGCCTTGGAGGTGCTGGCCTGCCCTGCAGCCAGTGTATTGTCTGAAGTTGGTTTAGCACGACTCGAGGGGGTTATCACAGGTTATATTTCCCAATGTTTTGGGGTGTACCCTAATTAAAAAAAATATAAAAATTAAAACCAAAAAACAGTGTTGGCTACCCCCTCCTCCGACACCTGCCGCTTCCACCGACGGCGCCACATCCACCGGCATCCTTCTACTCCATTTGGAACTCATCCTCCAAGATCAAGATTTATTTATTATTTTTTATTTTTACATATTTTATGTTATTTTAAGTCATTTCCAAATCCACATTTGTTTGCAGAGCACTTGCCATGCTCTTAACCACATTTTGCTGCCATTTTCAGCCCTCTAGCCCTTTCCATGACTTTTTTAGAGCCATTTTAGTGCTCCAAAGTTCGGGTCCCCATTGACTTCAATGGGGTTCGGGGTCAAGTTCGGGTCCCGAACTCAAACATTTTTGTGAAGTTCGGCCAAACCTG
This sequence comes from Bufo bufo, assembly GCF_905171765.1. Taxonomy (NCBI): domain Eukaryota; kingdom Metazoa; phylum Chordata; class Amphibia; order Anura; family Bufonidae; genus Bufo; species Bufo bufo. The sequence goes on from NC_053393.1 coordinate 263,609,394, forward strand.
TCGAACCCAAACATCCAGGTGTCCGCTCAACTCTAGTCATGGGTCAAAGTTCTTCACAATGTAAAAAAATATGGCGCGAACCGCAAGGCCATCCTCCAAGATGCATTTAGACATCCTCCCCATGCTGTTCCTGAACCATTTCAGTGGTGTCTTCATCAATTTCTGACCTTTTCATGTGAACCAGACACCATCCCCTCTACAGAGCAGGGGGTGCCTCTCTCCTATTGACTTCCCGAGGTGTTCTACTTGAGCACCCGAGCACTATGGTGCTCGATCACCACTACTTTTGACCCCTGCATTGCCTGACTGAGAATCTGTTTGCTGTCTTCTGTAAGTTTGCCTGCAATTCTGACCTTGCACTGCCCTGAGCATGAGTTTGCCTGACCCAGTTTATCGTATTACTCTGAATTTTGTTTTGCCTTTATTGCAAGTGACTTTTGTATACCTTCTGCCAGTAAAGATCATCTGTTCCTTTACTCTGCATTTGTTGGACTCTGTACACACTGCTGCAGTTAGCTGTGTTCTGGGTGACTGGGGCAAACACCAGGGTCCTGACTCTGAGAGTCAGCAGTTAGCAATATTGGGCTAATTCCTAGTCCTCTATCATCCAGATCATCTGGTCATAACAGTTTTTGGCAAACTGTAACTTTTTTAACACATCTTTTTCTCAGCAATGGTACTTTACGAGGGTTTCTGACTGTTGCAATACTCACAAGTAAATAAAGATCTTCTTTGATTCCCCTGGACCTTATCATTGAATGCTTCTTTGTCCATCTTGTTTTTCTATGATCTACAGTCGTGGCCAAAAGTTTTAAGAATTACATAAATATTGGAAATTGGAAAAGTTGCTGCTTAAGTTTTTATAATAGCAATTTGCATATACTCCAGAATGTTATGAAGAGTGATCAGATGAATTGCATAGAAACATAGAAACCTAGAATGTGTCGGCAGATGAGAGCCATTTGGCCCATCTAGTCTGCCCAATATATCTGAATCCTATTAATAGTCCCTGGCCCTATCTTATATGAAGGATAGCCTTATGCCTATCCCATGCATGCTTAAACTCCTTCACTGTATTTGCAGCTACCACTTCTGCAGGAAGGCTATTCCATGCATCCACTACTCTCTCAGTAAAGTAATACTTCCTTATATTACTTTTAAACCTATGCCCCTCTAATTTAAAACTGTGTCCTCTTGTGGTAGTTTTTCTTCTTTTAAATATTCTCTCCTCATTTACTGAGTTGATTCCCTTTATGTATTTAAAAGTTTCTATCATATCCCCTCTGTCTCTTCTTTCTTCCAAGCTATACATGTTAAGGTCCTTTAACCTTTCCTGGAAAAAGGCTTGTCCGGAGAAGAAAAAGTGAGCGCTACAATCAGTCCTGTGTCATGCCAACAGTAAAGCATCCTGAGACTATTCATGTGTGGGGTTGCTTCTCATCCAAGGGAGTGGGCTCACTCACAATATAAGAAGGGCCAACACTGCAAATACTGACTCTTTGCATAAATGTCATGTAATTGTCGATAAAAGCCTTTGAAACGTATGAAGTGCGTGTAATTATATTTCACTACATCACAGAAACAACTGAAACAAAGATCTAAAAGCAGTTTAGCAGCAAACTTTGTGAAAACTAATATTTGTGTCATTCTCAAAACTTTTGGCCACGACTGTACACTGATGGGAGTATTTCTTTTCCTACCACATTTTTGGGGTATTGTTTGTCATTTTAAGGCATTTGGAGTTTATTTTAGCTGAACAGTGAAAAAAGTTCTGCACTTCTTTTATGTGTTTTCCCCACTCCAATCAACTTCTTGATCAAAGTTTTTACTTCTTCTGTACAATATCTGTAAGGACCTATTTTACTCACTGAGCAAGGGCTAAAACCAGCAGGTGCAACATTTGCTGCCCTCTGTCTTTAAATAATTGAAAGGGATTTTTCATAATCTTACTTTTAATACATCACAGATTAGACATAGATTTCACAAGCCTCATCTCTTGCGGAATACAGTACCTCGAATTAGCACATCTCACACCCTTTGCCACTTACTGGACACAATAGCAGCCTCCCTTAACAAAAGGCTATTTAACATCACACCTCACATACAATGACAGCAAACTATGATAAGTCATTCAACTCATTAGCATGTAGAGTAAACCTGTTCAATATGTAAAATACACCTTTCCATGTATTGTATATAGCAGATACCAGTTGTAAAGGGGGAATATTAATCACTAATATTTATGCAAATATCAATAATTAATATTCATAAATGGGAGGAGCCATCTAGTGATAACTCCGCCCATTTATGCCTTTATATAACAACAACACAATACCTTCGCTATGCTTTACACTGATCGCTATGCTAGCTGCATGCGCCTTACTAACTAACTAACTATCGCCAATAACTACACGTTACACAGTTAGTTACAAGTAACACAGTATTTATTACTTACAATACACTACGCACGCAATACTAACAATACAGCACTAAATATACAATCCTAAACTACACTACACATTCCCAATTCCACCCATTAACTAACTATACAGTTCACACATACAATATTAACAGCCCACCCATCTAGTTCTATACTATCCCTATGGGGTACACCGAGGGTTAATGGTGGCCTTACAGGGGTGTAAGCCGACCACAAACACAAAGGGTTAACAATGGGGATAATATCAGAACTGTACAGCAATGCAGGGGCTAAATACCCTGCAAGTGTACAGTGAGGGGGGGTGTGTGGCAGGGTTTAAGCAGGGGTTACCACCAGGGGTTAATCAGGGTAGGGAAAGGGTATATCAGGGGCAAGGGTAGCCAGGGTGCACAGTAGGCAGGGACCAGGGTAACTACCAGGGGTAATGCCTGGCAGGGAAAGGGTTAATCGTTGGTGGGATAGGGGTTGAATCAGGGCCCAAGGTGCACATCAGGGAAATATAGGGGTTACAGGACCAGGGGTGATATGTGAGGGGTAGGTAGGGGCTACACAGGTATACTTAGGCCTTATCCAGGTGGTCATCATGAAGCTGCTCTCTCCCATGTGTGTCTGGTTGCAAGATACCGCACCTATGCTCTGCTTGGGGCTTTATAGCCCAAAACCAGCCCCCCTCCTCCTTCCTCAGGCATGTGACATCATAGTGTCACTGTGACGTATGCCTGCCTACAATCCCCAGAGTCCCCCCCCCCCCCCCTAGTCCCAAAAATGCTGGGAGTAGGGGCATGGAGTTTTAGCCATGGGCAGAGGTGTGGAAAAACTGGTTTTTGATGTCTCTGGTTAGAAGGTCCCCTCACAAATGGTGCCAAAGAGTCTGATTGCTTTGGGCCTGAACAAAAGGGGACTAGATGCTAATCAGCTGTTATCCTACAGGCTATCAGCACAAGTTTTTCTCTAAACAACTCTGTTGATAACAGTTGGAATTGCATATATACATATATACACTGCGTGCAGAATTATTAGGCAAATGAGTATTTTTACCACATCATCCTCTTTATGCATGTTGTCTTACTCCAAGCTGTATAGGCTCGAAAGCCTACTACCAATTAAGCATATTAGGTGATGTACATCTCTGTAATGAGAAGGGGTGTGGTCTAATGACATCAACACCCTATATTAGGTGTGCATAATTATTAGGCAACTATGCTCTGCTTGGGGCTTTATAGCCCAAAACCAGCCCCCCTCCTCCTTCCTCAGGCATGTGACATCATAGTGTCACTGTGACGTATGCCTGCCTACAATCCCCAGAGTCCTCCCCCCCCCCCCTAGTCCCAAAAATGCTGGGAGTAGGGGCATGGAGTTTTAGCCATGGGCAGAGGTGTGGAAAAACTGGTTTTTGATGTCTCTGGTTAGAAGGTCCCCTCACAAATGGTGCCAAAGAGTCTGATTGCTTTGGGCCTGAACAAAAGGGGACTAGATGCTAATCAGCTGTTATCCTACAGGCTATCAGCACAAGTTTTTCTCTAAACAACTCTGTTGATAACAGTTGGAATTGCATATATACATATATACACTGCGTGCAGAATTATTAGGCAAATGAGTATTTTTACCACATCATCCTCTTTATGCATGTTGTCTTACTCCAAGCTGTATAGGCTCGAAAGCCTACTACCAATTAAACATATTAGGTGATGTACATCTCTGTAATGAGAAGGGGTGTGGTCTAATGACATCAACACCCTATATTAGGTGTGCATAATTATTAGGCAACTTCCTTTCCTTTGGCAAAATGGGTCAAAAGAAGGACTTGACAGGCTCAGAAAAGTCAAAAATAGTGAGATATCTTGCAGAGGGATGCAGCACTCTTAAAATTGCAAAGCTTCTGAAGCGTGATCATCGAACAATCAAGCGTTTCATTGAAAATAGTCAACAGGGTCGCAAGAAGCGTGTGGAAAAACCAAGGTGCAAAATAACTGCCCATGAACTGAGAAAAGTCAAGCGTGCAGCTGCCAAGATGCCACTTGCCACCAGTTTGGCCATATTTCAGAGCTGCAACATCACTGGAGTGCCCAAAAGCACAAGGTGTGCAATACTCAGAGACATGGCCAAGGTAAGAAAGGCTGAAAGACCACCACTTAACAAGACACACAAGCTGAAACGTCAAGACTGGGCCAAGAAAAATCTCAAGACTGATTTTTCTAAGGTTTTATGGACTGATGAAATGAGAGTGAGTCTTGATGGGCCCGTGGCTGGATTGGTAAAGGGCAGAGAGCTCCAGTCCGACTCAGACTCCAGCAAGGTGGAGGTGGAGTACTGGTTTGGGCTGGTATCATCAAAGATGAGCTTGTGGGGCCTTTTCAGGTTGAGGATGGAGTCAAGCTCAACTCCCAGTCCTACTGCCAGTTTCTGGAAGACACCTTCTTCAAGCAGTGGTACAGGAAGAAGTCTGCATCCTTCAAGAAAAACATGATTTTCATGCAGGACAATGCTCCATCACACGCGTCCAAGTACTCCACAGCGTGGCTGGCAAGAAAGGGTATAAAAGAAGAAAATCTAATGACATGGCCTCCTTGTTCACCTGATCTGAACCCCATTGAGAACCTGTGGTCCATCATCAAATGTGAGATTTACAAGGAGGGAAAACAGTACACCTCTCTGAACAGTGTCTGGGAGGCTGTGGTTGCTGCTGCACGCAATGTTGATGGTGAACAGATCAAAACACTGACAGAATCCATGGATGGCAGGCTTTTGAGTGTCCTTGCAAAGAAAGGTGGCTATATTGGTCACTGATTTGTGTTTTTGAATGTCAGAAATGTATATTTGTGAAAGTTGAGATGTTATATTGGTTTCACTTGTAAAAATAAATAATTTAAATGGGTATATATTTGTTTTTTGTTAAGTTGCCTAATAATTATGCACAGTAATAGTCACCTGGACACACAGATATCCCCCTAAAATAGCTAAAACTAAAAACAAACTAAAAACTACTTCCAAAAATATTCAGCTTTGATATTAATGAGTTTTTTGGGTTCATTGAGAACATGGTTGTTGTTCAATAATAAAATTAATCCTCAAAAATACAACTTGCCTAATAATTCTACACTCCCTGTATATCCACAGATGCTTGGCACATCTATAAACACATACACATACAAAACCGGGGTATGAATGGGCAGCAATAAGCCCACATACATACTGTCATGCTGACATAAGTGTATATACATAGACACGTGTGCAAATACATACACACATATCTATATATACACACACCCTCGCATATATCTGGGGCATCACATACAGGGGACATGCATATGTCCCCACTTTCCATACAGGGCCAATATATATACGGTCATACAGGAAATATATACTAACTATAAGGGGACACATATATACTAATATAAGGGGGATTATAAGGGGGCACAGCTTCCAGGGACCTGGGGATCACCATGGGCAGACGTGCGCAGATGCTGGGCACATTTGCGCACATCGTCCCATGATGCTGTGGTTGAAGTATGCACATATATACCATACATGCCCGCACGTGTTTGCAGGCATGCATGGATATATATGCATACGTCTCAACCGTTCCTCAACACCAGTATTGTTTAACAAAGTTTCAGCTGTATCTTGACAAACATGGTCCCCAAGACCTCCTAAGAATACCAGGATTGTTCCAATTGGATCTTGAGAGACAATATGCTCCCACCCTCAAAAAGCACTATAAGTATGTGCTGGGAAATAAAGATTTCAGATATTTAACAACCTAAGTTAAGTCTGGGCTGATATTTATCTCCTGATCAGAGCAAATCAGATATTCGTTGTACAGGGAAATATTCACGTGTTGGAGGTCTGATGCCTCATCATTTAACCAGCATAAACCTGCCAGAAGAAAAACCGCTAACAATAATTGACACCTGTTTCTTCACAGAATGAACAACTTCACTAATTGAACTCCACACCACTATTAATTGGAACACCCCCTTTCATTAATTTAGTCAATTACACCCAATTATTACACATATTAGTGATGTTAGACTGCTATTATTTTGCCCATAACTGTGCAGTATTAGAATGTATTGGCTCAGATGAGCTGAAGTTATTACTTTGCAAAGTCTTGCTGTAAAATGTAAAAGTCTTCTACTGTAATTTTTTTTTTTTTACCAAATTCGGGTTGGTTTCCAAGCTATACAATGCTTCCCCCCTTTAGTGCCAGTTTATAATGCTGCCCCCCTTAGTGTCAGTACATAATGTCCCCCTCTTTAGTGCCAGTATATAATGCTCTTCTTGCCCCCCTTAGTGCTAGTAGGCCATTGCTTAGTTAAAAAAATAATATAATAATAACTCATGTTCCCCTGCCACCATCTGCGCTCTGTGTTGCCGCATCCCGATGCAGGCCTGAAGCCAATGAGGCTGAATGACCACAAATGCAGCCATGATTTCTACTCATGATCATGGGTTGCGAGGTGATGCCTTAGGTGGCCGCCTACCCCTCATCCCAGCCCTGGATGAAGGTTGTTGCACACCCTGTATTAAAGGGGCTGTCTCACCTCCTGATTTATGCCCTTCCAAGCAGCTCCCTAGGTGCACTTTCTAAGTTGTAAGGAGAAGAGCTTGTATCCATGCTGGGCCGCTTGAGCGTCCGCGTACACGCTTGAGAGGAGGTTCGCAAAGTGTTACGCGCATCTTATTCGCTATGCTAGCCGCTGACGTGGAATATACCTGTACATAAACTCTAGTAGATTAGAGGGCAGGCATTGGTTAAGTGATCAATGACCAGCCAAGGCCACACAAGTGTCAGGGATTAGGATAATCATATGGCCTATGAGGAATAGACACATGGCACTCTGTGATTGGCTAGCAGGTGTTTAAGAGGTGATCTCCCTGGCTGGTCAGTGCCCACGGTTGTTTTGACAACCCGGGTTTATGTTGCTGTTCACATTCTTCCAGACTACCTGTGAATGACCTCTGACTTCCTTAATCCATCTCTAGACATTGCCTGTGGAAAACTTCTATGCGGAACAGTTTGTCTCGTGTTGGACCTCGGATCAGACCCTGGAAATGTCTCGTCCCTAGGTACTATGTTACACGGACTATTTCTGTGCATATGACCTTTGGCCTGGTCTGGCTGTCCCTTGTGAGTTTTCCTGCACAAGTTATTATTTGGATTGATTACCTGGATATGATTTCTGGTCTGGACTGGATTGCCGTCCAACAACTTTGGTTGTTTGGGGATCTGCACCATTACAGAACAGTGGGCTCCAACCTCCAGTTATCATGGATTGTGTCCAGCAGCAATTAGTGGAATTGACCGGAGAAGCCAATCTCTTGGTCCAACAGAGGATGAACATCTCTGCTGTAAATATCAACAAGATCCATGCAAAACTGGCGACAGTTGGGGACAAGCTTAAACTCCTCCTTCAGGGAATTGAGGGTTTGCCTGACCCGACTCCAGCAGAACCCCGAGTGGAACCTAAGATACCGCTACCTGAGGTTTTTTTGGGAAATAGGCAGGAGTTTCTCAACTTCCGTGATTCCTGCTATTTATATTTTGAATTACGTCCTGCATCTTCAGGGAATACCAAACAGAAAATCGGCATTGTTATGTCTCTGTTGAGGAAGGATCCACAACGTTGGGCCTTTAATCTCCCAGCGGGAGATCCCGTGTTTGGCTCAGTAGAGACCTTCTTTCATACCATGAGTGTATTATATGATCCGGACTACACTCGTACTGCTGAGACCCAGCTCGAACATCTCCAACAAGGACGACACCCAGCGGAGGAATTTGCTGCAGAGTTCCGTCGCTGGGACACTTTTACCAACTGGGGGGATGCTGCTCTCTAGCAGCGGTTCCGGTTGGGACTATCTGACCCTGTCGGGGACTTGTTATTATTTCTACCATCCCCACTATCACTAGATGTGGCAATCCAGCAGACAATCGACTCTGATCGTCGAATTCTGGAATGTCGTCTGGAGCAGGCTTCTCACTTAGCCTCATCCAGTCCATCTCCAAAACCCAGTAAACCGGCTCAGCAGGCAATATCACACATAATATGATTTAGATATGCAGCTGAGCAGACAGTATTACACATGATATGATTAGATACACAGCTAAGCAGGCAGTATCACACATGATATTTGTATTCTGGATTTATTGTTCCTTTATTCTCATGTGTTTGAATTTCGCACATTTTATATTCTCAATAGATCTCACCAAATCTAACTAGGTCAGCCGCTAAATATCTCATATTTGAGGCTAGCTTCTCTGCAGCTTAAGCAATAAGCTAAATGTGGAGCACTCACCGCCCCGTGGTTGTGATGTGTATTTCAGCTTTTTAGAGTTTAGTTACAATCTCGCGATATGATGTTGTTTTCTGTCAGGACAAAATTGACACCACTTCCAGTTTGGAGATCAGGTAAGAGAGGACGTATCTGTATATGCACTTGAACAGGAAGACTCAGGAACACATTCAGTTGGGGCGTTTGTGGAAAAGCCCGTTTCTTGCAGAGGTGGTGGCTTCAGTGGCAAGATGGAGGTGTAAGTACAGAGCAGACTATCTTCCCTCCACAGGTCAGCAAACAGCAAGATTTTCAAAAAAGCCTGGAAAATTCCTTACATTTTTGGAAGTTTAGTTTCAGGCTGACACTTGCTTTACAAATATTTTCATTCTTAAGCCCATATACTGTATTATAAACTTATAAAGCATTTCTGAACCATAGCTTTGCAGCTCCTCACACTGAATGGCCATTCCCTGCAGTGTATGGTTTTATGAACACACATTAGTGACCAGACTCACCTGAAAGGCAAATTGTGCAGTTTCTAACCACCCAATTAAAAAGGGAAAGGGACAAACCCGGATGGCACCCTCTCATTCCAAGAGCCCTATAGTAGCCATATGGACTGTCTCTACTTTATATTGGCCATACGTTTTAGTGAATGTATTACACTGGTGGCCGAAGTCCACCTTCTCAATACTCTCAGTGGGTACAGCTGACCAGAGCTCTCACCTGTCTTCACCTGCTCTCTCAAGGAGGGAGGTCATGACAGCCTGCATCTTGCTGTTCACTTCAGGTGACCCAAGGCTGAGGCCTGCCTTTCACCTGCTCTGTCTCTCATGGCCTGTAGGGTGGGCACTCCCTCTAACTTATAAAGAGACAGTGCATGCACCTTAATCTTCTTCAGCCTATGCCTTGTCATCTCAGTACATTTTTGGTACCTTCTACTGTGAGAGGGTGCCTTAGCAGTAGATTCTAGTTAGCTAGCTTCTTGCAAAAGTGTGCCATTGTCTTGTTTGCCTGGTCGTGTACCATTCTCGGCCATTTTCTGGATATGACTTTTTGCTAAATGGCCGATTTCTTTTTTTTTACTCTGTCTGACCACCCTGACCTTTGGACTGTTTATTGGATTGCACACATGCTGCTTGCCTTGACCTTGACTTGTTTACTGACTCTAGTTTGTCCTGATGTGGTGTCTCTTCACCTCCATTGGTCAACATCTACTAAACAGAAGCTACTTCAACAGTTAACCTGGCTTTCCTGCAGTGGAGTCCAGATCACTGTATGGTGTTAAAAGGTGACAATGTAATAATGATAATGCCTTTTGAAGTACACTTCTGTAACAGAATGTAACTCAACTCAAACAGTAACAATGTGTGAACTATTTTTCCCAAGATGCAACATCTATTGATTTGAATATTGAGAGGTCAGACTAGAACCCATTGCTGTCCCACATTTTCAGAAATAAGCATCACATAATAATAAATAATTATTTCTAAGAGCAAAATATGTTTATTGTGACACATTTACGATGTTACAGCATATTAGTCACACATATCAGTTATATTTTGCTCTACACATACACCTGGAAAGGTCTTGGGGATTTCTAGAATGTGATAATGTGTGTTAATACACATTTTACAACTATTGTTTTTTACAGTAGCCAATTGACTATAGTAAATATTGCTACAAGCATTAGTGCACCACAATATTTAAACAAAGTACAGTATTTTAATTTTACTAGCACTGTGCTCAACTCAAACAAACTAAACAAATGTTATATAAATGCAAGCATACAAATTAACCATCTCATGTTTCTAATAATAAAAAATCTTAATCGTCAACAGAATCAGAAAGAAACGTTGAAAGAAACTCAGTCTATTATAAATGTGATGTAAATTATTTTGCTACTACAAGCTGTACAAACATTTTGCAAATGATAATGATGCTATAATACATTTAATGGGGCAGATTTGCTAATACAGTCTAAAAGTAAGACTTAAGTCTTAAATCTGTCACATGTCTAGTATAAGGGTACAACACCTATAAATTGTCTTAGTTTTGCTCCAAAAAGTTCCAACATTTTGACACATTTTTAGCACACACCCTTTCTCACAAAAGAATGCCCTCTTCCAGATAAACTATGCTCCTTGTTGGACATGGTATAAAATGGTGTCTTGATAAATGTAATTCAAAACATGTAATTTTTTTTTCAATGGTAAATCTTTCACATTAAATCAAACTCTTCAAATACCTTATAAGACTAAAACTTAGGCTACTTTCACATCTCCGACATGTCTGATCTGGTTGGCTGTTCTGGTACAAATTTTGGCTGTGTTTTCCTGGCCGAAAGCTGCCCTTTATCACCACTGGATCCCATTATTGTCAATAGGTATCTGCTGGTGAACTGTAGAATCCAACAATGCTAGATCTGGTGAACGGTGACAGGCTGTTCTCTGCTGAAACAGCCTGCCAGATATTTTCACCAGAGATGTAAAAAAAGCCTTATGCACATGGCTGCATCCAAATCTAGGTTTGGAAAAAAAAAAAATCCATGAAACAGGCTTAGTTTCCATGTGAATTTCTTTTTTTCTCACCCTCATAAATTCAAAGGGCTAGTGTAATCGGCAAATACAGACAGGAACAGGGTTCCTACAGAGATTTGTGCAGAGCTATAAAAAAACAGATGTCTGCATGGCCACACAGAAATGAATGGGTCATTGTGCTATCCATGAAAAAAAAAAAAAATAAACATGGCAAACTGATAAAAAATATAGTCATGTGCATGACTGATACATAGATATTTTTCCTGACTTTGCAATGAAACTAAAAATATATTTAAAAAAATACTCATATATCATGCCCGATGGCAGGCTTTGAATACTGGACAAAACTGTTGGATGCAACTTTTACTTTAAGCTAAGCCTTTGTCTGGCAGTCCCACAAAGAATGAATGAAAGCAGAGGCTGCATGCTCAACCTGGCACTCTATTAGGTTGGAAGAGCGGAACCCCTTTTGTCAGGAGTGGTGTGAGTCCCAGCAGTCAAACATTCACCAATCAGCTCGCCATCCTGTTTTTTTCTAATTTTTTCCATATGTAAGCTTTTCCACATAGGGGATACATAGTTTCTGATTACCAGAGACATGGGGCTAGAAGCTAGAAGCTGTGGTATAGGCTACTAGTAGCATTCTGTGTAACTCCTGATGTTACCTTCCCCACCCCCTCCTTGCTTACATGATTACCTGGATGACTCCAGAAAGTATCATGGCGTCTATCTGAATTGTATACAGGGCATGTGTTAAGCTCTGTGTATTAAGCAATCAAGAAGGCAAGTATGGTAATAAACACTTTGCTTTCTCTGTGCAGGGTGTGTTTGTGTATGACAACCGGCCCCATTCTCCCCCAGCTGCATGATCCCTTCAGGAATGTCCTTGTACAAATACATGTGGGCATGCAAATAGTTAAACTACAAATGAAAATATGTACTATACAGGGGATCTAGTTTTGAAAAAGAACAAGGGCAGACTTTCATAACTTATTTACAAGAAACAGAAAATATCTAGTTACCATAAAAAACATGAGTGAGACGGTTTATAGATAAAGATTAGAGAAATGATTTGCCATGGTCAAGATTGTCATTTACATTTATCAATAAAGAAAATGTTGGAAAGGGGAAAAAACTCCATGCCATGAATTTATTAGGAAGTCTGGATGTTTACTGCCTTTTTTATTTAATAAAACATATACATTGACAAAATAAAATAAATAACACAACCAGATAGAAGTGGCAGACTGTTGCAAAACTCGGCATGCAGACTGCTACAGACTGGAATATGTGAATATCTATGGGATTCTATGATGGTTGAGTTTTAGAGTTTAGAGGCCTTGTGTTAAGCTCTTCAATCCTACCTTTGCTGTGGAATGACAAAATGCCCCAACTGCTGGTACGATGGAGCAGCAACTAGTAGTGATACAAGGGACACTAAAAGGTCAGCAATATGTGCAGGGCATCCAGCAGCCATGTCTGTTGCCTCTCATGGCAGGGCTTCCAACTGGCATTTTTCAACAGGAAAATGCTTGTCCAAAAAGAACACGGGTTTCCTGGGAATGTCTTCTCCAGATTACAGCACTTCCTTGGCCTTCCTGTTGCCAGATTTATCTCTAATTGAGCACTTATGGGGCCAGCTACAGTAATCTACAAGTGTGTAGCACCTAAAGGTACAGCTGCAATATCTGTGGGCAAATGTGCCACAGGATACCAAATGGAACCTGTACACCTCCATGCCCAACTGTATCTCATCTTGTATTCAATTTAGACGCGGCCCAACAGAGTACTAAAGCCTTCTTTCAGTTGTACAATTTCCCCTAATAAACATATCCTCCTGCTCTAATATTGTAATCCTTTACATATATCATCATTACATTCACACATATAAAGTTTTATTCAATTCCAACAACTTGTTCTTGGTGCGTTATTTTTTTTAGTGTAGATTTAGGCTCTAATTTATCAAGACCAATCTGTGCTATGTCAATCTTGATAGGCATTGTGCCGCCAGAGGAAGCATTTAATTTATGATAAGGTGCAGGTCTCATCAAAAAATAAATGTATCCTCTGGCAGTCTATGTGCAGGATTGAACTTTAAGCCAGCACATAGCTGGTATAGATTTCAGTCATCATTTACACCAGTCTGGTGAAAATATTTGTGCTGGGGCCAATGGCTCTTCCCTCACCACTTTTTTCTTTGGAAACTGGCAAGGATGATGCAAACATGCCAGTTATGATTAAATTTAGGCTACTTTCATATTTACAGTAGCCTTCTCCAGCTGGTGAACAGTCCGCCAGATCTGTGCTACTGCAAGTCCACCATGCTGGCAAAAGTCTGCTCCGGCCCCATTCACTATAATAGAGGTTCGGCTGCAGCACGGCAAACATGCCAAGAGGCGAATAAAACTACAACATGCTGCGTTTTTTGTCAGGCTTCCTCTCGGCATGTTTGCCGTGCTGTGGCCGGACCTCTAGGCCCACTCCCATTATGATCAATGGGGCCAGAGCGGACTTCCGCCAGCACGGTGGACTTACTGTAGCACGGATCAGGCAGACTGTTCCTCCGACGGAATAGCTTGCTGGAAAAGGCTACATAGGCGTGCGCACGGGGTGTGCCGGGTGTGCCTGGGCACACCCTAATCACACCCCTGTGCTCCGCCTCCTGCACTGCCGCCTGCCGCTTGAGCCCCGGCTGCCAGCCCTGCACAGCTTCAATGACATAGATCTGCTCGACTGACGACTCAATACTATATAAGACTGCTCACTGCTCCTGTGCTCCGGCTCCCGGTGGTCGGCCGCGTAATGTCACTCACTCTGACGTCACGCGCCTGCTCCGCCTGCTTCATTAATAAAGTGGGAGGAGCAGGTGCGTGCGGCGTGACAGGGTGAGTGACGTCACGTTACGCTGCCGCTGGCCGGCTAGTTTGAATGTTTGAAGAGCCTGCCTGCCCGCCCAGTGCCCATGCCCAGGCAGCCCAGTGAATGGTGATTGTGCCCTGTGAAAAAGAAAAACTGCGGATCCTAGCTGGAGTCCTGTCCCAGTAAGTTAGTAATAGATTAGATAGTAGTACAACTTGGCACAAGTTTAATTACAACATTTTACATAAGGAACGGTGGGGTCTTACAATAGTTGCCGGCCTCCACCCCCTGTTGGGGGTCAGTCGCTGTCAGGGACACTGTTATGGGGGGCGGGGATCTGTGGATGATCACACATATATAGCACAAGACTGCTATATATGTGTCATCCACAGATCCCCCCCTGGCCCCCCATAACATTGTCATCCACAGATCCCCCCTGCATCTGTGTCAGATTCCACACAGATGCCCCCATAACAGTGCCATCCACAGATATCCCCTTAATAGACTATTAAGGGGATATCTGTGGATGACACACTGTTATGGGGGCATCTGTGGAATATGACACTGTTATGGCGGGGGGATCTGTGGATGATAATGTTATGGGGCATCTGTGTGGAATATGTCACCTTTTATGGGGGATCTGTGGATGACACTGTTATGGGGGGGATCTGTGGATGACGCACTGTTAATAACAGTGTGTCATCCACAGATGCCCCCATAACAGTGTCATCCACAGATACCTCATAACAGTGTATCATCCACAGATGCCCATAATAGCGTCATCCACAGATGCCCCCATAATAGCGTCATCCACAGATTCCCCCATAACAGCGTCATCCACAGATGCCCCCATAACAGCGTGTCATCCACAGATGCCCATAACAGTGTGTCATCCACAGATGCCCATAACAGTGTGTCATCCACAGATGCCCATAACAGTGTGTCATCCAGAGGTCCCCCATAACAGTGTGTCATCCAGAGGTCCCCCATAACAGTACGCCTGCGCACTGAGGAGAAACAGAAAGGAGGGCAAAGAATCCGTGGAAGCAAGCAGAGGACGGCACAGCAGACGACTGAATAGCTTCTTTTGTAAGTAAATTGTTTTATTATAAATGTAATTTTTTTTGTTATGTATGATGCTTTTTGATTATGAATAAATGTAAATGTAGTGGTGCTGTAATGTGGACCCCAGGCCTCTCTCATGTCCTGCAGGCTGGCGCTGTGGAAGGATACGGTTGGCCAGGCAGCAGAAAGGCTCTGGAACTTTCCCCTTCACAGCCACTGCTATCTCTCTCGTACAGTGCAGACTCTGCAGGAGGCTTTCTGTTTGCTCTCCGTCCTTATAAAAGTCTATGGGAATCAAAACAGATCAATCTGGTTCCCGTTATGCAAGACGGAAAAGAAAGTCCTGTCGACAGGACCCAGACGGATCGGTTCTGCTTTCTCATAAACTTCTATTAGGACAGAGCAAAAAGGAATGCCTCTTAAAGGTTTCCGTTTTGCATTCCATCTGGCCATTCCGTTATATTCCGTTTAAAACAGAATATAACGGAATGGCATAACACAGATGTGAACCCACCCTTAGGACAAGATTGTTTCTGAATACTCAAACGTACCGAGGAAGAAAGGAAAACTCTTGAAAGCTTGTAAGTATTAGGTTAGTACAATAAAAATTTACACACTGGGGTCCATTTACACGTCCGTAATTTGGGTCTGCATTCGTTCCGCAATTTGCAGACCCATTCACTTTCAATGGGGCTGGAACAGATGCAAATCCACATTTCCTGGATCCGCATCCGCATTTTCGGGATCCGTTTTTTCGGGATCCGCAATTTCGTTCCTGGAAAAAATAGAAAATGTCCTATTCTTGTCCGCAATTGCGGGCCAGAAAAGGCATTTTCTATTATAGTGTCTGTGATGTGCGGATCCGCAAAACACTTACGGACGTGTGAATGGACCCTTAGGCTGGGTTCAGACCTGAGCGTCTTTGATATGCGCGTTTAACGCGCGTTTTTGACGAGCGTTTTTTGCAATAGTAAACGCGCGTTTGACGCGCGTTTGTGTGATTGACTGCAATGTCCTATGGCCACAAACGCGTGTCAAAACGCCCCAAAGAAGCTCAAGTACTTGTTTGAGCGTAGGGCGTTTTACAGCGCGTTTTTCAGCGCTGTAAAACGCTCAAGTGAGAACCAGGGCCATAGGGAAGCATTGGTTTTCATGTGTTGAGCGTTTTACAGCGCGTTTGAACGCGCTGTAAAACGCTCAAGTGTGAACCCAGCCTTATGGAGGATCTGTGGATATTATTTATATATATATATATATATATATATATATATATATATATATATATACATACATACACACGCACGCGCTCGCGGCGTGTGTGTTTGTGCTTTAGGGTGCACACCCTAATGCAATAGGCTGCGCACGCCTATGAAAGGCTACCACAAATGTTAAAGTAGCCTTAATTCCAATGGCATATAAAAAGTCTCAAAAGTGTGTTTTGTGACTTTTGTGACTTTTTAATGCCCAAATTGTATGAGATTGAGATAGAGATTGTTCATGACTAGAAAAAAAGGATATTGTTTTAGAGTGCAGCACCATGGGTAGTCTGGTATTACAGCTTAACTATGTTCAAGTGAAATAGCTGTAATGCCAACTACAACATGGTTAGATCTTTGCTTGATTTTCATGCATCATAAATATTTTCTATTTCAAGAGATGTTGCTAAAATCATTATTTTAATTATTTGCTGTAAATTTTAATATTTATGGTAGTTACATTTTGAAGAATGCCAGTATTAAATATCACCATTCATTTGTTTTAAAGAGCAACTGCATTTCCAAGAGCAATAACCTTGTTATAATATTTATCTGGAGAGAAAATGACCTACATTAAGTTGATTCTAACAGTGACATATAAATATGTGAGCAAATGTGAGCAAAAACTTTATTTTATTTTTTTAAAGTATAATGCAAAATAGACCGTTGTTTGCAATTTATAGTATAGTGTTGCCTAAAGGAAACAAAAAGAACAAAGAGACTGTTTGTGCTTGTGCCTTTTTCTGGATCAAAAGCTGAACTACTTCTTCCCATTTCAGTTGAAGGCAATTAGGATCCTGGTTTGCTTATGCTGTTACAGTAGCTGCTATGGCTGTTTATTGAAGATTTCATCCTCAGAATAATTTTCTTCTTGTGCAGCAAGGCGAATAAAAACCTGAAAAGGCACATTCCAAGGTTAGTATATTTACAATATAGAGAAAGGAACAATTTGATGATTTATTTAGTTCTTAATAATTTGACCAAATTATTTTAATTGAAATAAACATGTTAAAATGAGTTAAAATATTCAAACATTTCAAAGCATCCTTCAGGTTAGAAAGGTCCAGTTCTTTATGTATGTAGAGTGCAATGTAACTCTGCTCCTGTGGCACAACTAAAGTTTGGCAGAACTGTAAACGCTTGTATTAGAAGTGTAGCTGTGCAGTGTTTACATAGATGGGCAAATGGTGCCCAGATCATCACTGATTTTAATTGTCAGAGTGCCAAAGCAACAACTGCTTTGTGAAACCTATGCATACACTGTGAATGCAACACACGTTTTCATTGTACTAAAGAATAGCTCCATGGCCATTTGTGTGTAGCATCAGTTGTGCTTATTTCCATCTTTCCGTTACTTTTGACACAACAAAAAACCTCAACAAAGGACTTTCTACCCTGTCAAAAGAATGGCTCTCAGATGAAAATTTTTGTTTGTACTTCAGACAGACACAGCTGTATAAAGGCTTAATTTTTGTGGGACAAGTTGTACTTTCTAATGACACCATTTAATATACCATTTAATATAGCATATAATGTAGTGGGAAGCAGGAATATGCCTTTCACTCTCTGGGTCAGTATGATTACAACAATACCACATATGCATAGGTTTTTCTTATGTCTAAATAGTGCAAAAATAAATTTCAACTTGAAAAAATAATAATAATTATATCACCATATTCTGACCCCCATAACTTTTTATAGTTAAAACTACTGGGCTGTGTGGGGGCTAATTTTTTTTCAGGACAATCTGTAGTATTTTTTTATACCATTTTGGCATATGTGTGACTTTTTATCACATTTTATAAAAATGAGAAGCAATGAAAAAATGGCAAATTGGCCATTTTGACCCTTTTTTCCGTTACGCCATATTAGAAAAATATATTTTTGGTTGCAGTGATACCCATGATGTTTATATTTTTTGTATTTTATTTATTTAAACTTTTATATATATATTTTTTTAATTTTTTTTATATATTTTTAACAGTTAATTTTTTTACTTTTTGTTATGATTTTGAATCTCATAGTTGAGCCGACAAAATCTTCTTTTTTTTTTTGTTTTTAATTCTGAACATTCATGATTTTTTTACATCCATTTAAATGTCAGAATTGGTCATGTGGCAGGCGAAGAATTGCAGCTTAAATGCAGCCTTATTGCCCCCAGAGGATGTCTGTAAGAAGCCCGGAAATGTGAGCTTCCGGGTTTTCCACCCTTAAGGTGCTGTGATCTCACTTGTTCATGACATCTAAAGGCTTTATTTATTTCAATAAGCATTATGTCACCGCCAGTTCTGTGAGAAGGTCTGGCAGACGTTCTTCTCTACCTCTTGCATGACGTTCTTTGTTTTGGTTTCACTTTGTCATCTCCTTTCCTTCTCCCAGGTGTCACCTATTTAGACTAATTGTCTCCCTTTATATTCCCTCCCATACTGCCTCACTTTGCAGTTTATACTACTTCCTGGATGAGGTGTTCACTGCTGGAGGCTGCTGCTGCTGTTTGCTAAGATAAGTATTTTTCTTTATTTGTGTTTCCTTGCTGGCTTGATTCTAGGTGACCCTGACTCCGTCCGTATTAAGTGCAAGGAGCCGGTGGTCATGTCCCCTCACTATTATAGGGTCTTCAGGTGTCACACAGTCTTAGGTACGTGGGCATGCAATCGTCTACCATTCAGACCCTTGCATGGGCAAAGCAGTCAAGTAAAAGCTCTTAGTGTTTTATAGGGCTCACCCATATGCTCCTTTAGTTTGGGATCAAGCCAGTCGGATGTTTATTTATAAGTTCCAGCTATCTGCAACATCATCCGTGACACATTATTCTCCGGTCGCGGTAATTAGCCGCGTGTCTCTGCACTCGCGAGCGCCATGTTTGTCCATTGTTTCAGCACCGTAACTGGTAGTGAAGGGGTTAAGTCTGTCTGCACGCGCAGTGTATTTCCTTTCGATTTTCAGTGCGGATTCAGGCAAGGAAAATCAGCATTGTTTTAAAGTATCAGCCAAATGGGTGAGATTTCAAGAAATCTTATACGCACACTGTAAATGTTTTTTATTTAGATTTTAAATCTATATCAATCGAGGGTCTCTGTAACATATCGATTTGGGACTTGAGTAAAAGAGCCAGAAACCTTTTTGAGTGCAGTGGAGATAGTAGCATCTGGGGCACTAGGGACAGGTAAATGCCAACTAAACAATCCTTCACAAGACAGAAGAAACTACTGATCTCCTTAAAAGCCCTGAGAACCTCTTTAATGAGATTTTAACTAATAGCACTGGCACCAGAACACGATGTGCTTGCATGAACTGCAGGAAGAGCCAGAGTTGTGGTCCTGTGGCTTCTTGCGGTGTGAAGGTGAGATGAGGTTTATTTTCCTTTCTAGTCTCAGCAACTCTGAGTTTAGATGAAGTTGGTGTTAGGTGGTCCGTGGGAGTTATACTGATGACACTACAAGGGTTCATTATATACTGTCTCTAGAGGGTTGAGCATTATATGCTGGCACTCGGGGGGGGGGGGGGGTGACATTATAATACAGGTGGCAAAAAGCTAAAATAAACTTTGCAGAAGTTTTCTGCAAACAACTAGACCTGCAATGTAATTTTTTTAATCCAAAGCTTATCAATAATTTCTGTGTAATGTACAGGGATAAAAGCCACAATGAAAACTGCAGTAAAATACATAGTAATCCTCTTTTTGAGACCTAAAAAATCTGTCCAGGATTTTCCACATCTCCATCTTGGTGCCGGAAAGGGGTATTGTCTGCCACCCTAGGTAAGAGCTGCTGATGTGGTGGGAAAGGAGGGATGGAGCATTGTGGAAATAAATGGCTTGGTTGCAATTGGGAAAGCTGGTCTTGCCCCTCCTTCAGGAGAGACCAGTGGAGGTGAGAGTGTTACCTCAGCCTATAGACTCCATTATCAACCAATTTGAGACAGGAGTTAGCCTACAATGCCTGTTCACAGTCTACAGTGAAGTACAAGCTGTATGCAGAGCCACATTCCTCTATGAACAGTGTGGACAATACTTTTGGAAATTGCGAGTAAACCAGGAAGGCAAGACATATGTGTAATGGCCATGTAAATGGCCAGATGTTACAACATCCTGAGTGTGATTGGAATCTATTCCTCACCAAGAGCTTGTTATTAGGATTACAGATAGAACTACCTTGTGTTGTCCTTTGAATGGTATACAACTACCTCTTCCACGTCAATGAACCTGTACATCTACCTCAAGTCAGCCGATTACCAGTAAATGTTCCAGTTATTTATTTAAACGGACTCCTATTTATTTCCACACATCCTTTGCACCCAAAGGCGCGGGCATCATGAACCTCAGGGAACTTGCGCTCCATGTACCTCAAACCCTATACCATCAAGGGCACTTCAACCAACATCCGGCAAGAGATTCCTTCATACCAGAGTGTGCCTCGAAGGAATTCCGTGCTTTCCTTCCCATCACTGCACACCAGCCCAGGGAGCTGTATCAACTACTACACTCATCAGGCCACCACACTCACACATTGCCCCTGCTGTCCCAGTCGCTGCAAGTGTCAATACATTGTCCTATAGTAAGTTCCTCCTGCTTTCCTGCAGTGTCGAATTTCAGGCAAAACAAAGGCCTTATTCTTTCAGCTTCCACATAGATTCCAACAGAGCAAGTTGGCCCATCCACAGACATACCAAAGGTAATTGTATTTGGAGGCTCACCCACTAGTGAAGGTGGATCTGGGTGCTCTTGACGTGTCTGTTCCACCAAATTAGAAGAAAAGAGTATATAGTGTAAAATACTAGTCAGGCACTCGCATCATTCCTGCACCAGAGAGCGAAAGATCACGGGTAACTGATATAATTTGGATAAATGTATTTTATTGACTTTATATTTGATTAAAATACATGCAAAAATCCAAATAACATTGGGATAAATATACCTCTAGATTAAACATTTTAAAAAAATAATATATAAATAAAAGTTAATGCATTCTTTTTGTTGACCACTAAATGGCAGTCTTTAGCAGCTTTCAATCAAGAAAGAAAACAGGCCAGCACTCGCTTAAAATGGCACGTTGCACGGGAGAGGAGCAACCTCTAACTATCAGTAGAACAACAAATCCCAGCAGCTGTGTCTGTTGTTTGCAAGTAGATTTATTTTATTTCATTCCAGAAAATGTCCTATAACCAGGACGCGTTTCGGCATACAAGCCTTTCTCAACAGGTACCTACCTGTTGAGAAAGGCTTGTATGCCGAAAAGCGTACCTGTTGAGAAAGACTTGGAATGAAATAAAAGAAACCTACTTGCAAACAAAAGACACAGCTGCTGGGATTTGTTGTTCTACTTTAGCAGCTTTCAGACTCTAATATTTTCTATGCAACACATGGAATTGCTTCTATTCTCCACCAGATAGTGCTATTCTTCAATAGGCATGTATTGCTGGTAAGGATTCTCTATGTATCAAAAGTTATGGCATCTATTTAGCACTAGATGGTGTTATTCCTTGGTATGCACATGCTGTTGGTAAGTATCTGTTAGTTAGTGTCTGTTAGCTGTCGCACAATATTTGCAGTTGTGAGTACGAGTCGGTAGATCTTATCACAGCAAACAAGCTCTTGCTGTTTCATATAAAGTCATCGGTCTCAGTCCAAATATTATTTGCTCATTTATAAGAAAATGAGTGTGGTAAGATGCAATGACTCAGTCCAGTATGTTTAAATACTGTGTATCAGTTTAGTTTTTAACAATCGGCTAGCGTGGCATCCCGCGTGCCTAACAGATGTTACTCATGCCTTAGTTTGCCCATAGATGTTAGGTCCCGATGCCAACTTTTCTTTTGTCTCGTTCACCGCGTCCCACTGTAGGACCTTTCGTGAACAGATGGTTTCCTCACGCCTTTGTATAGTACTGATGTGGGGGAGAGTGTGGAGATTCTTAGATGTATCCAGTTGGTGGCAAGGGTTAATCTTGAGTATATGTTCAGATTTAAAGCCATCTGTGGTTTCTTGCAGGATATATTTGGGGACAGTATGGATAAATCAGAGAAAAGGTAGTCAAAATGTTAAAAAAATGCATCTAACAAAAAAATGCATCAAAAACGCATGGTACCGCATGTGCATTTTTTGCGTTTTTGGACATTAGATAATTGATATAGCAAGATTTTTAGAAAATTAGTCCCAAGAAAAGAAAACTATTGTATGTTATATTTTGGCTCAGCATGTCATAACCTACATACTTTACTGTTGACAATATAACCAAAGACGCATCAAAAATGCACTGTATTTTTGGGAATAAACAGCAAGTGCATTTTTTGGGATTGTTGTTTACTTATTATGTTTTATGTCATTACTTCTCATGTTATAGCTGATGTTTTTAAAAAAAAAAAAAACACAGATGGCTTTAAATCAGTGCTTCTCAAATAGTGGGGCACGAGGCTCCGTAAAGGGGGGCTCGTTTGACCTCGGCAAACACTGTCATATTGGATGTCTAGATCGGATTATCCGACTCACTCGCAAGCGGCGTCCCACACGGCGTCTGTTGCCTAGCAACTCTACGGCTGGAGAGAGGGAGCAGCGCGGCGCGATCACTGGAGATTGTCCCAGCGCAGCCCCAGTAGCAGCCCGACGCGGAGGACCACGTGACCGCCAACGCACGTGACACATGCAGAGGACCCATGGAGACATACAGGAATCAATACGCCGGTTCCTAGTGCCACTCACAGAGGAGAAAGAGCAGGACGCCGGCATGTCATCAAGGCAGAGTCGCAAAGATACATCCGCAGCATCACCAGGTGGGAAAACAAGAGCTGAAGCACAGAAAGAACATAAAGAGCAGGGGTCAAGGAGAGGAGGTAGGACAAACACCAAAATCTGATAATAAAACTGAAAAGGGGAAAAGAAATAGTAACCAGGGGATGGAGGAGGAAAAAGTATACGAACTAGAAGGCAGTACCCTGGATGATGCTCTATCCTGATTGGCCAAACCCGCCCGTGTGACTTTTAGACCCGGAAATCGGTCCTCTGTACAGAAAAACTCCTGAAAAACGCCTTATACGTTAATAAGGATACAGTGTTATGCAGAGGTGTACTTATTACAATTTTATAGACAAATGATACTATTTACAGTCGCGCGGGGGGCGCAAAATGTTTTCTTCTTCCTAGGGGGGGCATGACAGAAAATAATTGAGAAGCACTGCTTTAAATTATTGTTTACCAGGTGGGAAAACCTGGAACAGATTTTAGATCCATTACACTTTTTTGGCTCATTACCAGATATAAAAATGTGAGAGGAAATGAAAGCAGGTAACCACTGAGGAAGAAGTGTGTCACTTCGAAACACATCTGGGAATAAGACCTGCTCACCAATCTGAACATATACCCAAGATTAATCCTTGCCACCAACTGGATACATCCAGGAATCTCCGCACTCTTCCCCACATCAGTACTATACAAAGGTGTGAGGAAACCATCTGTTCATGAATGGTCCTAACAATCAGTGACCTCGTGACACGCTGTACAATGCTACTACAGTGAGAAGCGGTGAACGAGACAAAAGAAAAGTTGGCATCGGGACCTAACATCTATGGGCAAACTAAGGGTACCTTATGAGTAACATCTATTAGGCGCGTGGGACGCCACGCTAGCCGACTGTTAAAAACTAAACTGATGCACAGTATTTAAACATTGCATCGTACCACACTCATTTTCTTATAAATGAGCAAATAATATTTGGACTAAGACCGATGACTTTATATGAAATAGCAAGAGCTTGTTTGCTGTGATAAGATCTACCGACTCGTACTCACAACTACAAATATTGTGCGACAACTAACAGACACTTACCAACAGCACGTGCATACCGAGGAATAACACCATCTCGTGGTGAATAGATGCAATAACTTTTGATACATAGAGAATACTTACCGGCAATACATGCCTTTTGAAGAATAGCACCATCTGGTGTAGAATAGAAGCAATTACATGTGTTGCATAGAAAATATTGGAGACTGAAAGCTGCTAAAGACTGGAATTTTGTGGTCAACAAAGAGAATGCATTAACTTTTATTTATATATTTTTTATTTTAAATGTTTAACCTAGAGGTATATTTATTCCAATGTTATTTGAATTTTTGCATGTATTTTAATTTTAATATAGAGTCAATAAAATACATTTATCCAAATTAGATATATATGTGGAAGGCTGAAAAGTCAGCCTGAATTTGTGGGAGGGGCATCTTACCTTTTTAAGCTCCAGCCCCCAGCTCCTCAGGGCGCTTCTGTTCACAGGTGCGCAGCTGCTGCTGGGTGTCATTAGTAAACTAGCTTCTCTGGTGGTCGGAGTCTTTCTTTGCAGCATGGAGCCAGAATAGAGCTTGTTATTTTGCTCTCTGCTACCGTAGCATGCACGCGCCATACTATGTAAGTAGGTTGGGCCGGGGCCGTCTCTCCTGGCCGGTCGGAACCGACTTTGCTAGCAAACGGGAGGCTTTGCCTCAGAATCTGCTACCTCAGGTTTGCTCGTTGGGGCTAAATACTTCTATTTCTTTTCAACTTGGTTTCGTGTCTCCCCCTCCCCCCGCTACCACCATCCTTAGACTTCATGTATTTCACTGCTCCATGTACTTAAAAACCCTGCCACACTTTCATGCTCTGCTGTTATCCTGAGCGGCATTTACACTTTCGGCTTTTATTTTATGTCTTATGCTGCATCCGCACGTCCTTACTGTCCAGTACTTTCCTACTCTTGGTTTGCATTCACTCAGATTGGTCTCACATTCAAGCTGCGGTCACCTGTTGGCTGTTACATCTCATTCCGTACCCAGCCGACAGCCGGATCCGTATTACACGCCTGTTATTACATGTTGTATACTCGGCTTACAGCTGCTACTGTTACTCCATTTTTATTCTCTGGACGCACCACCCTGGTGTTCACACCTTGCTCCACTCACAACCAGAGCTGCGTTCATGCGTCGACTGATATACCATGTTTTCTCTGCTCACTGTGAGAGCTGTGTTTACACGTCCGCTGTCACAACATGTTCATACTAGGCTTGTTTCAGAGCTGCATTCACTTTCACCGTTACATCATGTTTATGCTCCACTCACATTTAGAGCTTCTGTTCTACCAATTTCATTCTTGGCCACACCCAGAGGTGCATTCACACTACGCTGTCAAATCATTTTTTCACTCCACCCTCGACCAGAGTTGCATTCATCCGTCTATCGATATATCAGGTTTACTCTACTCACACCCAGAGCTGCGTTCACACATCCTATGCTACTACAGGTTCTTTCCATGTCTGCTGTCACATCAAGTTAATATTCCGTTCACATCCAAAGCGGCATCTGCATGTCTGCTTTTACATCTTGTCCTATACTCCATTCCCATACTCAGAGCTGCACCCATACCATTTTTATTTTTTTTTATTTATTTTTTATTTTTATTTTTTTAGGTACCACTCACATCCAAAGCCCCATTTGTTGTTACATCATGTACTGCTCACTGATCATTTGCCTGTCGTTACCTGTACCGATTTGTAGGGGCGGCAGGATCGTGCGGTATGTGTATGTGCTTTTATTCATGTGCCGCTGTCTTCCGCTGGATCGCCCAGGCTCATGCCTGGCCCTGTCTCCTGGATCGCCCAGGCTCATACCTGCCTCTGTCTCCTGGTTCGCCCAGGCTCATACCTGCCTCTGTCTCCTGGTTCGCCCAGGCTCATACCTGCCTCTGTCTCCTGGTTCGCCCAGGCTCATACCTGCCTCTGTCTCCTGGTTCGCCCAGGCTCATACCTGCCTCTGTCTCCTGGTTCGCCCAGGCTCATACCTGCCTCTGTCTCCTGGTTCGCCCAGGCTCATACCTGCCTCTGTCTCCTGGTTCGCCCAGGCTCATACCTGCCTCTGTCTCCTGGTTCGCCCAGGCTCATACCTGCCTCTGTCTCCTGGTTCGCCCAGGCTCATACCTGCCTCTGTCTCCTGGTTCGCCCAGGCTCATACCTGCCTCTGTCTCCTGGTTCGCCCAGGCTCATACCTGCCTCTGTCTCCTGGTTCGTCCAGGCTCATACCTGCCTCTGTCTCCTGGTTCGCCCAGGCTCATACCTGCCTCTGTCTCCTGGTTCGCCCAGGCTCATACCTGCCTCTGTCTCCTGGTTCGCCCAGGCACGCACCTGCCTCTGCCTCCTGGATCGCCCAGGCTCACACCTACTTCTGTCTCCTGGTTCACCCAGTCCCGTCACCCTCCTCAGTTATGTTCTCTTTTTCCTTCCGAACCTTATGATTTGCCCTCTCAGGAACGTGTCCTGATCGTTCACTTATGCAACATTTGGATCAAGGTCAGGTGACCCAACACATCGATACAGGTAGTAACCCCTAAGCCAGGTACATTGCCCAGACCGACTCAAGCCTTCTCGTAGGCACCGGTCGTACTACGTTCCGATCTCATATCCCTCCTTGCTCACGCCAGGAACCTGGTTCAGCACTCCCTCTCCCCCAATACCATCAGGAACTACCAAGCCGGTGTCAGGGTTTACGAAGGTTTCGCCAGGTCCCACCCGCAGGTGGCTTGGACGATGTCTCCTACACCCTGGCGGTTATAGCCCACTGTCACCGCAATCTCAGGCTGTCATTCAACACCATCAAGCTGTACCTAGCGGGGAGACAGCACTGCGCAATGCTTCATAACCCGAATGGAGGTTCCATTTTTTCAGTGCAGGCGGTAAAAGCTGCCCTTAGGGATCCAGAAGTGCGGGGACGTCCCTCCCGCCCGTAGGCAGCCTGTCTCCGGCGAGATGTTTAGGCGACTCTCGTCCGCGCTGGATGGATTTCCTTTTTGGCCACTCTCCTAGTTTGATTATTAAGGCAGCCATGTATCTCGGGTTTTACGGGTTCCTCAGGCCAGGTGAGTTCACCAGCACCTCCCCTAAACGTCAGGGGTCGCAGGTGCGACAGTTGTCCTGGGCCCATGTCCATTTCGTCCTCTGGCTCCCTTCCACGAAGGCCAATCAGCATGGACCACCCTCGGAGGCCAGGTTTTAAAACCTCCAACGATTGGTGGCCAGTCATGGTCCCCCGTCAATTGCTGGCCCTGTTGCAAGATGCCTCCACAGAGGCCCCGCGGCTTCCTTGGCGTGGGGGGGCCCCTGTCGTCAATCCAGTTTGTGTCCCACATCAGAACGCTGGCCTCAGGTCTCGGTTATAACCCGCTGGCCATCACAGGACACTCGCTCCGAACCGGAGCCGCGTCCTCAGCATCAAAAACGGGGTCCCGGCGCACGTGATTAAATGCATGAGTAGGTGGCGCTCTTCTTGCTTCATGAGATACATCCCGAACCCGCATGTTGAGATTTCCCAGGCATTTTGTAATCTTGCTCTCTGGGTGGTATTAAAGGCTTTTGGTCACTACTCTGCTCTCCTCGTTTATTTTTGCCCACTACTAGGCTTACCCTCACTCCTGGCTTCCGGCACAACACAGCCAGCTAGGTCAGGGGAAGCGCTTCACCCACTCATCACAGTTAAGCCTCTCCCATAAGTGGAAGGCTGAAAAGTCAGCCTGAATTTGTGGGAGGGGCATCTTACCTTTTTAAGCTCCAGCCCCCAGCTCCTCAGGGCGCTTCTGTTCACACCCACCCACCCCCCCTGTTCTCAAACACTCCCTTTAGGGTACGCCCACTACTAGGCTTACCCTCACTCCTGGCTTCCGGCACAACACAGCCAGCTAGGTCAGGGGAAGCGCTTCACCCACTCATCACAGTTAAGCCTCTCCCATAAATATATATATATATATATAATATATATATATATGTTAACCTTGCTCTTTCGCTCTCTGGTGCAGGAATGATGCGAGTGCCTGACTAGTATTTTACACAATATCATCCACAGACATGTGTCTTGTAACTGCACTAATGGAGGTCTTGCAATAATGCTATTCACAAAAAAATGTTAGAGGCCTCTGTCCCTTAGCTCTCCAGATTTAGTTCTCAGAGGGTGGAGCACCAACAATCATTATGTTATAGCATATCCTATGCTATGCTACACATGGTAGGCATGAGAGGACAGGTAAATAACCTACACAACCTCTCTCTGCACATCAATAGTCATCCGTGGACCTGGTACCTCTACTTGACCCAAAACCACAAGAAAAAGCCATGGGATACTAATAAATTTAAATATATAAAATAATCTTTATTTAGTCAATTAAAAACATACATGATTGATCAGTTGGCAGAAATGGACTTGATGTAAAATTAGATACAGAAGAAAATGGCTGAGGCACCCCTAGCAGGGTATGTCTAGAAGATAATCCAAAGTTCAAATGTGAGAGGTATCATATATAGCACCCTGGCACTACTGACACTGCCTAATAATGGCAACAACTCCTAACTAAGCAGGTGTCAGATAGAATACCATCACAAATAAATGATATTCCATACCTAACCTTTAAACCATAATAAAATATAGTGATAAGATATCAAATCTAGTTGCTATTGTATCTTCATAAGTCATATACATAAGGTCTCAAACAACAACAGTGCCATGAATACAGTGCACGAATAGGCACTAATGTTGTGTTACATCTTCAGCGTCACAAGCCCTCTGTACATCAACAAACTCCAAAAATATCAACTGTAGCTATACTGTGGTGCTGAAGGTGCAAGTCAACATACATACTGTATATAGATAATTATCCCACATGAACATTAATAAATACAAATTATGGATATCTCCTCAAATACAATCGCATACATATGCTCCAACATACCCAGAGACATGATAAGCGCTGCTAAGGTAACGCCCCAATCATCATCAGTGAGATGACAGTTCTCATGCTTGTTCAGTTTAATCCTATGATGCTTATAGTTCAGAAAAAATGAGCAAGTGCTGAGACCAGAAGATGTAGCACAGGCCGGATAATACAGTCCTCAGGACTAGGAGGCCAGCAGGCACTAGAAGATTAGAACTGTCAATCAAATGGAATGGGAGAGGGAAGCTGATGGGGTTGCTCCAAAGCCTTTGGCCAGCCCCTCAGTGTCCTAGTCTTTTGCGTATAAGTAGAATGCAGTTTTCTCAGAAAATCATCATAAGGGTAAGGTTTTTATTAGCATGATCAACCCTACCACCCTACCAGGCTGTATGCCTGTCTTAATAGGGTTGACAGATGCTATTAGGCCCCTTTCACACGAGCGAGTTTTCTGCGAGGGTGCAATGCGTGACGTGAACGCATTGCACCCGCACTGAATCCAGACCCATTCATTTCTATGGGGCTTTGTACACGAGCGGTGATTTTCACGCATCACTTGTGCTTTGCGTGAAAATGGCAGCATGTTCTATATTCAGCATTTTTCACGCAACGCAGACCCCATAGAAGTGAATGGGGCTGCGTGAAAATCGCAAGCATCCGCAAGCAAATGCGGATGCGGTGCGATTTTCACGCACGGTTGCTAGGAGACTATCGGGATGGGGACACGATCATTATTATTTTACCTTATAACCTTTACCTTATAACAGCCCTATTGTACTATGCATTCTGTATTAAGAATGCTATTATTTTCCCTTATAACCATGTTATAATGGAAAATAATAAAATCTACACAACACCTAACCCAAACCCGAACTTCTGTGAAGAATTCCGGGTTCTGGTCTGGGTACCAAACATGCCGATTTTTCTCACGCGCGTGCAAAACGCATTACAATGTTTTGCACCTGTGCGGAAAAAACGCAAACATGGAACGCAATCGCAGTGAAAACTGACTTGTTTTAGTGTCAAAATCGCACCATTTTCCCTGAACGCATCCGGCCCCAATCCGCAACGCCTTTGTGAAAGGGGCCTTAGGGAAAAGAGAGCATTGCCAGGATAGAAAAACGCCTTTAAATGAAACAATATAAAGGTGTCATATGTTAACATTTCTCTATATACAATTCAGTACAGATGCTATTATCTGTTAAAAAAGCTTTCATTTCTTGGAACAATCATTTAATTTATATCACTTTAAACCAAATCCACATTCACAGTAATATAATGTTCCAATTTTAAAAACTCTTGGAGGAATTTATCAGGAGGAGATTTTTTTTTAAGTCAGTTCTCTTGAGTCTGTGCTGGTGCCAAATTTATCAAATGCCTCATGTTGTTTGATAAATTTGGCACATCTTTAAACATGGCACTTTTATCTAGATGTTACTCCAGTTTTTCTACTCCACTCCTCTACTGGGGTGGGACTGCTTATTTGTTTATGTATATGGAGTGGGACTAATTAACATAGCTGCCACTTCCCCACCAACTTTCAAAACATAAGTGAAAAATTTTAAATACCGCAAAATATTTGATCATATACCGTAAGCCCAAAAAGTTACAAATCCCTATTTTGCAACTTTTTGAAGCCAAAATTCTGAAGTACAGGGCTTTGTAATTTCACCTGTCTGTGTATATCTTTCTGCATCTACTTTGAGTGCTTGCTTATTAAAAAAAACATTCATTTTTATTATACTTGAATTTATATTTCACTGTTACATAAATATCAATTATCAATTCTGATGTCCATGCACTAAACATCTGCAAAGCAATCCCTTAGGCCTCTTTCACACGAGCGAGTTTTCCAAACGGGTGCAATGCATGACGTGAACGCATAGCACCCATACTGAATCCTGACCCATTCATTTCAATGTGTCTGTGTACATGAGCTTTTTTTTCATGCATCAGTTATGCGTTGCGTGAGGCTTCAGGGAAAAACGCATTGCATCCAGAAGCAAGTGCGGATGCAATGCGATTTTCACTGATGGTTGATAAGTGATGTTGTTTGTAAACCTTCAGTTTTATCACACGCGTGAAAAACACATCAAAACGCATTGCACCCGCGTGGAAAAAACTGAACAACTGAACAACAATCGCAGACTAAACTGACTGAACTTGCTTGCAAAATGGTGCTAGTTTCACTGAACGCACCTTTAACGCATCCGGAGCCAATCCGTCACACTCGTGTGAAAGAGGCCTTAATCCCATTTCTTAGGTTGCTGCCTAATATACTATGCAACATGTTTCTATAAGATATCTGAATATCTTTCAGATATTCCATACTTAATTAGATAACAGCATATCACTTCTGCTGCAACAGTTAATTGCCTGGCACTTAAAAGTGAAAAAGGAAAGGAGAAAAACAATCTAGTAGATATGTGCCACTTACGCTCAGAAAATTCTAATTAGCTGCTTAAATATTCAGGTTCAGAAGTTATGTGCATTATCATTCATCTTTTGCATGAACACTGTAATCTTGTCTTTGAAGGTAATTAACTTGATTTAAATAAAAATTATAATTGAATATGAACTTTGTTGGGATAAAATACAGTACTTTTTACATGGTAGCAGTTTAACTAGATTTTTACCATTATTCCCTACTATGCAGGTTCCGTTTTAATACACCATATCTAAGAGCCAACAAATTCAGTGTGGGTTCCACTATTTTATTTAACACACATTTGAAATCTTAATGTATAATGTTTTTGTGTGTAAAAAAAAATCTTAAAAAGGAGGTGCGTGGCCTGGCGCTGGAGGAGAACAGCCGCATGTAAAAAGAGCTCTGCAGAACCTCACAGTTTTTCCCTAATCCAGAGGAATTTTCAATACAATTTGTCTCACTACATCTTCTACAGGTCCCGGAGAACCTCCCGGACCTGTTTGGATCGCCTGCACTGTCACGCGCTGCAATTGCCAGCCGCAGCCTACTGCTGGTCGGATCACAGTGAAGCCTGGAACTGGAATGACGACCGGTCTCTGGTGAGCCCTTTCTCATAAAGTACCTTCCTTCCCAACTCTGCCCATCGCTGTGTATTGGCTTGACGAAGGAGCCGGCGCCATATCTATTCTCTGCCTGGATGGCACTAATTGCAGGAAAGGGCGCCATCTTAGCTCTCACGGGCCTGAAGCCCAACCAGGAATACAAAACCACTCTGCTGCCACATCAGACAGCAATACGCAGCATTTGATTTTGCTAGGAGTGAACAGACCTCCAATTTTTGCGTACTGAACTCTGGTTGGTCTACCACTACCCCTGTCCTCACTGACTGTCTTGCATGCATGTTTGGGAGTCTCACTCCAATTTTTCAGGACTGCAGTTTTCTACAGTCTGCCTCAGTCTAGTCTGAAACCCCACAAGACATACAATTGCTCTACCTTGCCTGTTCAGCAGGATCCCTAAATGTAACCTCACTTCACAGTGAGAGAGTGTTGTACTACTTTTCATACGCAATACTGGATATTTATAGTGTGTTTAAAAATGGTCAAGGTTGGGAAACCAGAGATTGCCACTACATGATATGGAGAAAACCCTGCCACCAACAAATTGCATCAGATTCTGCCTCCAAAGATCTTATGGAATCATCTGATGCTGAAAGTGTAGAGAAAGACCTCTAGCCAAAGATGCCCAATTGGTCACTACACAAAAGGCCTTACAGAGAATAATAGAGACAGCTCTACAACCTGTATTAGCTGACCTCTCTGATATCAAACAAGACACAAGAGACATAGGAGGCAGGGTAGAACGACTAGAAAAAAATCAAGCCTCTCTAATAGCATTTGGGGATTCAACGACAGATGCTCTTCAAACATGCTAGGCACGTATGAACAATCTGTTAGCTGACATTGAAGATCAAGATAACAGAGCTCAGTGGAACAATCTGAGGATCAAAGGTGTACCAGAAGCCCCAGCTGATTCTTCAGTGATGGATATTGCATACTCAATTTTGAGAACATTATTGAACCCTGAGGTTGTTGCAGACTTGGTCCTGGAAAGAGCACAGAACACTGAGGGCTAAACCTAAAGAGGGAGAGCCTCCTAGGGACATTATATGCAATCAGAACCAGTATCACCTGGGCAACTCATTGGTATTGAACCCACTCAAGACACTAGTCTATCATAATTCCAGTATGACAAACTATAAAGTGCTCTAATAGAAGGGGTGTGCTGCCTCTTACACCATAATATAAATCCCAGATAGGATTTACTCTAGATGTTCCTATACCTGAAAGGCACCATTGCAAATTTCCTAGTCACAATTATTGGCCACTACACCCCAAAGTCTACCCTTCTGAAAGCTTAAAACATTCCAGGAGGGCATGTTCATTGGGAGGAGACCTAAATATAATGCTAGAACCCTGTCTGGACTCCACGTCTGAGAAATCAAATATCTCTCAGAAAAGACTCAGGGCATTGAGACGGTAATTGACCTCTTTACAGCTAGGAGATGTCTGGCGCATGGCTCACCCTACTGCTAAAGATTTCACCTTTTTTTCTGAAGTGCATAAATCCCATCAGAGGTTAGATTACCTGTTCTTATCCACCGCACATCTCTTAGCCTTAGTGAAATATTCAATAGATAATATAGGGATCTCCGATCATGCCCCAGTCGTTATGACTCTGCTTGTTAACTCTCTCTCTAAGAGGTCTTTCTCTAGGTGCTTGCATGAATCCCTTCTGAAAACTGCCTCCCATAGGGAAAGACTATTAAAAACCCTCACAAATTACTTTGCTGAAAATACCACCCCTCAGGTTGCACCCACTGTGATATGGGAGGCCCACAAGTCGGTGATACAGGGAGAACTAATAGCCTTAGGGACCCATGTTAACCCCTTAAGGACTCAGCCTTAAGGACATGGCCATTTTTTGCAAATCTGACCAATGTCACTTTAAGTGCTGATAACTTTAAAACGCTTTGACTTATCCAGGCCATTCTGAGATTGTTTTTTCGTCACATATTGTGCTTCATGACACTGGTAAAATTAAGTAAAAAAAAAAAACATTTTTATTTATAAAAAAATTGTAAATTTCCAAGTTTCAATTTCTCTACTTCTATAATACATAGTAATACTTCCAAAAATAGTTATTACTTTACATTCCCCATATGTCTACTTCATGTTTGGATCATTTTGGGAATGATATTTTATTTTTTGGGGATGTTACAAGGCTTAGAAGTTTAGAAGCAAATCTTGAAATTTTTCAGAAATTTTTAAAAACCCAATTTTTAGGGACCAGTTCGTGTCCGAAGTCACTTAGCGAGGCTTACATAATGGAAACCACCCAAAAATGACCCCATTCTATAAACTACACCCCTCAAGGTATTCAAAACTGATTTTTACAAACGTCGTTAACCCTTTAGGTGTTCCACAAAAATTTCTGGAAATAGAGATACAATTTCAAAATTTCACTTTTTGGGCAGATTTTCCATTTTAATAATTTTTTTACAGTTACAAAGCAAGGGTTAACAGCCAAACCAAACTCAATATTTATGGCCCTGATTCTGTAGTTTACAGAAACACACCATATGTGGTCGTAAACCTCTGTACGGGCACATGGCAGGGCGCAGAAGGAAAGGAATGCCATACGGTTTTTGGAAGTCAGGTTTTGCTGGACAGTTTTTTTTGACACCATGTCCCATTTGAAGCCCCCCTGATGCACCCCTTGAGTAGAAACTCCAGAAAAGTGGCCCCATTTTAGAAACTATGGGATAGGGTGGCAGTATTGTTGGTACTGGTTTAGGGTACATATGATTTTTGGTTGCTCTATATTACACTTTTTGTGAGGCAAGATAACAAGAAATAGCTGTTTTGGCACCGTTTTTATTTTTTGTTATTTACAACATTCATCTGACAGGTTAGATCATGTGATATTTTTATAGACCAGTTTGTCACGGATGCGGCGATGCCTAATATGTATACTTTTTTTTCTATTTAAGTTTTACACAATGATTTCATTTTTGAAGCAAAAAAAATCATGTTTTAGTGTTTCCATCGTCTGAGAGCCATAATTTTTTCAGTTTTTCGGCGATTACCTTGGGTAGGGTATAATTTTTGCGGGATGAGAGGACGGTTTTATTGGCACTTTTTTGGGGTGCGTGTGACTTTATGATCGCTTGCTATTACACTTTTTGTGATGTAAGGTGACAAAAAATGGTTTATTTAGCACATTATTTAGCACAAAATTCGGTGTTCATCTGAGGGGTTAGGTCATGTGATATTTTTATCCCCTATTTTTTACCAATTTTTTTTAACTTTATTTGGGGAAAATGACGTTTTTGTTTATCTTTACTTGAAACTTAATTTTTGGGGGGAAAACTTTATTTTTTCAACTTTTTTTTTCACTTTTTTTTTTTTTTGTCCCACTTTGGGACTTGAACTTTTGGGACTTGAACTTTACAATGCATTCCAATACTTCTGTATTGGAATGCATTGGTTGTATGAGTAATACTGTGTGTATTACTCATACAGCTGCCAGCCTGTGAGATCCAGGGGGCTGGATCTCACAGGCTCTTCACCGGAAGGCAGCACGATGCCTTCCTTAGACATCGCGCTGCCTTCCATGCCATTGGGTTCCCCCCTACAGCCGCATGGAGTCCCGATGGCACCTCCGCCAGCCGCACAACAAAAAGCCGCAAACCGCAGGTCTGAATTGACCTGCGGTTTGCGGCGATCGCCGACACGGGGGGGGGTCACGGGACCCCCCCAGGTATTTAGCCTAGGTGCTTGACCAATGATTTGAGCAGGCACCAGGTTCCGATCACCGCCCGCCGGGCGGCGGTGATCGGGACTATACATGACGTACCGGTACGTCATGGGTCCTTAAGGGGTTAAGAAACAGACAAAAAGTAATAGAGGATGTACTGAAAATCATTACTGATCTAAAAAATAAACACCAAACAAGTTTTAGCTGATCTCATGACACATAGAGAAAAACTTAATCAGCTCCTGAATCAAAAAGCATCCAAAGCGTATTTGCTCTCCATAAAATATACATACATGGTAATAGAGGCTCTCGACTAATGGCAAAACGCAGACAAGCCCAAATGTACATAAAGGATATCCAACTGCCCTCGGGAGGGTTAACCACTGAAACAAAGGATATAGCCGCACAATTTGAAAAGATTTATTTCTCCCTATACAACCTGAGGATTAAAGACACACCCCAGACCACAGCCGACAGACAAGAGAGAACTAAGAAGTTTCCACACTCTGTACAGATACCCTCCTTGTCCACCCAACAGAAACCTCTACTTTCGCCCCATTTCTCCATGCAGGAACTCCAGCTGGCCTTACAGGAGACACCTACTGGGAAGAGTCCAGGTCCAGGCGGACTTCCTGTGAACTATTACAAGACATTCTCAGATACTTTACTACCACAACTACTATCAGCTTTTACTTCGGCAGCTAGTCGCAGAGACTTCTCTGTACAGTCTTTAGAAGCACACATTTCTGTTCTGCCCAAAGAGGGAAAGGATGCCATATTATGTTGATGTTAAATTCTATGCTAAGATGCTTGCCAATAGGCTGAAACGTCTACTCCCCTCCTTGGTCAACCAAGAACAAGTAGGATTTATAAAGGGTAGAGAAGGGAAAGATAACACTTTGTGGATACAGCACTTAATAAAATGCACGAAGGCTAAAAAGGTGTCTGAAGATCGGAAAGACTGTCTGCACTTCAGTGATCTGACAGCTTCTTTTGGTTTCACTTTGTCTATGCGTTGCTGGGATGTCCACACCTCCTTTTCAGGTGTAGATGATGTGACCATTACTACTCCCTTCTTAGACTGGCTTTACCCATCACTCCTTGCGGTTGATAGCTCATTCTGGTTGTAGATTGTTTGGTGTCTGGATCTCGACTGAATTCCTGCTTTCCATGTACCTGGAGTTAAGTGTCTTTCCTTTTTGTACTGTGTTTATTTCCCCGTATCTTGGTACCAGACCTGAGGCAGACTCTTGTTCCTTCAGCGGGGAAGGACCAGGTCGCCTGTGGCCTAATCACAGCCGTGCCTGAAAAATGCAGAAACAAAAAGAATTGCCGTTCACGCTCATGCTCGCATCCTCCACCAATTGTGGGGTTTCGCTCTGGTAGACAGGATTAGTGGACGTAGTATAGAGGCAACAAGTTCTTTGGATCAAACAGTTCAGTGTTTTATTCACACTTTAGGCAAGTGACAAAACAAGCAGTCATAAGCAAACGAAAAGTCACCTTGCGGTGTTGGTGGTAATTCACACCATGCAGCAATTCTGCCTCAAATAGTCCATAGCACCAATCTGTTTTCACGCCAAACAGGTAGGAAGCCTTCATCCAGACACAAGGCTCCCAGATCCTAACACAGAGACCTGGCTTCTGAGCCCAGCTGCCTATTTAAGGACAGCCAGGTGCTGACAAAACCCAGACTGGCACTTAAAATCGGGTCCGTTATTTGACCTCACCTGGCTGTAAATCAGCCCAGCAGCACATGCTGGGAGGAAAATACCTGCTTTCCCAGACCAAACCTCTCACTGTGTAACATACCCCCCCCTTTATTCAACCCTGAGGGGGTGAACACACGCCAGACAGTGTACCCGGGACAGGGCATCCACGTTTCCCTGTAACCGGCCTGCCCTGTGTTCCACTGAAAACTTAAAGTTTTGTAGGGAGAGAAACCATCGGGTGACCCAGGCATTTCTGTCCTTGGCCTGGCTCAACCACTTGAGAGAGGAATGGTCAGTCACCAGGCGGAATTTTCTCCCCAATAATTAATAGCAGAGAGATTCTAGTGCCCACTTGATAGCGAGGCACTCTCTCTCCACTATACTATACCGGGTCTCGGCTGGGGTGAGCTTATGGCTGAGGAAGACAACAGAATGCTCCTCCCCGTTGACTTCCTGAGACAGTACAGCACCGAGGCCTACTTCGGAGGCATCGGTCTGTACTATAAACTCCCTTTTGAAGTAGGGTATCACCAAAACCAGGGACCCGCATAGGGCCGACTTCAAAGCGGAGAAAGCCTCTTCTGCCCGATCATCCCAGCGAACCATCATTGACTTGTGTCCCTTCAAGAGACCTGTCAAGGGTGCGGCTAGAGTAGCAAAGTGGGGAACAAAACTCATGTAATAACCCACCATTCCCAGGAATGACTTTATTTGTCTAGTGGTGACAGGTCAGGGCCAATTCCGTATTGCCTCTATTTTGTTCACTTGGGGTTTGACTCTGTGCCCAATGACATACCCCGGGTACTTAGTCTTTTCTGACCCTATTGCACATTTTTTTGGGTTAGCGGTTAAGCCAGCTTTCCGAAGGGAGTCCACTACAGCCTGCATTTTGGGTAGGTGACTTTCCCAGTCGGATGACAATATCATCCAGGTAAGCTGAAGCGTACCAATGATGTGGATGAAAAACGATGTCCATTAGTCTCTGAAAAGTGGCGGGGGCGCCATGCAGACCAAAGGGTAAGACCTTATATTGATACAGCCCCTCAGGCGTGATGAAGGCAGTTTTTTGCCTTTTGCAGCCTCCGTTAAGGGCACCTGCCAGTACCCTTTTGTGAGGCCCAAAACAGAAAAATACCGGGCTTGTCCTAACCTCTCGATGAGCTCATCCACCCGGGGCATGGGATATGCATCGAATTTGGAAACCTTGTTAAGTTTTCGAAAGTTGTTACAAAACCGCAACGTCCCGTCCAGCTTGGGTATCAATACTATAGGACTGGCCCACTCACTTTTTGACTCCTCAATGACATCTAGCTGCAACATTAGCTGTACCTCCTTCGATATGGCTTGTCACCGAGCCTCGGGTACCCGGTATGGTTTTAATTGGATTTTAGCCCTCACGAGGCTCAGTGACAATGTCATGCTGGATTATGGAAGTGCGTCCAGGGAGGTACGAGAACACATCGGTGCTCTGACGAACTCCCTGGACTCCTGAGTCTGTTTAGAGGAGTGCTGTCCGGATCTTTTGCAGCCCCATTGAAGTTAATGGGTCCGCACCCGAGCCGCAAAAACTGTGGCTCGGATGCGGACCCGAAAAACGGTCGTGTGCATGAGGCCATACTATACAGCTGAAGTGTCAGACTGCAATCTGCAATAATGACACTTCAGGCAAAAAAACGGCTCTTACCTCACTGAGGCCAGGAACCTCGGTGACACGTACCGACCATCAATGATGGCCCATGGTTCCTTCCTAATATATATATATATATATATATATATATATATATATATATATATATATATATATATAGTATCCAAAGATGAGGCAGCACTCCAAATGAAGTAAAAAAGTGGATCCTTTATTCCCCTCTGTGCAACGTTTCAACCGTCTCAATGCGGTCTTTCTCAAGCATATCACATGGTGTCATACAAGGGTATATATACCCACAATACATTGCAAACAATAAAAGTGACAATTATTCAATACTGGATGAAATAACATGAATAGTACATTATATAATATATAGAAACTCCCATGATTTACATGACCAAGTGATTTACATAACATAGTGTTCATCATAATTCAATGCAGTGTACACACGCATTAATCATAGTGATAACATGATAGTGAGTTAATTGACCAATATCAAATTCATCAATATAGTGTCATATCACCTGTGTACATAAAGAAAGTTCATTAAGATTAAAAACAACTCACACCGGGGCGTATGGACAGGAGCGCCAAAATCGGCGTCCTCACCACCGGACCACGCATGCCCAGAGTCCCCGTCACGTCACAAGAGAAGCGCCCCCAGGAGAGGAGCCAAGCGTCGTCACCATGGAGATGTGAAACCACATGACCAGAAGCGACCGTCACATGACCCATTGAGAGGACGCACCGAGTAGAACCACGCCCACGCAGCCGGACGTACGTCGCCAGGCAACAATGCTAACATTGCTGTCACGGCAACAGAAGCCCAGCAACGTGCACAGAGGTCCGCCCCAAACAAATGACAGACACGGACACTAGGGCACAAGGATCGGCAGGGGGAGGGGGAAGAAATATAGACGAGGGGAGAGAAACATAACGGGCACTGCAACATAGAAATAAGTGGGTAAAAGGAAACTAATGAGTTCCCCATCGGGTCACTATATATGTATTTCAAAAAGCGGAGTGAACATGGCTTATATGAGTATATCAGCACTGGGAAGAGGAACCTTCATGACCTGTGCCATACTCATATTATAAGACAACAGGATGGGGGCCAAAGGGTCATGCCGTTCTCACGACAAAGACCCCAGGTCCATTGAGGGTATGGGATCAGAGACACGTCCATGCCACAGGTCCCAAACCCAATAACCGACCCTTCAGTCCATAAATAAAATGAAAGAGAAAAAACCACCACTCCAAACAAACAATATAATTATAATTGACCCACACATTGTATAGCATAACCAATGTAGATGCGCCCAAGGATCTCTCCCATCACCATAATCCCAACACGGAGACGCAGAAGAGGGCGCATACCGTCCACGAACACCACCAGCGGAGCACCAATAATCTAGAGAAAGAAAAGGGATTGTATATAAGCAATAAGACAGAAAGCTGTACATCTATATGAAACAAATTGGTAATATAATTGATAACACCAATATAAAATTCACATACACCAGGGCATAACCAGGAGAGGGATAAGAGAGAATAGCAAAAAGCCCCATCCTATATTACACTCCACTTAAAATCAACATTGAGACCATGAGGTCTCAGTGTGTTGAGACGATGGATCCATCTCAGCTCCCGTTGTTTGAGAGCCAATGTCCTGTCTCCTCCCCTTCTAGACAGACTGATCTGGTCCACTAACATAAATTTTAAATCCTTCTCCTTGTGGTTGGCCTCAACAAAGTGTTTAGGAACGGGCAGATCTTTTCTTTTTTGTCTGATGGAGAACCGGTGATTATTTAAACGTGCCTTCATGTCACAAGTAGTCTCCCCAACATAAAGGAGACCACAAGGACAGGAGAGCACGTAGATCACAAAGAAACTGTTATATGTCAAGAAATGACCAATCTCATAGTGGGTCCCCGTAACTGGATGAGTAAACCTCTCCCCCTTGGTCATATACGCGCAATTAACACAACCAAGGCAGGGATAGGAACCCCTCCTGCGAGAGCCAATATGAGACTGTACCAAGGTCTTGACAGAAATGTCTGCTCGGACCAACTTATCCCGAAAATTGGCAGAGCGCCTATAGGAAAGCAAAGGCGGTACTGTCAAAGCCGTGACATTGGAAAAATTACTCTTAAGTATTGCCCAATGTTTACGGACAATACGAGCAATTTGGACACTTTGTTCCGAATACGTCGATATAAAAGGTATCCTCTCAACTTTATTGTGTATATCATCTGGTGATATCTGTTGTGAATCTTTCACCTTGATAAGGTGTTTATTAATCACCCGAGCAGGGTAACCACGTTCCCTAAACTTATGCATCATCTGAGAAAAACGAGACTGGAGTAAATCAGGATCCTGCACCACCCTCTTAACCCTGAGTAGTTGACTGTATGGTACAGAATTGATAATAGACCTTGGGTGACAGCTGCCATAATGCAGCAATGTACTACAATCAGTAGGCTTAGTGAAGATGTCAGTAGATAATTGATCACCCACTATGGTAACTGTCATATCAAGAAAATGGACATGGGTGGTCGAGTGCACAAGAGTAAAACTGATGTCCGGGTCCATATGGTTCAAAAATCATGAAAGCTCTCAAAAGAAAAAGAGTCACCATGCCAGATGAGGAAGACGTCATCTATGTATAGCCACCACCCCAGCACATGGCTGAAGTGGTGGGACACATAGATAAGGTCCTCCTCGAGGGCCGCCATGAAGACGTTGGCATAGGTGGGTGCCACATTCGACCCCATGGCGGTCCCTCGTAACTGGAGATAGAAGCTATCCATAAACAAAAAATAATTGTTTCTCAGAACCAAATCCAAAAGATGGATAATGAAATCCTGACAAGATAGAGAATAATTGCTGCCAGATAGCTGTCTCCGGACCGCAGCCAACCCCCTATCATGGTCAATGGAAGTGTACAGTCGTGGCCAAAAGTTTTGAGAATGACACAAATATTAGTTTTCACAAAGTTTGCTGCTAAACTGCTTTTAGATCATTGTTTCAGTTGTTTCTGTGATGTAGTGAAATATAATTACACGCACTTCATACGTTTCAAAGGCTTTTATCGACAATTACATGACATTTATGCAAAGAGTCAGTATTTGCAGTGTTGGCCCTTCTTTTTCAGGACCTCTGCAATTCGACTGGGCATGCTCTCAATCAACTTCTGGGCCAATTCCTGACTGATAGCAACCCATTCTTTCATAATCACTTCTTGGAGTTTGTCAGAATTAGTGGGTTTTTGTCCACCCGCCTCTTGAGGATTGACCACAAGTTCTCAATGGGATTAAGATCTGGGGAGTTTCTAGGCCATGGACCCAAAATGTCAACGTTTTGGTCCCCGAGCCACTTAGTTATCACTTTTGCCTTATGGCACGGTGCTCCATCGTACTGGAAAATGCATTGTTCTTCACCAAACTGTTGTTGGATTGTTGGAAGAAGTTGCTGTTGGAGGGTGTTTTGGTACCATTCTTTATTCATGGCTGTGTTTTTGGGCAAAATTGTGAGTGAGACCACTCCCTTGGATGAGAAGCAACCCCACACATGAATGGTCTCAGGATGCTTTACTGTTGGCATGACACAGGACTGATGGTAGCTCTCACCTTTTCTTCTCCGGACAAGCCTTTTTCCAGATGCCCCAAACAATCGGAAAGAGGCTTCATCGGAGAATATGACTTTGCCCCAGTCCTCAGCAGTCCATTCACCAAACTTTCTGCAGAAGATCAATCTGTCCCTGATGTTTTTTTTGGAGAGAAGTGGCTTCTTTGCTGCCCTTCTTGACACCCGGCCATCTTCCAAAAGTCTTCGCCTTACTGTGCGTGCAGATGCGCTCACACCTGCCCTGCCTGCTGCCATTCCTGAGCAAGCTCTGCACTGGTGGCACTCCGATCCCGCAGCTGAATCCTCTTTAGGAGACGATCCTGGCGCTTGCTGGACTTTCTTGGATGCCCTGAAGCCTTCTTAACAAGAATTGAACCTCTTTCCTTGAAGTTCTTGATGATCCTATAAATTGTTGATTGAGGTGCAATCTTAGTAGCCACAATATCCTTGCCTGTGAAGCCCTTTTTATGCAACGCAATGATGGCTGCACGCGTTTCTTTGCAGGTAACCATGGTTAACAATGGAAGAACAATGATTTCAAGCATCACCCTCCTTTTAACATCTCAAGTCTGCCATTTTAACCCAATCAGCCTGACATAATGATCTCCAGCCTTGTGCTCGTCAACATTCTCACCTGAGTTAACAAGACGATTACTGAAATGTTCTCAGCAGGTCCTTTAATGACAGCAATGAAATGCTGTGAAAAGGTTTTTTTGGGATTAAGTTAATTTTCATGGCAAAAAAGGACTATGCAATTCAT
Source organism: Bufo bufo (assembly GCF_905171765.1). Taxonomy (NCBI): domain Eukaryota; kingdom Metazoa; phylum Chordata; class Amphibia; order Anura; family Bufonidae; genus Bufo; species Bufo bufo. The sequence goes on from NC_053393.1 coordinate 263,653,035, forward strand.
CTGATCACTCTTCATAACATTCTGGAGTATATGCAAATTGCTATTATAAAAACTTAAGCAGCAACTTTTCCAATTTCCAATATTTATGTAATTCTCAAAACTTTTGGCCACGACTGTACAGGCTCGTGACATCAAAGGATGCCAGGAGACAACCATCTGGCAGCACAATGTCAGAGACCTTATCCAAAAAGTCACCAGTGTCCCTGATGTAGGACCTGGCGCTAACCGCATAGTGTCGAAGTAATCGATCTAAAAAAATAGAAATGTTAGAAAAAATGGATCCGGTGCCCGCAACAATGGGGCGACCTGGCGGGTCCATCAGTGATTTGTGAATTTTAGGAAGAACATATATGACTGGTGTACGTGGCTGTGACACAATTAAAAAAGAATGGAGCTCACCATCAATAATGTCCTGACCCATTGCTGTATCAAGGACCCTCTTGATGCGTCTAACTATATCAAACCTTGGATCCCCAGTCAGCACCCTGTAAAGTTCCTTCCTACTATATATATTTATATATATATATATATATATATATATATATATATATTATCCAAAGAATAAGGCAGCACTCCAGATAAAATGAAAAAGTGGATCCTTTATTCCCCTCTGTGCAACGTTTCAACCGTCTCAATGCGGTCTTTCTCAAGCATACCAAAATGGTGTCAAACACGGTGTGCCTTTTTTGCTGCGTCTGTGTTGGGATTGTGCTGATGTGGGAGAACCTTGGGGCGCATGTACACTGTTTATGCTACATAATATGTGGGTCATTCATGGCTATATTGTTTGTCTGGAGTGGTGTTTTTTTTCTGTTTGAATAACAGACTTAAGGGTCGGTTGTTGGGTTTGGGTTCTGTGGCATGGACGTGTCTCTGACCCCAAACCCCCAATGGACCTGGGGTCCCTGCCGTGAGAGCGGCGTGGGACCCTCTGGTCCCCGTCCAGTTGTCTTATATTATCAGTATGGCACAAATTATGAAGGTTTCTTTTAGTGCCGATATACTTTAATAAACCACTGTTACTCCTATCTTTACATTTGAAATTTCATATATAGTGACCCGTAGGGGAACTTATTTGTTTCCCTCTATCTATTCATTTATTTCTATGTTACTGTGCCCTTTGTGTTTTTCTCCCGTTGTCAGTAATTCTCTCCCCTCCTCCTGCTGATCCTTATTGCGGATTGTCCGAATCTGTCCTGGGTTTGGGGCGGGCCGCTGCGCGCGGGGTTGGGCTGGCGTTTGCCGTGACAGCTATGTGTATATGGTTGCTTGGCGACGCGAGTCCGGCTTCGTGGGCGGGGTTCCGCCTGACATATCCGCTTGGGGGGTCATGTGACGATCGCACTGGTCAGGTGTTTACACGTCTCCACTGTGACGGCGCTGGACTCCGCCTTGAGGGTGTTGCCCCTGTGACGTGATGAAGACTCTGGGCATGCGTGGTTCAGCGGTGAGGACGCGGACTTTGGCGCTCCTGTCCATGCGCCGCAGTGTGAGTGGTTTTAATTTCACTGTATTATTCACTCTATTTATGCACCCAGGTGTTGATAAACTTGATTATGGTCAATTAACTCATAGTCATGTTATTACACTGCTCAAAAAAATAAAGGGAACACTTAAACAACACTATGTAACTCCAAGTCAATCACACTTCTGTGAAATCAAACTGTCCACTTAGGAAGCAACACTTAGTGACAATAAATTTCACATGCTGTTGTGCAAATGGGATAGACAACAGGTGGAAATTATAGGCAATTAGCAAGACACCCCCAATAAAGGAGTGGTTCTGCAGGTGGTAACCACAGACCACTTCTCAGTTCCTATGCTTCCTGGCGGATGTTTTGGTCACTTTTGAATGCTGGCGGTGCTTTCACTCTAGTGGTAGCATGAGACGGAGTCTACAACCCACACAAGTGGCTCAGGTAGTGCAGCTTATCCAGGATGGCACATCAATGCGAGCTGTGGCAAGAAGGTTTGCTGTGTCTGTCAGCGTAGTGTCCAGAGCATGGAGGCGCTACCAGGAGACAGGCCAGTACATCAGGAGACGTGGAGGAGGCCATAGGAGGGCAACAACCCAGCAGCAGGACCGCTACCTCCGCCTTTGTGCAAGGAGGAACAGGAGGAGCACTGCCAGAGCCCTGCAAAATGACCTCCAGCAGGCCACAAATGTGCATGTGTCTGCTCAAACGGTCAGAAACAGACTCCATGAGGGTGATATGAGGGCCCGACGTCCACAGGTGGGGGTTGTGCTTACAGCTCAACACCGGGCAGGACGTTTGGCATTTGCCAGAGAACACCAAGATTGGCAAATTCGCCACTGGCGCCCTGTGCTCTTCACAGATGAAAGCAGGTTCACACTGAGCACATGTGACAGACGTGACAGAGTCTGGAGACGCCGTGGAGAACGTTCTGCTGCCTGCAACATCCTCCAGCATGACCGGTTTGGCATTGGGTCAGTAATGGTGTGGGGTGGCATTTCCTTGGAGGGCCACACAGCCCTCCATGTGCTCGCCAGAGGTAGCCTGACTGCCATTAGGTACCGAGATGAGATCCTCAGACCCCTTGTGAGACCATATGCTGGTGCGATTGGCCCTGGGTTCCTCCTAATGCAAGACAATGCTAGACCTCATGTGGCTGGAGTGTCAGCAGTTCCTGCAAGACGAAGGCATTGATGCTATGGCCTGGCCCGCCCGTTCCCCAGACCTGAAGCCAATTGAGCACATCTGGGACATCATGTCTCGCTCTATCCACCAACGTCACATTGCACCACAGACTGTCCAGGAGTTGGCAGATTCTTTAGTCCAGGTCTGGGAGGAGATCCCTCAGGAGACCGTCCGCCACCTCATCAGGAGCATGCACAGGCATTGTAGGGAGGTCATAATGGCACGTGGAGGCCACACACACTACTGAGCCTCATTTTGACTTGTTTTAAGGACATTACATCAAAGTTGGATCAGCCTGTAGTGTGTTTTTCCACTTTAATTTTGAGTGTGACTCCAAATCCAGACCTCCTAAGTTGAAAAATTTGATTTCCATTTTAAAATTTTTGCGTGATTTTGTTGTCAGCACATTCAACTATGTAAAGAACAAAGTATTTCAGAAGAATATTTAATTAATTCAGATCTAGGATGTGTTATTTTTGTGTTCCCTTTATTTTTTTGAGCAGTGTACTATGATCAATATATACATGTACACTGTATTGCACTGTGTAGGATATTAGGTTATGCAAATCATCAGGTTATACAAGTCACGTCATTTTTTATATACTTTATACTGTTTTTGTCAAATAATTACACTCAATATCATGTAATTGCCACTTTTTTTGTTTGCTATGGATTGTGGGTATAAATACCCGTGTTTGACACCATTTTGGTATGCTTGAGAAAGACCGCATTGAGACGTTTGAAACGTTGCACAGAGGGGAATAAAGGATCCACTTTTTCATTTTATCTGGAGTGCTGCCTTATTTTTTGGATACTATACTCATCTATAGCCGTTTGAGCCTGCGGCTGAGAGGACTTGCACCCGTTATTCTGGTCTTGTGCTGCTGTGACCCCTTTTTTGGTTTCTATATATATATATATATATATATATGAGACAGAGACAGAGACAGAGAGATAGATTGATCTGCAATGTGACAGGAAGATCTTCTGCCTGTGTGAGCTAGGAGATGATCATGTGACTGTGTTTGTATGCGAGGTTAGGATGTGCAGTGCAGGGGGCGGGGAAGGGCAGATTATTCACACCCACAAATATTCATGAGGGAGAGCTTAGTCATTGTTGTTACACGCCCCTACAGCTTTGCTGAAGCATGTAAACAAAGCACGAATAACAGAACTATGCAAAGGTGTAACTATCGTTTTTCTCTTATAAAAATCAAGCTTAACTAATGTATATGTATGTCCTGATGAGTTTTATAACTTTTTTTTCCCCATAACTCGGATAACCCCTTTAAACTAAATGTTCGGATTGAGCTCTAATTTGGGTCCGGTCAGGGAGACATCTTCCCACCTGAACCCCTACACTGACAAAGGCTCCTCTTTCTGTTTTTGGGCGCATTCACGCCTCTCCCTTACTGGGTTTATGACTCATTTAACACCCTTTGGACTGGCAGTAGCAGGCAGAGAATACTAAACTAATTATAATATAGATTATGTGACATTTTGGCAAACTGAACTTTCCGGACCTACCTACCCTGCAATCTAAGTGCTCATGGTTTAAGATAGACCACCTTACCTACTCTCAGCTTCAATTCAACTACAAGAGCTTACCGATTGCAGACATGTTATAAAGGAACCATTACTGGGTTTAAAAGTTAGCTGCTCAGAGATCCCCCTCCCCGAAGCTGATTTCTACAATATATAAAATGCTAGTGGGCCCCATAGACAATCCTGCACCCTCATATATTACTGCCTGGGGACGTGAAATTTAACTTTAAACTCTCCGAGGAGGATACTGTAAAGGTATATAAGAATGCATGTGGCCCGTCTAGGTGTATTACCATTCAGGAGGCCTCCTATATGGTAGTCAGTAGGTGGTATAAAACCCTGGCAGCTCTACATGCCATGAACCCCCCTTATCCTGATGGAGATGTCTCTCAGGCCTTGGAACTTACCTACACTTATGGTGGGACTGTCCCCTGATTAAACCCTTCTGGAGAAGAATAGGAGTTGCGCTTAATAAGGTATGTCCAGGAGCCCCAGCTATCACACCTACCTTGCTATTTCTGAACTTACTGCCTGCCTCCCCAACTACCTATAACTAGAGTTGAGCGAACACCTGGATGTTCGGGTTCGAGAAGTTCGGCCGAACTAAACGGAAATGTTCGGGTTCGGGATCCGAACCCGAACCGAACTTCGTCCCGAACCCCATTGAAGTCAATGGGGACCCGAACTTTTGGGCACTAAAAAGGCTGTAAAACAGCCCAGGAAAGAGCTAGAGGGCTGCAAAAGGCAGCAACATGTAGGTAAATCCCCTGCAAACAAATGAGGATAGGGAAATGAATTAAAATAAAAATAAAAAAAATAAAAATGACCCAATATCAATTGGACAGAGGTCCCATAGCAGAGAATCTGGCTTCACGTCAGCAGAGAATCAGTCTCTTCATGCCATAGCAAAGAATCTGGCTTCATGTCAGCAGAGAATCTGGCTTCATGTCACCCACCACTGGAAGAGGCCACTGTCACATATTTAGGCCCCGGCACCCAGACAGAGGAGAGCGGTCCCGTAACAGAGAATCTGGCCTTATGTAAGCGCAGAATCTGTCTTCATGTCATAGCAGAGAATCAGGCTTCACGTCACCCACCACTGGAACAGGCCACTGTCACACATTTAGGCCCAGGCACCCAGGCAGAGGAGAGAGGTCCCGTAACAGAGAATCTGGCCTTATGTCAGCACAGAATCTGTCTTCATGTCATAGCAGAGAATCAGGCTTCACGTCACACATTTAGGCCCCGGCACCCAGACAGAGGAGAGGTTCATTCAACTTTGTGTTGCCCCGCAATATAATGGTAAAATGAAATTAAAAATAGTATTGAATGAGGAAGTGCCCTGGAGTAGAATAATATATTGTTAAGGGGAGGTAGTTAATATCTAATCTGCACAAGGGATGGACAGGTCCTGTGGGATCCATGCCTGGTTCATTTTTATGAACGTCAGCTTGTCCACATTGGCTGTAGACAGGCGGCTGCGTTTGTCTGTAATGACGCCCCCTGCCGTGCTGAATACACGTTCAGACAAAACGCTGTTCGCCGGGCAGGCCAGCACCTCCAAGGCATAAAAGGCTAGCTCTGGCCACGTGGACAATTTGGAGACCCAGAAGTTGAATGGGGCCGAACCATCAGTCAGTACGTGGAGGGGTGTGCACAGGTACTGTTCCACCATGTTAGTGAAATGTTGCCTCCTGCTAACACGTTCCGTATCAGGTGGTGGTGCAGTTAGCTGTGGCGTGGTGACAAAACTTTTCCACATCTCTGCCATGCTAACCCTGCCCTCAGAGGAGCTGGCCGTGACACAGCTGTGTTGGCGACCTCTTGCTCCTCCTCTGCCTTCGCCTTGGGCTTCCACTGGTTCCCCTGTGACATTTGGGAATGCTCTCAGTAGCGCGTCTACCAACGTGCGCTTGTACTCGCGCATCTTCCTATCACGCTCCAGTGTAGGAAGTAAGGTGGGCACATTGTCTTTGTACCGGGGATCCAGCAGGGTGGCAACCCAGTAGTCCGCACACGTTAAAATGTGGGCAACTCTGCTGTCGTTGCGCAGGCACTGCAGCATGTAGTCACTCATGTGTGGCAGGCTGCCCAGAGGTAAGGACAAGCTGTCCTCTATGGGAGGCGTATCGTCATCGTCCTGTGTTTCCCCTCAGCCACGCACCAGTGATGGGCCCGAGCTGCTTTGGGTGCCACCCCGCTGTGAACATGCTTCATCCTCATCCTCCTCCACCTCTTCCTCATCCTCGTCCTCCTCGTCCTCCAGTAGTGGGCCCTGTCTGGACACATTTGTACCTGGCCTCTGCTGTTGCAAAAAACCTCCCTCTGAGTCACTTCTAAGAGACTGGCCTGAAAGTTCTAAAAATGACCCCTCTTCCTCCTCTTCCTCCTGGGCCACCTCCTCTTCCTAAGTGTTTTCTCAAGGAAACATAGAAGTGGTATTGTAACGCTGATAACGGCGTCATCGCCACTGGCCATGTTGGTGGAGTACTCGAAACAACGCAACAGGGCACACAGGTCTCGCATGGAGGCCCAGTCATTGGTGGTGAAGTGTGTCTGATCCGCAGTGCGACTGACCCGTGCGTGCTGCAGCTGAAACTCCACTATGGCCTGCTGCTGCTCGCACAGTCTGTCCAGCATATGCAAGGTGGAGTTCCACCTGGTGGGTACGTCGCATATGAGGCGGTGAGCGGGAAGGCCGAAGTCACGCTGTAGCGCAGACAGGCGAGCAGCGGCAGGGTGTGAACGCCGGAAGCGCGAACAGACGGCCCGCACTTTATGCAGCAGCTCTGACATGTCGGGGTAGTTGCGAATGAACTTCTGCACCACCAAATTCAGCACATGCGCCAGGCAAGGGATGTGCGTCAAACCGGCTAGTCCCAGAGCTGCAACGAGATTTCGCCCATTATCGCACACCACCAGGCCGGGCTTGAGGCTCACCGGCAGCAACCACTCGTCGGTCTGTTGTTCTATACCCCGCCACAACTCCTGTGCGGTGTGGGGCCTGTCCCCCAAACATATGAGTTTCAGAATGGCCTGCTGACGTTTACCCCGGGCTGTGCTGAAGTTGGTGGTGAAGGTGTGTGGCTGACTGGATGAGCAGGTGGAAGAAGAGGAGGAGGAAGCTGAGGAGGAGGAGACAGGAGGCAAAGAATGTTGCCCTGCGATCCTTGGCGGCGGAAGGACGTGCGCCAAACAGCTCTCCGCCTGGGGCCCAGCCGCCACTACATTTACCCAGTGTGCAGTTAGGGAGATATAGCGTCCCTGGCCGTGCTTACTGGTCCACGTATCTGTGGTTAGGTGGACCTTGCCACAGATGGCGTTGCACAGTGCACACTTGATTTTATCGGACACTTGTTTGTGCAGGGAAGGCACGGCTCTCTTGGAGAAGTAGTGGCGGCTGGGAACAACATACTGTGGGACAGCAAGTGACATGAGCTGTTTGAAGCTGTGTGTGTCCACCAGCCTAAATGACAGCATTTCATAGGCCAGTAGTTTAGAAATGCTGGCATTCAGGGCCAGGGATCGAGGGTGGCTAGGTGGGAATTTACGCTTTCTCTCAAATGTTTGTGAGATGGAGAGCTGAACGCTGCCGTGTGACATGGTTGAGATGCTTGGTGACGCAGGTGGTGGTGTTGGTGGTACATCCCATGTTTGCTGGGCGGCAGGTGCCAACGTTCCTCTGTCTGGGTGCCTTCAATGTAAGATATCCTTTTTGGGATAGATTTCAAGTAGGCTCATATACCAGAAACTAGTTATTTTGAGAATGGCAAATTTGGGAATAATTTTTCAACCCAGAACAAAAAATGTGCTTTTACGGTCACTACAAATAACTTGACCAGCTAAAACAGTACAGATTTGGTTGAATAGAAATGTCAGGCCTGTTTTTTTTTGCGCTGTGTGACAGGTATAGGTTTAATCACAGAATTAGACTTCTATCTGCACAGTAGCGTGTGTCTTAGGTTTTTCTGAATGACACTATCAGCACCTTCAATGTAAGATATCCTTTTTGGGATAGATTTCAAGTAGGCCTCATATACCAGAAACTAGTTATTTTGAGAATGGCAAATTTGGGAATAGTTTTTTAACCCAGAACAAAAAATGTGCTTTTACGGTCACTACAAATAACTTGACCAGCTAAAACAGTACAGATTTGGTTGAATAGAAATGTCAGGTCTATTTTTTAGGCGCTGGGTGACAGGCTCAACTTGCCCCTGATGTAGTATATGGCCCAAAAATAACCACACTATTGATGGTTAAATGCACTTGGGTGACACAGGCTCAGCCTGCACCAGATGTAGTATATGGCCAAAAAATAACCAGACTGTTGATGGTTAAATGCACTTCGGTGACACAGGCTCAGCCTGCAGCTGATGTAGTATATGGCCAAAAAATAACCAGACTGTTGATGGTTAAATGCACTTGGGTGACACAGGCTCAGCCTGCAGCTGATGTAGGATATAGCACAAAATAACCACACTATTGATGGTTAAATACACTTGGTGATAGCTTGTGCTGGCGCATCACAAGTCACAAAATGGCCGCCGATCACCCCAGAAAAAAAGTGATCTAAAAACGCTCTGGGCAGCCTAAAAACACTGAGCAACTGTATAGAAGCAGTTCAATGATCCACAGCTGTAGATCGATCACTGAATGAAGTCTTTTGGAGGAGTTAATCTGCCTAATCTCGCCCTAATGTCGCAGCTGCAACCTCTCCCTATGCTTGAATCAGCAGAGTGACGTGCAGCGCAACGTGACCCAAGCTTATATAGAGGCTGGGTCACATGCTGCACTGGCCAATCACAGCCATGCCAATAGTAGGCAAGGCTGTGATGGCCTCTTGGGGCAAGTAGTATGACGCTTGTTGATTGGCTGCTTTGCAGCCTTTCAAAAAGCACCAAGAAAGCGCCGAACACCGAACCCGAACCCGGACTTTTACGAAAATGTTCGGATCCGTGTCACGGACACCCCAAAATTCGGTACAAACCCGAACTATACAGTTCGGGTTTGCTCATCCCTACCTATAACAGCTAATTATGGAGACATATGTTACTAGCCGATACCATTGTACTGGAAACAGACACAAGCACCGCCCTTATCCCACTGGCTGGGGTGGTGGGCCAAATAACAAGGTTGGATAAAGTGGGATTGTACACATATACTTCAACTGTCAAATACACTAAGATTTGGTCAGTGGCGTGCCCGGGGGAGGGGTGGCGGGGGTCTGCCTCGGGTGCCGGCTCTCAGTGGGGTGCCAGTACAGATGCAATGAGCGCTTCGATCATTGCTTTTCCCTTTATAAGATGCAGTGCAGCTTATAAAGGGAATACTAGTGAGCACTTCCATAATGGAAGCGCTCACCAGTCTGCACAAGGAGGGGGAGAGAAGCACTGTGAGCGCTGTACAGTACTTACCCCTCCTCCTGCTCGCTTTTCTTAGGGCCCACGCTGCTGTGTCCTGGCTGCCTGCAACATCAGGACGTACAGAGCGCACTCTGAACTGACGCTGCAGGAGGTCAGGTGACTGCAGCACGGGCCCTAAGAAGAGAAGACAGCCAGGATAGAGAGAGTGGAGACAGGAGAAGTTACTTTATTATTTTACAGTCTGATCTGAGGTCTGATATGGAGGTCTAATGGGGGTATGGAGTGGTCTATGGGGGTCTGAAGGTCTGACTGGGGGGGTCTGGAGGTTTGACAGGGTGTCTTTAGGTCTGATTGGGGGTATGGAGTGGTCTAATAGGAGGTATGGAGGTCTGACTAGGGGGTCTGGAGGTCTGACTAGGGGGTCTGGAGGTCTGACTGGGGGGTCTGGAGGTCTAATGGGGATCTGATTGGGGGTCTAGATGTCTAATGGGGGTCTTATTGGTGGTCTGGAGGTCTGATTGGGGGGTTTGCAGGTCTAATGGAAGTCTGAAGGTCTAATGGGGGTCAGATATGGGGGTCTGGAGGTCTAATGGGGTCTTATTGGGGGTCTCCAGGTCTAATGGGGGTATAGAGGTCTAATGGGGTATGATTGGTGGTCTGGAGGTCTAATGGGGGTCATATATGGGTGTCTGGAGGTCTAATGGGGTCTAATTGGGGGTCTGGAGGTCTGACTGGGGGGTCTAGAGGTCTAGTGGGAGTCTGGAGGTCTAATGGGCGTGTGGAGGTCTGATATGGGGGTCTGATCTGAGGTATGATATGTGGGTCTGGAGGTCTAATGGGGGTCTTATATAGGGGTCTTATCTGAGGTCTGAAATTGGGTCTGGGTCTTACATGGAGGTCTAAAGGGGGTCTGATCTGAGGTTTAAAACTGGGGTCTGATATGGGGTCTGCCATAGAGGTCTAAAGGGGGTTTGGTCTGAAATTGGGGGATCTCACTTAGGGTTTTATATGGGAGTATGATCTAAAAGGAAGGTGTTTTTTTTATTACTAGCACACAATATAAAGGGGTGTTTTTCTACTGACACACTGTCTGTGTGGTACCAGTATTTTCAGGGGGACTATTTCTGCAGGAAAGTATTGGGGAGCACAGTGGACACAGTATTGGGGGGGCAGGATGGGGTGTTGAGAATGTGGGAGGATGATGGAGAAAGGAAAGTAAGATATCTGAATGTTAAACTCTGCAGAGACGAGGCGCGGCTGAAAGAAGAACATCTACATCACAGAAGAGAAGTCACTGGATGTAAGAAGTACATATGTGGCACTGTATGACCCTGTATGTTCTGTAGCGCTGTATATAATGTTTTCAAAGTATGTCTTTAAAGGGGTTGTCCGTTTTTTTTTTTTTTTTTTTGTATAAGCGTTGCCTTCTCTGCTCTGTTTACCTGATCATCACTCCAAATGCTACAGCGAACAGAACAAAGAAAGCAGGTCTCATATGAGCGCTGCTCTCTCTTCAAACAGCCAGGGGCTGTGAGGCATAACTATTATGGAGGGGGCACAGAGAGCATTACTAATGTGAAGGGGGCACAATGGGCATTTCTACTATGGAGGGGGCACAGAGGGCAGTACTAGCACAGAGGGCATTACTAGTAGTAAGAGGACACAATGGGCATTATTACTGTGAAGGGGGCACAGTGGGCATTTTTACTATAAAGGGGGCACAATGGGGATTATTTATGTGAAGGGGACACAATGGGGATTACTACTGTGAAGGGGGCACAATGAGCACACATCTGTACAAAACTACTGTGAAAGTTGTACAATGAGGGAAATACTACTGTGAGGGGGTACAATTTTTTAAAAATATTTGGGGGGGGGGGGTTTGCCAGAGAAAGGTGCCAAACACCCTAGGCATGCCACTGGATCTGGTCACCCTGGCTGGTATTTGCTGAGGGAACTGATCGTCATCAATTTATGACAGATTGAGGTTAACCGCTTCACGTCCGCCCATAGGATATAAACGTCCTATGGGTGGACGTCTATCTCCTAATGCACGTTTTAAAACGTCTTTTCAAAAACAGCAGCTGCACGCTAATCGTGCAGCTGCTGATCGGGTTGTCCGCTGTCAGTGACAGCAGGGCAACCCTAACGCAAGGCAGGGGCAGTTCCCAGGTGTCCCTGCCTTCACGATCGCTGCAGACACAGTGCTCACCGAGCGCTGTGTCTGCAGAGCAGGAAGCGCTGTGCGCTTCCTGTTCCGGCCCGGCGGTCATGTGACCGCCGTGACCGGAGAGTGCAGGGGCTGTGTGAGGTCTCTCAGAGACCTCGATCAGCCCTGCACTGAGGCTGTACAGCGCTGGATTGCTGCTGTACAGCCTCTCTAGGGGTGTATTTGTCCTGTAACTGGGGCTACTATGTCAGCCCCAGTTACAGGAGAAATCAACAGTGAAAAAAAAAATGAAAAAGTGAAGCAAATGTCCCCCAGAGGTCTTGTATGACCTTATGGGGGACGAAAAGTGTAAAATAAAATAAAAATAAAATAAAGGGTTGAAAAAATAAAATAAAAAAAAGTTTCACATGTAAAAAAAAAAAAAATCCCAAGTAAGGAATAAAAAAAAAAATTAAAAATAGAAAAAATAAAATAAAATAGACATATTTAGTATTGCCGCGTCCGTAAAAAACAGCTCTATAAAAATATCACAGGACCTAACCCCTCGGGTGAACACCATAAAAAAAAAAAAAAAAAAACTGTGTCAAAACAAGCAATTTTTGTCACCTTGCATCACAAAAGGTGCAACACCAAGTGATCAAAAACGCGTATGTCCCACAAAATGGTACCAATAAAACCGTCACCTCATCCCGCAAAAAATGAGCCCCTACATAAGAAAATCTCTCAAAAAATAAAAAAACTATAGCTCTCAGAACATGGACACATTAAAACATAATTTTTTGGTTTCAAAAATGCTATTATTGTGTAAAACTTTAATAAATGAGAAAAAGTATACATATTAGGTATCGCCACGTCCGTAACAATCTGCTCTATAAAAATGTCACTTGACTGAACCCCTCAGGTGAACGCTGTAAAAATAAATAAATAGAAACTGTGCTAAAACAACCAATTTTTTGGTCACCTTGCCCCATAAAGTGTTATAATGAATGATCAAAAAATCATATGTACCCAAAAATAGTACTAATAAAACTGGCACCTTATCCCCTAGTTTCCAAAATGGGGTCACTTCTTGGGAGTTTCTACTGTAAGGGTGCATCAGGGGGCTTCAAATGGGACATGGCATCTAAAAACCATGTGGAGTTCCTTTTTTCTGCGCCCTGCCGTGTGCCCATACAGCAGTTTATGACCACATGTGGGGTGTTTCTGTAAACCGCAGAATCTGGGTAATAAATATTGAGTTTTGTTTGGCTGTTAACCATCGATGTGTTAAAGAAAAAAATTTATTAAAATGGAAAATCTGCCAAAAAAGTGAAATTTAAAAATTTGATCTCCATTTTCCTTTAATTCTTGTGGAACGCCTAAAGGGTTAACAAAGTTTGTAAAATCGGTTTTGAATACCTTGAGGGGTGTAGTTTTTACAATGGGGTCATTTATGGGGGTATCCACTATGTAGGCCCCACAAAGTGACTTTATACCTGAACTGGTCCTTAAAAAGTGGGTTTTGGCAATTTTCTTAAAAATTTGAAGAATTGCTTCTAAACTTCTAAGTCTTCTAACGTTCTAAAAAAATAAAATGACATTTCCAAAATGATGCCAACATAAAGTAGACATATGGGGAATGTTAAATAATTAATATTTTATGAGGTATCACTTTCTGTTTTAAAAGCAGAGAAATTGAAATTTAGAAAATTGCAAATTTTTCAAATTTTTGGGTAAATTTGGGATTTTTTCATAAATAAAGGTGAAATATTTTGACTCAAATTTATGACTATCATGAAGTACAATGTGTCACGAGAAAACAATCTCTGAATGACTTGGATAAATAAAGGCGTTCCAAAGTTATTACCACATAAAGTGAGATATGTCAGTTTTGCAAAATTTGGCCTGGTCAGGAAGGGGGCAAAGGGCCCAGATGGGAAGTGGTTAAAAGATTGACCACTCCCTATACAACTTGAGGTGTTCCCCGCGCATTCCAATTTCCATTCCATATTCTATCACTCTAATGTCCTTTTATCTTATTACAGGCACTAGCCTCACTGTTCTTAATGATTATGTTATATCATTTTTACTCCCACTACCTTCAGTTTTATCTTTATCTGTATATTGGTCGTTTAGGTGATCTAGACTCATAAGAGCCTTGTTTCCAGCTCCTGTAGTTCACTGTGTCATAAAAATTAAGTCTGTAATTGTATTTAATGTGCCAAACTAATGTTATTCACATGGCTTAACCCATGTGACATTTACAAAATATTTTTATTTTGTAAGACATGCTGTATTGTTGAATACTTTATTAATAAGAATAAACAAATAATTTAAAAAAATCTTAAAATGATTGTGTGATTATTCAAATTGTGATAAATAAGGATTATACTATGCACACTTACCATTCTAAACTAAAGTCCCTAGCTAAATAATACTGTGGCCTTATAAATGTAAGTTTGGTTATTAAATATCAATTCCAGAAGGTAAAACATATTGGCTCAAATTTACTAATGTGAGTACATCTAAATTTTGGCAAAAAGTGGCGCAATTTGGTGCATCTGTAACATCCCAGAGTCATGTTGCTACACTCTTTTACCCCGCTACAACCTGTTAAGCGTATTTGTACTGTCATCTTGTGTAATTTAACATCACATCCTCAATAATGTGCATATTCTAAGCCTGTTACATGTATTTTGCTGTAATTTCCATGTACACCAGCAGGTGGCAGCAATATTTAGCAAGGCCTTAGTTCAGTTTAGCATATCTAGACTGGAATAGTTCATTCCAGTCTAGTACCCCCCTCTTTGAGCAGAGTGGGCTGGCCCATGTCCTGCCTCATGGGGAGGGAAGGAAGTTCAGTTAGTGTGCCAGCCACCCCAGCTAGGGGAAGGCTGTGCTGGTAGGAGCTCCCAGTTCTAGGAATCCCAACCCAGGATCGAGTCTCGGTTGAGACCAAAGATCTTCATGCCCAGTCTGAGCCTTCAGCCTCAGCTGGTTGACAAGCAAGCAGCACCTCCAGAACTCCAGGAAGAGCCATTCCCTGTGAGCTAACTGTGAGTATTATCCAGAGACCAGGAGAAGCCAAATTCCTCCTCAGCTAGACAGTCCCATACACAGCAGAAGATAGACAGAGCAGAAGACAGATTCCTGCCATATTCTCCAGGCACATGATAGAAGCAGAAGAGATATTGATCCCTGCCATACATTGCCAATACCTGCTGGGACTCAGGACTATTGCTGTAACTCGTGTGGATTAAAGCTGCAACCAGTAAAGACAAGTTGAATTATATCCCAAGTCTGGATCTCATTCATTGCTACCAAATCCCTCAATTACTCCTACTAGCAACACACTCATTTATTGCAATTGAGCCAGGATCCAGGAGTTCAGCCGTACCAAGGTAGGAGACACCGTTGACGCTATACCTACTACTACACAGAGACATTATACCACTTTGGCATTCCTAACCTGGTACGTGAGTTGCAACACCTTAAAGGGCCCTGAGACTGTACCCTGCGCACACTGCAATTGGCGTCACAAACAAAAACTATAGACTTATATACCCATATCCGGACGCACTGCATAATCCAATTGAACCGGATCCAATTGTGCTCTGGTTTTCAGTGGAGAGAGGAGTGGGATTTCTCCAGGACAGTCACTCTGGGTCTGAAATCTTTGTGGGCCGCCGCTCAGTTAAGCGACATTATCTGCCACAGGCCCGTCACAACCTGTACGCAGGGGATCAGGTGGAATACACCCCTATGCGTTCTGTTCAAGGACCCTTCGCTGCCGGTGTGACTCTGCTACCTAAGCCATTGACCCCCGCATTCACCCCAGAGACCTGGCAGGAAGACCCAGGCTCTGCAGGGAAAGTGAGATGCCTTCAAGAAACTCCAGATGGCAGGTTGAGATTCAGAGAGCAACCCCAGCCAGAACCTGCACCTCTTATCCCTGACCTGGCTGCACCACCAACACTGTGTGTGGGTCATATTAACAATTCTGTGTTGACCTTCAACCCTAAGGTGCAACCCTATGTACTGCCCTGGAAGCAACCTCAGGCACCTTCTGTTTGCCTACCAGAACCCCTTCCGCCAGAGGTTTTGAACCCCTCTGCACCGATTCCTGCCATATTCTCCAGGCACATGATAGAAGCAGAAGAGATATTGATCCCTGCCATACATTGCCAATACCTGCTGGGACTCAGGACTATCGCTGTAACTCGTGTGGATTAAAGCTGCAACCAGTAAAGACAAGTTGAATTATATCCCAAGTCTGGATCTCATTCATTGCTACCAAATCCCTCAATTACTCCTACTAGCAACACACTCATTTATTGCAATTGAGCCAGGATCCAGGAGTTCAGCCGTACCAAGGTAGGAGACACCGTTGACGCTATACCTACTACTACACAGAGACATTATACCACTCTGGCATTCCTAACCTGGTACGTGAGTTGCAACACCTTAAAGGGCCCTGAGACTGTACCCTGCGCACACTGCAATTGGCGTCACAAACAAAAACTATAGACTTATATACCCATATCCGGACGCACTGCATAATTTTGCGTCCGTGTAACTGTACCACGGTCCTGCTCATTGCATTTTTGGCATCACAAACAGGATTGAGCTGTGTGCCAACAGGATTGAGCTGTGTGCCAACAGAACCGGATCCAATTGCATGTTTCACAGTACTGCAAGCTTTACAGATTGTGCAAAAACCCTGAAAATTGACTTTATTGCTTTGTTGCTGTGCCAGAAAGCGCTAAACGTGCGCCCCAGCACTCAAAGGGTTAATTTGCCATATTCGTAAAATGGCGCTTCTTCATGCCCAGAAGTGGGAAAACACAGGAACGCCCTCTCAAGAGCGCGAAGATGCCGAATATGCCCCCCTAGAAGCGGGAAATCTAAAGACTGCCCACCAAGAACTTTGCAATGCGAGCCAAGGGAGTGCAGACTCCTCCCTCTGGGCTCCACCCTTACCTCCTGCACTTTTCATGACAGACGAGATGAATGATTTGTGTGCGAACACACGACAAGGTACCTGTTTGGCGCACAGGGACGACCACAGTTCCAAGGTTTTTTTGGTATAAATACTATTTATTGTTCATTGTTGTCAACTGAACAATAAATAGTATTTATACCAAAAAAAAACTTGGAACTGTGGTCGTCCCTGTGCGCCAAAGAGGTACCTTATCGTGTGTTCGCACACAAATCCTTCATCTCGCCCTCAACAATCCCTAGGAGTTTTGGCAACTACATCCTAAAGGATTGAACGGGTGGCGGCAGCACCGACCCCCCCCTCCCCTACCTATTGTGCTTACACACGCACAACACCCAAAGGTGAGCACATTCCATCCATTACGCTTATTTCATTATCATTGCATACCACCCTATGAGCGCCTCTCCCTCTTCTCTCTTGCCATAATTGCTTTTCATGACAGAGGAAGCAAGAAAGATGGCGCTCCCTCTACCAAAATGGGACCAGATGGCGATACAGGGAGATCTCCTCTACGAGTCCACTGTGCCTGAGATCCGGGTTTCTCAGCTCGTGAGGAGAGATGGCCCCTATGCATTTAAAGCGTCCTCAGAGCCAGCGCCTGCTGCAAGCAAAGACAAGACAGTCGCCGCTAACTCACCTGAGAAGGCTGCTGTTACTGAACCAGCTCCCGCGGAAGAAGACGCGATTCTGGTCAAGTCCTCGGAGGCTGTGGATACCTCCGCCACTACTGACGCCAGTGCTCAAGGCGAGACGTCACGCAAGATGGCTGCCGATGCTAAACCTGCTCCCGTGGAGGACGCCGCCGACTCAGCTGCCCAGGCTATGGACCAGCCTGCACCGCAGACGGCAATGGGACCCCGCGACGACCACCAGGAGGCACCGGAACCGGCCGCAACATCAGGTAGGAGCAACCGTGCTCCCTGAAGCCCAGGCCCGGTCCGTACCTGCCCCTGCACCGCTTCCCGTGGGTCCCAAAACCTCCAACAGGCCTAGGCCTGCTCCGCCAAGGACACCTACTGGTGCGACGGAGGCGGCTGGTGTTTCCACTCTGCCGCCCAGTTCCACTACTACAAAACCGGGATGCCCAAACCCCGAAGTCCCTTGGGAAATCACTGCCTACAGCCAGACGGCATGGGAATACAAGTCCGCCATAGAGGAATGTGTCAAACAGGTGGTAGATGACCCCCAGCTAGGCGACCCCAAACTCACCAGGCGCACTGGGACTGTGCTCTGGTTTTCAGTGGAGAGAGGAGTGGGATTTCTCCAGGACAGTCACTCTGGGTCTGAAATCTTTGTGGGCCGCCGCTCAGTTAAGCGACATTATCTGCCACAGGCCCGTCACAACCTGTACGCAGGGGATCAGGTGGAATACACCCCTATGCGTTCTGTTCAAGGACCCTTCGCTGCCGGTGTGACTCTGCTACCTAAGCCATTGACCCCCGCATTCACCCCAGAGACCTGGCAGGAAGACCCAGGCTCTGCAGGGAAAGTGAGATGCCTTCAAGAAACTCCAGATGGCAGGTTGAGATTCAGAGAGCAACCCCAGCCAGAACCTGCACCTCTTATCCCTGACCTGGCTGCACCACCAACACTGTGGGTGGGTCATATTAACAATTCTGTGTTGACCTTCAACCCTAAGGTGCAACCCTATGTACTGCCCTGGAAGCAGCCTCAGGCACCTTCTGTTTGCCTACCAGAACCCCTTCCGCCAGAGGTTTTGAACCCCTCTGCACCGGCTAGGGATCCCGGCTTGCAGCATGTCACAGTTGCATTCTCCAGGCTGTCTGCACAGCCAGTACCTACAACCACCACCAGAGGTCAGTGGTGTACCACTACTGCTGCAACTATGAGCTACCAAAGGCAAGAGCGCCCCTTGATGCGCTCTAGTAGCTCCAGTAGCGAGGAGGACATGGATGCCCTCCTCTAAATGCATCCTCCTTTTAAAGTAAGGACATTTGGGAGCCACGTCGTGGACTATTCCTGACGGGTGAGGACCCGTTTGCATTGTGTGCTTTTAACGTTTTTATTTTCAGGTTTCCCTAGTTTGTCCTCACCCTGATGGTCATGCACTGTAAGGACTCCCCCCATCAGCATTTAACCCCTCATGTCCAAGTTCATTGTTTTACCCCCTTTCTCAGGTTACTTGATAGCCTTGTGGAACTACGATTCTAAATATGCTGCTTTTATAATATTTTATACCTCCTTGGATTAAAATAAACTTTTATCCCTGTGGATTAAAATTGACTTTTTACCTGTTTCCAGAGGATTCTACTACTTCAAGCACTTCAACAAAAAGGACTCAAGTTATTTTTGAGCCTACCCTTGCATTAATAAATTGCACTATTTTACAAATGTTTTATTGCAACGTAAAAAGCTTGCACCCAAAGAAAAGACTCAAACGATACCTGAGCCCTTTGTGATTTCCATTGCTATATTATTGCACTAATTACCAGTTTACCTGTTATGCAACATTTAAGATAACATGCCCATTGTGTGTATTCTCTCCTAGGTGCCGCAATGTGAATTTATGCACTATTTGTGACAATTGCACTTACCATTGCACTTAACTTAAAATGTAGCAACTTACTCCTGTATGCCGTATTTGAAAGCTCATGTTCTCTCCTTTCTTTATACGGACTGCCTTTATGCGGACGCTTAAAACTAATGGCCTACTCTTAGTGCACAGGTAGGACCAAGTGGTAAGTCCTGGCAGGTCTAGTAACTACACGGGTAACCCCGCTGCTTCGGGAATCGTTAGAAGTCATAGACCGCTCCTTCCCATTCGTTTTATGTTCAGGATTGCTACCATCCTGAGGTGTTTTATTTCCAGGAGTTCCATGGGATTATACTACCCTCCTCCTGTGACATTGCCAGAAGCGCATGGAGACGATAAATACCTCCCCTTCGGAGCCTTTTGCCTAAGGTATGGTATCTCAAGCCTTAGAGCCATAATTTAGCTACCCCTTAGTCACCATAGTGATCGTGCTATAAGCCAAATTTCTCAGGCTTTGGTGCAGGGAAGGGAATACAGGATAAAGCCACCCTTCCATTTTGCGGGCATTTCATTACCTAATGGTGGGATTACAGAGTAAAGACACCCCCATGCTTTCTTTGGTGTTAGGATCCAGAACACTTCAAAGTCAGTCAGTACTGATTGCTTTGTGCAGACCTTTGGTTCACTGGTTATACCAAGAGGGAAACTGTTACTTAGGACACCCTACTCATGCGGGCAGGAACATCAGGGTAGCCATTATATGTTTGTCTATGTATGTCTTATGTGTAATACATGCACCACTTTTTATTTATTTGGGTACCCCAGAGCTGGTTCCTCCCCTCCTAAGCATAATCCGAGGGCAGCTTAACTCGAAGTAGGGGGGAATGTAACACCCCAGAGTTGTTACTAAGCTCTTCTACCCCGCTACAATTTGTTAAGAGCTTTTACCTTGTCGTCTGCTATGATTTTGCATTATGTCATTTACAAATATGCATAAACCATGTTAAATTCCACTAATGTTGTAATTTCCATGTTCACCAGCATGTAGCAGCAATGCGTTGGTAAGGACTTAGTTTCAGTTTAGTACATCTTAGCTGGAATGGTTCATTCCAGCTTAGCTCCCCCTCTGTGGAGATGTGGACTATTCCCACAATCTACACCCTGGGTGGAGAAGGAAGTTAGTGAGGAGTGCAGCCCTCCCCCTGCTAGGGGTAGGGTGTGTGTGTGTGTGTTAGGAGCTCCTTATATAGGGAACCAAGCCATGATCTTGTCTCGGATGAGACATTGATGAAATCCCCAGCCTGAGCCCTGCAGCCTCAGCTGGATGAAGCAAGCAGACAACCTCCAGTTCCAGGAAGAAAGCATACAATGAGACGATAACTGTAAGTAAAGTCCAGAGACCTAGGAGAAGCCATATTCCTCCTCAGCTAGTCAGTACCCACCAAGCAGAAGATATAAAGAAGTGCAGAAGCCAAATTCCTGCCACAGTATAGAGCTCCTAAGCAGACGTCCTTTCCTGCAAGCTCCAGGTATATAGAGCAGAAGATTAATTCCTGCCAACCATTGCTGAAAACCTGCTGGGACCTAAGACCAAAGCTGTACCTTGCTTGGATACAAGTTACCCTCAGTAAAGACGAGTTTGAACTTGAACAAAGGTCTGGACATCAATTTCTTCAGCAAAATCCCTTTATTACTCCTACTATCACTACACTCAATTTATTGCAAGTGAGTCAGGAGCCAGGAGTCCAGCTGTACCTAGGTAGGAGACACCGTTGACACCATTATCATCACCATACAGACCCATTATAGGCCATTACACCACTCTGGCATTCCTAATCTGGGATGTGCGTTATAACATCTTGGGAGGGCCCTGTGATAGTACCCTGCGCACGCTGCAATTAGCGTCATAAACAAACTATAGACTATTATCCACCCATATACTGACCCACTGCATAAGTGCCGTCAGCGTGTACCCGTTCCTGGTCATTGCATTTTTGGTGTCACTGGAACAGGATCGGATCGAATTGTGTGCCTCAACAGGATTGGATTGTGTGCCTATCCCTGCTACAAGGCCAACAGACTGTGCAAAACCCCAAAAATTGACTTTATTGACTTCATTGCTGTGCCAGAAAGCGCTACACAGTGCACACCAGCACTCCAAGGGTTAATTCGCCATATTTGTGTGGCATTCCTAACCTGGAACGTGCATTATAGCATCTTGGGAGGGCCCTGTGATAGTACCCTGCGCATGCTGCAATTGTTGTCACAAACAAACTATAGACTATTATCCACCCATATCCTGACCCACTGCATAAGTGGCGTCAGCGTGTACCCGTTCCTGGTCACTGCATTCATATGTACAATCCCAGGATTAATATTGACATTGTGAAGGTGTATCTATATGGATTTTATGTACATATGTGGAGTTAAATTTTTAAATAAGTGGGGGATGCATAATGGGATAATTGGAAATGGAAAGGTGTATCTAGAGATGTAGCCGCGCTAGAGATAATAATTTTCGCATAGCGTCACTTGCGAATCGCAATTTCTCCTCTTTCACAAACAAACTGTAAAAGTAATACACAACACAGCCAGTAGATGGCAGTGTTAACCTAAAGTACATAATGACACTACACTACACTGAGCCCGATCCTCCTCCGGAACCTGATGATTTGTCCCTGGTCTCCTGCTGCCCCGCCCCTGGATCTGTACAGTAAAGTCCATCACCTGGCACTGGAGGAGCTCCTGTCCCAGGGTCCTGAGGCACTGCGAGTCTTCCTGCAGCTGGAACGGGTGCCGGACTTCCATCGTGATCATACTGACACATAGAATAAGATTTTTGTTCTGTGCTTAACTTCAATATTATTTTATATGTAGTGTGATCACGATGGCACTATATATGCACAGGTTTTTTTTGATGATTTACTGCTTTTTAATTTTTTTTTTTTTTTTTGCCGTGCCTCTCCTCCCTATCTACTCTGGGAATTTCTGCACTGGGACATAACCGCCAAGAGGATGGAGCCAAATATGTTCCGTAGCCTTGGGGAAGCCGCCTGCTATCTGCAACTTAGTCTGCTGAATTAAAGCTTCCCCCCCATCCGGCTATATCCATCACCACTAAGTACTGTACGTGTAATTCTCCCACAACTATAATGTGATAGGGGACGCAAAGAAACTGGAAGGGGGGAGCTACACAAAATCTGAAGACCATACAGTATGTGTAACGCGGCTTACAGGATCTTGTGCTGATCTTACGTGGTTTCTGATGAATCATTGGAAAAAAAATCTGTTAATCTGATGTTATGCTCCAGTCACTCCCAAAGCTGCTTTTCCAGTTCTGCAGGCTGACACTGGAACCTTACAGCTTGACTTTGACCTAAATATTTTGTGGCGATCTGACCATCAGAAAATGCAGGGGCCGCTAAGTGGCTTTTCTTATTTCATTGCCGGAGCGCTGGGTTCAAATCATTAGCGAGAGCAGCAGCTCTCAGAGCCAGGACCCGTCGCATGAAGTCTGTTTTCTGCCTAACTGTCCTTACCCTTACCCCTCCCCCCCCTTTTGTGTGTGCATATATGGATTTATGTGTATATGTACAGTATGTGTGTGTACTGTATGTGCATGAGTGTATGTGTGTGCATGAGTGTACGTCTGGCCCACGCAGGAACTCCTTCTATTCACAGCAAAGAATAAGAAATGTCAAACATAGAAAAATGGAGGGCACTCAGGTATCTGGTCGTCATAAGGAAAATATGTCACGTATAATTAAAAAAGATACATTTATTTAGAAATACAGTTTTTCAAATGGTACCTAATAATAAATTACAATAAAAAGTAAAAATAAAGAATAAAAAATTGTTGAACCCTTTGGAATGATATGGATTTTATTCCAAGACACGGAGGCTTCCTATTGCTTAATCTTCCTTTACTGACAACCACAGCAGCAAAGAAAAAATGAAGATATTAACATATTGCCATAGCAACCGTCCCTCCCCACACAGTAGACCCTATATAATGTCCACCAGTCTTCATAACTTCCTCTTCAGAGGCGGCTCTAGACTTTGTGAGGCCTTAGGCGAAACTCAAACATGAGGCCCCCATGAAGATCGTTGGGATGCCTGTGATCTCCCGTACGGCACCCCGGCTCAGTCCTCAAGAAATAAGCTGTGTCAAGCACCGCATGGAGCGGTGGTGTGGTCAACACTCCCCCTCCATTTTGTGGGGCCTGTCCCCAAAACAGTGTAATTTGCCCCCACACTGCCCCATTAAGTAATTTGCCCCCACACTGCCCCATTAAGTAATTTGCCCCCCACACTGCCCCATTAAGTAATTTTCCCCCCACACTGCCCCATTAAGTAATTTTCCTCCACACTGCCCCCATTAAGTAATTTGCCCCCCACACTGCCCCCATTAAGTAATTTTCCCCCACACTGCCCCCATTAAGTAATTTGCCCCCACACTGCCCCTATTAAGTAATTTGCTCCCCACACTGCCCCCATTAAGTAATTTGCCCCCCACACTGCCCCATTAAGTAATTTGCCCCCACACTGCCCCCATCGTGTAATTTGCCCCCCCCCCCACACTGCCCCATCATGTAATTTGCCCCCCACACTGCCCCCATTAAGTAATTTGCCCCCCACACTGCCAGGGAGGGGGGACTCGGAGGGGGGTACAGCAGCCAGCAGGACAAGGACACACACCTGAACACCTTGGAGGATTCTTCTTCAGTTCGGTGGCACCAGTCCAAACTCCACAGTGACAGTCCACCACCACTGACACTGTCTTCAGGGCGGCGCTGGCGGCAGCCAGAACGGTCGGGTCGGGTCACCGGACAACAGACACAGCAGGTGAGGTGAGCAGGTGAGGTGAGCAGGGACCTGGCGGCTGGCGCTCCTTCTCTCCCTGCCTGCGCAGCGCTCTGAGGGTGGGGCTGCCATTGCATTTAGAGACGTGCCTGTGCAGCAGCACGCTCTGAGCCCCAGCAGCCTCTGCTCTCTTAAAGAGGCAGAGAGCAGAGGGGCTCGAGCGGCCTGGCCGCGGCGGCTCGTCTTAAGTTAATGTCTTTACTTAACTAGCACTAGGTCCGGAGAAGCAGACAATTAAATTGCGGTGGTGTCAGGTGCTGGTGGGAGCCAGAGCGAGGCCTTAGGCGGTGGCCTAAGTGGCCTAATGGAAGAGCCGCCTCTGTTCCTCTTTCTTTGCTGCTGCCACAAGCTAAGTATACTCTGATCTTGCAGCATCTACTTGAAGTATTGTAGTTCATTTTTGTGTTTGTTCTTTTTATTATTATTCTTGTTAATGCAGGGGTACACTTATTTATATTAAGGTATACCTATTAAGGTTTTTCTTCCCCAGGCTTTGTCTGCCGTTTATTAATTTTTTGTTCCCTGTTCCTCCCGCTCCTGTCTCCCTTCTGGGAGCGGGTTCGGGGGCCGAATAGGTTAATTTTTTATCTCCTTCTCCCCTGCGCGATCTCCCTCTTTGCCCCGTCTCCCCTCTAGTCCCTGGAGGGGGCCGAGCGCCGGTTCTGTTATCGCTTACCGCCTTTGTCTCCCCGTCTCCAGCCGGTGCCTGGTGCTGGGGCCGCAATCTCGCGGGACTTCGGCCGCCTGTGATCTTGCGGCGGCCATTTTCTTGTGGTCTTTTCCCTTCTCTGTTCTTCCCTCTAGTGCGGCTTGTTCCCCCTCGTCGGTAGCCACGCCCAATTCTGCCCTGGGCTTGTTCCGTTCCGACGCCGCTTCTGTGTGCACACTTGCTGGGTGACTACCCTCTGTGTGTCTCTTATTCTTCAGTTTAGTTAGTTGCTAGGTGGTTTTTTCACCCCCCTCTTTTGTGCTTGCCTACCTTATTATACCCTGACCCATCTCCTTGCTTGCTGGCCACTTTCCCCTGGGCATATATATATACCATTGTAATCATGTCTTATACTGGGCATCCCTCAGAGACAGGGAGAGACGCACAGGTCTCTTCTCCTGCTGCCGCTGGCACCGCATTCTCTGCGGAAGCCTTTCAGCGGTCAGTGTCTGAAGCCATTATGGCTGCTATGGGGACCGTTACCAACACCCTAACCAGGTCCATCTCCGATGCCCTTTCAGCACGCCCTGGTGTCTCTAGTAACACAATACAAGCTGAAGTACCTGTACCTCACGCCTCCAGAACCACTTTGATTGGTGAGTCCAATACCACCCAAGAGAGCGCGTTATCGCGCAAAAGAGCCTCATCCCGCCGGGCAGAACGGGCGCGGAATTGGAAGTGTGTGAGAACGCACCCTGAATTTGAGATCGACTCTGAGGTCGACTCTGATGAGGAGGTGAGATTTGAGGACATGGTTTTCCCTGAGGACGAGCTGTCCGATTCTGCCCCTGCCGACATGGTTTCGGCTCCTACCTCTACGTCTCTGGGCGCTTCATCCTCGGACGTTATACAGGGGCCTTCGGGCGTCCTAACCGACCCCCTTGGAGATCCCCCTTTTGACCCCGACAATCTCCACCACCCTAGATCTGCCGAATGGCTTCCCCTTGACCATGTGGCACAATACCTAGAGGCTCGGGTGCGTTGCCCTCTATCTAAAGAGGCTCGCAATAAAATGAAAGCAGAATGCCCTAGACCCATTGTGGCGAATAAAGTTTGTGAGACCCCATCAGTGGATCCTAAAATGATTCAATTCTTATCTAAGTCTGGGTGGAACCCCAGAAGGGGCCTGGAATCGGCCTTAAAAGCGTGTCAGGACAAACTCCTGGACGTTTTCGGCCCACTGGCCAAAATCTTTGACATGGCTGAGATAGCCAGAGAATCCAACACATCAGTGGATCCGGAGGAACTCCGTGGGTGGATCCAAAGGGCCATCTGTATAGCAGGCAACGTCAACAGTTCCCTGTCTATTGAACGCCGTAAGGCTATTTTGTTTAACATTGAGCCCAAATTAGTTAATTTGTCCCTCACTGAGGCTGGAAGTGATGCTCAGGGTCTCCTGTTTGGGGATTCATTTATTAAGGACATGGGAAAATTTGTTGGAGCCTTTACCTTGACAAGGCTCAATCTTCCATGAGGAAGGTATTCCAGGGCCGTTTTTCCTCAAGGGCCAGCAACTTCAGGGGCCGCTCTGCCGGCCACTCCTCCTTCCATGCCCGGGGCTCGGGCAGAGGCTCCTATGGTCAAAGACCCTTTAATCAACGATCCTCCTTCCAGGACGCAAGGCCTTCACAGAGTTTCTTCCCATCCCGAGGTGCTCCTATCCGAAGACCGTTCAGAGGAAGCTCCGGCTTCCGTCGTCCCCTTGGTAAGTGTTCCTCATCTTCTTTCTTTTCCAGTTCGTGTAGGGGGCAGACTCCGACTTTTTTCTCATGCTTGGGAATCAATCACGTCGGACGGCTGGGTGTTAGCCACTATCCAGGGTTTCCAGATGGAGCTGGTTCAGTCCCCTTATCATCTCCCTGCTCCCCCACCTATTCCAACTTCCGGGGCTGCATCGCTGGCCATAGACAAGGAACTCTCAGACCTCTTCCTCAAGGGCGCAATCGAGTTGGTGCCGTACCCTTCGGTAGGTCTGCTCAGCAGTATTTTCCTGGTACGAAAGAAAGGGGGGCAGATGCGCCCCGTCATAAACCTCAAACCGCTAAACAGGTTTGTTCGTTACAGGCACTTCAAAATGGAGGGTATTCACCTACTCAGGGATCTCCTTCTTCAAGGGGATTGGATGGTGAAGTTAGATCTTAAGGATGCCTATCTCACTGTCCCGGTCTCGATGACATCCAGGGATCTCCTCCGTTTCCTGTGGAAAGATCAGGTTTGACGTTTCACTTGCCTCCCCTTCGGTCTGTCCTCGGCCCCCTGGTGCTTCACCAAGGTCATGCGCCCAGTGGTAGCTTGGCTCCGCAGTCGCGGGATCAGGTTGATCATCTACCTGGACGACCTCCTTCTTATGGCCCAGGACCCCGCTGTTCTCCGCTCGCAGTTATAGGTAACTATGAACCTCCTATCCCGTTTAGGTTTCCTCATCAACTACGAGAAGTCGTCCCTGGACCCATCCAGAGTTATGGAATTCCTCGGTTTCTCTGTGGATTCCGTCTCGGAAACTCTCAGCCTTCCTCTGGCGAAGCTCCGGTCCATACGTAAGGAGCTACGCAAGACGCTGACCGCTCAGCGGATTACGCTTCGTCACCTGGCACGGATCATAGGACTCCTCTCCTCGTCCATCCAAGCAGTGTTTCCGGCTCTTCTCCATTACCGGGCTCTTCAGCGCTTGAAGCACGCTCACCTACAGACAGGGGCTTTGTACGCGGATACGATCTCGCTGGATCCCGAGACTCGGGACGAGTTACGTTGGTGAATCTCGAACCTTCAGGCGTGGAATGGGAAGGCGATTTGCGGTCCTCGTCCGGATTTCATCATCGACTCCGATGCCAGCCTTCTCGGGTGGGGGCCCACTGCGACGGAGTTTCCACTGGAGGTCCCTGGTCTCAGGAGGAGGCCTCACTCCATATCGACGCCCTGGAGCTCCTGGCCGGATCTTTTGCCATCCGCAGTTTTGCCAAGCACAGTGCCAGCGCCTGCATTCTCCTACGCATGGACAACGTGTCGGCTGTCCGATATGTCAACTCCATGGGAGGTACCCATTCGAGCATGTTATCTCACTTGGCCAAGGAGTTCTGGTCCTTCTGTCTCAATCAACAGGTTACGGTGGTGGCAAAGTATCTCCCTGGTCTGCAGAACGTCCAAGCGGACTGGAACTCTCGGTATCTCAGGGATGGCAGCGATTGGAAGTTAGATGGTCTGGTGTTCTCTCACAACTCCTCCCTCTGGGGTCCGTTCTGTATCGACCTGTTTGCGTCTCGGCTGAATACTCAGTTGCCGCGTTTCTTCAGTTGGCTCCCGGATCCAGATGCAGAGGCTGTGGACGCGTTCCTGCAGGATTGGCACGGACCTCTACTCTACGCATTTCCACCGTTTGCGATGATTCCACGGGTCCTGACCCAGGTGCGCTGGCAACATGCGGAGTTAGTGTTGATTGTGCTGTTCTGGACCTCTCAGTCATGGTTCCCTCACCTGCTGGACCTTCTCATCCTACCACCATTGCTCCTACCGGACCTTCCAGAGCTTCTCTTAGACGCCGGAGGTGCACAACACCCGCTATTGTTGGAGGGATCTCTTCGTCTGCTGGCTTGCAGAATATCAGGCGTTTCGGACAGGGCGAGGAACTTTCGGACGCTGCTAGAAGACTCTTGGAACAGTCGTGGGCTCCTGGCACCAGAAGGGCCTATAGAGCGGCCTGGGGATCGTGGACTAGTTGGTGCGTCGCACGGAGTGTGGATCCCCGCTCAGCTCCTGTTTCAGACGTTTTAGAGTTTTTGACTTCTTTATTCGAGGAAGGTAAGGCGTACCGCACCATCAACCTTTTTCGGTCCGCAATTTCTTCCTTCCATCAGGGTTTTGAGGGTCGTCCTGCGGGGCAACATCCTCTAGTTTGTCGCCTTCTCAAAGGTTCACGTTTGTGACGGCCCCCTCGGCCGCGTTTTTCTTCCACCTGGGATGTTTCCTTGGTATTGGATCTTTTCACGGCCTGGCCGTCTAACTCTCTGCTTTCTCTTCGCCAACCCTCTTTTGCCTTGTATCTTGCAAGAGGGTTTCTGATGTCAGGGCATTGGATTTCGATGCCAGGTCTTTTTCCCCGGATGGGGTAACTTTCAATATTTCTCGCCGAACCAAAACGCATATTCACTCTGTCTCTTATCCCAGTTTTCTGTCCATTCCTAACCTTTGCCCGGTTGCTTGTCTCCAAGAGTACGAGGCTCGTACCTCTGTGCATAGGTCGACTGAAAGTTTTCAATTATTTCTCTCCTATCGGCGTCCTTTTGCTCCGGTTGCGACTCCCACACTGGCTCGTTGGGTCAAGTGGTGTATGTCTTTGGCAGGGGTGGATACCTCGGTATTCACGGCTCATTCCACTAGGAGTGCAGCTTCCACCTCTATGTTGGTGTCGGGAGCTTGTTTGGAGGACATTATGAAGATTGCCGACTGGTCTCGAGTTTCGACTTTTAAGGAATTTTACTTTCGCCCTGCTCGTCATGTTTTTTCTTCTGTTGTTGTGCAGCTTTGAACTTGCAATAGGAAGCCTCCGTGTCTTGGAATAAAATTGTGGGATTTTACTAGTCTATGACGTAAAGTCATGATTTTATGAAAGACACGGAGGCGAGTATAGCCCTCACTTTGTATTTTCCCTCCCTTGGATTATTGCTTATTGCTTATTTATTTTGTACAGTGTCATTTTGGATGATTCATGTTACTGTCATTTGATTGATTTACAGGTGGCAGATTTTGATTTGGATGGAACATTTCCTTTCATGCATTTTTATTCTCTTGCAGGTTGAATAGAATGATGATGTACATCCAGGTGTTCCTATGGGGTGTCTTCTGCCCGTTCCAGTTCGGCAGTTTCGTTTTGCAGGAGGACTCCTTTGTTTACCTTCGGTTCCGAGGAAGGATGTGGTTGTGGTCCCTCCGGTTTTCCAAGTCTGCGGGTTTGCAGTTTTCCTGAGGTCTCCGTGTGAGGGTTCCAGGATTCGTTCTGGTAGAGGTGGCATTCGCCAAGAAAGAGGAAGTTATGAAGACTGGTGGACATTATATAGGGTCTACTGTGTGGGGAGGGACGGTTGCTATGGCTATATGTTAATATCTTCATTTTTTCTTTGCTGCTGTGGTTGTCAGTAAAGGAAGATTAAGCAATACTCGCCTCCGTGTCTTTCATAAAATCATGACTTTACGTCATAGACTAGTAAAATCCCACAATTTCTGCACAAATTGGTCATAAAATTATCTGATCTTCATCTAAGTCACAACAATAGACAATCACAGTCTGTTTAAACTAATAACACACAAAGAATTAAATGTTACCATGTTTTTATTGAACACATTATGTAAACATTCACAGTGCAGGTGGAAAAAGTATGTGAACCCCTAGACTAATGACATCTCCAAGAGCTAATTGGAGTGAGGTGTCAGCCAACTGGAGTCCAATCAATGAGATGAGATTGGAGGGGTTGGTTACAGCTGCCCTGCCCTATAAAAAACACACACCAGTTCTGGGTTTGCTTTTCACAAGAAGCATTGCCTGATGTGAATGATGCCTCGCACAAAAAAGCTCTCAGAAGACCTACGATTAAGAATTGTTGACTTGCATAAAGCTGGAAAGGATTATAAAAGTATCTCCAAAAGCCTTGCTGTTCATCAGTCCACGGTAAGACAAATTGTCTATAAATGGAGAAAGTTCAGCACTGCTGCTACTCTCCCTAGGAGTGGCCATCCTGTAAAGATGACTGCAAGAGCACAGCGCAGACTGCTCAATGAGGTGAAGAAGAATCCTAGAGTGTCAGCTAAAGACTTACAAAAGTCTCTGGCATATGCTAATATCCCTGTTAGCGAATCTACGATACGTAAAACACTAAACAAGAATGGATTTCATGGGAGGATACCACAGAGGAAGCCACTGCTGTCCAGAAAAACCTTGCTGCACGTTTACAGTTTGCACAAGAGCACCTGGATGTTCCACAGCTGTACTGGCAAAATATTCTGTGGACAGATGAAACCAAAGTTGAGTTGTTTGGAAGAAACACACAACACTATGTGTGGAGAAAAAGAGGAACAGCACACCAACATCAAAACCTCCTCTCAACTGTGAAGTATGGTGGTGGGGGTTCATGGTTTGGGGCTGCTTTGCTGCGTCAGGGCCTGGATGGATTGCTATCATCGAAGGAAAAATGAATTCCCAAGTTTATCAAGACATTTTGCAGGAGAACTTAAGGCCATCTGTCCACCAGCTGAAGCTCAACAGAAGATGGGTGTTGCAACAGGACAACGACCCAAAGCATAGAAGTAAATCAACAACAGAATGGCTTAAACAGAAGAAAATACGCCTTCTGGAGTGGCCCAGTCCTAACTTCAACCCGATTGAGATGCTGTGGCATGACCTCAAGAAAGCGATTCACACCAGACATCCCAAGAATATTGCTGAACTGAAACAATTCTGTAAAGAGGAATGGTCAAGAACTACCGTTGTGCACGTCTGATCTGCAACTACAGGAAACGTTTGGTTGTAGTTATTGCTGCCAAAGGAGGTTCAACCAGTTATGAAATCCAAGTGTTCACATACTTTTTCCACCTGTACTGTGAATGTTTACATGGTGTGTTCAATAAAAACATGGTAACATTTAATGCTTTGTGTGTTATTAGCTTAAAGAGGACCTTTCACCTGGAAAAACATTGTGAACTAAGTATCATGACCTATACAGCGGCGCCCAGGGATCTCCCTGCACTTACTATTATCCCTGGGCGCCGCTCCGTTCTCCTGTTATGTCCTCCGGTATCTTCGCTCAGTAATTTATAGTAGGCGGTGTCTGCCCTTGTCCTGTGGGCATCTCCTTCTCCTAGGCTGTAGCGCTGGCCAATCGCAGCGCAGAGCTCACAGCCTGGGAGTTTTTTTCTCCCAGGCTGTGAGCTGTGCTCTGCGATTGGCCAGCGCTACAGCCTAGGAGGAGGAGACGCCCAGCAGAACAAGGGCAGTCTCCACCTACTATAACTTACTGAGCGAAGATACCGGAGGACATAACGGGAGAACAGAGCGGCGCCCAGGGATAATAGTAAGTGCAGTGAGATCCCTGGGCGCCGCTGTATATGTTAGGATACTTAGTTCACAATGTTTTTCCAGGTGAAAGGTCCTCTTTAAGCAGACTGTGATTGTCTATTGTTGTGACCTAGATGAAGATCAGTTCACATTTTATGACCAATCAAACATACAGTAATTGTATCAAAATTAAAAAGAAACCATTGCACATATAAAGAACCTTTCTCAAAGATATTATTTAGATGAAAAACAGTAAATATTGTATCAGTGGTGTATTCAGCAAATCAATGTTTCATCCGGGAAAAGGTGAGTAATGGGGCAATTGTAAGACCCTGTTCATACTATATGTAAGAAGCTGTTCTCAAATGAAGGTCACTACTCGAATTGAAAGCAGTGCTCTGCACATACAGTATTATGATGATAATAGTGCGTGCAGCACATTAAAAATGTATGTGATGTGCAGATCATTGGTTCATACAAATGGGGTAAACAGCAAAGCAATTGTCAAAAAGTAACACCGTATTCACATATATGACATATAATGATACTCTGTATCAGCTTATATACATATACTATATAGATGCCCGATTAATAAAATGCCAACTGGCTTATTATTCCTCTGATTCCTCAGTGTGTCGCCTTGTATTCATGTATTGCACATATATCTGATTAGTCACATTTTTTATGTGCTGCACACACCATTATCATCATAATACTGTATGTATTAGATATTGTATTGTATTCTAATATTATTAGGTACCGTTTGGAATATTTCAGATCGATCTCAAGAGCAGTTCTCAAATAAAGGTCATTACTCGAATTGAAAGCGGTGATCTGCACATACTGTATTATGATTATAATAGTGCGTATAGCACATAAAAAAAGTGACTAATCAGATATAAACTATGTGCAATATATGAATACCAGGCCATTTGCAGAAACCAATGATCTGCACATCACATACATTTTATATATATATTTGATCCTGCGATATGATGCTGCGATGGACAGCCCCATGTGTGAGCGCTAGCAGTGCCCCCTGTCCCAGGACGATACTCTACAAGTTGTGTTGTGAGCATTCCCCACTCTACCATACAACACGCACCCTGTGAAATATGACCAATACTCATTGGATATCAGTATAGTATTCAGAATATCCAGTATTTCAGTATTTTCCGAATCCACCAGATCTGCATATAGTCTATTTAGATGCTTGTGCCAATAGATCTGTGCTTATTCCATATATGTATATACATCTCTACCATGTGTGTGTATGTCGGGGAAGGGGAGCAGAAAATAATAGGCTTGTTAATCAGTCTTTGTAAGGAGCCTTTGTTCTGCTGTTTTCGTGTTACACACTGGCTGTCCTGCTTCACTCCCGGTAAAAAAAAAAAGCATGCACCACGTCTTTTGTTATATTTTTTCCTTTTTTCCTTTCCTTTTTTCAATAGATCTATGTGTCATCATTTCATCTATGATTTGTCTGCTCTATAGTAAAGGATTATTGTTGCATGCTTATCACCACAGTCTTTTACTTGTAATATATTTTTATCTTTGCAATAAATGCATTGCTAGTTATCATCTGGTATTACATCTCTATGAAATCATGCATTGTGATTGGTAGTGGAACTATAAATATACACGACATCGTGTCTTAAGATCTTATTTTTATTGTATATATGTACACTTTTTAGAATGTTTATTTTTATTATAACAGTCTTATAGATATTAATAAATAGTTGACCATTTATGCCAAAGCAGAAGGAGGAGTGCATAACTTTGCATTAATGTAAATATCACAAAAAAATATGCAGCTCGACAAAACAATAACCGGGAAATAGGTCAAGCAGAATTTCCTTGTATATATAATACATTATGCTTTCAAGCACTGTGCCGCCCATGTCACACTTACTTATTGGCTCTTGTGATATTCTATGCAGTATGTAACAGATAAATCGCTATACCTCTTGTCAAATAAACATTTATTTTTTCTAGGAATGAAAGTTTTGGAATGAATTAAGAAATAATCAGCAGTCGCCCTCCTCCTATTTGTTTGGCTTAACACTTTATTCCCTGGGGAGGATGCGAGAGGAGTAAATTCCACTTTGAGGACTGAAGCAGGCAGAACGGGCAATCGGGTCCAAGACACAACCCTGAATTGCGTGATGCCACTTCGCATTTGAAGTCCCCCCTCATTACTTTTCTTGGGCCATATGGCAATTGCAGAGCAACCTAAAATCAGTATTTCCATTTGCTTACAATGAATTGGTACATTCTGCTTTACATAAAAAATCTGAGAAGTATGAGGTCTCTAAGACCCCTTGCAGACGAGCGTGTCCGGATAAGGTCCGGATGCATTGCGGGAAAAAACATTGTAATGCGTTTTGCACGCGCGTGAGAAAAATCCGCATTTTTGGCACTCAGACCCGAACCTGGACTTCTTCACAGAAGTCCACACAGGTGTTGTGTAGATTTTATTATTTTCCCTTATAACATGGTTATAAGGGAAAATAATAGCATTCTTAATACAGAATGCATAGTACAATAGGGCTGGAGGAAATAAATAAAAAAAAATATATATATATTTAACTCGCCTTAATCCACTTGATCGCGCAGTCCGACTTTTCTTCTGTTTTCTTCTTTGAGGAATAGGACCTTTGATGATGTCACTGCACTCATCACATGGTCCATCACATGATCCATCACCATGGTGATGGATCATGTGACGGACCGTGTGATGAGCGCAGTGATGTCACCACAGGTCCTTTTCCTGTGCACAGCAAAGATGAAGACAGAAGAGAAGCCGGGCTGCGCGATCAAATGGATTAAGGTGAGTTTTTGGTTTTTTTTTAACCCCTCCAGCCATATTGTACTATGCATTCTGTATTAAGAATGCTATTATTTTCCCTTATAACCATGTTACAAGGGAAAATAATGATGATCAGGTCCCCATCCCGATCGTCTCCTAGCAACTGTGCGTGAAAATCGCAACGCATCCGCACTTGCTTGCGGATGCTTGCAATTTTCACGCAGCCCCATTCACTTCTATGGGGCCTGTGTTGCGTGGAAAATGCACAAAGAGCAGCATGCTGCGATTTTCATGCGTGAAAATCACCGCTCATGTGCACAGCCCCATAGAAATGAATGGGTCCAGATTTAGCGCGGGTGCAATGCGTTCACCTCACGCATCGCACCCGCGTGGAAATCTCGCCCGTGTCAAAGGGGCCAAAGGGTTTTCAGCTTCTGTGTCACGGATGGTGTTGCAGAAAGCTGGAACTTATAAATAAACATCCGACTGGCTTGATCCCAAACAAAGGAGCATATGGGTGAGCCCTATAAAACCACTAGAGCTCTCCCTGACTGCTATGCCCATGCAAAGATCTTTATGGTAGACTATTGCATGCCCTCATACCTTATGCTATGTGACACCTGAAAACCCTATAATAGAGAGGGGACACGACCACCGGCTCCCTGCACTTAATACGGATGGAGTCAGGGTCACCTACAATCAAGCCAGCAAGAAACACAAATAAAGGAAACAGACTTATCTGAGGAATCAGGAGAAGCAGCATCCAGCAGTGAACACAATCCAGGAAGAAATATAAACCGCAAAGTGAGGCAGTATGGGAGGGGATATAAAGGGAGACAATCAGTGCAAATAGGTGACAGCTGGGAGATGGAAAGGAAATGAGAAAGTGAAACCAAAACAAAGAACATCATACAACAGGTACAGAAGAATGTCTGCCAGATCTTCTAACAGAGCTGGCGGTGACAGTACCCCTCCCTCTACGGATGGACTCCGGACACTCAGAGCCCACCATCTCAGGATGAGACCTATGGAAAGTCCTGATGAGACGAGTGGCCTTAATGTCTGCCACTGGGACCCACATCCTCTCCTCAGGACCATAACCCCCCCCCAATGAACGAGGTACTGGAGAGAACCGCGGACAGTGCGAGAATTCACAATCCTAGAGACCTGAAATTCAAGATTACCATCAACAACAATCGGAGGAGGAAGCAAAGAGGAGGGTACAGTGGGTTGGACATAAGGTTTTAATAGGGACCTGTGAAAAACATTATGGATCTTCCAAGTCTGAGGAAGATCAAAACGGAAGGCAACAGGATTGATGACGGACAAGATCTTGTAAGGCCCAATAAACCTAGGACCCAACTTCCAGGAGGGAACCTTCAGTTTGATATTCTTTGTAGACAACCACACCAGATCCCTCACATTCGGATCCGGACCAGGCACACGTCTCTTATCCGCCACACGCTTATATCTCTCACTCATTCTCTTCAGATTACCCTGAATCTTTTGCCAAATAAATGACAAAGACGAGGAAAATCTCTCCTCATCAGGTAAACCAGAAGACCCCTCTCCAGAGAATGTCCCAAACTGCGGATGAAACCCATATGCACCAAAAAATGGTGAGTTATCAGAGGACTCCTGGCGACAGTTATTTAAAGCAAACTCAGCAAGGGACAAAAAAAAAAACAACAATCCTCCTGATTCTCCGCCACAAAACAGCGCAGATATGTCTCCAGATTCTGATTGACGTGTTCAGTCTGACCATTCGACTGCGGGTGAAAAGCAGAAGAGAACGACAACCGAACCCCCAAGCGAGAACAGAAGGCCTTCCAGAATCTGGAAACAAATTGCATGCCCCTATCAGAAACGATGTCTGAAGGAATGCCATGCAATTTAACAATGTGATCAACAAACGCTTGCGCCAGCGTCTTAGCATTGGGTAACCCAGGAAAGGGAATGAAATGCGCCATTTTGCTAAAATGGTCCACTACTACCAGAATCACAGTCTTCCCCAAGGAACGAGGCAGGTCCGTAATGAAGTCCATGGACAGATGCGTCCAAGGACGGGAAGGAATGGGTAACGGGAGGAGAGAACCCGATGGCCGTGAATGAGGGACCTTGGCACGAGCACAGGTCTCGCAGGCTGCCACAAAAACCTCCACCGTCTTATGAAGAGCCGGCCACCAGAATCTCCGAGCAATGAGATCCACTGTGGCTCTGCTCCCCGGGTGCCCAGCAAGGACAGTATCGTGGTGCTCCTTAAAAACCTTGTGTCGTAAAGCGAGAGGCACAAACAACCTCCCAGGGGGACAAAGATCAGGAGTCTCTGCCTGGGCTGCCTGAACGTCTGCCTCCAAATCAGGATAAAGAGCAGAGACAACCATCCCTTCAGCCAAAATGGGACCCGGGTCTTCAAAGTTCCCCCCTCCCGGAAAACAACGTGACAGGGCATCTGCCTTCATATTTTTAACCCCAGGGCGGAACGTAACAACAAAATTAAACCTAGAAAAGAACAAAGACCATCTGGCCTGTCTCGGGTTCAGACACTAGGCCGAATCCAAGTAGGCCAGATTCTTATAGTCTGTAAACGCGGTAATAGGGTGTCTGGCTCCCTCTAACCAATGGCGCCAAAAGCTCAAAAGCTAATTTGATGGCCAACAACTCCCTATCTCCCACATCGTAATTTCTCTCTGCAGAGGAGAGTTTCCTTGAGAAAAAGGCACACGGTCGCCATTTGGCAGGAGAGGGACCCTGAGTTAAGACCGCACCCACACCCACCTCAGAAGCGTCCACCTCAACAATAAAAGGTAGAGAGACATCAGGTTGTACCAAAATAGGAGTGGAAGCAAAACCCTCTTTGATACTAGAAAAGGCTTTAAGCGCATCCAGGGCCGGGCCGACACAGAGGCTGGGGAGGCTCCAGCCTCTGGGCGCTCCAGCCTCAGGGCGCAGCAGGGGCCGGAGACCGGTCACCGCCGGAGTCAAACACTTTAAGTCCCCCAGGCGGCAGGCCAGACAGTGGCGAGCCGGCGGCAGGCGAGCGCTTGCTGCCGCTTGAGTTGTGATGTGACAGCAGTGCGCCGCGCGAGTGCCGACTCGCCGAGTGCGGTACTGCATCACAGCCGGTGATTCAAAGGACCCAGGAGGGAGCCGGCAGCGGCAGGAGAACGGTGGGCGGGCCCAGAGCGTGATGCGTCACGCTGATGTCACGCTGCACCAGGCAGAGCCCGCCCACTGACTGAATTCTTCTCCCGACTCCTGCGCCTGCTGCCTTCTCCAAGTTCTCCCGCCTCAGCAGCCTGCCCACTGTGCCCAGCTGTCCTGGTGTGGACTGTAGTCTCAGAGTAGACTCAGTCTTGTCTTGCCTCCAGTAATAAAGTGCCCTGCCTCTGTATAACTTGTAAGTAGTAGGCGGCGCCAAAATCTCAGGGAGGGAGACAGTTTGAAAAATAAAAATGTGATTTTTACAGTGCCTGCTGGGAAGGGGGGGGGATGGATGGATGCATATGAGGCATAAAAGCAAAGCTCTGCAGATGTGACTGTATTGGGTCAGTCAATCACTAAATGAACCCTGTTATGGGGAGAAACTGTGGATGACACTATTTGTCATAGACAGACCGTCTGTGTATGACAAATAGTGTCATCCACAGTTTCTCCCCATAACAGGGTTCATTTAGTGATTGACTGACCCAATACAGTCACATCTGCAGAGCTTTGCTTTTATAGTAGTAGAATACAGTCACATTGCACGGGCGACGGGCCCTGCTGTCATTATGAAAGCAAATGCGACCCCACACCTCTTTTATTGGTGGTCAGTAAATGGGTCTGTGACAGACCCATTTACTGACCACCAATAAAAGAGGTGTGGGGTCGCATTTGCTTTCATAATGACAGCAGGGCCCGTGCAATGTGTCATCCAATCCACCACAGATCCCCCATAGCAGTGTCCTCCACCACAGATCCCCCCATAGCAGTGTCCTCCACCACAGATCCCCCCATAGCAGTGTCATCCACCACAGATCCCCCATAGCAGTGTGTGTCATCCACCACATATCCCCCATAGCAGTGTCTTCCACCACAGATCCCCCCATAGCAGTGTCATCCACCACAGATCCCCCATAGCAGTGTCATCCACCACAGATCCCCCCATAGCAGTGTCTTCCACCACAGATCCCCCCATAGCAGTGTCCTCCACCACAGATCCCCCATAGCAGTGTCCTCCACCACAGATCCCCCCATAGCAGTGTCATCCAATCCACCACAGATCCCCCATAGCAGTGTCCTCCACCACAGATCCCCCCATAGCAGTGTCCTCCACCACAGATCCCCCATAGCAGTGTCCCCCACCACAGATCCCCCATAGCAGTGTCATCCACCACAGATCCCCTATAGCAGTGTCTTCCACCACAGATCCCCCATAGCAGTGTCATCCACCACAAATCCCCCATAGCTGTGTCATCCACCACAGATCCCCCATAGCAGTGTCATCCACCACAGATCCCCCATAGCAGTGTCATCCACCACAGATCCCCCATAGCAGTGTCATCCACACATCCTCCATAACAGTGTCATCGAAAGATCCCCCCATAATGGTGCCATCCACAGATCCCACATAACAGTGCTGTCATCCACAGACCTGCCCGATCTGGAGATCGCTCAGGGAGTCCCATCCTGTGGATGGGGGATACATTTTAAATAACAGGATAACCCCTTTAAAGTCATACAAGTCTGCATTTATTTTCATTTCCCTCCTCTGTGCCCCAATATAGTACAGCCCCCATATAGTACAGGCTCCCCCATCTGGGCTGTCATATAGTACAGATTCCTTTTCTCTGTGTTGCCATGTTTAGTGGGGTTTATTACTGTGTGGGGCAATACGCATTGGGAGTTTGTACAGAGGTGGGGATGGTGCTGGAATCATGGAATGAGAAGCCTAAACTATTAGTTTTGCAGATTCTGCGGAGACGAGTGGTGGCCAGAAAAAGACTGATTCCAATCAAAGAAGACGTCACCTTTGATTCACCCTTGAGTCGCCCTGTGAGTCAATATTTATGTACTTTTAATCACTTATGGTTTGCAGAATCTGTGTAGTGCTAGTATTTTCCACTATATTGTCATATTGGTTTTAATTTAGTTACAGTGTGGTGTTAGTATCCAGTCACTATGCGGGGGTCATTCCTGTTAGATTCTATATTTATATGGATCTAAAGAGGTTGTGCATTTGTTTACAGCTATAGTTAATTGGTACATAATCATTAAACTGCGCATACTTATGTGTGATTACAACACTAAGTATTTAGTAAAGACTCCACAAGTTGATGGGGGGGGGGGGGGGCGCACTTGGGAAGCTCAGCCTCTGTTGGTGGTTGACCTTGTCCCAGCCCTGAGCGCATCTACCGACCACAAAGAAAAATCTACCTCCTTTTTAGTCATATCAGTAAGTGTCTTAACAACAGAGGAATAATTCAAAATGAACTTTCTGTAATAATTGGCAAAACCCAAAAAGCGCATCAGCGCCTTCTGATTCTCAGGAAGCTCCCAATCAAGCACAGTGCGGACCTTCTCAGGGTCCATGCGAAAACCAGAAGCGGAGAGAAGAAAACCAAGAAATTGAATCTCTGGAGCCGCAAACACACATTTTTCCAGTTTAACGTACAGGGTGGAATGGTCCTTCCTCTGGAAGGTTCTGGCAAGGATGGGCTTTGGGGAAAGATTCATAGGTATTCTCAAGTTACTGTACAGATTTCACCATAGGGAAGAGCAAAATGTGCGTCAACACAATGATAGATAGCACTGATGAAGAAATCCGCAAGAGACCTATAAGAAGTTGTACTTACACAGTACTAATTATCTAAACACATGCACTAGTATAAAGGAGTAATTCTCCAAATTGTAATAGTGCAGCTAAATACATAACACGAATGGGCTCAGTGATAGATGACAACTAGATACCGGTACATGTCCAGATGAGAAGGATACGGAAGAAATCCATAAAGTTTTCGCCAGCTCATAACCTGGCGAGTAGGAACATCAGGTATCGTAAATATACCAAGTGCATACGCATGCGCGCCGTCTTGAAAGGTAGTGTCGTGAGAAGACTGATGTGGTGAAATGAAAATCTAAGTCCACACGCAGGCGCGAATATTACAGTAATTCCGCGAGAAGTTGCTCGCGATTAAAGAATAAATGTAAGCCCGGGCACATGCGCGAACTACTGGTCATAGCGCCACACCAGTAACCTCGCGATAAGTTGCTCGTGAGTAAAGAATAAACGCAAGTTCAGGTGCATGCGCGAACGAATGGTCATAGTACTGAGTCAGTATTAAATTAATCACAATGTTACGATTTAGCCAATTAGAAAAAAGGAGGTGTGGCAGAAAGAGGGGAGTGTCAATGACGCACTGGCTTCCTAATGGAGCGTTAGAACATGTGACCAAACAGGAACTATTAAGAGATGGTTCATGCCCCCAACACTCACACATGCATCATCCCCTGAAGACGCCGGTTACACATCGAAACATGTCGGAATGCAGAGTGTAGGAGAGCATAGGTTTTAGCCAGTGTTTGCGGTGGTAGTTTGCTCAAATATACGGGCATATATATATACAGATACAGCAGGCAATAGAGATAGGACAGATATAGGTCCAGAAAAGCAGCAACTGTGAGGACAGAGGCGTATGACCAAGAGTAGCTGAATAGGAGGAGGTTTAATAGGAGCAGCAGGTGCTGCAACAAGAATTTGAAAAGAAAATAAAGCTACTCCAATATGCAATTGATTAATAACAATTAATATAAATGCTCTGAGTCTAAAGGATAAAGAAGAGAGTATAACATCCAGACTATACAGTTGCATTGCCATTACGCAATTCCTTCACATCTCACCAAAATCTCACTACCTTTTCCCCGCCCTATCCT
Source organism: Bufo bufo (assembly GCF_905171765.1). Lineage (NCBI taxonomy): Eukaryota > Metazoa > Chordata > Amphibia > Anura > Bufonidae > Bufo > Bufo bufo. The sequence goes on from NC_053393.1 coordinate 263,694,583, forward strand.
TTCTTCCCTTCCCCCTTCTTCCGTCCTTCCCCTTAGTAGCTCTGTCCATGTATCTGAAGCCAGTCAAAACGGCGGAATATAAAATATTTAGATAGACCGTGAGTAACTGAGCAATTCCGCATCACTGATAGTTTTAACATCTATAGATTAAGAGATTTATTGTTAGAAGTGAAAATACACTATACATATATTTTAAGAATAAATAAAAGTGAAGTTTTAATATAATCAACAGTACATGATCCAAAAACTTAAATAGGTCCGCAGTGACCACTAGTTAGTAATTTAAAATACTAAAACGTTGACGTGCACTGTGAGGCCAAAAGGTTCTAAGTAAACTTGAAACATGACATATCCTCAACATGAGCGTCACCGACAGTCAAACGGATATTGTGAACTATGCCCTTTAACGATCTTTGAGAAAGTGGAGCGGAATCGATAGAAAAAACAGGTATGTCCTTTTCCAAAGTGCATACCTGGAAACCATGCGTTATTGCAAATTGATTATCAATGAGATTGACAGCTGCTCCACTATCTACAAAAATCTCACAAACAATGTTCTTGCTGTCTAGCGCCACCCTGGCAGGTAGGAGAAAACGGGAACTACAAGTAAATGGCAAACCTTCAATTTCCGCATCAACCTTGCCAATAGTAGCAAATGGAAAGTTTTTAGAGGGTTTTTTTCTTTTTGTTTTTCTTTTATTACCCTCAGAAAACTCCATGAATCTCCTAGAGGGGCAAACATTAGCCAAATGATTTATACCCCCACAACAGAAACAAACCCTCCTCTGAGAGCTGAATCCTCTACTATCAGAGGCAAGCAAACCCAGCTGCATGGCCTCCTCCTCAGAGGGGATTGAGAGAGACTGAGACCCCTGCGCACTGAATGAGACAGCCCCAGTGTCCTTGGACTGAATATGACAGGAAGGAGTAGTCTCCTCTCTCTCTCTAAGATGCCTGTCAATGCGAACAGCTAGAGACATGGCTGACTCTAACGATGCTGGTCTCTCATGAAAAGCAAATCTTTCAATCTTTCCGAAAGACCATGGCAAAATTGACTTCGGAGTGCCGCATCATTCCAACCAGTATCAGCTGCCCATCTCCGAAATTCTGAACAATATATCTCTGCGGACTGTTTACCCTGGCATAAAAGACGCAGTTTAGATTCAGACAGAGCAATACAATCCGGGTCATCATATATCTGTCCCAGGGCTACAAAAAATTCATCCACCGATCGGAGGGGCCGTGCCCCGACCGGCAGCGAAAAGGTCCAAGACTGAGCGTTATCCCTGAGCAGCAAGATGATGATCCCCACCCTCTGCTCCTCATCACCAGAGGAATGGGGAAGTAGGCAAAAATGGAGTTTGCAAGTTTCTCTAAAGCAAACAAAATTCTCACTACCCCCGGAGAACGTATCCGGAAGCGAGATCTTAGGCTCGGAACAAACTCCATGAACGCAAGCAGAACCGTTCACCTGAAACTGAGACACAGTTTTACGGAGATCTGCTACCTCCAGTAAAAGACCCTGCATGCGGTCAATCAAGGCTGAAACCGGATCCATGCTTAAGACGGTTATGGCGGTATATAATGTCACGGATGGTGTTGCAGAAAGCTGGAACTTATAAATAAACATCCGACTGGCTTGATCCCAAACTAAGGACTATATGGGTGAGCCCTATAAAACCCCTAGAGCTCTCCCTGACTGCTATGCCCATGCAAAGATCTTTATGGTAGACGATTGCATGCCCTCGTACCTTATGCTATGTGACACCTGAAAACCCTATAATAGTGAGGGGACACGACCACCGGCTCCCTGCACTTAATACGGACGGAGTCAGGGTCACCTACAATCAAGCCAGCAAGAAACACAAATAAAGGAAACAGACTTATCTGAGGAATCAGGAGAAGCAGCCTCCAGCAGTGAACACAATCCAGGAAGAAGTATAAACCGCAAAAGTGAGGCAGTATGGGAGGGGATATAAAGGGAGACAATCAGTGCAAATAGGTGACAGCTGGGAGAAGGAAAGGAGATGACAAAGTGAAACCAAAACAAAGAACATCATACAACAGGTAGAGAAGAACGTCTGCCAGATCTTCTCACAGAGCTGGCAGTGACATTCTGACTGTAAACAAAGATATAATACTACTCACATCTGAGGATTTGCTACAATTACATCCAGTCTGGCTCCAGAACTATACATTTTATCCAAAGTGCAACACTGTAAAAAACTATCAGGCTAGCGGTGAGGTCTGTGCTGCTGCACTGGATATAAATATATAATATATACAGTAGAAGTAAATATGTGCACACCAACTAGATGCTGATTAATCAATTGATATCCTTATGATCTTGTAAATAGTGATGGCCTTGCAGTTCACCCGGCAGTCGTTTCGCTGTGAACTTTGCTCGTTGGCGGTTCGCCGAACGGGCAAACATATGGCGATGTCCGCCAGCGCCATATTCTTTTAAATTGTGAAGAACTTTGACCCATGACACATCCATCAGGTGGTACAGGACAGCCATTTGAGACATTTCAGCACATGGACATACCCCCTACCTTATAAATAAACCTGATCTGGCGCCATTTTACATTCAGTCTTTTGCTAGTGTAGGGAGAGGTTGCTGTGTGGAGCAGGGACAGACTGTTAGGGACACCAAACGCTAGCTAATAGGGCCACAAAAGTCCTTTTAAGGACTGGTATAGGTGTGCTATTGATAGGTGTGACTTACTGAGGGGTGTAATATACTTATATTATACTTTCTAACATAGAAAGTATATTATAGTGCATTTGTATTGTGCAGCAATTGTGTTCAGTTCTGCTGCAATACTGCAGCTACACAGAGTGACAAACACTATTGGAACCAATAATTTCTACTGGTGTGATATACCAGTTGCCCCCCCAAAAAAATGATTGAAGCAGGGGTGTTATATACCAATAATATACTTTCTATATAGTGCATTTAGGTAGTGCAGCATTTGTTTGCGGTTTTGCTGCGTTACCTCAGCTACAGATAGCGACAAATGCCATTGGAACAAATAATTTCTACTGGTGTGATATACCAGTTGCCCCCCAAAAAAGTGAAAAAAAAGTGGGCTACAGTAAAACTGTTATTTAGTGACCGCATAATGTACCTCGAGCCACATAATCACAATTTCTTTTATGTCAGGTGAATGCCTAATTTTTACCCCCTTAAGGACCGGGGTCATTTTCACCTTCAGGACCAGGCCATTTTTTGCAAATCTGACCAGTGTCACTTTATGTGGTGATTACTTTAAAACGCTATGACTTATCCAGGCCATTCTGAGATTGTTTTTTCGTCACATATTGTACTTCATGACACTGGTAAAATGGAGTAAAAAAATTAATTCATTTTTATTTATAAAAAAATACCAAATTTGCCAAAATTTTTAAAAAATTAGCAAATTTCCAAGTTTCAATTTCTCTACTTCTATAATACATATTAATACCTACATATTAATACCTACAAAAATAGTTATTACTTTACATTTCCCATATGTCTACTTCATGTTTGGATCATTTTGGGAATGCCATTTTATTTTTGGGTGACGTTACAAGGCTTAGAATTTTAGAAGTAATTCTTGAAATTTCTCAGAAATTTTCAAAAACCAACTTGTTAATGACCAGTTCAGGTCTGAAGTCACTTTGTGAAGCTTACATAATAGAAACCACCCAAAAATGACCCCATTCTAGAAACTACACCCCTCAAGGTATTCAAAACCGATTTTATAAACGTCGTTAACCCACAAGAATTAATGGAAAATAGAGTACAATTTCAGAATTTCACTCTTTTGGCAGATTTTCCTTTTTTTTTTTTTTCAGTTACAAAGCAAGGGTTAACAGCCAAACAAAACTCAATATTTATGGCCCTGATTCTTTAGTTTACAGAAACACCCCATATGTGGTCGTAAACTGCTGTACGGACACATGGGAGGGCGCAGAAGGAAAGGAATGCCATACGGTTTTTGGAAGGCAGATTTTGCTGGACTGTTTTTTTTTACACCATCTCCCATTTGAAGCTCCCCTGATGCAGCCCTAGAGTAGAAACTCCCAAAAATTGACCCCATCTAAGAAACTACACCCCTCAAGGTATACAAAACTGATTTTACAAATGTCGTTAACCCTTTAGGTGTTCCACAAGAATTAATGGAAAATAGAGATACAATTTCAAAATTTCACTCATTTGGCAGATTTTCCATTTTAATATTTTTTTTCCAGTTACAAAGCAAGGGTTAACAGCCAAACAAAACTCAATATTTATGGCCCTGATTCTGTAGTTTACAGAAAAACCCCATATGTGGTCGTAAACTGCTGTACGGGCACACGGCAGGGCGCAGAAGGAAAGGAATGCATACGGTTTTTAGAAGGCAGATTTTGCTAGACTGTTTTTTTTGACACCATGTCCAATTTGAAGCCCCCCTGATGCACCCCTAGAGTAGAAACTCCAAAAAAGTGACCCCATTTTAGAAACTATGGGATAGGGTGGAAGTTTTGTTGGTACTAGTTTAGGGTACATATGATTTTTGGTTGCTCTATATTATACTTTTTGTTAGGCAAGGTAAAAAGAAATAGCTGTTTTGGCACAGTTTTTTTTTTTTTTGTTATTTACAACATTCATCTGACAGGTAAGACCATGTGGTATTTTTATAGAGCAGGTTGTCACGGACGTGGCGATACCTAATATGTATACAATTCTTTTATTTATGTAAGTTTTACACAATGATTTCATTTTTGAAACAACTAAAAATCATGTTTTAGTGTTTCCATAGTCTAAGAGCCATAGTTTTTTCAGTTTTTGGGCGATTATCTTGGGTAAGGTATGATTTTTGCGGGATGAGATTGGGGTGCATATGACTTTTTGATCGCTTGCTATTACACTTTTTGTAATGTAAGGTGACAAAAAACGGTTTATTTAGCACAGTTTTAATTTAACTTATTTTACTGTGTTCACCTAAGGGGTTAGGTCATGTGATATATTTATAGAGTCGGTCGATACGGTCGCGGCGATACCTAATATGTATACTTTTTTTTATTTATGTAAGTTTTACACAATAACAGCTTTTAAAAAAAAAAAAAAGATGTTTTAGTGTCTCCATATTCTTTAGTGTCTCCATATATATATTATTTTTTTTGGGCGATTGTCTTAGGTAGGGGCTCATTTTTTGCGGGATGAGGTGACGGTTAGATTGGTACTATTTTGGTGGGCGTACGCCTTTTTGATCGATTGCTGTTGTACTTTTTGTGATATAAGGTGACAAAAAAATTGTTTATTTAGCACAGTTTAAAAAAAAATTAAAAAATTACGATGTTCATCTGAGGGGTTAGGTCATGTGACATGTTTATAGAGCTGGTCGATACGGACACAACGATACCTATATGTATTTTCCCTATTTTTTTTTTACTTTATTTTTGGAAAAGGACGCTGTATTTTTTTTACTTTTAACTGGAATGGGGCAACTACAGTACCCTGAAAGATTATCAACATTAGGGTTATTCACTTTAGAAAAAAGATGACTGAGAGGAGATCTAATTACTATGTATATATCAGGGGACAGTACAGAGATCTCTTCCATCATCTATTTATCCCCAGGACTGTGTCTGTGATGAGGGGACACCCTCTGAGTCTGGAGGAAAGAAGGTTTGTACACAAACATAGAAAATGATTCTTTACGGTAAGAGTAGTGAGACTATGGAACTCTCTGCCTGAGGAGGTGGTGATGGTGATGGTGAGTACAAAAAAATAATTCAAGAGGGGCTTGGATGAATTTCTGGAGTGTAATAATATTACAGACAATAGCTACACAACCCAACATCCAATCACAACCCTCACTGGAGACACAACAGGACACCAGAGAGACCACACAGGACACCGGAAAGACCACACAATTGGTCACAAAATTATCAAGAACCAAGAGGAAAACAAGGAGGGCAAAAAGAAAGAAGAGACCCACACAGATACTAAACACAGAATCACTATCACAAAATTCAATAATTAATTTAAGTAAAACGAAATTGAAATCATCCCAAGTGTCATTATTGAATAAGGGTCTGAAATTTGCTCCAAGTTGAGCAGGTTTGATTCCTATGTGGGAATTGAAAAATTCGTAAGGAAAATTTGCCTTAAAAAGTATTTCTTGAAGAATCCTATTAGTCCTAGTGTTCAAGTAACACCAGGTTTGGGGGGCGGAGCCTGACCTTGGAGCTGAATGGCTGCTTGTTCCTGAGCTCCTCTCCCTGGCAGCTATTATAACCCCTTTTACTGGCTACTCACATTGTGCAAATGGGGAAACTAGGTAAAGATCGTCACCCTGAGACACCAGAGCCGACAGGGGCTCGCTCCAGACAGCCTGAGATGGATAAATATCTCAAGAAACAATCCAGGACCCCTGCTGCTGAAGTGTCCAAGATGGCGCGGCAGCTCTCTGATGCAGAAGAAGGTTCAGAGGCAGGAAGTGCCTCTGATGTATCAGATCGCAGACCTATGCGAAAAAGCTCCTCACTCTCCAAAGCAGTCCTCAGGGATATCCTGGAGTCTGCACTTGAACCTCTGAAGAAGGATTTGGAGGAAATAAAAGGAGACCTGCGACACATTGGAAACCGAGTGGAGTCCCTGGAGCTCGCACAGGAAGCCATCCTGGTGCATGAGGGTAAGACGAGCGCGGCCCTGCAAACACACAGAGACTTGCTAAATGATGCGCTATTGTGTATTGAAGACCAAGAAAATCGGAGCCGGCAGCGAAATATTCGCATCCGCGGTCTACCCGAAAATATCGCGATCGATGCGCTTAATTCGGCAGCATGCAAAATTTTCTCCTCCCTGCTAGATGCTGAAAGGGCAGCTCCGATTGTAATTGAGCGCATTCACAGGGCTTTGAGGCCCAAGCCGAAACCTGGTGAACCGCCGCGAAATGTAGTATGTGGCATCCTCAGCTACGTGGATACTGCGGCACTGCTTAGGGCGGGAAGAGAGGCGGATTGCATCATGTATGGGGAGACCCCCATCCTATTCTTTCAAGATCTGGCCCCCTCCACCTTGGCCAAGAGGCGTATCATAAAGCCATTCCGGTGGCTCTACCCCTTCGGCTTGGCCATCTTGAAAAATGGAAGGCAGTACACGGTGCGGACCCCGGGAGACCTTAAAGCTATATGGGGCCCTCTTGGGATTGCACCCATCGCAGTTCCCTCCTGGATGCCGGCTGATCAAGGGGACCCCCTGCCTCTCCCCCCGGGTGTGGATTCGTGGCAGCAAGTCTCGCCATCCAGACCAGAGAAGCAAGGAAAAGGCCATTCTCAAGTTGCTGTCACGTGACTCTGCTCTGTGAGAAGCTGATGTCTCTTATATTTACTCACTACTGAGTTCATTGTCCTGGGACATTTTTGAGTTTCAGGCTGAAGGATCTCTGTTTGCTCTGCTCGAGCTGTTTATTGCCTGTTTGTTACCTATTTGTGGCCTTGATCAGGGTCTTAGCCCATTGCCCCGTTTCCATGGGCTTTGGGATTTGCCCCTTTTTATCGCTACCTTTCCTGCACAAGATACAGGTTGTGACAGGTTGTGATTTGATGCAATGTTAGCACTGATAACTTTGCTGGGGTTATATGTTTGCCTTTATGTCGGTAATGTTACTGATTAATTCCTCTCCCCCACACCCCTCCTTAAACCCCCTAGTGGCCCCACAGGAACCCCCCTCTGATAGATCCCGGCTGTCCGCCGCTATGAAAAAGGATCTCCATCATGTCAGATGCTGGGTGGGACTACGAGCTCCCTGTCCATGGGGAGACATGCCTTGTTACATGTATAGTGTCTATGTCTTATCTGTTATGTCTTTTATTTTTCCTTTGACTTTCCCTTTAATCTCCTTCCCCTCCTTCTTCTCATTACTCCGTCAGTTGCTTTCCAGACTAGATGTCCTTCTGCTGTGGGCCGACTGGCCTCCTCGGTCTTTACTATGGCCTCTATTGTAGTTGCCTCATTGAATTCCAAGGGTCTGAACGAGCCATGTAAGCGGTCTCAGGTGCTCTCATTGTTGCAGAAAGATGATGTTTTGATTGCATTTCTTCAAGAAACTCATTTTAGGACGGGAATACTCCCGAAACTATCCCCAAAAGTATTCTCACAATGGTTTCACAGCTCATATGTCTCGGCTTGCAGGGGTGTCAGCGTGGCCATCCACAAGCGTCTGCCCGTTAAACACTCCGCAGTACTTGCGGATACAGACGGTCGCTTCTTGTTCGTGAAAGGGCACATCGCTGACACACATGTCACCCTGGCTAACATATATGCCCCTAATAGCGGTCAGATCCCCTGGCTCGTTCGGACTCTTGCTCAATTGGCAGCTTTTAGTGAGGGTATGCTTATATTAGGAGGTGACTTTAGTGTGACCCTGGAGCCTGACCTTGACTCGTCCTCCCAGAGATCTGAGTTATCCCACAAACTTCTACGCCGTCTGAAGACTGCGCTGAAGAAACTGCGGGTTATAGATGTTTGGCGCACTATGCATCCTTCTAGTCGGGATTAAACGTTCTATTCCATTGCAAAAAAGTCCTTCCATAGGTTGGATTATATATTTCTATCCTCCCCCCATATTCCTCATGTAGTAGACGAGAGGATTGGTAACATCACGCTGTCTGACCACGCTCCTGTATTTCTCCGGGTGTCTATGACCGCTCTTCCTAAAAGGGAAAGAATATGGCATCTTAATGACACCTTAATCTCTGACCCTGCTAATGCAACTAAAATCTCCCAGATTATGTCTGAATTCTTCTCTCTTAATACGGCGGGCGACCCCCCTCCCTCTCCCTCCATTCTGTGGGAAACCCATAAAGCAGTAGTTAGAGGAGAACTAATAGCCCTGGGCTCCCATGTTAAGAGACTGCGCTCCAAGGCTGTGCACGACCTGTTGTCCCGCATAGCAAGTCTCGAATTGACTCATAAGCAAACCCAGGCTCAGGCTGTGGCTGCTGAATTGGTGGAGACCAGGACGGAACTGAAAAACCTGTTTAACGCTAAATCTGCGAAGCTTATATTTCGCTCCAAGTTTAAAGCTTATGCCCATGGGAACAAAGGGAATAAACTGATGTCTGCCATGGCTAAGCAACGTCACGCGGATTCATTTATCCCCGTAATTCTGGACGCAAAAGGTAATAAGCATAAATCGACCCATGACATAGCAAAAGCTTTCAGCGCTTTTTACGCTGATCTTTATAACCTTCCCACCCCAGACCGTCCTGGTTCCACTTCGGTTGAGCAGGCCACAGATAAGTTCCTATCAACTCTACAGCTCCCCTCCATTAGCCCCCTCCAGGCCTCTCAACTAGTCGCCCCTGTGTCAAGAGAAGAGATTGACAAGGTCCTATCCTCCATACCATCAGGTAAAAGTCCTGGTCCAGATGGACTTCCCATATCGTATTATAAGACCTTCAAGGACATTTTGACCCCTCATTTTCAGACACTCTGTAATTTTCTCCTGTCTGGAGGATCTCTACCCCCCCAAACATTAGAAGCTCACATAACTATAATCCACAAAGAAAACAAAGACCCCCTCCAATGTGGCAGTTATCGCCCTATCTCACTGCTAAATGCGGATGTCAAGTGGTGGGCCAAAATATTAGCGCAGCGTATTCAGCTGATCCTGCCGGATCTTATTGATAGCGAGCAAGTAGGATTTGTGCGTGGCAGACAGGACTGTGAGAACACGATATGCCTGCTCCATCTTATGGACTGGGCTAGAAGCTCATCCACACCTTTGGCCTTGTTGAGCACGGACGCAGAAAAGGCCTTCGACAGGGTTGGATGGCATTATATGTTGCGGGCCCTGTCGAGGTTTGGTTTCCCAGACTCGTTCATATCTGCGATCTTTACTCTGTACTCGGCCCCGTCTGCCAAACTCAAAATAAACGGTACGCTTTTCCCATCCTTTTCCATCTCTAATGGGACGAGGCAGGGATGTCCTCTTTCACCGTCCTTATTCGTCATAGTGATGGAGACTTTCCTGTGTAAGATCCGGCAGGATCATGCTGTTAGGGGCCTTACCATCAATTCTCAGACCCACTTGACAGCCGCATTTGCTGATGACCTACTTATAATGACATCTAATCCCGAAACATCCTTCCCTAGGCTTTTGTCTCTTTTTGAGGAGTTTGGCTATGTTTCTAACTTTAAAATCAATTATAGTAAGTCAATGGCCCTTAATATCACCTGTCCGGATTCAGTGAAAGAGACCCTTCAGAGAACTACCCCCTTTCACTGGGCCACAAAAGACATAGTTTTTTTAGGAGTACACGTCCCGGCTCAAGCAAAGGACTTGTTTGCTCTTAATTATGCCCCCTTACTATCATCAGTTAGGAAACATTTGCATTCTATTAAACTTCCGTTCATCTCTTGGTGTGGAAAGAGGAACTACCTCAAGACATTTATAGCCCCTAAATTTCTGTACCTACTTCAGGTTTTGCCTATTTGGCTGCCGCACACATTTTTTGTCGACATTCGCCGAGTTTTTTCTCTCTTTTTGTGGGGTAATAAACCCTCCAGAATTGCCTATTCGGTGTTGACCAGAGAGAAGAGGTTTGGCTGTTTTGGTCTGCCTGACATGCGCTCCTACTATGCGGCCTTTCAATTATTCTGAGGTCTATCTCTCCTCAATAACACCTATAGCCTCTCTTAGCTGAGATTCCTTTAAGTGAGATCCGGACCCCATATGGGAACCTGGATTGGACCCTAGTCTTGAATGACCCCAAAATCAAATATGCCCCTTTCCTCCAGGGATTTGCCCTGCAGAAGGATATTAAGTTGATCAAACTACCACCCCCAACTACCTCTAGACCTCACTCTTGGTTGGATAAAAGGCTATCAGACACCCGTAGGATCCCCAAACCACTGTCTACCATATATAAAGAATTACTCTTATCCTCCCCTCCTGAGCTACACTTTCTCAATTCGTGGGAAAGGGAACTGTCCATCCGCCTTTCAGAACCGGAAAGGGCTTTTGTCCTCTCACGCTCCCACGGCTTTAGCCGCTGTATTAGGATACAAGAGAACTCATATAAGCTGCTTACAAGATGGTACAAATCCCCGGAGTTTCTGCATAGGCTTAATGCAGACATTCCAAGTGAGTGTTGGAGGTGTAAAAAGGATACAGGCTCCCTGTCACACATTTGGTGGCATTGTGAGAGGATCAAGGCTTTCTGGTCAAACATAGAAGCATTGATCAATGTGGTATGTGTTACGCAGGTTAAGCTAGATCCCAAACTGATCTTACTTTGGTGCCCCAATGATTCGCTGTCTCCCTGTAGATCTGATCTTCCCACTATGCTTATTATGGCGGCGAGACTGCTGATTCCGCTGCTTTGTAAAGAGACTGAACCTCCTACTGTTTCGATGTGGAGAGACAAGGTGGATCAGATCTATAGATTTGAAGAACTGGCCCATTGGGAATCCTACACACGTTCCCACTTTCTTAAAATCTGGTCACCTTGGAAAAATTATAGAAGGTTTACTTGACGGAGTTGGAAAAACTCTTAACATCCCCCCCCTGTCCCATCTCTACCCCTCCTTTCCTCCCCTTTGTTTTATACTTTTATTGTCTGTTACATTTTTGGCTTCATCTTAGACACCATATGATGCACTGATATTTAATAATTGTCACTTCCATAGAAGGTTTGTAATAATACCTTTTCATCAATACTACGATGGTATGTGATTGTAAGATGTACTTTATTCTTTGAATAAAAATAAATTTGGTTAAGTAACACCAGGTTTTATCCATACTGGATTGAGAGCTAAATCAATTAAATATCCCAGAAACAAAATTAGTCCTGAAATAGAGGCTTTTAGAAAAAATGTCGAATGGGATATTAGATCTATGAATGATGGGAATAAGAAAAGATCAAATCTCTCTAATCAGGAAATTGCAGCTATTAAATTGCTCCAGAAGAATGATGCGATCACTATTCGCCCCGCGGATAAAGGCGGAGCAATAGTGATCCTTAATACGGAGGATTACAATAAAGGATGCTGCAGACAATTGACAGATGCAGAGATTTATACTAGACTGACTATGGATCTGATTAATGAATTTTATCCACAGCTGGTTGACCTATGTAAGAAGGGGGCTGCGGCGAACATCCTATTGGAGTGAGGCGAACTTTATATTAAATACGCAATGCAGACTTCCAGTATTTTATTATTTACCGAAGGTACATAAATGTCTCACAGCACCGTCCCATAATCTCGGGTATTAATTCCCTGACGGCCAACCTCTCGCAATACATTGATCGCCAGCTGCAGCCGATAGTAAAATATACAAAATGTTATTTAAAAGGACACTACACAAATAATTAAAAAAATTGAAAATTTCACAGTTAACCATGATTGTACGCTTGGTATGTTGGATGTCCAATCATTGTATACATCCATTAGACATGAGCAAGGACTACAGGCATTATCATCCCAAATGCATAAAAGTGTCAGGTTTAAATCTATACAGATAGATTTTATACTGGAGGCAGTGAATTTTATTCTTAAGCACAATTATTTTGTGTTTAATACAGAATTTTTTTTACAGAAGTCCGGTACCGCGATAGGCACCAGATTCGCCCCCAGTTACGCAAATTTATTTATGTCGGATTGGGAGGATGAAGTTATCCTGCCAAAACTGGGGGCGGATCTGGTGCTCTGGAAACGGTATATAGACGACATTGTTTTTATTTGGAGGGGGTCAGATCTAGCATTGAATTCATTCCTAGCTGAGATCAACTGTAACAACTTGAACCTCCATTTTACATCTAATATCAGCAAAACTCATATTGAGGAGTTTTTAGAATAAAAAATTGACATTAATACGGATAAATTGATTTGCAGCACGTATTACAAACCAACAGCCAAGAATAATTTCATATTACATTCTAGCTGCCACCTTCCTAGGTGGCTGCTAAATGTTCCAATAAGTCAATTTAGACGCCTTAAAAGAAACTGCACGAATAATGACACATTTTTTAAGGAGGTCGAAACCCTAAAACAGCAGTTCATAGATAAAAATTACCCGAATGATTGTATTGAAGGAGCCTTTAATAAAGTCAAAAATCTTGACCGCAAGGAATTTTTTGCGGACAAGATTATAGAACCCCAAAATTATCAGATGCTATATGAAGAGGTGCAGATTGTGCTACCCTTCAATATTCAATATAAGAAAGTTGAGGAGAGCATCATAAAACATTGGCCCTTCTTACTAAAATACAAAGTTATAGGACCTATGCTATCAACAAAACATAAAATAGTATATACACGCGCGGACAATCTGGGTTTAAAGGTAGCCCCTACAATAAAAAAGTTAAACCAATTGAAAGAAAAACATTGGCTCTGCTTTGAGGGTTTTTATCGATGTAACTCCTGTCCTAATTGTAAGATAACAAATTTTCCAAAAAAAACAGTAAAGGCTATTTCGAACAGTAATGGTTATTCATACAAAATAAGCACTTTTTTAACATGCAACAGTAAGAGTGTCACCTATTTATTGGCATGCCCCTGTAAAAAAACAATATGTTGGCTGCACTAAAAGACTCCTAAAAACAAGGATCTCTGAACATGTGGCCAACATACGGAAGGGGTATGAAAATCACACTGGCCTGACTTATATGGCACTTGCTAAAGTGGAACCAGACTGGAGGGGGGTGATTTGATAAAGAAGATGTCAAGACTGGAGTCTAAATTGATATTTGATTTTGGATCATTGGTACCTAATGGGTTGAATGCGGATTGGCAATTGTTTGGATTTTTGTGAAGGTATTGGTCCTTAACACATTGGGAGATATGTAAAAATGTCCCCCCATGTGTTAATGGCCCTCATAAAGGACACATACTAAGCAAACCATCAAACCCATTTTATCATGGCGGTTATGAGGAATAAATAAAGTTTTTTATGTAATTTTATAATAATTTGACATATTTTAAACTTATCTTTATACTTATTACGTTTTATGATGTGTTTAAGCAGTTATGGCGTAAAAAACGCAATGTCAGAAGAAAAACCGCATAATTAACGTACAAAAACCGCAATATGGCAAATCCGGGTTTTGCATGCATCTCTGGGACTGTCGGATTCCGGTTCGGCTTTTAATACTCACCTGGATTAGAGTATATAAGGAAGAGGGGAAATACTGCAAGGTTACCACTGAGGAAGGGGTCACTGTTATATCCCCGAAATGCGTATGGCCCATACCTTGCACCGGCATGCTGGTAAAGAATATCCCCTGGACATGAATTAAAGCCTCCGGAAGAAAGTTATAAAGCTTTGACGATATATGCTTTCATTGAGCGCACAAACCAGCCGTGGTAACGTAGCTTGGATAAGCGCAGCTGACATCCATCATACTACAAACTACCAAGCCCACATTCACACATCGACCAGACTAAGGTAACAAGGATATATAGTAACTGTACCTGGGTGGGACGCCACCTTTAGAAGTTACCGCACTGTACCTTCTGGTCTTCTATGTGTGTTATTTGAAAGACTGGTGATTTATGCGCATGCTGCTATAGAAAGTCAGTAACAACTGTGGACTGTGAATAGCTAAAGTTATCCATTCCGGATAGCGTGGATTAACGATTTTGCATGTGAAGACTTGAGCATAGTCTGAAGTCTGCTGGACATCAATTATTATTGCCATTTGAATGCACTTTGCACTTTCCATTGCGGTATAGGAGGAACAATTTATGTTTAAATTCACCTACAGATTGCGGATTCTCTATGGTTGAATTTTACTATTGACACTATTTTTATATATCAATATTATTGCTGATTTTTCACTGCTGCCATTTACTGCTATTGTATTGTATAGTTCAGTGCTGCTACTTATTTATTCCATACGCTGCTGTGTTTATTTTTATTTTTAAATACATTTTAAATAAAACACTTAACTATTTTAATACCCCTATCTCGATTTTGGCTGCATATTTAGAGTGCCAGGTCTTTCTCTTTACTTTCCAGCTACTAGAGAGGGTTTGTTGATCCAGGGAGTTATTCTGATTGCCTGACTGGAGTCGGAAAGGAATTTTCCCCCTTAAGTGGTGAAAATTGGCTTCTACCTCACAGTTTTTTTTTTTGCCTTCCTCTTGATAAACTTGCAGGATGACAGGCCGAACTGGATGGACAAATGTCTTTTTTCGGCCTTATATACTATGTTACTATGTTACTAATGGAGAGTGGCTGAGGATACAGAGGACAGAGACAATACTCCTCCCACAGAGGCCTTTGGGCAGACTGGCACACATGACCGACTACATGTTGCAGCAAGTATATTGTCCAAACGTGTGTTTAGCACGGCAGGGGGGCAATCACAAACAAGCGCAGCCTCCTGTCCACAGCCAACGTGGACAAGTTCACGTTAATTAAAATGAACCAGGCATGGCTCCCACAGGACTTGTTCATACCTTGTGCTGAGTAGACAAATATACCGGCCGCACCCAGCCATTGTTGTATTCCAGCGAATTTTCTCTTTGAATTCTCTTATCTATTTCCCAATGTTTTGGGGTCTTCCAAAATTTATAAAAAATCTAATAAATAAATAAAGGAAAAAAATAAAAAGAATAAAAAAACAACAAAAGCAGTGTTGGCTACCTCCTCCTCTTCCACCGCCGCTTCCACCTATACCACCCTGTCCACCACCTCTTCAACCTTCTACTCCACTTTCACCTCCGCCTCCTAGTTCAAGATCATTATTTTTTATATTCTGTTGTTATTATATTATGTATGTTATTTTAAGAAATTTCTCTATCCACATTTGTTTTCAGGGCAATTGTCCTGCTCTTACCCCCATTTTGCTTCCTTTTGCAGCCCTCTAGCTTTTACTATGACTAATTTACAGCCATTTTAGTACACCAAAGTTCAGGTCCCCTTTGACTTTAATGTGGTTCGGGTTCGAGTTCGGGGCCTGAATAGTGATGATTGAGCACCAAAGTATTCGGGTGTTTGGCCCGAACACATTGCTATATTCGTGTGCTCGGCCGAGCATCCGAGTATAATGAAAGTCAATGGGAGAACACCAGGCACCCCCTGCTCTGAAGAGGGGAGGGTGCCTGGTCCATTGGAAAAGGTCAGAAAGTGACAGAAACACCACTGAAATGGATTGGGAACACCATGGCGATGATGTCTGAATGCATCTTGGACTCCCAGGTCACTGCTGGGAACCATGTTGTACGCCACTTTTACAGACTGACAAAAATACGCACAAAACCCCTCAAAAAAATAATTTTACAGGAAAAATTGTTAGGAAACATTCATAGTAACATAGTACATAAGGCCGAAAAAAGACATTTGTCCAAGCAGTTCGGCCTGTCATCCTGCAAGTTGATCCAGAGGAAGGTAAAAAAAAAAACTGTGAGGTAGAAGCCAATTTTCTCCACTTTAGGGGAATAAAAAATTCCTTCCCGACTCCAATCAGGCAATCAGAATAACTCCCTGGATCAACGACCCCTCTCTAGTAGCTATAGCCTGTAATATTATTACACTCCAGAAATACACCCAGGCCCCTCTTGAACTCTTTTATTGTACTCACCATCACCACCTCCTCTGGCAGAGAGTTCCATAGTCTCACTGCTCTTACCGAAAATAATCCTTTTCTATGTTTGTGTACAAACCTTCTTTCCTCCAGACGCAGAGGATGTCCCCTCGTCACAGTTACAGTCCTGGGGATAAATAGATGATGGGATAGATCTCTGTACTGACCCCTGATATATTTATACATAGTAATTAGATCTCCCCTCAGTCGTCTTTTTTCTAAAGTGAATAACCCTAATTTTGATAATCTTTCAGGGTACTGTAGTTGCCCTCCTCTGGACCCTCTCCAGCTCTGCTATGTCTGCCTTGTTCACAGGAGCCCAGAACTGTACACAGTACTCTATGTGTGGTCTGACTAATGATTTGTAAAGTGGTAGGACTATGTTCTCATCACGGGCATTTATGCCCCTTTTGATGCAACCCATTATCTTATTTGCCTTGGCGGCAGCTGCCTGACACTGGTTTTTGCAGCTTAGTTTGCTGTTTATTAAAATTCCTAGATCCTTTTCCATGTCAGTGTTACCGAGTGTTTTACCATTTAGTATGTACGGGTGACTTGCATTATTCCTTCCCATGTGCATAACTTGTGTTAAACCTCATCTGCCACTTATCTGCCCAAGCCTCCAGTCTATCCAGATCGCTCTGTAGTAGTATACTGTCCTCTTCAGTGTAAATTACTTTACACAGTTTAGTGTTATCTGCGAAAATTTATATTTTACTATGCAAGCCTTCTACAAGATCATTAATAAATATATTGAAGAGAATAGGGCCCAATACTGACCCCTGAGGTACCCCACTAGTGACAGTGACCCAATCTGAGTGTGTACCACTAATAACCACCCTCTGTTTTCTATCCCTCAGCCAGTTACTTACCCAAATCCATATGGTACACCTAAATCTATCTTGAAGAAGAAACATATTAACAAAAAATACACCAAAAATAATAAAAAAACCTCAAATAAACAGGACTTACCTCGCAGGGTCAGTTTCAGTAATTCAGAACCTGAAACCTCTGAATCCTGTGAATCATTGGGAGATGAAATGATGAGTGATCCACGCACCTGTGAACCGCACCAGTTAAAACCCTCTTATTACCAGAGAAATAGAAGTAACCGGGACAGACTGGAGCAATCAAAAAACGACACAGAAGGGGGGGCCGCAAACACAAAAAGACCCCACCAGATGTCGACCCGTTTACAGAACAAATGAATGCTAGATCCTCTGAGAGTACTGTGATTTTAGATGTTATAAATCTGTCTGGTCAGGAATTAACCCCTGCCCAGAAAAATGTACTCTCCCTTGGTTTGAATTTTGTGCCTAATACAAATTTTGACCCTTTTTCTACTATTATGCAGATGAATAGATTCATCAGGAATCTCACACTGAGAAGGTGCTTCTTTGAGTCTCCCCCTCCACATGAGGATCCAGCGACAAACAAGGATAAAAAAATAGCTGATAATATTTATACCAATTTATCTTTCAAAGAACAACAATCCTTGCTTTGTCTCATGGATCTTCATGGTGAGGGGGAAATACTATATGATGATATTGGACAACATGATTTCATGACCCCTAATAAAAACTACTACCCTTTGAAATACCGTACTACTTGTATGGATACATTTCAAGAAGTAGTAGAGAGTAAATTACTCAGAGTACAGGATTCGATCCCTATTGTCAAAAAACATAATTTGAATACATTACAGAGAACTGCTTTAAAACAATTAGAAGACAATAAAGATCTTGTAATAAAAATGGCGGATAAAGGAGGGTCCGTGGTGGTGCTCGACAGAACATGTTATCACTCACTAATGTTGGGGGTCCTGTCTGACACCACTACTTACCATATCCTCAAAC
The DNA here is from genome assembly GCF_905171765.1 of Bufo bufo. Taxonomy (NCBI): domain Eukaryota; kingdom Metazoa; phylum Chordata; class Amphibia; order Anura; family Bufonidae; genus Bufo; species Bufo bufo. Next base: position 263,713,008 of record NC_053393.1, read on the forward strand.
AAAATCCCCTTATAATGTATAAAAAGGAACTGGTCCTAGTTCTAAATAAAGGTTTGGCAAAGGGACATATAACTCAGAAACAATTTGACTTTCTTAATGTTGAATACCCTGTTACTCCCATAATTCACGCTCTTCCCAAGATGCACAAAGGGGTCAACCCTCCGCCATTACGCCCCATAGTATCGGGTATTGGATCCCTAACGGAGAAGTTGGGAGAATGGTTGGACTCAGTGCTACAACCTCTAGTCAAAAGATCGCCAGGATATATAAGAGATACTACCAGTGTACTTAAATATATGTATGATTGCACATGGTCTAAAAAATATACCTGGGTTACACTGGACGTTGTGGCACTGTATCCTTCCATTCCCCACTCATATGCTCTCTTAGCCCTAGAATACAATCTACACAAATATAGTGGCTATTCTGAAATGTTTATCGATTTTGTGCTGGAGGTCACAATGTACCTCCTAACGCATAACTATTTTGTATTTGACAAGGTCTTTTATGTCCAGGTCTCGGGTGTTTCTATGGGAGCTAAATTCTCCCCGTCTTTGGCTAACATAGCCCTGTCTTTTTGGGAGGAAAAGTATGTTTTCTCAGTTGACAATCCGTTCTCTGAGTGTTTGGTCTGGTATGGCAGATACATCGATGATTTGCTCCTCATATGGGGAGGCGATGTGTCTGCCATACCAGACTTCGCTCGCTATTTGAACCAAAACACATACAATCTTAGGTTTACCTGTGTGCATCATCCCACAACTATCCAATTCTTGGATTTGACTCTGACTGGGGTTGCGGGTCAGGTGGTGTTAACGGAGACCTACCGCAAAGAGGTATCTGGCAACACCATCCTGAGGGCGAATTCCCATCACCCTCTCCATACCATTAAAAGTATCCCTGTCGGTGAATTTATAAGAGCTAGAAGGAACTGCAGTACAGATGAGGCATTCAATGAAGAATGCATGAAGATATAGAGACGTCTTAAAATGCGAGGTTATCCCCAATGGATGCTCCATAGGGGTTTCAAAATTGCCAAAAATAAATCAAGAGCCAAATTATTAAACCTCAACTCCAATAAAGAGGGAGAATCAGTAAATAAAGATTTCAATTCCGCTACTAAGGGACGAACGGACGAATATAATAACAAAAGCCATATTAAATCTGATATCCCCCAAACAAATAATAATAGTATACCAACAATTGTACTTACATACAGCAGACAATTTGCGGAAATCAAGAATATAATTCACAGATGTCTCCCTATCTTGTATGAAGATCATATTTTGAGGGAAACCCTGAGACATGGATGCCGGATAGTATCTAAAAGACCTGATACATTGGGTACAACGCTCTCCCCCTCCATGTATACTCCCATGCACCCCAAAAATCCACCTACATGGTTAAAATACATTGGGTTCTCCAAATGTGGATACACAAGATGTAAAACATGTAAAGTTGCTAAAAATACCAAAGAATTTCACAACTCAATGCATACTGAAAAATTTCCAATTAAAAGTTTTAAAAAACTGCAATACAAAAGGAGTCATATATGCCATTAATTGTACATCTTGTGATCTGACATATGTCGGTTGCACTAGCAGGAAATTCAAAGATCGACTGCGTGAACACCTCAATTACATACTGAACTGAATAGCCACAGGAGTCTCTAATGCGGCACATCACTTCATAGATGTTCATAACCGCAATATAGATACATTTAGTACCTTTGCTTTCGAACGGGTTATAATGTCTCAAAGAGGGGGTAATATTAAACAAAAAATCCTCCTCAGGGAAGCTTTTTGGATTTGGAGACTAAATACAAGATTTCCATACGGTCTCAATCTCAAAAAAGAATTAATGTACTTGTATTAATATCTACATGCAGCATAACCAAGGTTTTGCCTTGTTTTTACACATACCCATATATATATATACATATATTTCATATGGTTATTTTTTAATTTTTGTGTGTATTATTTCTGAAGTTCATGATTGAGTCACTGCTTAACTGGTGTATGGGTTTGACATGCACATAATTATAAGAGATTTTCCCTATGAGGGTCATGCGTATCACATTTGAGACACCAGTATTGTGATGGTATGCCTGTCCTGCTGCGCTTTAATTATGCGCTCCAGCACATATGCATACTGCTTGCTTGTATAATGCCGGCCTATAAACTCTAGAGACAGGCATTATCCATTGGTGTACTTCTCATGGTCTCTTTCTGAATGAACATTTCTCTCTTTTTTATTCCTTCACGATCTCTCCAGAGATTATGTCTGGACAGACATTTAAAATATCAAAATGTAGTTGAATTATGGATGGGAATGGAAACAGAGAAATAAGGATATGAAAAGACATAGGATGATGACAACAGTATCCAAATGTGTCATGTCAGTAGATCAATAAATCTTTTAAATATTAATCTAGACCAAAACCATAGGTAACAGAAATAAAATGTATGGCATCTGTCTATTCCTTATTTTTTGAGTATGTGAGAGATATAATACATCCACAAATTCTGTTTTAGACCGATGCTATACACATTTCTTTCATAGTACTAAGTTATCATCATATTGAATCACTAAGTTGCCTTTATATGAAACGGTCTGTATCTTGGAGTGTAGGGCACTGTTCACATGAAGCAGAATTTCCTTTCCCTCTTTTCAGCAAGATAGATGTGAACACAAACTGATGATATGTCTCAGGTGAACTGGCAGTGTGATTAGTGATTTTCGAATACACTACAATTATATCAATGTGCTTAAATTTGCCATGAATCTAAGTGTTTGTTCACAATCTGCGTTATTTTTGCTCAGAATGACTGGATGAATCTGGACTTGCTTAGTTACAAAAGATCATGATATACGTGGGATTCATGGACACAGGACTACAGCAAACCACCAGCCCTAACCCATGGGAACTTGACTGACATTTTGCACATTTGGATCCATTTTTTCAGTCTGCTAAATTTACTTTTAGCATGCGTCTCTTTTTTTATACATCCAGTGGACAATATTATGTTACCCATACCATGCCAGGTTGGAAAAAGATGTGATAATATCATGAATTTTTCCTTTCCATCTAAATAATAATTTTTATGAGGAAATAATGACACAATTTTATATTTCGTATTAGTTTTTCTAAAGTATTGTGGGGTGTCAAAACTCTTTGTATGTCACAGGTGAATATGTTTGCACAGGTGTCTTGCGTGATCCGGACTGTTTATTTTACCTGCCCTGGATTTCAATGTCCCTCCCTGTGGGCGGACACTCCAGAGGTGAGCCCTATTTCAGCCCGGCACACGCCAGACGCCATAGATCATGACTAAGGACAACATCGTCCGAAACGCGTAGATCGTGGGGACAAGTGGGTCATTGTGTCACTGTCGCTGTATGCACCGATATGCTGGTGATTTGAATAAAGACCGGGAATTTTTTCATTACGTCCTTCTGGTGCTGGAGCATTTCTTTTATCGTGCATCTACTATTGGACTGGCTTGTGTCCGCCCCGTGCACCATCACACAGGATCGGAAGGTGAGCTGGCTGTAACCTCTTACTATAATAAATATATTGAAGAGAATAGGGCCCAATACTGACCCCTGAGGTACCCCACTAGTGACAGTGACCCAATCTGAGTGTGTACCACTAATAACCACCCTCTGTTTTCTATCCCTCTGCCAGTTACTTACCCACATACAGACGTTTTCTCCCAGTCCGAGCATTCTCATTTTATATACTAACCTTTTATGTGGTACAGTGTCAAATGCTTTGGAGAAGTCCAGATATACGACATCCATTGATTCGCCGCTGTCAAGTCTAGAACTTACCTCCTCATAGAAACTGATTAAATTAGTTTGGCATGACCGATCCCTCATGAAGCCATGCTGATATGGCGTTATTTTCTTATTTCCGTTGAGATGCTCTAACATAGCATCTCTCAGAAAACCTTCAAACAGTTTACCCACAACAGATGTTAAACTTACCGGCCTATAGTTTCCAGGCTCTGTTTTTGGACCCTTTTTGAATATTGGCACCACATTTGCTATGAGCCAATCCTGTGGGACATTCCCTGTCAGTATAGAGTCTGCAAATATCAGAAATAAGGGTCTGGCTATGACATTACTTAATTCCCTTAGGATACGGGGGTGTATGCCATCCGGTCCTGGCGATTTGTCTATTTTAATCTTTTTAAGTCGCTAATGTACTTCTTCCTGGGTCAGACAGGACACTTTTAATGGGGAATCTATTTTTACATTCAGCATGTCATCTGACAGTTTATTTTCCTCAGTGAATACATTGGAGAAAAAAATATTTAACAGCTTTGCTTTCTCCTCGTCGCTCTCTGCGACTCTCCCCTCATTACTCTTTAAAGGGCCGACACCTTCAGATTTATACTTTTTAACATTTATATAATTGAAGAACATTTTAGGGTTAGTTTTACTCTCTTTGGCAATTAATCTCTCGGTCTCTAGTTTGGCCGTTTTTATTTGTTTTTTACATGTTTTATTTTTTTCCTTATAGTTTTTCAGTGTTTCCATGCTACCCTCCTGTTTTAGTGTTTTATATGATTTCTTTTTGTCATTTATTGCGTTCTTTACAGTTCCATTTATCCACATTGGTTTCTTTTTGTTCCTTAACCTTTTATTCCCATACGGTATGTACCTCCCACAATGAGATTTTAGGATGCTTTTAAAGATATCCCATTTTGTGGCGTTTTTTTTTATTTTTGAGGACAGTTAGTTAGGCCTTTGGCCTCTCTTAGTTGGCTAAATTTAGCTTTTTTGAAGTTTGGTATTTTTGTTCCTCCCTGTAGAAACGCTCTTTTGAATGATAATTGGAAGGTTATTACATTATGGTCACTACTTCCCAGGTGTACCCCAACCTGCACGTCTGTTGTTATGTCAGGCCTATTGGTTAATACTAAATCCAGTATGACCGTCCCTCTAGTCGGGTCCTGAACCAGTTGGGAGGGGTAATTGTCTTTGGTTATTGCCAAGAACCTGTTTCCTTTATGAGATGTACAAGTTTCAGTTTCCCACTCTATATCTGGGTAGTTGAAGTCCCCCATAATAACCACCTCATTATGATTTGCCGCCTCGTCTATCTCGTTTAGTAGTAGATTTTCTGTGGACTCTGGTATATTAGGTGGTTTATAGTAAACCTCTATTAGTAGTTTATTATTGTTTTTAGCTCCATGTATCTCTACCCGCAGTGACTCCACATGTTCATGTCCCTCACTTATATCTTCACGGAATGTGGGCTTTAGACAGGACTTTACATAAAGGCAGACCCCTCCCCTCTCCGGTTTTGACAATCCTTTCTAAACAGACTGTAACCTTGTACATTAACTCCCCAGTCATAGCTATCATCCATCCATGTCTCAGTTATTCCCACTATGTCATAGTCCTCCTCACACATCACTAATTCCAGTTCCCCAGTTTTATTTGTCTGGCTTCTGGCATTAGTATACATACATTTAAGAGGTTTATGTATATTTTTTACCCTACACCTTTCCTTCTGAACTGTTCTAGTCCCTCCTTCCATTCCTCCCCCAGTCCCACTACCTTGCCCCTGGTCTCTATCTGCACTATCTTCCCCTCCTATAATGTAATTTACCTCCCTCCCAGTCACTAGTTTAAACACTCCTCCAACCTTCTAGCCATCTTCTTCCCCAACACAGCTGCCCCTTCCCCATTGAGGTGTAGCCCGTCCCTACGATAGAGCCTGTAGTTGATAGAGAAGTCGGCCCAGTTCTCCATGAACCCAAACCCCTCCTTCCTACACCAGTTCTTGAGCCACTTGTTAATCTCCCTAATCTCCCGCTGCCTTTCTTGTGTGGCCCGTGGTACAGGTAGTATTTCGGAAAATACTACCTTTGAGGTCCTTGCCCTAAGCTTTTGACCTAAATCCTTGAAATCATTTTTAAGGACTCTCCACCTACCCCTAACTTTGTCATTGGTTCCGATATGGACCATGACCGCTGGATCTTCTCCAGCCCCTCCCAGTAATCTGTCAACCCGATCCGCGATGTGTCAAACTCTAGCGCCAGGAAGACAGCACACTGTTCGGCAATCACGGTCTTTGTGACAGATTTCCCTATCTGTTTGTACAGCACCAGTCCGATTAGGGTTGGTGCTGTGGGACTGAGGGTGGCTCCCATATGGATGGAGTTCCCTCCCTTCCTATCCTCCTTTTCTCCAGGGATCCATGGGTTAAGGTTTTCCCATGATCCCTTCCCTGGATGAGGCTATATAATTCCCCTCCTTCTTCCGGCCGGTCTCTTGGCTGCCGGAACGTCTGCCTCTCAGCACTCCTGGCCAAGATGTCCGCGGATGATGCCCTTAGGGAGGCGCGTTTTTCTGCTGAGGGAGAAGGTTGGTTAACGGCATTTGTGGCCGGTTTGTCCCTTCCTTCCCCTCAACCCTCGGCTCCTTCCCTGCACCTGCCGTCTGCGGCTCCCGATCCCCCTGCGCTAGCACAAAGTCGGCGGTCGGCTCGCCCGACCCGCCCCCCCGCTCGTTTAGGCCATAGCCCCCCTCTATCTCACCTCCAGGGCGCAGGTTACAAGGCTGCCGGCGGTCCTGTACTGGGGAGAGAGCGTTCGGTGCGCTCTTCGTTTCAGCCCCGCCCCTTCCGGTCCCGGGAGCTGTCACTTCCTCCTATCGGGTTCGCGCGCTGTTACATGCGGCAGCCGCGAACATGGGAGTGCAAGCAAGCTCCTCTTCTCTGTCTGAGCAGCCTCCCACTCCTCCACCAACGATCCATCTCCTCACCAGTAATGAACCCCTGCCACCAGTAGATAATGGTGGTGGGGTCTGTCAGCCACACATCCCAGCTGCAGCAGGGGGAGGGGTTACTACCCCCTCTCATACCCATTCCCAGGTTGAAGCTGTGAGCGCACCTGGGAATTCTACCATAGCTGCTACCCCCTCTGCCCCTACATCGCAGCCTCCTGCTTTCCCTGCACCTCCTCTTCCTCCCACCGCACCTGTCTGGAGACGTCGTCGCCGTTCGCCTTCCTCCTCACCTGGGGAGTACAGGCATCGGTCCCGCCATGCTTCTGGTAGGCGCCAGTCCCGACACCATCACAGGGATTCCTGGAGAAGAAGGCGCTCCAGATCCTCAAGATGGCGCTCACCGTCATCTTAGGATGTTTCGACGAGCGAATCTGGGGAGTCTGGCTCGGTGACACACAATATTCGCAAGAGGCGGGAGCCTGTCGCTGCTTCCAGGACTCCTAGCCTGGCCCCTCCTCCGGTTGGTCCATCGTCGGTTCCAGATCCGATTCCATCTACGAGTACTACGTTTTTTCCTCCCGTGCTTCCGGGTCCGTCTTCAACTGGTGAGTTTCAATATACGGGGGCGTGGGAGGCGGGCGGTCAGAGTTCGGAGGTTGTCTCAGCCCTTAAGGCGGTATTAGATAAATTGCAATCTGTACATCCTTCTCCTTCTCTGGTGTCGCAAAAACCTCCCCCGGTTTTAGCGTCGATACACAAGGACTCTTTCTTTTGCGGGGTTAGCCCACTAGGGGCTCACTTGGCGGAGGAGATCAGGGAGAAAATATGGGCAAATCAGTATGTGGATATTTGGTCCCTAGTCACCATTGATCAACAATCAGTGGATAAAGAGCGACGTCCTACTGACAAGACGTACGAGCGGCGGCCGCGAGTCGCGAAAACCATGAATAACTGGCTTCAGGCCTTTTCAGTGTTAGGCTGTGTGATGGGGCAACGCTTTCCTGAGCGTTGTTCGGAGCTATTTATTTACCAGGATGTGATATATAGCGCTTATAAGGCACATGGTGGTTCGGCATGGTGGAAATACGACGAAGAATTTCGTCGCCGTTTAGCGCTTCAACCCGAACTGGGGTGGGGAGTTAAAGCCACTGATGTCTGGCTTCGGCTGATGCTGGCTCAGAGGCCCTTTCCCGGAGCGGCTGCCGGCCCTGGTTCCTCAACCGTTGGGTCGGTGGCCGTTCGCCGTCCAGGAACCTGCTGGTTATTTAATGAGGGCCATTGCCGATTCGCAGGCCTCTGCAGGTTTAAGCATGAATGCTCTTCCTGTGGTGCCCCCCACGCGGCCATTCGTTGCTCTCGACAACCCATTAGGCCCCAGAAATCCACCAACCCTCCTGACCCAAAAGACTCCAGTGACCGTCTCCGAGATGTCCCCCTGGTTAGATCTCTACCCCAATAAGCCTGACGCGGCACAGTTGCGTTCTGGTTTTACGTACGGGTTCTTTATACCATTTGTCCTGAGCAGGCTCCCGTTTTTTTCCCATAACTTGCAGTCTGCCCAGGAACATCCAGCGGCCCTCCAGGAGAAAATATCTAAGGAGGTGTCTTTAGGCAGGATTGAGGGCCCCTTTCTGTCCCCTCCTTTCCCTAATCTGCGAGTGTCACCTCTGGGGGTGGTTCCAAAGAAGGACCCGGGTAAGTTCCGTTTAATTCATCACCTTTCTCACCCCAAGGGTTACTCTGTAAATGATGCCATCCCCGATGAGGACTCCTCAGTGTCCTATGTTTCTTTTGACAGGGCTGTGGAGTTAGTCAGGCAAGCTGGCAGGGAGGCCCTATTGGCTAAGTCGGACATAGAATCCGCCTTCCGTTTTCTTCCGGTTCACCCGGACTGTTATCACCTACTGGGATGTTATGTTGACGGTTTTTATTTTTATGATACTTGTTTGCCCATGGGTTGCTCTATTTCTTGTCACTACTTTGAGATGTTCAGCACCTTTTTAGAATGGGTGGTTAGGTATGAAACCGGTTCTCGGTCCATTATTCACTATTTGGACGATTTTTTGTTTGTGGCCCCTGATTCTGACGACTCTTGCCTTCACCTACTAAATACCTTTCTCCAGCTGATGAGATGTTTTGGTGTTCCCCTCTCCCCGGAGAAGACTGAGGGTCCTTGTACTTGTCTGTCTTTCCTGGGGATTGAAATTGACACGGTTGGCATGGTCTTCAGGCTTCCCAGGGATAAGTTAGATAAATTGATTTCTCTGATAGAAGGTTTCCTGTCAATGACTAAGGTCACTCTTCGTCAGCTTCAGTCCCTGTTAGGTTTATTAGTGTTTGCCTGCAGGGTCATGCCTATGGGCAGAGTTTTTTCCCGACGCCTGTCGCTTGCTACTCGGGGTTTGAAGTCTCCACGCCATCATGTCCGTGTAACTAAATCCATGAAGTCTGATTTGCTTGTATGGCGAAAATTTTTAGCGTCTTACAACGGCCACACGTGTTTTTTGGCCCCTGTATTGACCAATTTGGAGCTCTCTTTGTTTACAGATGCTTCAGGTTCCTGTGGTTTTGGTGCCATTTTCAATAATTCATGGTGTGCCTCTCGGTGGCCTGAACCTTGGGCAGCAGCTGGTCTTTGCAGGAACTTAACTTTGCTTGAATTATTCCCTATAATAGTAGCCGTTGAGATCTGGGGTTTACAGTTTTCTAACCGTCATGTTTGTTTCTGGACTGATAACTTGAGTGTGGTTCATTGCATTAACAGTTTATCTTCGTCATCCCTTCCGGTTCTGAGCCTTCTCCGCCATTTGGTGTTGCGTTGCCTGGAATTGAACATCTATTTCAGGGCCCGTCATGTCCCCGGTGCATGTAATCTTATCGCTGATTCTCTCTCTCATTTTAATTGGCAGGAATTCCGAGGCCCTCCTTCCTGGAGCGGAGCAGAATGGGGTGCAGTGCCCAACACACCTTTGGCGGCTGGTGGACGGGAATTGATGTCCTTGATTTCCTCTTCAGTGACCCCGGCGACATGGAGAGCTCATGGTAAGGCGTGGGGGGAGTGGCTTGAATTAGCTGGATCACGGGATGTATCTCCCGATGACGTAAAACTGGAGGTAACGGTTGAATTATTGCTGCGCTTGCGTTCACTGGGTTCCTCGGCGGTGGTTGCGCAGCGGCGCCTCTCCGGCGTGGCCTTTTACTTTCGCCTGATGGGATGGCCCGATGTCCCCAAGCATTTTTTAGTCACTCAGGCATTGCGGGGTTGGCGTAAAGAATCGATTCGGCGAGAATGTCGCCGCCCTTTTTCATACTCGTTACTCGTCAGGTTGGTTGCGGAGTGCTCGGTAACTTGTGGTTCCCCTTTTAGGCCCTCCTGTTATCGGTCGCATTCGGCCTTGCCTTTTTTGCTCCCCTTCGCATTTGCGAACTGGTACCTCCTTCTCGCCTTAAGCCTGGAGGACTCCTTTTTCGGGACAAGGCGTTTGGCAATGGGTCGGTTAGGGTAAAAATTTGCCGTTCCAAAACCGACACGTTTGGTCACGGAGCTTGAATCCCTATTCACAACATACCGGGTCCCGTTTGCCCAGTTCATTTGGTTGCTTCCTACCTAGCGGTTAGGCCTGGAGGTGATCATTTCCTGGTACACCAGGATTGCTCCCCGCTTACCAGGTACCAGTTTTCTTCACTTTTTCAGCGCTGCTTAGTGTCGGTAGGTTGTAACCCACGTGACTTTGGTACCCATTCGTTCCGTATAGGGGCGGCCACTGAGGCGGCTAGGGCCGGCCTTTCTGAGGATGATGTTATGCGTATTGGTCGTTGGCGTTCCCATTGCTTTGCCAGTTATATTCGCCCTGACCTGTTGCCATTGATAGAATAAAAAAAATAAAAAATAAATAAAAATCATATAATACAATAATAATGAAGGAATGTATATTTGGTTGTATTAGGATGTGCTGTTGCTTAATTCCATGTTTTATTTATATGGTGTCTTTTCAGGCATTCCCCGTCCGGCCGTATGGATCCTCGGTCACTCTCACGTCTTTTGGGCGGCGCGAAGGGCGGAATGCAGACCGGGAGGCCGGACCCTGGGCTTTCGTGAGGTCGATGTTTTCTGGAGGGGTATTAGGGGCCTTCGCTGGCCTCAGGTTCTCTCGGAGGTTGTGGGAATCAGCCGGTCCAACTCCGGCCCAGTGATTCTCGTTGTCCACGCCGGGGGGAATGATCTCTGTTCCTTACGGATTGCGGAGCTCATGACCTTAATGCGTTCTGATATGGAACGTTTTTCTTCCTTTTTCCCTGATTTCGTCCTGGTGTGGTCGGAGATCATCCCCCGGGTGGTGTGGCAAGGGGCTAGAGAACCAGACGCAATGGAGAAAAGCCGTAGGACCATTAATTCCCGTATTTCTAGGTTTATTAGATCCCGGGGCGGTGTAGCCGTTCGCCACCGGCAGCTGGAGGGCGACAACCGTGCATTGTTGAGGTCCTATGGTGTCCACCTTTCCGACATTGGGTTGGACATTTTCCTCTCTGGGCTTCAGGACGGGGTGGAACAGGCCATGTTTTTGTTGGGTGGTGGTCGGAGCCCGGTGTAGGTAGTGGGCTCCTCCGTGGCGGTTTGGAGGCAAACGGAATACCCGGTGTGAAATGTAAAGGGCGGACTTGCCCGCTGCGAGGGCAGCGGCTGGCATACCGCTCCATGTAACGGTTTCTGGAGCAGTTCTAAAGCTCGTGGTTTGGTTATGTTCAATAACAAATAAAGAAAGCTGTGGCCGATCACCACCCAACCCAGTGGCGTCTTGTGTGTTTATTGGGTAAGAAGGTTCTAATTAGCAGGAGGATGGGAGGGGGGTGTTGTGGTTGCTTGGCCTACCGGCAGTCTGTACAGCACCAGTCCGATTAGGGTTGGTGCTGTGGGACTGAGGGTGGCTCCCATATGGATGGAGTTCCCTCCCTTCCTATCCTCCTTTTCTCCAGGGATCCATGGGTTAAGGTTTTCCCATGATCCCTTGTAAGGGGCACTAATGCCCCTCCCTGGATGAGGCTATATAATTCCCCTCCTTCTTCCGGCCGGTCTCTTGGCTGCCGGAACGTCTCCCTCCCTCCCCTGGATGTTATGTTTTCTGGTTTGCCGTTTGTCGGCTCCCATTGGTGTTTGGAATGTTCATACATTTTTCTATTTCCTAGTATAGGTTACATCGTATTCTCAAGTCACAGCTGGCGGTTTGGAGGCAATCGGAATACCCGGTGTGAAATGTAAAGGGCGGACTTGCCCGCTGCGAGGGCAGCGGCTGGCATACCGCTCCATGTAACGGTTTCTGGAGCAGTTCTAAAGCTCGTGGTTTGGTTATGTTCAATAACAAATAAAGAAAGCTGTGGCCGATCACCACCCAACCCAGTGGCGTCTTGTGTGTTTATTGGGTAAGAAGGTTCTAATTAGCAGGAGGATGGGAGGGGGGTGTTGTGGTTGCTTGGCCTACCGGCAGTCCCCCTAATAATGGAGTCTCCCACTACCAGCACCTGTCTGGCCTGCCCTGCTCTCCTGGTCCCCTGCTTACTGGAGCTGACATTCCCCTGACTGGCAGGGGAAGTGTCCGGCTGCAGCAGTGCCGTCCCTGGACTGACATCCCCCTCATCTGCCAAACGTGCAAACTTGTTGGGGTGTGTCAGATCAGGGCTAGTCTCCCTGGCACTCTTCCCTCTACCCCGCTTTCTAACTGTTACCCAGCTAGCTACCTCACTTTCCCTAGCCTCCTCTCTGTCACCCTCCCCTTCATCTACCCCAAAGAATGCTTGCTCGGTGAGAAGCAAACTCTTTTGCAAATTGTCAATGCCTCTCAGTGTTGCAACTTGCCCATTTAGAGACTCGATTTGCGATTCCAAACGGGTAATTTGCTCACATCTTGAACAAAGATATACACCCTCGAACGGCTGTTCCAGGACTGCATACATCATGCAAGATGTGCACTGGACTGCGTTGTCAATTGTGCAACACATACTAAATGGGGATTACACCACAAAAGCGAAAAATACAATATAATGTAGTACTAAGAAACTGGCTAATTGCAGTCCCCACTGAAGTCCCTGAATCTAAAGTTACTTAATCTTAAGTCACACACTTACGCAACCACACTTAATCAACCACGCGTCGCGGTCAAACTCGCGTTATATATCTGCCTATATAAATATAAATGCAGCTCACTACACCAGCCTGGTTTGTTTTCCCTCTGGATTCAAAAAAATTCTTTCCTCTATATTCAATTGGATATAAAGTGCAAGTGCTGCAATAGAATTACAAGGAAGAGGTACTCCGATACAACCTGTATATCACATAAAGGAGTGCCTCATTAACATTGTGGTACAATTGTTCATGTAGTGGGACTCCTACACTCATAAAGCATATGCATTAAGTGAAAGGGATGCCAAAAATTACTAGGAACCGGCACTCCAATACAACCTTTGTTACACATAAAGGAGGGCATCATACACAGCCTTGAAAAATTATGATTTATGGCCTGCTGGTGACCCTCAAAAACATTTGGAGCCAGGGCCTGCTGATCTGACCATCTAAAACATTAGGGGAGAGGGCCTGCTGCCACATTGGTGACTCTAGATAACCTCTGGGCCATTGCACGTCCCCGTGATGGCGAAGATCCATTCGGATGTCTGCCCTATCAACATTCGATGTTCTGCGCCTACCATGGTGATCACGGGTAACGGGGAATCAGGGTTTTTATGCCGGAGAGGGAGCTTGAGAAAGGGATACCACATCCAAGGGAGGTCAATGGCTGAAATCTGATTGGCTGTTGTTGCCTTGCCCCTTTTTTTCCTAATTGTGAACCACCCAGAGAGGGTGGGTCAAGTTATTAAAGGGAACCTGTCACCAGGATTTTGTGTATAGAGCTGAGGACAAAGGTTGCTAGATGGCCGCTAGCACATCCGCAATACCCAGTCCCCATAGCTCTGTGTGCTTTTATTGTGTAAAAAAACTATTTAATACGTATGCTAATTAACCTGAGATGAGTCCTGTCCCTAAGATGAGTCACGTACAGGACTCATCTCAGGTTAATTTGCATATGGATCAAATCGTTTTTTTTTACACAATAAAAGCACACAGAGCTATGGGGACTGGATATTGCGGATTTGCTAGCGGCCATCTAGCAACCCATGTCCTCAGCTCTATACACAAAATCCTTGTGACAGGTTCCCTTTAAAGCTCAAGCATCCAAGGAAGGCAGCAGGCGCGCAGCAATTACCCACTCCCGACTCGGGGAGGTAGTGACGGTAAATAACAATACAGGACTCTTAAGATGCCCTGTTATTGAAGTGAGTAATAAAAAATTACAGGGAATGTCACTGCGGTATAATTTCATTGTGTAATACTGTTGAGGGGGCCCTGACCAAATCCTTTAGTCCTCCTCCTCCTGGATGGGCCCCTTCTAAGTCAGGGCCCCAAACCTCCCCTACTTCCCCTATAGCTACGGCCCTGGTCTGCATTAATCTGCAGGTGACCATGATACAGCGCCACAGATTGTTTCCATCTGCATCTTTCTAAGCAATCTGTGGCCATAGTCTTTTATCCAGACTCAGTCATTGTGCCACTATGTGGCCTCCTCATGCTGCCATCTCCACACCATGTCACCTTGCCACTAATTTTTTCACCATGCGGCTGCTGATGCAGCTTAAAAGGGCTTAAACTGATCACCAGCCTTACATTCTAATTAAGGTTTTACACACAAAACCAAAGTACAAAATCAATTTTATAGGAAAAATTGATTGAAAACATTCTTTCCTGTATATTTACTTGTATATAAAGTGAAAGTGCTGCTAAAAATTACAAAGCAGAGGCACTCCGATACAACCTGTATATCACATAAAGGAGGGCCTGATTCACATTGAGTTGCAGGCCTGCAGGTGAGCTGACCCTGTAAAAGATTTTAGGTTTGGGACTGCAGGTGAGGTGACCCTCTAAAAGATTTGAGATGCGGGCCTGCAGGTGAGCTGACCCTGTAAAACATTATATGCGAGGGACTGCTGCTGAGCTGAATCTCTAAAACATTAGGGGCGAGGCCTGCTAGTGAGCAGACCCTGTAAAACATTATATTCAAGTGCCTGCTGGTAAGCTGACGCTCTAAAACATTATACAGTGGGGGAAATAATTATTTGACCCCTCACTGATTTTGTAAGTTTGTCCAATGACAAAGAAATGAAAAGTCTCAGAACAGTATCATTTCAATGGTAGGTTTATTGTAACAGTGGCAGATAGCACATCAAAAGGAAAATCGAAAAAATAACTTTAAATAAAAGATAGCAACTGATTTGCATTTCATTGAGTGAAATAAGTATTTGAACCCTCTAACAAAAAAAGACTTAATACTTGGTGGAAAAACCCTTGTTTGCAAGCACAGAGGTCAAACGTTTCTTGTAATTGATGACCAAGTTTGCGCACATTTTAGGAGGAATGTTGGTCCACTCCTCTTTGCAGATCATCTCTAAATCCCTAAGGTTTCGAGGCTGTCTCTGTGCAACTCTGAGCTTGAGCTCCCTCCATAGGTTTTCGATTGGATTAAGGTCCGGAGACTGACTAGGCCACTCCATGACCTTAATGTGCTTCTTCTTGAGCCACTCCTTTGTTGCCTTTGCTGTATGTTTTGGGTCATTGTCGTGCTGGAACACCCATCCACGACCCATTTTCAGTTTCCTGGCAGAGGGAAGGAGGTTGTCGCTCAGGATTTCACGATACATGGCTCCGTCCATTTTCCCGTTTATGCGAATAAGTTGTCCTGTGCCCTTAGCAGAAAAACACCCCCAAAGCAAAATGTTTCCACCCCCATGCTTGACGGTGGGGACGGTGTTTTGGGGGTCATAGGCAGCATTTTTCTTCCTCCAAACACAGCGAGTTGAGTTAATGCCAAAGAGCTCTATTTTGGTCTCATCAGACCACAGCACCTTCTCCCAGTCACTCTCTGAATCATTCAGGTGTTCATTGGCAAACTTCAGACGGGCCTGCACATGTGCCTTCCTGAGCAGGGGGACCTTGCGAGCCCTGCAGGATTTTAATCCATTGCGGTGTAATGTGTTTCCAATGGTTTTCTTGGTGACTGTGGTCCCTGCTAATTTGAGGTCATTAACTAACTCCTCCCGTGTAGTTCTAGGATGCTTTTTCACCTTTCTCAGAACCATTGACACCCCACGAGGTGAGATCTTGCGTGGAGCCCCAGAGCGAGGTCGATTGATGGTCATTTTGTGCTCCTTCCATTTTCGAACAATCGCACCAACAGTTGTCACCTTCTCTCCCAGCTTCTTGCTAATGGTTTTGTAGCCCATTCCAGCCTTGTGCAGGTCTACAATTTTGTCTCTGACATCCTTGGACAGCTCTTTGGTCTTTCCCATGTTGGAGAGTTTGGAGTCTGCTTGATTGATTGATTCTGTGGACAGGTGTCTTTTATACAGGTGACTAGTTAAGACAGGTGTCCTTAATGAGGGTGACTAATTGAGTAGAAGTGTCTAACCACTCTGTGGGAGCCAGAACTCTTAATGGTTGGTAGGGGTTCAAATACTTATTTCACTCAATGAAATGCAAATCAGTTGCTATCTTTTATTTAAAGTTTTTTTTTCGATTTTCCTTTTGATGTGCTATCTGCCACTGTTACAATAAACCTACCATTGAAATGATACTGTTCTGAGACTTTTCATTTCTTTGTCATTGGACAAACTTACAAAATCAGTGAGGGGTCAAATAATTATTTCCCCCACTGTATGCGAGGGTCTGCTGCTGAGCTGACGCTCTAAAACATTAGATGCGAGGGCCTGCTGCTGAGCTGACCCTCTAAAACATTAGGGGCAAGGGCCTGCTGCCGAGCTGACCCTCTAAAACATTAGGGGCGAGGGCCTGCTTCTGAACTGACCCTCTGAAACATTAGAGGCGAGGGACTGCTGCTGAACTGACCCTCTAAAACATTAGGGGTGAGGGCCTGCAGTTGAGCGGACCCTATTAAAAAAAATTTGAGTAGAGGGAATATATACAATCTGGAGGAGAAGGAGGAGAAAACAAGATTCAACCATATACTCTTTTTTGTGGTGGAAAAGGTGCATGGGAATACACTACAGTAGATTGAGTACATTATAAATGATAGATTGAAATTGCCTTTATATTTATTATCAGCTCAGCTCTCCTCTGGTGGAGTTGAGAAGTCAGGGGCAATCCAGGCCTTGTTAATTTTTATCTGTCAGCATTGCCAGTGGACAAGCGGATACGCTTATCTGTTGTAATGCCACCAGCAGCACTAAATACACACTCAGACAAAACGCTGGCGGCAGGGCAGGCCAGCACCTCCAAGGCATAGAGCGCAAGTTTGTGCCACGTGTCCAGCTTGGACACCCAGTAGTTGAAAGGCACTGAGGGATCATTTAGGACGCAGACACGGTCTGCTATGTATTCCTTCACCATCTTCCAAAACGTTTCCCTCCTTGTACCACTAGGCCGCTCTTCAGGGTGAGGTTGCTGGTGGGGTGTCATGAAAGTGTCCCATGCCTTGGAGAGTGTTGCCCTGCCTTTGTTGGAACTGCTGTGTGTTCCCCTTGTCTCCCTTCCTCGGTTGCCTAAGGAAGTATGGACTCTGCTGCCAGCATTGTCAGATGGAAAATTTTTGGAGCAATAGCTCAACAAGTACCTTCTGGTATTGCACCGTTTTACTCATCCTCTCCACCACAGGAAAGAGAGATGAGAAGTTCTCTTTGTAGCGGGGTCGAGAAGGGTGAACACGCAGTAATCCGTGTTATCTAACATGCGTATAACACGAGGGTCGCGGGAAAGGCAGCCTAACATGAAGTCAGCCATGTGTGCCAGAGTAACCCGGCAACACCGGGCAAGTGCCAGGGCCCAATGCTCCTGGTGGGCCCAAAGAGCTGCTATGAGCACTTCCATAAATACAGATGGAAGCTCTCATTGCTGTCATTTCACTTACGCAGTACCCCTTTGGTGGGCCCTCTGAGTCACATGAGGCCGGCTGCTGCAGAGACTCAGACACGCCCCTTCTACACAGGACATGCTGTCTGAGGAGAGAGACTGGCAGGGCTAGAGCAGCAGTGTGAACACAGGTTGTCAGTGAGTCTGCACTGTGAAGGGCTGGAGCAGAAGTTTGAACACAGGTTGTCAGTGAGTCTGCACTGTGACTGTCTCTTCTCTGTGGGACAGGAGGGGGGGGGGCTCTTCGATCTGCTGCTAGATGCTGCGTCATTCTATTTTGTTGTTTTACTGTTTCATTAAGCAGTTTGCCTCCATGACACCTGTTTCCCCCCCCCCCATATCCTTTCCTATCTCATCCTCATGGAGCCCCTGCTGTCTCCCTTCCTCCCTCATGTATCCAGAGCTCCTATTCCACCCTCCTTTCTCCTATTGCTGCCCTGCACAGGCCTCCTGCCACTAGTTGTATGAATCCTCTTCAGAGCCCCTTCCCCCTACTTGCTGTGTCCACCCCTCCTGTCCATCCAGGGCCCCTGTCTCACTCCTCTGCATCTCATTATGGTGGCATCTAGAACCGCATTCACCGTATGGACCTTCTAACATCACAGGGTCATGTAAATGTGCCCCCACCCTATACTATGCCCCTCACCCCGTACTGTGCCCCTTTATACCCTGCATTGTGCCCTCTTACCACACCCTGTACAGTGCCCCTAGTCATTCCCTGTACTGTGCCCTCTTATACCCTTTTATCCGGTCACTGTATGGTGGTTTTATCACTGTATGGCGATGGTATCCAATAACTGTATGGCCATAACTGTATCCCCTTCGCTGCCCACGCCACTTTTTTTAGACCTGGCATAAGCGGGAAAAGATACAGATTGCGGTGCTAAGGACTAGAGTTGAGCGAACACCTGGATGTTCGGGTTCGAGAAGTTCGGCCGAACTTCCCGGAAATGTTCGGGTTCGGGATCCGAACCTGATCCGAACTTCGTCCCGAACCCCATTGAAGTCAATGGGGACCCGAACTTTTGGGCACTAAAAAGGCTGTAAAACAGCCCAGGAAAGAGCTAGAGGGCTGCAAAAGGCAGCAACATGTAGGTAAATCCCCTGCAAACAAATGTGGATAGGGAAATGAATTAAAATTAAAATTAAAAAAATTAAAATAAACCAATATCAATTGGACAGAGGTCCCATAGCAGAGAATCTGGCTTCACGTCAGCAGAGAATCAGTCTCTTCATGCCATAGCAAAGAATCTGGCTTCATGTCAGCAGAGAATCAGTCTCTTCATGCCATAGCAGAGAATCTGGCTTCATGTCAGCGCAGAATCAGTCTTCATGTCATAGCAGAGAATCAGGCTTCACGTCACCCACCACTGGAACAGGCCACTGTCACACATTTAGGCCCAGGCACCCAGGCAGAGGAGAGGTCCCGTAACAGAGAATCTGGCCTTATGTCAGCGCAGAATCTGTCTTCATGTCATAGAAGAGAATCAGGCTTCACGTCACCCACCACTGGAACAGGCCACTGTCACACATTTAGGCCCAGGCACCCAGGCAGAGGAGAGAGGTCCCGTAACAGAGAATTTGGCCTTATGTCAGCGCAGAATCAGTCTTCATGTCATAGCAGAGAATCAGGCTTCACATCACCCACCACTGGAACAGGCCACTGTCACACATTTAGGCCCCGGCACCCAGACAGAGGAGAGCGGTCCCGTAACAGAGAATCTGGCCTTATGTCAGCGCAAAATCTGTATTCATGTCATAGCAGAGAATCAGGCTTCACGTCACCCACCACTGGAACAAGCCACTGTCACACATTTAGGCCCCGGCACCCAGACAGAGGAGAGCGGTCCCGTAACAGAGAATCTGGCCTTATGTCAGCGCAGAATCTGTATTCATGTCATAGCAGAGAATCAGGCTTCACGTCACCCACCACTGGAACAAGCCACTGTCACACATTTAGGCCCCGGCACCCAGACAGAGGAGAGGTTCATTCAACTTTGGGTTGCCCCGCAATATAATGGTAAAATGAAATTCAAAATAGTATTGAATGAGGAAGTGCCCTGGAGTAGAATAATATATTGTTAAGGGGAGGTAGTTAATATCTAATCTGCACAAGGGATGGACAGGTCCTGTGGGATCCATGCCTGGTTCATTTTTATGAACGTCAGCTTGTCCACATTGGCTGTAGACAGGCGGCTGCGTTTGTCTGTAATGACGCCCCCTGCCGTGCTGAATACACGTTCAGACAAAACGCTGGCCGCCGGGCAGGCCAGCACCTCCAAGGCATAAAAGGCTAGCTCTGGCCACGTGGACAATTTGGAGACCCAGAAGTTGAAGGGGCCGAACCATCAGTCAGTACGTGGAGGGGTGTGCACAGGTACTGTTCCACCATGTTAGTGAAATGTTGCCTCCTGCTAACACGTTCCGTATCAGGTGGTGGTGCACTTAGCTGTGGAGTGTTGACAAAACTTTTCCACATCTCTGCCATGCTAACCCTGCCCTCAGAGGAGCTGGGCGTGACACAGCTGCGTTGGCGACCTCTTGCTCCTCCTCTGCCTTCGCCTTGGGCTTCCACTGGTTCCCCTGTGACATTTGGGAATGCTCTCAGTAGCGCGTCTACCAACGTGCGCTTGTACTCGCGCATCTTCCTATCACGCTCCAGTGTAGGAAGTAAGGTGGGCACATTGTCTTTGTACCGGGGATCCAGCAGGGTGGCAACCCAGTAGTCCGCACACGTTAAAATGTGGGCAACTCTGCTGTCGTTGCGCAGGCACTGCAGCATGTAGTCGCTCATGTGTGCCAGGCTGCCCAGAGGTAAGGACAAGCTGTCCTCTGTGGGAGGCGTATCGTCATCGTCCTGTGTTTCCCCCCAGCCACGCACCAGTGATGGGCCCGAGCTGCTTTGGGTGCCACCCCGCTGTGAACATGCTTCATCCTCATCCTCCTCCACCTCCTCCTCATCCTCGTCCTCCTCGTCCTCCAGTAGTGGGCCCTGTCTGGCCACATTTGTACCTGGCCTCTGGTGTTGCAAAAAACCTCCCTCTGAGTCACTTCGAAGAGACTGGCCTGAAAGTGCTAAAAATGACCCCTCTTCCTCCTGGGCCACCTCCTCTTCCATCATCGCCCTAAGTGTTTTCTCAAGGAGACATAGAAGTGGTATTGTGAAAATCAGGGGTTTGAGCAGCTCTCACCTGCCGAGGATTCCACTGGTATAGCGTGGACCGGCTCCTTCACACGAAGTAGGAGAAATAAGAGTATGAAGAAAAAAAGATTGGTTGGTCCAGCTTGTATTCGTGGTAATCCAAAGGCTTTATTCAATATTCAATAAAATCCAGGTACAAGAATGCAGGTCTACATGTTTCGGGCACAATACAATCTTAGCCCTTACTCATGACAATTCCAAGTACACTGCAAGAGGTTTTTATAGAGAGGAGGGAGGGACTGACTTCCTCACCTGAAGTAATCAGGCTGAGGTTCAACCACTCCCATCCACAAGTCAGCACTTAATTAAAAACATACCATAAGTTTATGTGATTCATAAAAACGCATATTCAGAAAAATAACAGTAACATATTCAGAAAAATAATAATAAAGGAACGGGGTGAGAAAAATAAGAGAGGGAGGAATACTATATGATCAATAAATTGAGGATCAATATTGTAAGATGAGGTCAAGTTTTTTATTAAGACCGTGAGGTTGGCGACTTTCTAATTGGAAAATCCAATAAGATTCTCTGTTCAGAAGTTTGCGTTTTCTGTCACCACCTCTTAAAGGTTTTTTAACTTTTTCAATACCTTGTGCTGACATATATGAGACATCCCCACCATGCACTGTGGCAAAGTGGAGACTTGCCGCAGATACATTGCGGTTCGCATGATGCGGTATGTCTGATATATGTTTTCTAATACGTGTTTTTATGGCATTTGTTGTGCATCCTACATATTGCAACTTGCATTTTGTGCATGTTATACAATAAATAGCAAAGGTGGTGTTACAATTGAGAAAAGAATGTATCTTGAAAACCTGACCATTGACAGTAGATTCAAAGCTCTGGCTAATTTTCATATATTTACAGCAAATACAAATGGAATGACCACATTTGTAGTTCCCTTTTGTGGATAACCATGTACTCTGGATTGAACGGAATTTATCATTTCTAAAAAGGGATGGACTTACTGAGCTGGCTATGGTGGGTGCTTTTTTGGCTGCACATTTTACGCCTTTTTGTGCCATTGCTGCCCATGTTTTGTCGCACGCTAAAACCGGAAAGTGTTTTTTTACAATATTACAAATTTGGGTATATTCTTTGCTATATTGTGTTACAAAGATATTTTTTCTTTCATGGTTTGATGTCTCTCTAATATTTTGATTGTGTTTTTTCACATTTGTAATTAATAGTGAATTCCTATCTATATTTGATACCTCTCGGTTGCATTTGTCCAACATTTTTTTGTGAATAAGCTCTATGTGTCAATCTTTTAGTGATGTTTTTTGCCTCTGTTCTGTAGGCTGACTCGTCGCTGCAGTTTCTTCTGGCTCTGATTAATTCTCCCTTGGGTATATTCCTGCTAGTGTGTGTGGGATGACATAACTGTGCATGCAGTAGTGTATTACCAGCTGTTTGTTTCCTGTGTGTGCTGGTGTATATGGAGGCTGTGGCGGAGTCCCCCCTGAGTCTGAGATCTAAAAATTCGATGTTGTTGATACTGTGTTGAACGGTAAAGCGAATACCATTTACACATGAATTCAGATAATCTGTGAACAGCGGTATGGCCGCCACATCGCCCGACCAGATGAAGATCAGGTCGTCGATGTAACGGCCATACCACCTCACATGATCCGAAAAAGGGTTGGTGTCGATGAGGAGAAAGCTCCTCTCCCACCATGCCATAAAGATATTAGCGATGGAGGGAGAGAACCTGGCCCCCATCGACACCCCCGATGTCTGCAGGAAAAACTTACCATCAAACATGAAATAGTTTCGTCTCAGGAGGAAGTCCACCACAGCCACCACATACTCTGACAGCACCACAGAGAAATTTCCAAAGTTTTCCAAAAACCAAACCAGGGAGGTATGAACCATATTATGGGGGATGCTAGGGTAAAGAGCAATTACATCCGCAGTGACCCATGAGTATTTCTGGGACCATTCAAGCTCCTGTATTGCTTGTAGAACTGATTTGGTATCCCTTAAAAAACCAGGGATGTTGGGGATCAAAGGCTGCAGTAACGAGTCAACCCACTGGCAGAGGCGTTCAGAGTAAGACCCTATACCCGAGACAATTGGTCTTAAGGGGGGGTGGAAAGATTAATTTATGGACTTTTGGTAAGGCATGTAGGATGGGGGGTGACAGGAAAGGCAACAAAAATATAGTCCTGTTCTTTTTGACTGAGAATGCCTAAGCTGAAACCATGCAACAACAGAGTTTTCAATTCTGGTTGAAAAGAGGGGAGCGGGTCACTTAGTAAACTCATATAGGTCTTATCTTTGTGTAACATCCGATTAATTTGGCATCTATAGAGTTCACTATCAAGAATGACCACAGCTCCCCCCTTATCAGCCTGTTTCACAACAATATCATCTCTATTTTGGAGATTGCGCAGTGCTAATGATTCTTTTCTAGACAAATTGTCAGTATAAAGATCATTATGTTGTGAAGCTACAACAGTGCTCAATGAGACAAGATCCCTTTCAACCAGTTCTTGAAACCTATCCAGTGCATGAGACCTGGATTGCACCGGATAGAAATCCCGGTTGGAGGGGTTAAAGTCTGGTGAACAATGCATTGTGTCAGGAGAGAGACAAGTATTTTTCAATTCTATTAAATCATAAATATGTAACATTTCATTGAAAGACATACTAGTGGTGTTAAATGTCTGATCTGGTATAGACAAGGCAATAGCTTCATCAAGGTCTGGTTTTACATTGGAGGTGAGCACACTGGCCGCAGCATCACTTGGACTACACACCTGTGAATCCATTGATTGAAAATGCTGCTGCAGAGTTAAGCTGCGGGCCAGTCTGTTCACGTCCAATATGGTTCTATATAGATCAAAATGACAGGATGGCGCAAAAGTGAGACCTTTGCCTAGAACTTTAAGTTCATGTTCCGATAGAGTACATGCCGACAGATTAATTATCTGTAGTTCGTTTTCCCCCGTCTGGATCTTGCCGGATAGCGACGGCCTTCGATGTCTCCGTCACCCTCTGCGTTTTTTGACGTTTGTCTGTGTGAACATGAACTTAAAGTTCTAGGCAAAGGTCTCACTTTTGCGCCATCCTGTCATTTTGATCTATATAGAACCATATTGGACGTGAACAGACTGGCCCGCAGCTTAACTCTGCAGCAGCATTTTCAATCAATGGATTCACAGGTGTGTAGTCCAAGTGATGCTGCGGCCAGTGTGCTCACCTCCAATGTAAAACCAGACCTTGATGAAGCTATTGCCTTGTCTATACCAGATCAGACATTTAACACCACTAGTATGTCTTTCAATGAAATGTTACATATTTATGATTTAATAGAATTGAAAAATACTTGTCTCTCTCCTGACACAATGCATTGTTCACCAGACTTTAACCCCTCCAACCGGGATTTCTATCCGGTGCAATCCAGGTCTCATGCACTGGATAGGTTTCAAGAACTGGTTGAAAGGGATCTTGTCTCATTGAGCACTGTTGTAGCTTCACAACATAATGATCTTTATACTGACAATTTGTCTAGAAAAGAATCATTAGCACTGCGCAATCTCCAAAATAGAGATGATATTGTTGTGAAACAGGCTGATAAGGGGGGAGCTGTGGTCATTCTTGATAGTGAACTCTATAGATGCCAAATTAATCGGATGTTACACAAAGATAAGACCTATATGAGTTTACTAAGTGACCAGCTCCCCTCTTTTCAACCAGAATTGAAAACTCTGTTGTTGCATGGTTTCAGCTTAGGCATTCTCAGTCAAAAAGAACAGGACTATATTTTTGTTGCCTTTCCTGTCACCCCCATCCTACATGCCTTACCAAAAGTCCATAAATTAATCTTTCCACCCCCCCTTAAGACCAATTGTCTCGGGTATAGGGTCTTACTCTGAACGCCTCTGCCAGTGGGTTGACTCGTTACTGCAGCCTTTGATCCCCAACATCCCTGGTTTTTTAAGGGATACCAAATCAGTTCTACAAGCAATACAGGAGCTTGAATGGTCCCAGAAATACTCATGGGTCACTGCGGATGTAATTGCTCTTTACCCTAGCATCCCCCATAATATGGTTCATACATCCCTGGTTTGGTTTTTGGAAAACTTTGGAAATTTCTCTGTGGTGCTGTCAGAGTATGTGGTGGCTGTGGTGGACTTCCTCCTGAGACGAAACTATTTCATGTTTGATGGTAAGTTTTTCCTGCAGACATCGGGGGTGTCGATGGGGGCCAGGTTCTCTCCCTCCATCGCTAATATCTTTATGGCATGGTGGGAGAGGAGCTTTCTCCTCATCGACACCAACCCTTTTTCGGATCATGTGAGGTGGTATGGCCGTTACATCGACGACCTGATCTTCATCTGGTCGGGCGATGTGGCGGCCATACCGCTGTTCACAGATTATCTGAATTCATGTGTAAATGGTATTCGCTTTACCGTTCAACACAGTATCAACAACATCGAATTTTTAGATCTCAGACTCAGGGGGGACTCCGCCACAGCCTCCATATACACCAGCACACACAGGAAACAAACAGCTGGTAATACACTACTGCATGCACAGTTATGTCATCCCACACACACTAGCAGGAATATACCCAAGGGAGAATTAATCAGAGCCAGAAGAAACTGCAGCGACGAGTCAGCCTACAGAACAGAGGCAAAAAACATCACTAAAAGATTGACACATAGAGCTTATTCACAAAAAAATGTTGGACAAATGCAACCGAGAGGTATCAAATATAGATAGGAATTCACTATTAATTACAAATGTGAAAAAACACAATCAAAATATTAGAGAGACATCAAACCATGAAAGAAAAAATATCTTTGTAACACAATATAGCAAAGAATATACCCAAATTTGTAATATTGTAAAAAAACACTTTCCGGTTTTAGCGTGCGACAAAACTTGGGCAGCAATGGCACAAAAAGGCGTAAAATGTGCAGCCAAAAAAGCACCCACCATAGCCAGCTCAGTAAGTCCATCCCTTTTTAGAAATGATAAATTCCGTTCAATCCAGAGTACATGGTTATCCACAAAAGGGAACTACAAATGTGGTCATTCCATTTGTATTTGCTGTAAATATATGAAAATTAGCCAGAGCTTTGAATCTACTGTCAATGGTCAGGTTTTCAAGATACATTCTTTTCTCAATTGTAACACCACCTTTGCTATTTATTGTATAACATGCACAAAATGCAAGTTGCAATATGTAGGATGCACAACAAATGCCATAAAAACACGTATTAGAAAACATATATCAGACATACCGCATCATGCGAACCGCAATGTATCTGCGGCAAGTCTCCACTTTGCCACAGTGCATGGTGGGGATGTCTCATATATGTCAGCACAAGGTATTGAAAAAGTTAAAAAACCTTTAAGAGGTGGTGACAGAAAACGCAAACTTCTGAACAGAGAATCTTATTGGATCTTCCAATTAGAAAGTCGCCAACCTCACGGTCTTAATAAAAGACTTGACCTCATCTTACAATATTGATCCTCAATTTATTGATCATATAGTATTCCTCCCTCTCTTATTTTTCTCACCCCGTTCCTTTATTATTATTTTTCTGAATATGTTACTGTTATTTTTCTGAATATGCGTTTTTATGAATCACATAAACTTATGGTATGTTTTTAATTAAGTGCTGACTTGTGGATGGGAGTGGTTGAACCTCAGCCTGATTACTTCAGGTGAGGAAGTCAGTCCCTCCCTCCTCTCTATAAAAACCTCTTGCAGTGTACTTGGAATTGTCATGAGTAAGGGCTAAGATTGTATTGTGCCGAAACATGTAGACCTGCATTCTTGTACCTGGATTTTATTGAATATTGAATAAAGCCTTTGGATTACCACGAATACAAGCTGGACCAACCAATCTTTTTTTCTTCATAGAAGTGGTATTGTAACGCTGATAACGGCGTCATCGCCACTGGCCATGTTGGTGGAGTACTCGAAACAGCGCAACAGGGCACACAGGTCTCGCATGGAGGCCCAGTCATTGGTGGTGAAGTGGGTCTGATCCACAGTGCGACTGACCCGTGCGTGCTGCAGCTGAAACTCCACTATGGCCTGCTGCTGCTCGCACAGTCTGTCCAGCATATGCAAGGTGGAGTTCCACCTGGTGGGCACGTCGCATATGAGGCGGTGAGCGGGAAGAACGAAGTTACGCTGTAGCGCAGACAGGCGAGCAGCGGCAGGGTGTGAACGCCGGAAGCGCGAACAGACGGCCCGCACTTTATGCAGCAGCTCTGACATGTCGGGGTAGTTGCGAATGAACTTCTGCACCACCAAATTCAGCACATGCGCCAGGCAAGGGATGTGCGTCAAACCGGCTAGTCCCAGAGCTGCAACGAGATTTCGCCCATTATCGCACACCACCAGGCCGGGCTTGAGGCTAACCGGCAGCAACCACTCGTCGGTCTGTTGTTCTATACCCCGCCACAACTCCTGTGCGGTGTGGGGCCTGTCCCCCAAACATATGAGTTTCAGAATGGCCTGCTGACGTTTACCCCGTGCTGTGCTGAAGTTGGTGGTGAAGGTGTGTGGCTGACTGGATGAGCAAGTGGAAGAAGAGGAGGAGGAAGCTGAGTAGGAGGAGGAGGAGACAG
Organism: Bufo bufo; assembly: GCF_905171765.1. Lineage (NCBI taxonomy): Eukaryota > Metazoa > Chordata > Amphibia > Anura > Bufonidae > Bufo > Bufo bufo. Next base: position 263,740,523 of record NC_053393.1, read on the forward strand.
GAGGCAAAGAATGTTGCCCTGCGATCCTTGGCGGCGGAAGGACGTGCGCCAAACAGCTCTCCGCCTGGGGCCCAGCCGCCACTACATTTACCCAGTGTGCAGTTAGGGAGATATAGCGTCCCTGACCGTGCTTACTGGTCCACGTATCTGTGGTTAGGTGGACCTTGCCACAGATGGCGTTGCGCAGTGCACACTTGATTTTATCGGACACTTGTTTGTGCAGGGAAGGCACGGCTCTCTTGGAGAAGTAGTGGCGGCTGGGAACAACATACTGTGGGACAGCAAGTGACATGAGCTGTTTGAAGCTGTGAGTGTCCACCAGCCTAAATGACAGCATTTCATAGGCCAGTAGTTTAGAAATGCTGGCATTCAGGGCCAGGGATCGAGGGTGGCTAGGTGGGAATTTACGCTTTCTCTCAAATGTTTGTGAGATGGAGAGCTGAACGCTGCCATGTGACATGGTTGAGATGCTTGGTGACGCAGGTGGTGGTGTTGGTGGTACATCCCATGTTTGCTGGGCGGCAGGTGCCAACGTTCCTCCAGAGGCGGAGGAAGAGGCCGAGGCGGCGGCAGCAGCAGCAGAAGAGGCCGAGGCGGCGGCAGCAGCAGAAGAGGCCGAGGCGGCAGCAGCAGAAGAGGTAGCAGGGGGAGCCTGAGTGACTTCCTTGTTTTTAAGGTGTTTACTCCACTGCAGTTCATGCTTTGCATGCAGGTGCCTGGTCATGCAGGTTGTGCTAAGGTTCAGAACGTTAATGCCTCGCTTCAGGCTCTGATGGCACAGCGTGCAAACCACTCGGGTCTTGTCGTCAGCACATTGTTTGAAGAAGTGCCATGCCAGGGAACTCCTTGAAGCTGCCTTTGGGGTGCTCGGTCCCAGATGGCGGCGGTCAGTAGCAGGCGGAGTCTCTTGGCGGCGGGTGTTCTGCTTTTGCCCACTGCTCCCTCTTTTGCTACGCTGTTGGCTCGGTCTCACCACTGCCTCTTCCTCCGAACTGTGAAAGTCAGTGGCACGACCTTCATTCCATGTGGGGGTCTAGGACCTCATCGTCCCCTGCATCGTCTTCCACCCAGTCTTGATCCCTGACCTCCTGTTCAGTCTGCACACTGCAGAAAGACGCAGCAGTTGGCACCTGTGTTTCGTCATCATCAGAGACGTGCTGAGGTGGTATTCCCATGTCCTCATCATCAGGAAAAATAAGTGGTTGTGCGTTAGTGCATTCTATCTCTTCCACCCCTGGGGAAGGGCTAGGTGGATGCCCTTGGGAAACCCTGGCAGCAGAGTCTTCAAACAGCATAAGAGACTGCTGCATAACTTGAGGTTCAGACAGTTTCCCTGATATGCATGGGGGTGATGTGACAGACCGATGGGCTTGGTTTTCATGCGCCATCTGTGCGCTTTCTGCAAAAGACTGGGTGGGAGATAATGTGAACGTGCTGGATCCACTGTCGGCCACCCAATTGACTAATGCCTGTACCTGCTCAGGCCTTACCATCCTTAGAACGGCATTGGGCCCCACCAAATATCGCTGTAAATTCTGCTGGCTACTGGGACCTGAGGTAGTTGGTTCACTAGGACGTGTGGCTGTGGCAGAACGGCCACGTCCTCTCCCAGCACCAGAGGGTCCACTAACACCACGACGACCATGTCCACGTCCGCGTCCCTTATTAGATGTTTTCCTCATTGTTCCCGTTCACCACAATTTTGAGAATGGCAAATTTGGGAATGCTTTTTCAACCCAGAAAAAAAAGTGTGCTTTTACGGTCACTACAAATAACTTGACCAGCTAAAACAGTGCAGATTTGGTTGAATAGAGATGTGAGACCTGTTTTTTTTTGCGCTGTGTGACAGGTATAGGTTTAATCACAGAATCACACTTCTATCAGCACGCTAGTGTGTGTCTTAGGATTTTTCTGAATGACACTATCAATACCTTCAATGTAAGATTTTCTTTTTGGGATAGATTTCAAGTAGGCCTCAAATACCAGAAACTAGTTATTTTGAGAATGACAAATTTGGGAATGCTTTTTCAACCCAGAACAAAAAGTGTGCTTTTACGGTCACTACAAATAACTTGACCAGCTAAAACAGTGCAGATTCGGTTGAATAGAGATGTGAGACATGTTTTTTTTTGCGCTGTGTGACAGGTATAGGTTTAATTACAGAATCACACTTCTATCAGCACGCTAGCGTGTGTCTTAGGTTTTTCTGAATGACACTATCAATACCTGTCACAACCAGACAGCTGAGAAGCTCTGACAGGAGCCGTCCAGATCCTCCTCCTTGAGTTTCTTTGTTTTGGTTTCTGTTCCTCACCTCGTTAGTCTATCTCAGCTGTCATGCAGTCGGACTGATTACTTCCCTTTAAATTCCTACCCATAAGGCAGTAGTGTGCGGCTGATACTACTTCCTGGAGTGTGTGTGCATGCTGTCCCAGTTCCCAGTTCCCAGTTCCCAGTTCCCTGTCCACAGTCGTCTGCAAGATAAGTTCTGTTTATGTATTTATGATTTTCTGTTTTCTGGATCCAGGTGACCCTGACTCCCTCCGTGTCTGTGTAGGGAGCCGGTGGTCGTGTCCCCTCACTATTGTAGGGCCTTCAGGTCTAAGATAGCCGAGGTACGTGGATATGCGCCCATCCACCTTTGGGGTGGTCGCATAGGCTGAGCAATAAGGGAGAGCGGCAGGTCGATTGCAGGGGTCTCCCTTTTGTTCCTTAGTTGTGGGTCCAGTGAGTCATTGTTTGTATTGTATTATCTTGTTTCCTGTACACCATCCGTGACATTATCAGCCGCCAAAACCGTCTCAAGCATGGATCCGGTTACACTTTTGGCTGAACGCTTTCAGGGTCTTGCTTTGGAGGTAGCTGATCTCCGTAAGACTTTTTCTCAGTTTCAAGTGACCGGTTCAGCTTGCGTTCATGGAGTTTGTGCTGAGCCTAAGATTTCGCTCCCGGATACGTTTTCCGGGGGTAGTGAGAATTTTGTACGTTTTAGAGAGGCTTGCAAACTCCATTTTCGCCTTCTTCCCCATTCTTCTGGTGATGAAGAACGAAGAGTGGGTATCATTATATCGCTGCTCAGGGGTAACGCTCAGTCCTGGGCCTTTTCGCTGCCGGAGGGGGCACGGCCCCTCCGTTCAGTGGATGAATTCTTTTTAGCCCTGGGTCAGATATATGATGATCCGGATCGTATTGCTCTGGCTGAGTCTAAACTACGTCTGTTATGCCAGGGTAAACAATCCGCAGAGATTTACTGCTCAGAATTTCGGAGATGGGCAGCAGATACGGGTTGGAATGATGCTGCACTCCGAAGTCAATTTTGCTATGGTCTTTCAGAGGGATTGAGAGATGCATTTGCCTTTCATGAAAGACCTACCTCCTTGAATTCTGCTATGTCTCAGGCTGTTCGTATTGACAGGTGTCTTAGAGAGAGAGGAGAGATCTCTCCTTCCTGTCATACTCAGTCCCGGGACAGTGCAGCGGTCTCATTCTGTGCACAGGGGTCTCAGTCGCTGTCAGCCCCTTCTGAGCAGGAGCCCATGCAGCTGGGGTTGATTGCCTCTGACAATAGAAGATTCAGCCCGCAGGGGAGGGTTTGCTTTTGTTGTGGAGGTATAAATCATCTGGCAAATGTTTGTCCCTCTAGGAGATTCAGGCAGTTTTCTGGGAGTAATAAAGAGACAAAAAGGAAGAAATCTTTTAAGAATGGAACATTCATAGTCTGTTACTATTGGCAGGGTTGAGGCGGAAATTGAAGGTTTTCCTTTTGCTTGTAGTTCCCGTTTTGTCCTGCCTGCTAGGGTGGCGCTAGAGAGCAAGAGCATTTTTTGTGAGATTTTTGTGGATAGTGGAGCAGCTGTCAACCTCATTGATAATCAATTTGCAATAACTCATGGTTTCCAGGTTTGCACTTTGGGAAGAGATATTCCTGTTTTTGCTATTGATTCAGCTCCACTTTCTCAGAAATCATTAAAGGGCATAGTTCACAATATCCGTTTAATTGTGAATGATGCTCATGTTGAGGATGTGTCATGTTTCGTCCTTAGCGGTTTGCCTACTCCTCTAGTGTTGGGGCTACCCCGGCTCACTAAACATAACCCCACCATTGATTGGCAAGCGAGGCAAATAAATGGTTGGAGTAACTTTTGCAGAGAGAATTGCCTCATAACATCTATTTCTGAGGTTTCTACTAAAACTGTACCACCTTTCCTCTCTGAATTTTTGGATGTCTTCTCTGAGAGTGGAGTTCAGGGTTTACCTCCGCACAGGGAGTATGATTGCCCTATTGATCTCATCCCAGGCGCCAAGCTGCCTAAATCTCGTTTATACAATCTTTCCCAACCTGAGAGGGTCGCTATGCGTGCTTATATCTCTGAGAGTCTGAGAAAAGGACACATACGACCCTCGAAGTCACCTGTTGCCGCTGGTTTTTTCTTTGTTAAGAAAAAAGATGGTTCTTTAAGACCTTGTCTGGATTTCAGGGAGCTGAACAGTATCACTATTCGTGATCCTTATCCGCTTCCTCTGATCCCGGACTTGTTTAACCAGGTTGTTGGGGCGAAAGTCTTTTCCAAATTAGACCTAAGAGGGGCATACAACCTGGTTAGGGTCAGAGAAGGAGACGAATGGAAGACGGCTTTCAATACCCCTGAGGGCCATTTTGAGAATTTAGTTATGCCTTTTGGTTTGATGAATGCCCCAGCCGTTTTTCAGCATTTCGTCAACAGCATTTTTTATCATTTAATGGGAAAATTTGTATTAGTGTATTTGGATGACATTTTGATTTTTTCTCCTGATTTCAAGACTCATAAGGAACACTTATGTCAGGTCTTACTCATCCTGCGGGAGAATAAATTATACGCGAAACTGGAAAAATGTGTGTTTGCGGTTCCAGAGATCCAATTTCTGGGGTTTCTTGTCTCCGCTTCTGGTTTTCGCATGGACCCCGAGAAGGTTCGCGCTGTGCTTGAGTGGGAGCTTCCTGAGAATCAGAAGGCGCTGATGCGTTTTTTGGGCTTTGCTAATTATTACAGGAAATTTATTTTGAATTATTCCTCTGTTGTTAAACCACTCACTGATATGACCAGAAAGGGGGTAGATTTTTCTTCCTGGTCGGTAGAGGCGCGTAAGGCCTTTTCTAATATCAAGGAGAGTTTTGCTTCCGCTCCCATCCTAGTACAGCCTGATGTTTCGTTACCCTTCATGGTTGAGGTTGATGCTTCTGAGGTAGGGGTGGGTGCGGTCTTGTCTCAGGGTTCCTCTCCTGCCAAATGGCAACCGTGTGCCTTTTTCTCAAAGAAGCTCTCCTCCGCAGAGAGAAATTATGATGTGGGAGATAGGGAATTGTTGGCCATCAAGTTGGCTTTTGAGGAATGGCGCCATTGGCTAGAGGGAGCCAGACACCCTATTACCGTGTTTACTGACCATAAAAATCTGGCCTACTTGGAGTCAGCCAAGCGTCTGAACCCGAGACAGGCCAGATGGTCTTTGTTCTTTTCAAGGTTTAATTTTGTTGTTACGTTCCGCCCTGGGGTTAAGAATGTGAAGGCAGATGCCCTATCACGTTGTTTCCCGGGAAGTGGGAATTTTGAAGACCCGGGTCCCATTTTGGCTGAAGGTGTGGTGGTCTCTGCTCTTTTTCCTGAATTGGAGGCAGAGGTGCAGGCAGCTCAGTCAGAAGCTCCTGATCTTTGTCCTCCTGGGAGGTTGTTTGTGCCTCTCGCTTTGAGACACAAGATTTTTAAAGAACACCACGATACGGTCCTTGCTGGGCACCCGGGGACAAGAGCCACACTGGATCTCATTGCCCGGAGATTCTGGTGGCCTGCGCTTCGTAAGTCGATTGAGGGTTTTGTGGCAGCTTGCGAGACTTGCGCTCGTGCCAAGGTCCCTCATTCACGGCCATCAGGTCCTCTCCTTCCTTTGCCCATTCCTTCCCGTCCTTGGACACATCTGTCCATGGACTTCATAACGGACTTGCCTCGTTCCTCGGGGAAGTCTGTGATTCTGGTGGTGGTGGACCGTTTTAGCAAAATGGTGCATTTTATCCCTTTTCCTGGTTTGCCCAATGCTAAGACGCTGGCGCAGGCATTTGTTGACCACATTGTCAAATTGCATGGGATTCCTCCAGACATAGTCTCTGATAGGGGCACGCAGTTTGTTTCCAGATTCTGGAAGGCCTTCTGTTCTCGCTTGGGGGTTCGCTTGTCATTCTCTTCTGCTTTCCATCCGCAGTCGAATGGCCAGACAGAGCGTGTCAATCAGAATCTGGAGACATATCTGCGCTGTTTTGTGGCGGAGAATCAGGAGGATTGGTGTTCTTTTTTGTCCCTTGCTGAGTTTGCTTTAAATAACCGTCGTCAGGAGTCCTCTGATAAGTCACCATTTTTTGGTGCATATGGGTTTCATCCGCAGTTTGGGACTTTCTCTGGAGAGGGCTCTTCTGGTTTTCTGCCTCCTCCTCCGATTATTGTTGATGGAAATCTTGAATTTCAGGTCTCTAGGATTGTGGATTCTCGTCTTGTCCGCGGTTCCCTCCAGTACCTCGTTCATTGGGAGGGTTATGGTCCTGAGGAGAGGATGTGGGTCCCAGTGACGGACATTAAGGCCTCTCGTCTCATCAGGGCTTTCCATAGGTCCCATCCTGAGAAGGTGGGCCCTGAGTGTCCGGAGTCCACTCCTAGAGGGAGGGGTACTGTCACAACCAGACAGCTGAGAAGCTCTGACAGGAGCCGTCCAGATCCTCCTCCTTGAGTTTCTTTGTTTTGGTTTCTGTTCCTCACCTCGTTAGTCTATCTCAGCTGTCATGCAGTCGGACTGATTACTTCCCTTTAAATTCCTACCCATAAGGCAGTAGTGTGCGGCTGATACTACTTCCTGGAGTGTGTGTGCATGCTGTCCCAGTTCCCAGTTCCCAGTTCCCTGTCCACAGTCGTTTGCAAGATAAGTTCTGTTTATGTATTTATGATTTTCTGTTTTCTGGATCCAGGTGACCCTGACTCCCTCCGTGTCTGTGTAGGGAGCCGGTGGTCGTGTCCCCTCACTATTGTAGGGCCTTCAGGTCTAAGATAGCCGAGGTACGTGGATATGCGCCCATCCACCTTTGGGGTGGTCGCATAGGCTGAGCAATAAGGGAGAGCGGCAGGTCGATTGCAGGGGTCTCCCTTTTGTTCCTTAGTTGTGGGTCCAGTGAGTCATTGTTTGTATTGTATTATCTTGTTTCCCGTACACCATCCGTGACAATACCTTCAATGTAAGATTTTCTTTTTGGGATAGATTTCAAGTAGGCCTCAAATACCAGAAACTAGTTATTTTGAGAATGGCAAATTTGGGAATGCTTTTTCAACCCAGAACAAAAAGTGTGCTTTTACGGTCACTACAAATAACTTGACCAGCTAAAACAGTGCAGATTTGGTTGAATAGAGATGTGAGACCTGTTTTTTTTTGCGCTGTGTGACAGGTATAGGTTTAATCACAGAATCACACTTCTATCAGCACGCTAGCGTGTGTCTTAGGTTTTTCTGAATGACACTATCAATACCTTCAATGTAAGATTTTCTTTTTGGGATAGATTTCAAGTAGGCCTGAAATATCAGAAACTAGTTATTTTGAGAATGGAAAATTTGGGAATGCTTTTTCAACCCAGAACAAAAAGTGTGCTTTTACGGTCACTACAAATAACTTGACCAGCTAAAACAGTGCAGATTTGGTTGAATAGAGATGTGAGACCTGTTTTTTTTTGCGCTGTGTGACAGGTATAGGTTTAATCACAGAATCACACTTCTATCAGCACGCTAGCGTGTGTCTTAGGTTTTTCTGAATGACACTATCAATACCTTCAATGTAAGATTTTCTTTTTGGGATAGATTTCAAGTAGGCCTCAAATACCAGAAACTAGTTATTTTGAGAATGGAAAATTTGGGAATGCTTTTTCAACCCAGAACAAAAAGTCTGCTTTTACGGTCACTACAAATAACTTGACCAGCTAAAACAGTGCAGATTTGGTTGAATAGAGATGTGAGACCTGTTTTTTTTTGCGCTGTGTGACAGGTATAGGTTTAATCACAGAATCACACTTCTATCAGCACGCTAGCGTGTGTCTTAGGTTTTTCTGAATGACACTATCAATACCTTCAATGTAAGATTTTCTTTTTGGGATAGATTTCAAGTAGGCCTCAAATACCAGAAACTAGTTATTTTGAGAATGGCAAATTTGGGAATGCTTTTTCAACCCAGAACAAAAAGTCTGCTTTTACGGTCACTACAAATAACTTGACCAGCTAAAACAGTGCAGATTTGGTTGAATAGAGATGTGAGACCTGTTTTTTTTTGCGCTGTGTGACAGGTATAGGTTTAATCACAGAATCACACTTCTATCAGCACGCTAGCGTGTGTCTTAGGTTTTTCTGAATGACACTATCAATACCTTCAATGTAAGATTTTCTTTTTGGGATAGATTTCAAGTAGGCCTCAAGTACCAGAAACTAGTTATTTTGAGAATTGCAAATTTGGGAATGCTTTTTCAACCCAGAACAAAAAGTCTGCTTTTACGGTCACTACAAATAACTTGACCAGCTAAAACAGTGCAGATTTGGTTGAAAAGAGATGTGAGACCTGTTTTTTTTTGCGCTGTGTGACAGGTATAGGTTTAATCACAGAATCACACTTCTATCAGCACGCTAGCGTGTGTCTTAGGTTTTTCTGAATGACACTATCAATACCTTCAATGTAAGATTTTCTTTTTGGGATAGATTTCAAGTAGGCCTCAAATACCAGAAACTAGTCATTTTGAGAATGGCAAATTTGGGAATGCTTTTTCAACCCAGAACAAAAAGTCTGCTTTTACGGTCACTACAAATAACTTGACCAGCTAAAACAGTGCAGATTTGGTTGAATAGAGATGTGAGACCTGTTTTTTTTGCGCTGTGTGACAGGTATAGGTTTTATCACAGAATCACACTTCTATCAGCACGCTAGTGTGTGTCTTAGGTTTTTCTAAATGACACTATCAATACCTTCAATGTAAGATTTTCTTTTTGGGATAGATTTCAAGTAGGCCTCAAATACCAGAAACTAGTTATTTTGAGAATGGCAAATTTGGGAATGCTTTTTCAACCCAGAACAAAAAGTGTGCTTTTACAGTCACTACAAATAACTTGACCAGCTAAAACAGTGCAGATTTGGTTGAATAGAGATGTGAGACCTGTTTTTTTTTGCGCTGTGTGACAGGTATAGGTTTAATCACAGAATCACACTTCTATCAGCACGCTAGCGTGTGTCTTAGGTTTTTCTGAATGACACTATCAATACCTTCAATGTAAGATTTTCTTTTTGGGATAGATTTCAAGTAGGCCTCAAATACCAGAAACTAGTTATTTTGAGAATGGCAAATTTGGGAATGCTTTTTCAACCCAGAAAAAAAAGTGTGCTTTTACGGTCAATACAAATAACTTGAGCAGCTAAAACAGTACAGATTTGGTTGAATAGAAATGTCAGGTCTATTTTTTAGGCGCTGGGTGACAGGCTCAACTTGCCCCTGATGTAATATATGGCCAAAAAATAACCCCACTGTTGATGGTTAAATGCACTTGGGTGACACAGGCTCAGCCTGCACCAGATGTAGTATATGGCCAAAAAATAATCAGACTGTTGATGGTTAAATGCACTTAGGTGACATAGGCTCAGCCTGCACCAGATGTATTATATGGCCAAAAAATAATCAGAATGTTGATGGTTAAATGCATTTGGGTGACACAGGCTCAGCCTGCAGCTGATGTAGGATATAGCACAAAATAACCACACTATCGATGGTTAAATACACTTGGGTGACACAGGCTCAGCCTGCAGCTGATGTAGTATATGGCCAAAAAATAATCAGACTGTTGATGGTTAAATGCACTTGGGTGACACAGGCTCAGCCTGCAGCTGATGTAGTATATGGCCAAAAAATAACTAGACTGTTGATGGTTAAATGCATTTCGGTGACACAGGCTCAGCCTGCAGCTGATGTAGGATATAGCACAAAATAACCACACTATCGATGGTTAAATACACTTGGTGATAGCTCGTGCTGGCGCACCACAAGTCACAAAATGGCCGCCGATCACCCCAGAAAAAAAGTGATCTAAAAATGCTCTGGGCAGCCTCAAAAAAGTGACCAAGTCAATAATAGCACTTCAATGATCCACAGCTGCAGATCGATCACAGAATGAAGTCTTTTGGAGGAGTTAATCTGCCTAATCTCGCCCTAACGTCGCAGCTGCAACCTCTCCCTATACTGATCATAGCAGAGTGACGTGCGGCGCTACATGACTCCAGCTTAAATAGAGGCTGGGTCACATGGTGCACTGGCCAATCATAGCCATGCCAATAGTAGGCATGGCTGTGATGGCCTCTTGGGCCAAGTAGTATGACGCTTGTTGATTGGCTGCTTTGCAGCCTTTCAAAAAGCGCCAAGAAAGCGCCGAACACCGAACCCGAACTTTTACGAAAATGTTCGGGTTCGGGTCCGTGTCACGGACACCCCAAAATTCGGTACGAACCCGAACTATACAGTTCGGGTTCGCTCATCCCTACTAAGGACCTTTGCGCCACATGCGAGTCAGAAATACACCTAATATAGACTTATTTCTATATAATAAATGACCCCCTAATTGTATTATTATTCCAGGGTAGGGCTAATATCTTTATAGTATATAGATTCTAGTGTATTATACTGTGCCCTGTATTTCTGTCACGACCATGGTCGTGACTCAGGATCCACATGCAGTTGCCTGCGGTTTGGTTTTATTGTCAACCACATGGTGAGGGCTGCTGGTATGTTGCCTCATGTGTGGTTGCCGCTGGTAACATGGTTGTACTTGGCAGTATAGCAGCCTGAGCTGTTGCTGGGCAGCTTGCTGTCAAGTGCATGCGGTAACTCCTGGTTGTGTGTGTATGTTATGCACTTTGTATGTCTGGTGTGCACAAGGTTTATGTAGGTGTGCACTGTGACACTTCCCTTCACTGTGGCTGCCCGTAGCAACGTTTGGTATGGTGTACATGTGGTGGCAGTGTCCCGGCCTTCAGGCTGACTCCCAGGACATGGTTGCCACGCATGTCGTTGCCTGCAGTAACAGCTGCAGTGTGATGTTCATTTGGACACTTTCTCCTTTAAGTGGTTGTCTTCCCTTCCCTGGTGTGAGAAGGGTTAATTCCCTTCTGTGTGTGTGAACACTGGGTGTGTCTGTGTGGGTGTGGCTACTTGGGGCTATTTAGCCTCAGTGGAGACCTGAAGCTGGGAGGTACTCCAGCCTTGTTTGTAAGCTGGAGGCACCCTCCTGGTTTATACCATCTGCCACTGAGAGCCACCCTTGTGGTCATAAATCTTGTTTGATGTGATGAAGATGTGTCTGTTGTATGTTTCTTATTGCAGCTTATGGTCCTGGGTTCCTGTGTGCTGTGTCCGTTTCTGTGTTAGGACAGCAGCACTTGCGCATGGGTTCCAGGCTTTGTGTCTGTGGCAGGTGGGTGTTGTGCTTATGGCATTTACCTGCCACGAGTTGTATATGTTCCCCTTTATTGTAGCCTGGCCTGTGAGACTCCTGTTCCTCCGTGTCTAGGAGGAACAGTTCGTCTTACCCTGCTCCTAGCTTTAGGGAACGGCGGAGGGTTACTAGGGATCCGAGGTTCCGGAGCATGAGCCCTCCTACCTTCAAGGTCGGCTGATGCAGCTAGGAGTCAGGGTCAGATTAGGGATGCGTTAGGAGGTGACCTGCTCCCTAATTCTGTGCTCCTGGCCAAGCAGCGACCACCATCTTCCGTCATCGCACGGCTGAGGGTTTTCCCCATCCTCAGCCGTGACAATTTCCCAATAGATAAATGATCCTTGGGAGACACAGTCCTCATTCCTGACCACCAGGACCAGTTAGCGCTCTGTCAGTAAATGGCGGGCTCCCCTCTCCCCCACGCTGCTCCGCTGTGTACTGGTGTTTATTCTGACACTATGGCTGGGTTCACATACCATTTGTGCCATCCATTTAATGTATACCAAAAATGTAGGTGTTAACAGATGCCTCTGACTGATGCCGTACAGTTCCATTGTAAAAAAAACATATACGTTAACGTATGCATTTTTTACTGGATTCTGCAGGATACAAAAACGTGGAGTGCTGCACATTTGTATACATCAAACCGATAGGAAAAACGTGATGTGAACCCACTGGGGAGGGGCATACTAAAATTTGCCGTGGGGCCCAGTCAGTTCTAGCTACATCACTGCACATCTCCTTCTCTCCTCCAGGCCTGCCCCAGGGGTGACATCATGACGTGTGTCTCACTGCTACAGTGGGCCTCAGGAGAGGAGGAGCGCAGGTTGCTGCGGTTAGTGAATGACAGGTCCGCCGGGTCCCTTGTGCTCCAGCAATGATGGGTATGTGAGGGGGCCACTGGGGGGTCATTACACTGTGAGGGCCCCTTACACAATATAATGACCCCCAGTGCCCCCCATTTAGTATAATGACCACCAGAGCCCACATTCAATATAATGACCCCCAGTGCCCCCTCCATACAGTATAACCCCCAGTGTGGGGGCTACTGGGGCTCATTATTCTGAATGCAGGGCCACTGTGGGATCATTATATTTTGAGGGCCCTTTACATAGTATAATGACCCCCCAGTGTCCCCCATTTAGTATAATGATCCCCAATGACCCTGTATTCAGTATAATGACCCCAGAGCCCCCATTCAATATAATGACCCCAGTGCCCCATCCATACAGTGTTCCCCCAGTGTGGAGGCTACTGGGGGTCATTATTCTGAATAGGGGGTGACTGGGGGTTATTCTGAATGGAGGGCCGCTGTGGGGTCATTATACAGTGTGTGGGGCCACTGGGGGTCATTATACAGTGTGGGGGGGGTCATTGGGGGTCATTATACTGTGTGAAGGGCCACTTGTGGTCATTATACTGTATAGGGGCCACTGGGGGTCATTATGCCATGAGGGAGCCACATGGGGGACATGTAAATGTAAAAAAATGCCTCAAGGGGGCCCACTGGGATTTATCGCCCAAGGGCCCTGTACTGTCTTCTCTTCACTAACTATTGCATAGTTTGTTAATGTGTGTGTTCATATGTGTGCCTTCAGCACCATCTAGTGACCTTTAGCTGTAAGTGCATCTTCTGCCTTGCTAAACTATGCATATTCATTAGGTCACCTGACGTCCTGCTCACAGTGCTTTCTGGGAAAGAGACAGGCACCTTCTTCCTTTTTCCTTCACCTTATGGAAGGAGCAGCTGCACATTGTGTGTCTCTTACTAAAGCATCGTCGGTAAGGGATTAATTCATGTTTTTGTATAGGTTTTGTGTACACTGTACTGTATATTCAGTTCTTGTATGTTCATTTTCTTATAGTTTACCTTATTTACTGCCGGTTAATAAAAACCACAGACTACAGAAACAAGTCTCATCTTATTAACTAGTAGAATGGTGATATTTGCCTGTTGAACTGCATACAGACCCCTGGGGTACATGTTGTGAGAACAGGACAGGCTCACATGAACCTGGAGCCGGCCCTGTAGCAGAGGCAACTGTCTCAAGCTCATCCTCCTCCTCTTCATGGTCCAATTCGCGCCGAGAAGACAAACTGTGGGTGGTCTGGCTATCACCTTGTGTAATGTCCTCTCCAGTTCCTCGTCTGCCACATTCAGAGCGTCATCCTTAAAGGGGTATTCTCACAGTAAAAGGTCACTGTCCTGCAGTCTAATACAGTTTTACACATAGAACCTGTCTTATCTTTTATAAAACCCATTCTGTGCAGCAAAACAATAATTCACTACTATACATTAGCCCACAAGCATGTCAGCCAGTAGCCATATGATCTGTTCTCCCATAAAACATGACCATCCGCCACCGACCAGCACTGATGCAGATTTTTTTCCAATACAGCTCTACTACAGTTGTGTATAAACCATAGACCTTTTATCAGTATAGATGCATATATAGCTCTGCTACATCTATCTTCTCCTCCCCAACCAGCACTGTGTCAGATCTACAGCATATACAGCTCTGCTACATCAGTGTGTTTCTCTATTCCATCCAGCACTGTCAGATCTGTGGCATATTCAGCTATGCTACATCAGTTGTGTTAATCTATTCCAACAACACTTTGAACTGCCGCATATTCAGCTCTGCTACATCTGTCTATTGATCTCTCCCCCAAGCACATACAGCCTGCTACATCTGTCTATTTATCTCTCCCCCAAGCACATACAGCTCTGCTACATCTGTCTTCTCCCTCCCCCACAGGCACTGTCGCTGAACAGCTTTCAATACAGCTCTGCCACAAAATAAAATTGTCCCCGTTTCCCTGCACTCTCCTCTAATCGCTCCGATGCAAACCCTCTCTATGCGCAGCAGGATCCAGATTACGCGCTGCATACATTTTTTCCAATATGGGATAACTGTTTGATTGGTACTAATTTGGGGGGCATACGCCGATCACTTGGTATTACACTTTTTGTGATGTAAGGTGACAAAAAATGGCTTTTTTGGCACTTTTTTTTTTTATGGTGTTCACCTGAGGGGTTAGGTCATGTGATATTTTTATAGAGCAGGTTGTTTTGGACATGGTGATACCTAATATGTATACTTTTTTTTTATTTATTTTTTAAAAAAATAAAATTTTAATCTCCATGTTCTGCGAGCTATAGTGTTGTGTTTTTTTTTTGCGATTTTTCTTATGTAAGGGGCTATTTTTTGCGGGATGAGGTGACGGTTTTATTGGTACCAAATTGTGGGACATACGCCTTTTTGATCACTTGGCATTGCACTTTTTGTGATGTAAGGTGACAAAAATGGCTTTTTTGGCATTGCTTTTATTTTTACAGTGTTTACCTGAGGGGTTAGTTCATGGGATATTTTTATAGAGCTGATTTTTACGGACGTGGTGATACCTAATATGTCTATTTTATTTATTTGTTTCTATTTTTAAATTTTTTTTTAATTACTTGGGATTTTTTATTTTACATGTGAATAATACTTTTCATGAATGATACTCTTTTCATAATTTTTTTTTCTACTCAGACCCACTTAGTTTTTGAAGATCCAGTGGGTCTGATGCCTCTATAATACACTGCAGACAAGTACACTGTATAGTGTACTGCAGTGTATTTTCTATTACACTTAGCCTGGTCAGGCTCCTTTCTTCCTAGCAAGAGCCTGATCAGGCTTAGGCCGATTGCACGCGGCCGTGTTCCGCGGCCGAGAGCAGTCCGTGGTATGCCGTGCTGGATTCCTGTTCAGAGAAGGAGCGTACGGCGTCATTGGTTACTATGACGCCGTAAGCTTCATGTTGCCGCTGTACTACAGTAATACACTATACCAGTGTATTACCGCGGCCCTCGGCCGCGGAACACGGCTGTGTGCATTCGGCCTTAGGGTACTTTCACACTAGCGGCAGGACAGCCTGCCGGATCCGTCCTGCCACTATTTCGCCGTGCCGCCTCTCCGTCCCCATTTACTATAATGGGGAGGGGGGCGGAGCTCCGGCGCAGCACGGCAGTGCGCTGTGAGAGGCCGCCGGACGAAAAAGTTGGACCTGCAGTACTTTTCGTCCGGCGGCCTCTCGCCTCGCACTGCCAGGGCTCGGCCCCCGTCCCCATTATAGTCAATGCGGATGGAGTGGCGGTCCGGCGAAATAGCAGGCGGAACGAATCCGTCCTGCCGCAAGTGTGAAACTACCCTTTATGCCATTGCAAGCCGGATGCCTGTGAAGGCGTCCGGTTGCCATGGTAACCATCGGGGCTGACACAGCAGCGCAGCACCTGATGGGGGAGGCAGCTCCATCCCTGGAAGGGTTTAACAGCTGACATCAGCTGCCAGCATGGGGTTCCACTCGGCCAACCATGAAACTGAAAGAGAGGGAAGGGGTACCCGGGACAGTTATCCACAGCAGGGCAGCTCTCCTCACTATTCACTGATCCCGGCTGCTCTGCTGAACGCTGACAGCTCCCCTCCTCCTCCTGAAGGGGGGGGTCGGCACAGTAACACAGAGCAGCGCAGCCTGTTCTCACCATTCACTGACCCTGGCGGGGCTGCTGAACGCTGACAGCTCCCCTCCTCCTCCACCTGAAAGGGAGGGTCGGCACAGTTACACACAGCAGCACAGCCCCGTTCTCCTCACCATTCACACTGATCGGGGCTGCGCTGCTGAAGGCTGACAGCTCCCCTCCTCCACCATTCTCTCACTCTACGGCCGCTGCATACAGAGCATGCGCGGCTCTGTTTGTGAAGCGGCAACGCTCTGGGCATGCGCGGCATTGGGCGGCGTGCGTGCTCATGTGATGACTGAGCGGCAGGAAAGAAGAGGAGCTTATTCGCAAGCGCGGCCCAGGGACTCGCTCCAGAGGAGGTGGACGTTTCTAGGAGAGACCAAATCAAACACTGGGGTACAATCCACAATATTTGACCTAGAAAGGTAGAAATTTAATAATAGTTTATATTGGCAAAAATTATTATTGGCACATACTGTACCCCTTTAATACCCCCTTAATTGTGAGCAGTGATCGTTTGAGTAGACACAGCAGTGGGATAGTTACGCTGATAATAGCGTTATCGCCACTAACTCTCTGTGTGGATTCATCAAAGTTTTTAAACACCTCATCAATACCCACTCCTCGCTTGTGAATAGTGGCAGTTGACTCGAAAGGCGACGACCATGTTGCAGCTGATATTCCACAACTGCCCTCTGATGCTCACAAAGCCTGGCCAACATGTGGAACGTAGAGTTCCAGCGCGTGCTCACGTCGCACAACAGTCGGTGAGCTGGAAGCCGCAAGCGCTGCTGCAGTGTTGACAGACCGGCTGAAGCTGTGGACGACTTGAGGAATTGGGAACACACACGGCGCGCCTTCACTAGTAGCTCAGGTAAATTGGGGTAGGTTTTGATAGACCGCTGAACCACTAAGTTTAAGACTTGGGATAGGCATGGGCTGTGTGTCAGGTTGCCGAGCTCCAAAGCCGCCACCAAGTTAAAGGGATTCTGTCATCAGATTTTACCCCTATAACCTAAAGATATCCTCATGTCCGGACTAATAAGAAGAACCCTAAGCTGGCCTTATTAAACCTCACTGAGGCTCTATTTGTCCAAAAAACAGGTTTTTATAACCTGCCAATCACTTACTTAAGGTGCCCAAGGGGAGGTCCGTTAATACAGGGTGCCCGGCCGCACCCCTCGCCGTCTGGTGCCCAGCGCCGCCTTCCCTGTCTTCAGCGCCGCCTTCTACAGCTCAGCGCCGCCTCTGCAATCCTCCCGTCCCTTTGCCAGATCCCGCGCACTAAGCTCAGCCAATCTGCAGGTCATATTAGGGTTGAGCGAAGTGCGCATCAGGCCGGCGCATGCGCACTTCGCTCAATGAAGCTGCTGCCAGGAGTCTGCATGGGCGCATCAGGCCTAGCCTAGTGCGCAGGCGCGGGATCTGGCAAAGGGACGGGAGGATTGCAGAGGCGGCGCTGAGCTGTAGAAGGCGGCGCTGAAGACAGGGAAGGCGGCGCTGGGCACCGGACGGCGAGGGGTGCGGCCGGGCACCCTGTATTAACGGACCTCCCCTTGGGCACCTTAAGTAAGTGATTGGCAGGTTATAAAAACCTGTGTTTTGGACAAATAGAGCCTCAGTGAGGTTTAATAAGGCCAGCTTGGGGTTCTTCTTATTAGTCCGGACATGAGGATATCTTTAGGTTATAGGGGTAAAATCTGATGACAGAATCCCTTTAAGACCATTGTCAAACACAACCATGCCTGGTTGTAGGTTGAGTGGCGAGAGCCACAGCTCTGTTTGGTCCCTTATATACTGCCACAGCTCTGCGGCGGTGTGCTGTTTGTCCCCTAAACAGATCAACTTCAGCACAGCCTGTTGACACTTGCCCACAGCAGTGCTACACTGCTTCCAGCTAGCGACTGATGGCTAACTGCTGCTGGAGGTCGAAGTGGAGGAGGAGGCGGCGGCGGAGGAGGAGGAGGAGAGTGGGAATTGGAGCCAGTAACATAGCTGCTGGCGGAGACCCTGATGGACATAGGGCCCGCAATCAATCCTGGGCGTGGGTAGCACCTTTGCCATCCCAGGGTACGACTCACTCCCGGCCTCCACAACATTCACCTGGTGTGTGGTCAGGGAAATGTAGCGTCCCTGGCCACCAGCACTTGTCCATGTGTACGTGGTTAAGTGGACCTTCCCGGTAACTGTGTTGGTCATCGCACGGGTGATGTTCTGGGACACATGCTGGTGTAAGGCAGACATTGCACACTGTGAAAAATAATGGCGGCTGGGGACTGCGTACCGAAGGACGGCCACCGACATCAGGCTGTGGAAGGCCTCTGTCCACAAGCCTAAATGGTAACATTTCAAGGGCCAGTAATTTAGAAAGTTGCGCATTTAGTGCTAAGGCCTGTGGGTGAGTGGGTATTTGCGCTTGCGTTCAAATGACTGTGTTATGGACATTTGGACGCTGCGCTGGGACAGGGAAGTGGATGTTGTTGCTGATGGTTCATGCAAAGGTCCAGGCGAGGGGCATCCAGGCCTGTGCCTTCGACAGGGGATTGGCCAGCAGTGTGTAACACAGGGGAAGAGGAGGCAGTGGTGTGACCCGCAGATGCAATGAGCAGGACACTGGGTCAGTGGGCATGCCATGCAGTGGGTCAGATTTAGGTGTAACTAAGTTCGTGACGCCAGTTCCAGCTCGCGCAGGTACTGTAAAAGGGCCCTTTAAGATGGTATAGCTCATGTACTAGGTTAGGAATGCCAGAGGGGGATATTGTCTCTGTATTGTGTCAACGGTGTCTCCTACCTGTAGTACGGCTGGACTCCTGTATCCTGGCTCACATGCAACAAAATGTGTTGTAAATAGGAGTAATGGAGGAATATTGGAATTCCACACAGAAAAGAAGGGTCCAACTTGTCTTTACTTAAGGTTATCTTATGCAGCTTTAGATCCATACAATTTTACAGCAATAGTCTAGGGTCCCAGCAGGTGTTGGCAATATGTGGCAGGAATTATATCTATATTCTGCATCTGAACATACGCCTTTAAGGATCTGGCAGGTATCTGTCTTCTGCTCTGTCTGAGGTCTGCTTTGTGTGGGCCTGACTAGCTATGGAGGTACTTATCTTCTCCTTGTATTTGGAATCTGTTACTTACAGGACTGCTCGCAGGGAATGGTGGTTTCTTCCTGGAGATCTAGTAGTTCTGAAGATGGCTGCTTTCTTTGTCATCCAGCTGAGGTAAGGAACTCAGGCTGGGAAGGTTGCTTTGGGCCTCAGGTTAGGCCTGAATCCTTGGTTGGGATCCCTGTTTCTGGGAGCTCCTATTCACACAGCCTAACCCAACAGGGGGGTGGCTGGTACACTGCCTAGAACTTTCTGTCCTCCCTCTGAAGTAGGATGTGGGAACATTCCACTCCTCCTCAGATAGGGGGGAAGTTAGCCTGGAATAGTATATTCCAGTCTAGATATACTAACTGGCTTGGTTCTTCTACATACTGCTGCCACCTGCTGGTGTACATGGAGATTACAGCATAAATACAATGCAACAGACCTGGAAAATGCACATTATGGAGAAAATGTGGCAAACTTATACCAGATGACAATATACGTACACTTGACATTATGAAGCAGGGGACCAGAAGTTTAGTGACATACTCTGGGATGTTACACAGACCCAGATTGTGGACCCAGGCGTTTGGCCCACTTAGTAGGGTGCTTGGATGCCATGTGGCGGATCATGCTGGTGGTGGTGAGGTTGCTAGTGTTCACGCCCCAGCTCATTTTGGGACGGCACAGGTTGCAAACTACCACTCTTTTGTCTGCACTTTCCACAAAAAGTGCCATACTGCGGAACACCTACCCCTTGGCAAGGTAGATTTACGCATGGGGGTGCTCCGGTGTAACGGTTGCGGGCCTGTTTGGTGTGGGCCGACTTCTCCCTTTTGCAGCCCCACTACCTCTTCCAGCCTGTTGTGTTGCTGTGGATCCCTCCCCCTCTGTACGTCTGTCCTCGCTCGGCTTTTCACCTTCCCATGTTGGGTCAGTGACCTCATTGTCAACCACCTTCTCTTCCACTTCCTCACTCTGCTCATCCTCCTGACTTGACCTAACCACAACCTCAGTGATTGGTAACTGTGGAGAAAGGGAGGTTTCTGCTTACTGTTACTAACTAATTCATGCCATGTTGGGATGTTAAATGTCTGTGTATTGTAAAGGGTGGGACATTGTATACGTCAAGTAGTGAGGTCTGTTCCATTGTCTCTGTGTGTATTGGCGATTACCCTCTGTCCTGAGAGATAATTGAATTACAACTCGGTTGTCTCCAGGACAGAGGACATTGTGTATTCTCCTGCCTGTGATGATTATGTTAACCAGGATGTACCATGATTATATCACAGGCCGAGGGGAGGATTCTGTGTGGGTTGTAACCTTTGTATTATTGGGTAATGTATATTTGTTGTGGGTGTCTCCCTTGCATGGGAGCAGGGCATAAAAGAAATGATTCAACTGCTAATAAAACACACTGATTTTACCCCTTCATATAGTCTCAGCGCATGTTTGGGGGACTGGGATCTTCTATTCGCCTTATTTCGGATTTTCGGCTGTTTGTTCGGGAGTAAGCTGCATAAGGGCTCATCTGTATTATATGGGTTCCTTTACACTGGTGGCAGCAGCGAGATTTCTCCCGAATGGATGTACTTCATTTAACCGAAAAGAAAGTGAATGGCGCATAGAAGCGAACAACACTTAAAGAACTACTGGAAGCTCGAGGCATAGTGGCAAGCAACAAGCCTAAAGCCACGATAATAGCTGAATTACTGGAGAGCGACTGAAACAGCAAGGTGCAAATGGCGAACACGGAGGAAACAGAGTTTCAGAAAGATGTGAGATGGAGACTGTTTGGTAGGACCGAATCCTACACCAGAAATTGTGGTACAGATTATGGCACAAGCTTCGGAAGCAGAAAGCCGCCTGGAAGCACGGGAGGCCAGAGAAAGGTCACCACAAATGGATATATTGTCACTACCAGGATCATCTATGGGGCGGTCACGTAAGATAAATTATGCTGCTTTTAAAAGTTTTATAGAAAGTGAAATGGATATTGACAATTATCTGCAGGACTTTGAAAGACAGTGTGTGTTAGAAGATGTGGATAACACTAGTTGGGCTGCAATATTGAGCAGCAAGCTTTCAGGCAGAGCCGCAGAAGCCTTTAGAGCGGTACCTGATGCAGACCTGCAAAATTATGAGAAAAGTCTTTGCAGTTACCCAAAAGACCCACCGGAGAAAATTTCGGTCCCTCCAGGAAACAGGGCAAAGACTCTTACACAGTGGGCATTCCGCATGCACCGCGCTGCCAGTAATTGGATGCAGGGATGCCAGGCGACTACAACGGAGGATGCGTTACAGTTAATATTGTTGGAGCAGTTTTTTGACCACACTCCTACAGATACCAGGGATTGGGTCAAGGACAGAAAACCACCGTCAGTAGAAGAAGCCGCACGTTTAGCAGACAAATTTCACGAAAGCAGACGGGGAGCCTCAGGATTTCGACCACAGTATCACACTCCTGCCCCAACATAGCAACCAAAACCAGTATCACCGGTGAGTCAACCTACCGCCACTGGGGTTCAGAAAACTGCACCGATGTGTTTTGGGTGTAAGCAAGTGGGACACATCAGACCTAATTGTCCCCACCGTAATAATGATCGATTGGGGGCGAGCACCAACCCCTCCAACGAGAGCAGCTGCTCATTGTGTACAAGAGGATTACAACTATTCTACACAAGGGGAAGACCGCAATCCGTCTGAGAATTGGTCCATGCTACATGAGGTCAATCCAGTGCAAGCAGCAGATGACAACCGGGCACATCATTGACAGACCGTGACCCTTACTAGGCAGAAAGCCAGAGGACTGAGAGACACTGGAGCTACGATCACCCTAGTACAACCTCACCGTGTTAAGCCGTCCCAACATACCGGGCGATCTGTGGATGTAAGGGTGGCGGGAGGGGCTATTCACAAGTTACCCACCGCCATGGTGCACATTGACTGGGGTACTGGGGCTAAGGCTGTGGAGGTGGGCATCATGCCAGAGTTACCAGCAGAGGTTTTGCTGGGAAACGACTTGGGGTGCTTGACGTCTCAATTTGTACAGCCGACTACAGCAGGAGCACTCCCAGTCTCAACCAGACAACAGGCACACGCTATGGGTACCGCACACTCCTTGGTTGACCAGGTAGGCACTGATAATGCTGCCGTAAATTCTAGTCCTAACATGTATTGGGGCACTCCCACAGACTTTGGGCAAGCGCAGAGGGAGGATAGCACATTAAGTGGGTTCAGGAGGGAGGCGGATAATCCCCAGGGAGACATAGGACAGGAAAAGTTCCAGTGGGAGAAAGGTTTACTATATCTGTTAACAGAGGGGGCAGGGGGAGGAGCCCGACGGGTAATAAAGAAGCAGTTAGTGGTACCCCGCAAATATAGGGCAAAGCTATTACGGATTAGCCATGACATACCGTTAGCAGGACATTTAGGGATCAAGAAAACCCGGGATAGGTTGACCCAGACATTTTTTTGGCCAGGTGTTACCCGAGATTTGCGAAATTATTGTAGAACCTGCGACGTATGTCAGAAAGTAGGAAAGAGGGGTGACCACCCCAGAGCGAAACTACGCCCACTACCCATAATAGAGGAACCTTTCTTCAGGTTAGAAGTAGATTTGGTAGGACCCCTTAGTAAGCCTAGTCCATCAGGTAAGAAGTATATTCTTACAGTGGTGGACTATGCTACTCGCTACCCGGAGGCTATAGCCCTACCTAATATCACTGCTGAAACCGTAGCTGAAGCTCTCATCCAGGTATTCACTAGAGTGGGGTTCCCTAGGGAAATATAGTATCTGACCAAGGGACCCAATTCACGGCGGTAGTTACTCAGCAGCTCTGGCAGAGCTGCGGAGTAAAACCCATACTAAGTTCTCCATATCATCCCCAAACGAACGGGCTCTGCAAATGCTTTAATGGCACTCTGAAACAGATGCTAATCATGTTCGCAGAGACCTGTCGGAACTGTGAAAAATTCCTTCCCCACCTACTGTTCGCCTACTGGGAAGTACCCCAGGCATCCACCGGCTGTGGAGGTGGGCATCATGCCAGAGTTACCAGCAGAGGTTTTGCTGGGAAACGACTTGGGGTGCTTGACGTCTCAATTTGTACAGCCGACTACGAACGGGCTCTGCAAATGCTTTAATGGCACTCTGAAACAGATGCTAATCATGTTCGCAGAGACCTGTCGGAACTGTGAAAAATTCCTTCCCCACCTACTGTTCGCCTACTGGGAAGTACCCCAGGCATCCACCGGCTGTGGAGGTGGGCATCATGCCAGAGTTACCAGCATTTTAGGGGCCCTAAAGCGTGAGAAGAAGTCTGGGATCCAAATGTCTAAAAATGCCCTCATAAAAGGAATGCGGGCCCCTTTGCGCATCTAGGCTGCAAAAAAGTGTCACACATCTGGTATCGCCGTACTCAGGAGAAGTTGGGCAATGTGTTTTGGGGTGTCATTTTACATATACCCATGCTGGGTGAGATAAATATCTTGGTCAAATGCCAACTTTGTATAAAAAATGGGAAAAGTTGTCTTTTGCCGAGATATTTCTCTCACCCAGCATGAGTATATGTAAAAAGACACCCCAAAACACATTGCCCAACTTCTCCTGAGTACGGCGATACCACATGTGTGACACTTTTTTGCAGCCTAGGTGGGCAAAGGGGCCCACATTCCAAAGAGCACCTTTAGGATTTCACAGGCCATTTACCTACTTACCACACATTAGGGCCCCTAGAATGCCAGGGCAGTATAACTAACCCACAAGTGACCCCATTTTGGAAAGAAGACACCCCAAGGTATTCCGTGAGGGGCATGGCGAGTTCCTCGAATTTTTTATTTTTTGTCACAAGTTAGCGGAAAATGATGATTTTTTTTTTCTTACAAAGTCTCATATTCCACTAACTTGTGACAAAAAATAAAAACTTCCATGAACTCACTATGCCCATCACGAAATACCTTGGGGTGTCTTCTTTCCAAAATGGGGTCACTTGTGGGGTAGTTATACTGCCCTGGCATTTTAGGGGCCCGAATGCGTGAGAAGTGGTTTGAAATCAAAATCTGTAAAAAATGGCCGGTGAAACCCGAAAGGTGCTCTTTGGAATGTGGGCCCCTTTGCCCACCTAGGCTGCAAAAAAGTGTCACACATCTGGTATCACCGTACTCAGGAGAAGTTGGGCAATGTGTTTTGGGGTGTCTTTTTACATATACCCATGCTGGGTGATATAAATATCTTGGCAAAAGACAACTTTTCCCATTTTTTTTATACAAAGTTGGCATTTGACTGAGATATTTATCTCACCCAGCATGGGTATATGTAAAATGACACCCCAAAACACATTGCCCAACTTCTCCTGAGTACGGTGATACCAGATGTGTGACACTTTTTTGCAGCCTAGGTGGGCAAAGGGGCCCACATTCCAAAGAGCACCTTTCGGATTTCATCGGCCATTTTTTATAGATTTTGATTTCAAACTACTTCTCACGCATTCGGGCCCCTAAAATGCCAGGGCAGTATAACTACCCCACAAGTGACCCCATTTTGCAAAGAAGACACCCCCAGGTATTTCGTGATGGGCATAGTGAGTTCATGGAAGTTTTTATTTTTTGTCACAAGTTAGTGGAATATGTGACTTATTAAGAAAAAAATAAATAAATAAAATCATCATTTTCCGCTAACTTGTGACAAAAAAAAAAAAGTTCTATGAACGCACTATGCCCATCAGCGAATACCTTAGGGTGTCTACTTTCCGAAATGGGGTCATTTGTGGGGTTTTTCTACTGTCTGGGCATTGTAGAACCTCAGGAAACATGACAGGTGCTCAGAAAGTCAGAGCTGCTTCAAAAAGCGGAAATTCACATTTTTGTACCATAGTTTTTAAACGCTATAACTTTTACCCAAACCATTTTTTTTTTTACCCAAACATTTTTTTTTTTTATCAAAGACATGTAGAACAATAAATTTAGAGAAAAATTTATATATGGATGTTTTTTTTTTGCAAAATTTTACAATTGAAAGTGAAAAATGTCATTTTTTTGCAAAAAAATCATTAAATTTCGATTAATAAAAAAAAAAAAGTAAAAATGTCAGCAGCAAGGAAATACCACCAAATGAAAGCTCTATTAGTGAGAAGAAAAGGAGGTAAAATTCATTTGGGTGGTAAGTTGCATGACCGAGCAATAAATGATGAAAGTAGTGTAGGTCAGAAGTGTAAAAAGTGGCCTGGTCATTAAGGGTGTTTAAGCTAGGGGGGCTGAGTTGGTTAATAAGCATACTGTATTAAGAATGCTATTATTTTCCCTTATAACCATGTTATAAGGGAAAATAATAAAATCTACAGAACACCTAACCCAAATGCGAACTTCTGTGAAGATATCCGGGTTCAGGTCTGGCTACCAAGTATGGCGATTTTTGTCACGCACGTGCAAAACACATTAAAATGCTTTGCACTCGCACGGAAAAATCGTGCATTTTCCCGTGACGCACCTGCATCCTATCCGGCCCTCACATGTGACGCCCGTGTGAAAGAGGCGTTACAGCCTTATCATCTCTCCCACTGCCTGAGTGATCTCACTGTGGAGGTATGTGGGAGTTTGACTGTAAGTTGTATATTAGCACCTCTCAGACCAGTGTTCGCACTCCGTAGGTAGCTTAGTGGTAGGAACCCGTGCCACGCTGAGATACCTTGACGGTGGTGCAAAAGGGCTCCGATGTGTTCCTGACAGGAATACATTGGCTAAAGTCTCAGTTCTTATCAGCTTGAGTGATTAGCCATAGTTGTCAGTTGCATATCATTGTTGTGCACCTTTCGCAGTGATTTATGTTTTTTTTTTTTTACCCTATATCTAGGCCTGACAACCACACAAGATATTGAAGCGCAGATTACACAATTCATGGATTACACCATTGACAGAAAAAATGTGGATTATGGGAAAAAAAATATTATTTTCACTAATATTCCTTATATCTCTGCCCCTGACACACAGAAGATATTGCTGCACAGATGTCACAAGTCACTGCAGACACCTTCTATATAGCAAAATAATCGCTATTTTGAAAAGTATAAAAAAAAATATTTGAGTACAACTTTGCACAATTAAATTGCTGCCACCACACACAATAGTCCTTAAAAAGACTTTTCGGTCTTTGTGATCACAATTTATTACATTTTAAAATGTTTCAAACTCCCTACACTATCTGTCCCTTCCTAAGTGCAGCTCTTCCTGTCTCGCAATGAGCCGAACCCACGTCATCGGATGCTATATAGCACCCGATGAAGCGTTCCAGCCAGCCAATCACTGTAATGCCAGCAGCCAACATGGAAAGGAGACTCAAGCATGCCGCTCGAGCACATGTGGTACTCGGCCGAGTACCGCCATGTGCCGAGCATAGCGATGCTCGAGCCGAACAGGTATTCTGGCCCAGTTTGCTATTGGTGTACTGTCTTGTCCAGCCTTCAGTGTACTTTCAGACAGCAGCTGGTGCCACCACTGCAAAGCAGACAAAATTGTCCTCTGCAAGTGTAAAAAACCTTGCATTTATGAAAATGACTCAGTTGTGGATCCATGAGAATTTCAGCACGCTTCCAGCTGATGTTAATGAATAAATCTGACATTTCTGACAACAGCTATTTACTGCCAGCTCAATGATGAAACGGCTGCTGTCTACCTGTCCATCGTGTTCCATACTCTATTGCTGCTGCTTCCCTGCTGCCATTACTTCCCCTACATAGCTGCATATCTACTGGTTTGTTCATCAGGTTCCATATACTACTGTCACTACTTTTGCCCCTACACAGCCATACATCACCTGCCTTGATTCTCAGGTTCCATACTTGTTGTTACTATTACTGCTACTACTACCCATCAGTGTGGTGTCAGCTAACCACACTGAACTGCTGCTTGTTAAGCCTGCCTTCTTCTGCTGTTTCCTGCAGGTGCCTGAGCTTTCGTTTCCCTGGCAACCAGCAAAGGTGTTTGATAGTTTTGTATTATTGTGATTTATCCTGCAGTATTTTCTGCCTGCTTTCCTGCGCTGCCTGTGTGCTCCAGCAGTCGAGTTTGATTTCTGTTCATGTTTAAAGGCTATGTACAACTTCGGATTACATTTTTGCTTATCATTGCATTTTACTCATTTTTGTCTACAAATCATATTTTCAATTGGCCTTTATTAAAAATATTGAGCTGTTCTGTCAAAAAGGGTTAACCGTCTATCTAACTGTGTAACTGGTACTTTCACCTTGTCATCTAATAAACCTTATCTCTAAACTACTAAGAGGTCATAAATAGGGATGAGCGAACCCGAACTGTATAGTTCGGGTTCATACCGAATTTTGGGGTGTCCGTGACACGGACCCGAACATTTTCGTAAAAGTCCGGGTTCGGTGCTCGGCGCTTTCTTGGCGCTTTCTGAAAGGCTGCAAAGCAGCCAATCAACAAGCGTCATACTACTTGCCCCAAGAGGCCATCACAGCCTTGCCTACTATTGGCATGGCTGTGATTGGCCAGTGCAGCATGTGACCCAGCCTCTATATGAGCTTGGGTCACGTAGCGCTGCACGTCACTCTGCTGATTCAAGCATAGGGAGAGGTTGCTGCTGCGACGTTAGGGCGAGATTAGGCAGATTAACTCCTCCAAAAGACTTCATTCTGTGATCGATCTGCAGCTGTGGATCATTGAAGTGCTAATATCGACTTGCTCACTTTTTTTTTGCTATATCCTACATCAGCTGCAGGCTGAGCCTGTGTCACCGAAGTGCATTTAACCATCAACAGTCTGGTTATTTTTTGGCCATATACTAAATCTGGTGCAGGCTGAGCCTGTGTCACCCAAGTGCATTTAACCATCAATAGTGTGGTTATTTTTTGGCCATATACTACATCAGGGGCAAGTTGAGCCTGTCACCCAGCGCCTAAAAAATAGACCTGACATTTCTATTCAACCAAATCTGTACTGTTTTAGCTGGTCAAGTTATTTGTAGTGACCGTAAAAGCACACTTTTTGTTCTGGGTTGAAAAACTATTCCCAAATTTGCCATTCTCAAAATAACTAGTTTCTGCTATATGAGGCCTACTTGAAATCTATCCCAAAAAGGATATCTTACATTGAAGGTGCTGATAGTGTCATTCAGAAAAACCTAAGACACACGCTACCGTGCAGATACAAGTCTAATTCTGTAATTAAACTTATACCTGTCA
Organism: Bufo bufo; assembly: GCF_905171765.1. NCBI lineage: Eukaryota > Metazoa > Chordata > Amphibia > Anura > Bufonidae > Bufo > Bufo bufo. Next base: position 263,768,839 of record NC_053393.1, read on the forward strand.
CACAGCGCAAAAAAAAACAGGCCTCACATTTCTATTCAACCAAATCTGTACTGTTTTAGCTGGTCAAGTTATTTGTAGTGACCGTAAAAGCACACTTTTTGTTCTGGGTTGAAAAACTATTCCCAAATTTGCCATTCTCAATATTGTGGTAAACGGGAACAATGAGGAAAACATCTAATAAGGGACGCGGACGCGGACAAGGACATGGTCATGGTGGTGTTAGTGGACCCTCTGGTGCTGGGAAAGGACGTGGCCGTTCTGCCACAGCCACACGTCCTAGTGAACCAACTACCTCAGGTCCCAGTAGCCAGCAGAATTTACAGCGATATTTGGTGGGGCCCAATGCCGTTCTAAGGATGGTAAGGCCTGAGCAGGTACAGGCATTAGTCAATTGGGTGGCCGACAGTGGATCCAGCACGTTCACATTATCTCCCACCCAGTCTTTTGCAGAAAGCGCACAGATGGCGCATGAAAACCAAGCCCATCGGTCTGTCACATCACCCCCATGCATATCAGGGAAACTGTCTGAGCCTCAAGTTATGCAGCAGTCTCTTATGCTGTTTGAAGACTCTGCTGGCAGGGTTTCCCAAGGGCATCCACCTAGCCCTTCCCCAGGGGTGGAAGAGATAGAATGCACTAACGCACAACCACTTATTTTTCCTGATGATGAGGACATGGGAATACCACCTCAGCACGTCTCTGATGATGACGAAACACAGGTGCCAACTGCTGCGTCTTTCTGCAGTGTGCAGACTGAACAGGAGGTCAGGGATCAAGACTGGGTGGAAGACGATGCAGGGGACGATGAGGTCCTAGACCCCACATGGAATGAAGGTCGTGCCACTGACTTTCAGAGTTCGGAGGAAGAGGCAGTGGTGAGACCGAGCCAACAGCGTAGCAAAAGAGGGAGCAGTGGGCAAAATCAGAACACCCGCCGCCAAGAGACTCCGCCTGCTACTGACCGCCGCCATCTGGGACCGAGCACCCCAAAGGCAGCTTCAAGGAGTTCCCTGGCATGGCACTTCTTCAAACAATGTGCTGACGACAAGACCCGAGTGGTTTGCACGCTGTGCCATCAGAGCCTGAAGCGAGGCATTAACGTTCTGAACCTTAGCACAACCTGCATGACCAGGCATCTGCATGCAAAGCATGAACTGCAGTGGAGTAAACACCTTAAAAACAAGGAAGTCACTCAGGCTCCCCCTGCTACCTCTTCTGCTGCTGCCGCCTCCTCGGCCTCTTCTGCTGTTGCTGCCGCCGCCTCGGCCTCTTCCTCCGCCTCTGGAGGAACGTTGGCACCTGCCGCCCAGCAAACATGGGATGTACCACCAACACCACCACCTGCGTCACCAAGCATCTCAACCATGTCACACGGCAGCGTTCAGCTCTCCATCTCACAAACATTTGAGAGAAAGCGTAAATTCCCACCTAGCCACCCTCGATCCCTGGCCCTGAATGCCAGCATTTCTAAACTACTGGCCTATGAAATGCTGTCATTTAGGCTGGTGGACACACACAGCTTCAAACAGCTCATGTCGCTTGCTGTCCCACAGTATGTTGTTCCCAGCCGACACTACTTCTCCATGAGAGCCGTGCCTTCCCTGCACAACCAAGTGTCCGATAAAATCAAGTGTGCAGGGAAAAATCAAGTGGGCCCCAGGCGGAGAGCTGTTTGGCGCACGTCCTTCCGCCACCAAGGATCGCAGGGCAACATTCTTTGCTTCCTGTCTCCTCCTCCTCCTACTCAGCTTCCTGCTCCTCTTCTTTTACCTGCTCATCCAGTCAGCCACACACCTTCACCACCAACTTCAGCACAGCCCGGGGTAAACGTCAGCAGGCCGTTCTGAAACTCATATGTTTGGGGGACAGGCCCCACACCGCACAGGAGTTGTGGCGGGGTATAGAATAACAGACCGACGAGTGGTTGCTGCCGGTGAGCCTCAAGCCCGGCCTGGTGGTGTGCGATAATGGGCGAAATCTCCTTGCAGCTCTGGGACTAGCCGGTTTGACGCACAACCCTTGCCTGGCGCATGTGCTGAATTTGGTGGTGCAGAAGTTCATTCGCAACTACCCCGACATGTCAGAGCTGCTGCATAAAGTGCGGGCCGTCTGTTCGCGCTTCCGGCGTTCACACCCTGCCGCTGCTCGCCTGTCTGTGCTAACTAACTTCGGCCTTCCCGCTCACCGCCTCATATGCGACGTGCCCACCAGGTGGAACTCCACCTTGCATATGCTGGACAGACTGTGCGAGCAGCAGCAGGCCATAGTGGAGTTTCAGCTGCAGCACGCACGGGTCAGTCGCACTGCGGATCAGACCCACTTCACCACCAATGACTGGGCCTCCATGCGAGACCTGTCTGCCCTGTTGCGCTGTTTCGAGTACTCCACCAACATGGCCAGTGGCGATGACGCCGTTATCAGCGTTACAATACCACTTCTATGTCTCCTTGAGAAAACACTTAGGGCGATGATGGAAGAGGAGGTGGCCCAGGAGGAAGAGGGGTCATTTTTAGCACTTTCAGGCCAGTCTCTTCGAAATGACTCAGAGGGAGGTTTTTTGCAACAGCAGAGGCCAGGTACAAATGTGGCCAGACAGGGCCCACTACTGGAGGACGAGGAGGACGAGGAGGAGGTGGAGGAGGATGAGGATGAAGCATGTTCACAGCGGGGTGGCACCCAAAGCAGCTCGGGCCCATCACTGGTGCGTGGCTGGGGGGAAACACAGGACGATGACGATACGCCTCCCACAGAGGACAGCTTGTCCTTACCTCTGGGCAGCCTGGCACACATGAGCGACTACATGCTGCAGTGCCTGCGCAATGACAGCAGAGTTGCCCACATTTTAACGTGTGCGGACTACTGGGTTGCCACCCTGCTGGATCCCCGGTACAAAGACAATGTGCCCACCTTACTTCCTACACTGGAGCGTGATAGGAAGATGCGCGAGTACAAGCGCACGTTGGTAGACGCGCTACTGAGAGCATTCCCAAATGTCACAGGGGAACCAGTGGAAGCCCAAGGTGAAGGCAGAGGAGGAGCAAGAGGTCGCCAACGCAGCTGTGTCACGGCCAGCTCCTCTGAGGGCAGGGTTAGCATGGCAGAGATGTGGAAAAGTTTTGTCACCACGCCACAGCTAACTGCACCACCACCTGATACGGAACGTGTTAGCAGGAGGCAACATTTCACTAACATGGTGGAACAGTACCTGTGCACACCCCTCCACGTACTGACTGATGGTTCGGCCCCATTCAACTTCTGGGTCTCCAAATTGTCCACGTGGCCAGAGCTAGCCTTTTATGCCTTGGAGGTGCTGGCCTGCCCGGCGGCCAGCGTTTTGTCTGAACGTGTATTCAGCACGGCAGGGGGCGTTATTACAGACAAACGCAGCCGCCTGTCTACAACCAATGTGGACAAGATGACGTTCATAAAAATTAACCAGGCATGGATCCCACAGGACCTGTCCATCCCTTGTGCAGATTAGATATTAACTACCTCCCCTTAACAATATATTATTCTACTCCAGGGCACTTCCTCATTCAATACTATTTTTATTTTCATTTTACCATTATATTGCGGGGCAACCTAAAGTTGAATGAACCTCTCCTCTGTCTGGGTGCCGGGGCCTAAATGTGTGACAGTGGCCTGTTCCAGTGGTGGGTGACGTGAAGCCTGATTCTCTGCTATGACATGAAGACAGATTCTGTGCTGACATAAGGCCAGATTCTCTGTTACGGGACCTCTCTCCTCTGTCTGGGTGCCGGGGCCTAAATATGTGACAGTGGCCTGTTCCAGTGGTGGGTGACGTGAAGCCTGATTCTCTGCTATGACATGAAGACAGATTCTGTGCTGACATAAGGCCAGATTCTCTGTTACGGGACCTCTCTCATCTCTCTGGGTGTCGGGGCCTAAATGTGTGACAGTGGCCTGTTCCAGTGGTGGGTGACGTGAAGCCTGATTCTCTGCTATGACATGAAGACAGATTCTGTGCTGACATAAGGCCAGATTCTCTGTTACGGGACCTCTCTCCTCTGTCTGGGTGCCGGGGCCTAAATATGTGACAGTGGCCTGTTCCAGTGGTGGGTGACGTGAAGCCTGATTCTCTGCTATGACATGAAGACAGATTCAGTGCTGACATAAGGCCAGATTCTCTGTTACGGGACCTCTCTCCTCTGCCTGGGTGCCTGGGCCTAAATATGTGACAGTGGCCTGTTCCAGTGGTGGGTGACGTGAAGCCTGATTCTCTGCTATGACATGAAGACTGATTCTGCGCTGACATAAGGCCAGATTCTCTGTTACGGGACCTCTCTCCTCTGTCTGGGTGTCGGGGCCTAAATATGTGACAGTGGCCTGTTCCAGTGGTGGGTGACGTGAAGCCTGATTCTCTGCTATGACATGAAGACAGATTCTGTGCTGACATAAGGCCAGATTCTCTGTTACGGGACCTCTCTCCTCTGTCTGGGTGCCGGGGCCTAAATATGTGACAGTGGCCTGTTCCAGTGGTGGGTGACGTGAAGCCTGATTCTCTGCTATGACATGAAGACTGATTCTGCGCTGACATGAAGCCAGATTCTCTGCTATGGCATGAAGAGACTGATTCTCTGCTGACATGAAGCCAGATTCTTTGCTATGGCATGAAGAGACTGATTCTCTGCTGACGTGAAGCCAGATTCTCTGCTATGGGACCTCTGTCCAATTGATATTGGTTAATTTTTTTTTTTTTCTTTTTATTTTAATTCATTTCCCTATCCACATTTGTTTTCAGGGGATGTACCTACATGTTGCTGCCTTTTGCAGCCCTCTAGCTCTTTCCTGGGCTGTTTTACAGCCTTTTTAGTGCCCAAAAGTTCGGGTCCCCATTGACTTCAATGGGGTTCGGGTTCGGGACGAAGTTCGGGTCGGGTTCGGATCCCGAACCCGAACATTTCCGGGAAGTTCGGCCGAACTTCTCGAACCCGAACATCCAGGTGTTCGCTCAACTCAAGTCATAAACTCTTATTTTAACCACATTCTTATTAGTAAGATATGAACTGAGCTATAATGAGTGTTTATAATTAGGGATGAGCGAACCCGAACTGTATAGTTTGGGTTCGTACCGAATTTTGGGGTGTCCGTGACACGGACCCGAACCCGAACATTTTCGTAAAAGTCCAGGTTCGGGTTCGGTGTTCGGCGCTTTCTTGGCGCTTTTTGAAAGGCTGCAAAGCAACCAATCAACAAGCGTCATACTACTTGCCCCAAGAGGCCATCACAGCCTTGCCTACTATTGGCATGGCTGTGATTGGCCAGTGCAGCATGTGACCCAGCCTCTATATAAGCTTGGGTCACGTAGCGCTGCACGTCACTCTGCTGATTCAAGCATAGGGAGAGGTTGCAGCTGCGACGTTAGGGCGAGATTAGGCAGATTAACTCCTCCAAAAGACTTCATTCTGTGATCGATCTGCAGCTGTGGATCATTGAAGTGCTAATATCGACTTGCTCACTTTTTTGAGGCTGCCCAGAGCGTTTTAGATCACTTTTTTCTGGGGTGATCGGCCATTTTGTGACTTGTGGTGCGCCAGCACAAGCTATCACCAAGTGTATTTAACCATCAATAGTGTGGTTATTTTGTGCTATATCCTACATCAGCTGCAGGCTGAGCCTGTGTCACCGAAGTGCATTTAACCATCAACAGTCTGGTTATTTTTTGGCCATATACTAAATCTGGTGCAGGCTGAGCCTGTGTCACCCAAGTGCATTTAACCATCAATAGTGTGGTTATTTTTTGGCCATATACTACATCAGGGGCAAGTTGAGCCTGTCACCCTGCGCCTAAAAAATAGACCTGACATTTCTATTTAACCAAATCTGTACTGTTTTAGCTGGTCAAGTAATTTGTAGTGACCGTAAAAGCACATTTTTTGTTCTGGGTTGAAAAACTATTCCCAAATTTGCCATTCTCAAAATAACTAGTTTCTGCTATATGAGGCCTACTTGAAATCTATCCCAAAAAGGATATCTTACATTGAAGGTGCTGATAGTGTCATTCAGAAAAACCTAAGACACACGCTACCGTGCAGATAGAAGTCTGATTCTGTAATTAAACCTTAACCTGTCACACAGTGCAAAAAAAACAGGCCTCACATTTCTATTCAACCAAATCTGTACTGTTTTAGCTGGTCAAGTTATTTGTAGTGACCGTAAAAGCACACTTTTTGTTCTGGGTTGAAAAACTATTCCCAAATTTGCCATTCTCAAAATAACTAGTTTCTGCTATATGAGGCCAACTTGAAATCTATCCCAAAAAGGATATCTTACATTGAAGGTGCTGATAGTGTCATTTAGAAAAACCTAAGACACACGCTACCGTGCAGATAGACGTCTGATTCTGTGATTAAACCTATACCTGTCACACAGCGCAAAAAAAATCAGGCCTCACATTTCTATTCAACCAAATCTGTACTGTTTTAGTTGGTCAAGTTATTTGTAGTGACTGTAAAAGCACACTTTTTGTTCTGGGTTGAAAAACTATTCCCAAATTTGCCATTCTCAAAATTGTGGTGAACGGGAACAATGAGGAAAACATCTAATAAGGGACGCGGACGTGGACATGGTCGTGGTGGTGTTAGTGGACCCTCTGGTGCTGGGAGAGGACGTGGCCGTTCTGCCACAGCCACACCTCCTAGTGAACCAACTACCTCAGGTCCCAGTAGCCAGCAGAATTTACAGCAATATTTTGTGGGGCCCGATGCCGTTCTAAGGATGGTAAGGCCTGAGCAGGTACAGGCATTAGTCAATTGGGTGGCCGACAGTGGATCCAGCACGTTCACATTATCTCCCACCCAGTCTTCTGCAGAAAGCGCACAGATGGCGCATGAAAACCAAGCCCATCAGTCTGTCACATCACCCCCATGCATATCAGGGAAACTGTCTGAGCCTCAAGTTATGCAGCAGTCTCTTATGCTGTTTGAAGACTCTGCTGCCAGGGTTTCCCAAGGGCATCCACCTAGCCCTTCCCCAGGGGTGGAAGAGATAGAATGCACTAACGCACAACCACTTATGTTTCCTGATGATGAGGACATGGGAATACCACCTCAGCACGTCTCTGATGATGACGAAACACAGGTGCCAACTGCTGCGTCTTTCTGCAGTGTGCAGACTGAACAGGAGGTCAGGGATCAAGACTGGGTGGAAGACGATGCAGGGGACGATGAGGTCCTAGACCCCCACATGGAATGAAGGTCGTGCCACTGACTTTCAGAGTTCGGAGGAAGAGGCAGTGGTGAGACCGAGCCAACAGCGTAGCAAAAGAGGGAGCAGTGGGCAAAATCAGAACACCCGCCGCCAAGAGACTCCGCCTGCTACTGACCGCCGCCATCTGGGATCGAGCACCCCAAAGGCAGCTTCAAGGAGTTCCCTGGCATGGCACTTCTTCAAACAATGTGCTGACGACAAGACCCGAGTGGTTTGCACGCTGTGCCATCAGAGCCTGAAGCGAGGCATTACCTGAAGCGAAGCACAACCTGCATGACCAGGCACCTGCATGCAAAGCATGAACTGCAGTGGAGTAAACACCTTAAAAACAAGGAAGTCACTCAGGCTCCCCCTGCTACCTCTTCTGCTGCTGCCGCCTCGGCCTCTTCTGCTGCTGCCGCCTCGGCCTCTTCCTCCGCCTCTGGAGGAACGTTGGCACCTGCCACCCAGCAAACATGGGATGTACCACCAACACCACCACCTGCGTCACCAAGCATCTCAACCATGTCACACGGCAGCGTTCAGCTCTCCATCTCACAAACATTTGAGAGAAAGCATAAATTCCCACCTAGCCACCCTCGATCCCTGGCCCTGAATGCCAGCATTTCTAAACTACTGGCCTATGAAATGCTGTCATTTAGGCTGGTGGACACAGACAGCTTCAAACAGCTCATGTCGCTTGCTGTCCCACAGTATGTTGTTCCCAGCCGCCACTACTTCTCCAAGAGAGCCGTGCCTTCCCTGCACAACCAAGTATCCGATAAAATCAAGTGTGCACTGCGCAACTCCATCTGTGGCAAGGTCCACCTAACCACAGATACGTGGACCAGTAAGCACGGCCAGGGACGCTATATCTCCCTAACTGCACACTGGGTAAATGTAGTGGCGGCTGGGCCCCAGGCGGAGAGCTGTTTGGCGCACGTCCTTCCGCCGCCAAGGATCGCAGGGCAACATTCTTTGCCTTTTGTCTCCTCCTCCTCCTACTCAGCTTCCTCCTCCTCTTCTTCCACCTGCTCATCCAGTCAGCCACACACCTTCACCACCAACTTCAGCACAGCCCGGGGTAAACGTCAGCAGGCCATTCTGAAACTCATATGTTTGGGGGACAGGCCCCACACCGCACAGGAGTTGTAGCGGGGTATAGAACAACAGACCGACGAGTGGTTGCTGCCGGTGAGCCTCAAGCCCGGCCTGGTGGTGTGCGATAATGGGCGAAATCTCGTTGCAGCTCTGGGACTAGCCGGTTTGACGCACATCCCTTGCCTGGCGCATGTGCTGAATTTGGTGGTGCAGAAGTTCATTCGCAACTACCCCGACATGTCAGAGCTGCTGCATAAAGTGCGGGCCGTCTGTTCGCGCTTCCGGCGTTCACATCCTGCCGCTGCTTGCCTGTCTGCGCTACAGCGGAACTTTGGCCTTCCCGCTCACCGCCTCATATGCGACGTGCCCACCAGGTGGAACTCCACCTTGCACATGCTGGACAGACTGTGCGAGCAGCAGCAGGCCATAGTGGAGTTTCAGCTGCAGCACGCACGGGTCAGTCGCACTGCAGAACAGCACCACTTCACCGTTAATGACTGGGCCTCCATGCGAGACCTGTGTGCCCTGTTGCGCTGTTTCGAGTACTCCACCAACATGGCCAGTGGCGATGACGCCGTTATCAGCGTTACAATACCACTTCTATGTCTCCTTGAGAAAACACTTAGGGCGATGATGGAAGAGGAGGTGGCCCAGGAGGAGGAGGAGGAGGAGGAGGAAGAGGGGTCATTTTTAGCACTTTCAGGCCAGTCTCTTCGAAGTGACTCAGAGGGAGGTTTTTTGCAACAGCAGAGGCCAGGTACAAATGTGGCCAGACAGGGCCCACTACTGGAGGACGAGGAAGACGAGGATGAGGAGGAGGTGTAGGAGGAGGATGAGGATGAAGCATGTTCACAGCGGGGTGGCACCCAACGCAGCTCGGGCCCATCACTGGTGCGTGGCTGGGGGGAAACGCAGGACGATGACGATACGCCTCCCACAGAGGACAGCTTGTCCTTACCTCTGGGCAGCCTGGCACACATGAGCGACTACATGCTGTAGTACCTGCGCAACGACAGCAGAGTTGCCCACATTTTAACGTGTGCGGACTACTGGGTTGCCACCCTGCTGGATCCACGGTACAAAGACAATGTGCCCACCTTACTTCCTGCACTGGAGTGTGATAGGAAGATGCACAAGTGCACGTTGGTAGACGCGCTACTGAGAGCATTCCCAAATGTCACAGGGGAACAAATGGAAGCCCAAGGCGAAGGCAGAGGAGGAGCAAGAGGTCGCCAACGCAGCTGTGTCACGGCCAGCTCCTCTGAGGGCAGGGTTAGCATGGCAGAGATGTGGAAAAGTTTTGTCACCACGCCACAGCTAACTGCACCACCACCTGATACGGAACGTGTTAGCAGGAGGCAACATTTCACTAACATGGTGGAACAGTACCTGTGCCGACCCCTCCACGTACTGACTGATGGTTCGGCCCCTTTCAACTTCTGGGTCTCCAAATTGTCCACGTGGCCAGAGCTTGCCTTTTATGCCTTGGAGGTGCTGGCCTGCCCGGCGGCCAGCGTTTTGTCTGAACGTGTATTCAGCACGGCAGGGGGCGTCATTACAAACGCAGCCGCCTGTCTACAGCCAATGTGGACAAGCTGACGTTCATAAAAATGAACCAGGCATGGATCCCACAGGACCTGTCCATCCCTTGTGCAGATAAGACATTAACTACCTGCCTATAACCATATATTATTGTACTCCAGGGCACTTCCTCATTCAATCCTATTTTTATTTTCATTTTACCATTATATTGCGGGGCAACCCAAAGTTGAATGAATCTCTCCTCTGTCGGGGCCTAAAAATATCTGACAGTGGCCTGTTCCAGTGGTGGGTGACATGAAGCCTGATTCTCTGCTATGACATGAAGACTGATTCTCTGCTGAGTCGCTGACATGAAGCCTGAATCTCTGTTATGGGACCTCTGTCTGGGTGCCGGGGCCTAAATTATATGACAATGGACTGTTCCAATGTTGGATGACGTGAAGCATGATTTTCTGCTATGACATGAAGACTGATTCTCTGCTGACATGAAGCCAGATTCTCTGCTATGGGACCTCTCTCCTCTGTCTGGGTGGCGGGGCCTAAATTATAAGACAATGGACTGTTCCAATGTTGGGTGACGTGAAGCATGATTCTCTGCTATGACATGAAGACTGATTCTCTGCTGACATGAAGCCTGAATCTCTGCTATGGGACCTCTCTCCTCTGCCTGGGTGCCTGGGCCTAAATATCTGACAATGGACTGTTCCAGTGGTGGGTGACGTGAAGCCTGATTCTCTGCTATGACATGAAGCCTGATTCTCTGCTATGACATGAAGACTGATTCTCTGCTATGACATGAAGACTGATTCTCTGCTGACATGAAGCCAGATTCTATGTTATCAGACCTCTCTCCTCTGCCTGGGTGCCGGGGCCTAAATATCTGACAATGGACTGTTCCAGTTTTGGGTGACGTGAAGCCTGATTCTCTGCTATGACATGAAGACTGATTCTCTGCTGACATGAAGCCTGTTTCTCTGCTATCGGACCTCTCTCCAATTGATATTGGTTAATTTTTATTTATTTTATTTTTATTTTAATTCATTTCCCTATCCACATTTGTTTGCAGGGGATTTAACTACATTTTGCTGCCTTTTGCAGCCCTCTAGCCCTTTCCTGGGCTGTTTTACAGCCTTTTTAGTGCCGAAAAGTTCGGGTCCCCATTGACTTCGGGATCGGGACGAAGTTCGGGTCTGGTTCGGATCCCGAACCCGAACATTTCCGGGAAGTTTGGCCGAACTTCTCGAACCCGAACATCCAGGTGTTCGCTCAACTCTAATCTTAACCAACCACTGTCAGTGAATGTAACCATGCCAAATGGGTTGTTTTATTACATTAGATAGAATGAGAGCCAGTGGGTAAATATTGATTCTGATCGATTCACCTAGCATCAGATATAGTTGCAGAGACATGGGTCTCTGTTACATCAGCTCTAAATCTTGCTCTATAGATTCTAATAGGTAGAATAACTAGATTACTCCTATAAGATGTTGTAACGGCCACCCAGGTTGTGAGCAGGGTGTATGCCGTCGGAGACCTCCTTTTCCCGGCGAAAGGAGGGAGTAATTTGGGGACCCTTGGTAGCGAGAGATGTCCCGGGGGTACTGGAGCATGGAACTCCGGGCGAGGGGTAGGTGCAGGGGCACCAGGCTCCACACGAGCAGGCTGTCTGGGGCACTTTAACTCGCTTTTCTGGTTTCTGCATACTCATCTGCTAACCGGGCAGCGTCATTTAAGGTGAGGGGACGGCGGTCTCGTACCAAGGCCTGTAGGAAGGTAGAAATGCTCCATCAGGAATAATTGTAATACTTCCTCCCCGGTATTGGCATGGCAACCCTTAATCCAGTAGGATGCCACCCGATGCAACCGGCAGGCCCATTCCATGTGGGAATCCATAGCGTTTTTCTTGGATTCCCAGAAGAGGTGACGCTAAGTCTCAGTGGTCACTGAATATATGGTGAGGAGGGCATCCTTGACCAACTGGTACTGATGGATGTCCTCCGGAGTGAGGGCCCGGAAAGCTTTGTTTGCTTTCCCGGACAGCCTCCCGGATAGTATGGTGACCCATTGGTGACCCGTACCTGTTGTAGGGAGCATTGCCTCTCAAAATAGGCCAAGTAACCATCATTTTCTTCGTTCTCCATAAAAGCTTTGAAAGCTGCGAACGGGATTTTCCTTGTGGCTGTTGTCGTGGGAGGGGTAGGAACTGTGGGTATAACAATCTGTTAAGCAGGACTGTTTTAATGACCACCCAAGCCTTTCCTTTTATACACATTTTCCAACAAAGTTACCACCCACGTGGACCTTGTTGGAAACTGAGGCCATAAACATAGCAGCCAATAATTTACAGTTTTACAGTTTAAACACACCCATTCATCTGCTTGGGAGATAGTGGAGTTAATTGTGGTATCAGCTTAATTATTTCCAAGCAAACTAATATACTTTTTAACGCAAAAAACATACATTGAACAAACACAATGGCATTGCCTGTGACACAATCAACAACACAGTGGTATTGCCCGTGACACAATGAACAAACACAATGGGTATTGAGATACTTAACAAAATAGAAGTAATGAATCCAGGGGGTTAATACCAGGTTACAGTCTTTGGTCCAGGCAATAACAGGGGTTCTGCTACAGATGTCAAAATCCCCTTCTCTACACGTTTTAGCAGACAACTGTCTCATCAAGAGTGTTGGGATACGAGTAGAGGAGTAGGGCAGTAAAGGAGAAGAGCCAGCTCATGGTGCGGGGTCACCAGTAGATATATAATAGAACCAAGAAATAGATGGCAGACCTGGTGCGGTTCCAACTAGTGTTGGTCGAGCACCTAAGTGTTTGGGTGCTCGAGTAGAACACCTAGGGATGCTCGGGTGTTTTACCGAGCACCCGAGCACTATGGAAGTCAATAGGGGAACCCGAGCATTAAACCAGGCACCCCATGCTCTGAAGAGGGGAGGGTGTCTGGTTCATAGGAAAAGGTCAGACATTGATGGAAACACCACTGAAATGGTTCGGGAACAGCATGGGGGGGATGTCTGGATGCATCTTGGACTCCCAGGAAAAATTGTTAGGAAACATTCTATTCTGTATATTTACTTGTATATAAAGTGCAAGTGCTGCCACAAATTACAAGGAAAAGGCACTCCAATACAACCTGTATATCACATAAAGGAGGGTCTCATTCACATTGTGGTACAGTTGTTCAGGTAGTGGGCTCCTACACTCATAAAGCCTATGCACTAAGTGGAAGGGCTGCCAAAAATTACAAGGAACATCACTACAATACACCCTTTGTTACACATAAAGGAGGGCATCATACACACCCTTGAAAAATTGATTGATGGCCTTCTGCTGACCCTCAAAAACTATTGGCGCAAGGGCCTGCTGATTTGACCATCTAAAGAATTTTGTGGGCGAGGGCCTGCTGCTGATCTGACCATCTAAAACATTAGGGGGGAGGGGCTGCTGTTGAGCTGACCTTCTAAAAAAAATTGTGTGCGAGGGTCTGCTGCCGAGCTGACCATCTAAAACATTTTGTGGGCGAGGGCCTGTTGCTGAGCCAACTATCTAAAAATATTTGTTTGTGAGGGCCTGCTGCCGAGCTGACCATCTAAAACATTATGAGCAAGGGCCTGCTGCTGAGCTGGCCATCTAAAAAATGTTGTGGGAGAGGGTCTGCTGCTGAGCTGATCATCTAAAGATTTAGGGGTGAGGGTCTGCTGGTTGCCTTCAAAAACATTGTGGGTGAGGCCTGCTGGTGACCCTCTAAAACATTATCGGTGAGTGCCCGCTGCTGAACTGACCCTCTAAAACATAAGGAGCAAGAGCAGCCTAATAAGCATGTTGATATGATGGAGGAGGAGGACGAGAAAAGGAAGATTGAACCATATACCATTTTTTGTGGTGGAAGGGGTGCATGGGAATACAGTGTATTCAATACACCATGAAAGCCACATTTAGAGTGCCTTTATGTTCAGCTGCTTTCCTCTGGTGAAGTAGAGAAGTCAGGGGCAATCCAGGCCTTGTTAATTTTTATAAGAGTCAACCGGTCAGCATTTTCAGTTGACACTGCGGATGCGCTTATCAGTCATTATGCCCCCATCAGCACTAAATACACGCTCTAAGAAATCGCAGGTGGCGGGGCAGGCCAGCACCTCCAAGGCGTAGTGCGCCAGTTCGTGCCAAGTGTCCAGCTTGGACACCCAATAGTTGCAAGGCACACAGGGATCACTGAGGATGCTGACACTGTTTGCTATGTATTTTTTCACCATCTTCCAAAATGTTTCACTCCTTGTGACACTAGGCCGCGCATCAGGTTGAGGGTGCTGGCTGGGTGTCATAAAACTGTCCCAGGCCTTGGAGAGTGTTGCCCTGCCTATGTTGGAACTGCTTTGTTTTCCCCTTGTCTCCCCTCCTTGATAGGCCAAGGAACTACCTACTCTGCAGCCAGCGTTGTCAGCTGGAAATTTTTGCAGCAATTTTTCCACAGGACCTTCTGGTATTGCACCATTTTGCTCGTCCTCAGGAATGAGAGATGAGAAGTTCTCTTTGTAGCAGGGGTTGAGAAGGTTGAGCAACCAGTAATCGGTGTTGGCCAAAATGCATACAATGCAAGGGTCACGGGAAAGGCAGCCTAATTTAAAGTCAGCCTTGTTTGCCAGAGTCCCAACAGACTAGACTACTCTGTCCTTAAGGCCATCTTTAACGCGGGGCAAAAGGAGCAGCTGACCCGGGCCCAGTTGCTCCTGGGGGGACCAAGGCAGATGCCTCTTGAGCCCCGCTGGCTACTGCCCCATAAGACGCACCCCCCCCCCCCCCCCAGGGCAAATGCTATAGAGCGCTTCCATTATGAAAGCGCTCATTAGTACTGGAAGAGTCAGGACCAGGACGAAGTGAAAGCTCTGTACTCACTGCTTCCTGGTCGTCTGCTGTTTGCTGTGAAGGCTGCACACAGCGTGAGGGCACTCTGTGACCTCACACTGTGCACACCGGTCACAGAGCACAGCCGACAGCAGGAGGAAGATTATCGTGGGCGGTGAGGAGCGGCGGCGGCCAGGAGCAGGAGAGGTAAGTGCTTTATTTTTTTTGTGATCTCAGGCTGGGGGCTGCTGCATTATGGCTGGGGGCTGCTGCATTATGGCTACGAGCTGCTCCATTATAGCTGGGAGCTGATTATACAGTCAGGTCCATAATTATTGGGACATCGACACAATTCTAAAAATTCTATACACCACCACAATGGATTTGAAATGAAACGAACAAGATGTGCTTTAACTGCAGACTGCTTTAATTTGAGGGTATTTACATCCAAATCAGGTGAATGGTGTAGGAATTACATCAGTTTGCATATGTGCCTCCCACTTGTTAAGATCCCAAAAGTAATGGAACAATTGGCTTCTCAGCTCTTCCATGACCAGGTGTGTGTTATTCCCTCATTATCCCAATTACAATGAGCAGATAAAAGGTCCAGAGTTCATTTCAAGTGTGCTACTTGCATTTGGAATCTGTTGCTGTCAACTCTCAAGATGAGATCCAAAGAGCTGTCACTATCAGTTAAGCAAGCCATCATTAGGCTGAAAAAACAAAACAAACCCATTAGAGAGATAGCCAAAACATTAGGCGTGGCCAAAACAACTGTTTGGAACATTCTTAAAAAGAAGGAATGCACCGGTGAGCTCAGCAACACCAAAAGACCCGGAAGACCACGGAAAACAACTGTGATGAATGACCGAATAATTCTTTCCCTGGAGAAGAAAACCCCCTTCACAACAGTTGGCCAGATCAAGAACACTCTCCAGGAGGTAGGTGTATGTGTGTCAAAGTCAACAATCAAGAGAAGACTTCACCAGAGTGAATACAGAGGGTTCACCACAAGATGTAAGCCATTGGTGAGCCTCAAAAACAGGAAGGCCAGATTAGAGTTTGCCAAACAACATCTAAAAAAGCCTTCACAGTTCTGGAACAACATCCTATGGACAGATGAGACCAAGATCAACTTGTACCAGAGTGATGGGAAGAGAATAGTATGGAGAAGGAAAGGAACTGCTCATGATCCTAAGCATACCACCTCATCAGTGAAGCATGGTGGTGGTAGTGTCATGGCGTGGGCATGTATGGCTGCAATGGAACTGGTTCTCTTGTATTTATTGATGATGTGACTGCTGACAAAAGCAGCAGGATGAATTCTGAAGTGTTTCGGGCAATATTATCTGCTCATATTCAGCCAAATGCTTCAGAACTCATTGGACAGCGCTTCACAGTGCAGATGGACAATGACCCAAAGCATACTGCAAAAGCAACCAAAGAGTTTTTTTAAGGGAAAGGAGTGAAATGTTATGCAATGGCCAAGTCAATCACCTGACCTGAATCCGATTGAGCATGCATTTCACTTGCTGAAGACAAAGCTGAAGGGAAAATGCCCCAAGAGCAAGCAGGAACTGAAGACAGTTGCAGTAGAGGCTTCATCGGAGAATATGACTTTGCCCCAGTCCTCAGCAGTCCATTCACCATACTTTCTGCAGAAGATCAATCTGTCCCTGATGTTTTTTTTGGAGAGAAGTGGCTTCTTTGCTGCCCTTCTTGACACCAGGCCATCTTCCAAAAGTCTTCGCCTCACTGTGCGTGCAGATTCGCTCACACCTGCCTGCCCCCATTCCTGAGCAAGCTCTGCACTGGTGGCACTCCGATCCTGCAGCTGAATCCTCTTTAGGAGACGATCCTGGCGCTTGCTGGACTTTCTTGGACGCCCTGAAGCCTTCTTAACAAGAATTGAACCTCTTTCCTTAAAGTTCTTGCTGATCCTATAAATTGTTGATTGAGGTGCAATCTTAGTAGCCACAATATCCTTGCCTGTGAAGCCATTTTTATGCAACGCAATGATGGCTGCACGCGTTTCTTTGCAGGTCACCATGGTTAACAATGATTTCAAGCATCACCCTCCTTTAAACATGTCAAGTCTGCCATTTTAACCCAATCAGCCTGACATAATGATCTCCAGCCTTGTGCTCGTCAACATTCTCACCTGAGTTAACAAGACGATTACTGAAATGATCTCAGCAGGTCCTTTTAATGACAGCAATGAAATACAGTGAAAAGGTTTTTTTTGGGATTAAGTTAATTTTCATGGCAAAGGACTATGCAATTCATCTGATCACTCTTCATAACATTCTGGAGTATATGCAAATTGCTATTATAAAAATTTAAGCAGCAACTTTTCAAATTTTTATGTAATTTTCAAAACTTTTGGCCACGACTGTATATATCCATTTGCCGTATTTGCGGCTTTTTTGCTTTTTTTCAGTTTTTTTATGCGTTTTCTGCGCCTTTTCAATCATAATTTTTATGAATTTATGAATTTTTATTTCTAATAAATCTCTTTTTATGTAATCTATGCAAATATAATTGTATAGGAGTTTATATATACAGTACAGACCAAAAGTTTGGACACACCTTCTCATTCAAAGAGTTTTCTTTATTTTCATGACTATGAAGGCATCAAAACTATGAATTAACACATGTGGAATTATATACATAACAAACAAGTGTGAAACAACTGAAAATATGTCATATTCTAGGTTCTTCAAAGTAGCCACCTTTTGCTTTGATTACTGCTTTGCACACTCTTGGCATTCTCTTGATGAGCTTCAAGAGGTAGTCCCCTGAAATGGTCTTCAAACAGTCTTGAAGGAGTTCACAGAGATGCTTAGCACTTGTTGGCCCTTTTGCCTTCACTCTGCGGTCCAGCTCACCCCAAACCATCTCGATTGGGTTCAGGTCCGGTGACTGTGGAGGCCAGGTCATCTGGCGCAGCACCCCATCACTCTCCTTCATGGTCAAATAGCCCTTACTTTTAAAGTTTTCCCAATTTTTCGGCTGACTGACTTACCTTAATTTCTTAAAGTAATGATGGCCACTCGTTTTTCTTTACTTAGCTGCCTTTTTCTTGCCATAATACAAATTCTAACAGTCTATTCAGTAGGACTATCAGCTGTGTATCCACCTGACTTCTCCTCAACGCAACTGATGGTCCCAACCCCATTTATAAGGCAAGAAATCCCACTTATTAAACCTGACAGGGCACACCTGGGAAGTGAAAACCATTTCAGGGGTCTAATACAAAAAGATAGTCAAGAAAGATATGGCACTCATATATCCGGAAGACTGCTCAAACATTTGATTTTATTATATTCAAATATTCTGCAGGTCACAAATTACTAGAAATATCATACATCTAAAATCAACATACAAGATACGTAAATTGTAATAGAAATACACAATAAAACCATTAAAACGTCACTAAAATGACGATTATTTGTTAAAGGCTGAGGAATAGGGTATTTGTTGAACCTATGTGCCTAGCAGCAAATGTAGTCAGGTCATCGAATAAAGGGGATTGTTCAGGCTGGATGTCAATCAGACCATCACCATATATTCGATAACCACAAAAATTCAATAACCACAATTCACAATATGCTCTGGTTAACAGATATAATAGTCATTCAAACCAGAATCTCAATTGGATGGTCACCAAATATTCAGCATTAATAATCGCCATTAAACATGTTGGAATGCATTTGTATAATTTTCCCAGATAGCAGGACGTGGTTTCAGTTCGATTATTGGCTGTGAGTTACAAGTGTTGTTGTATCGATCCAACACGATATATTCGGTCGGCTCACAAAGTCAATATTTCGTTATAGAAACACTGTATCAATTTCACAGATTAACTTGAATAATTCGGGATTCCAGCTCTCTGGTGGCGTACCACCTCTTTATTATCTGTACTACTCCCTTACCTCCAAAGCGCAAAAAAGCCTTTCCTCTGGTCTTTGCTGTTTCAGTGTCCCTTGTGCTCAAATCCTGGGTTGCTCCAATTAAGGTGGAGTGGAACAGTGTGGCTCCAGGGAATTCTTTAGTAAGTATGGGGCAATCTGTTCTCAGCCAGCAGAGAGGGGCATATCCTGGTGGTCTGTAGCGTACGCAGAAATGGTGGTATTAGAGGGTCCAAATTTCTCCCAGACGCATTTCGAAGTCTTATGGGTTCTTACTTCTTCCTCAGTGGTAATCTGGAACCCACCTTACCACCTTTTTATATCCCATTTCCTGATTGAAATCCAGTAGGAACAAAATCCTGTCTTGGACCATGATAGCGGTTAGGTAGAAAGTCTGGCCAGGATTTTGATGTACAAAGTCACTTTTGATGTTATTAGTGTTGTTAATCAAAATTATTGCATCTATCCATAGTTTTTGACTAGCAGATCGATGTATTGTGTCAAAATCTTGCTTTTGAAAAAAAAAACAAAAAAAAAACGCATGGTGCGATATCGGTGTGTTTTACATGCGTTTTTTTCCCCCAATGCGTTTTTTTGTCCAATGCTGCTGAAAAGACATTGCTAACAAACTTGATAAAGGATTTGAAGTTATCTTAATTCTTTCTCAAGATATACCCTCATTTCCTCTTTTTTAGTTACTAAAATAATCCTCATCATGTGAATAAACATAAATAGGTAAAAGCATGTTAAAACTTCAATTTTTTTTTTTGTTCAAAAGCAAGATTTTGACACAATACATCGATCTGCTAGTAAAAAAACTATGGATAGATGCAATCATTTTGATTAACAACACTAATAACATCAAAGTGACTTTGTACATCAAAATCCGGGCCAGAGTTTCTACCTAACCGCTATCATGGTCCAAGACAGGATTTTGTTCCTACTGGATTTCAATCAGGAAATAGGATATAAAAAGGTGGTAAGGTGGGTTCCAGATTACCACTGAGGAAGAAGTCAGAACCCATAAGACTTCGAAATGCGTCTGGAAGAAATTTGGACCCTCTAATACCACCGTTTCTGCGTACGCTACAGACCACCAGGATCTGCACCTCTCTCTTATCTGCTGGCTGAGAACAGATTGCCCCGTGCTTACTAAAGAATTCCCTGGAGCCACACTGTTCCACTTCACCTTAATTGGAGCAACCCAGGATTTGAGCACAAGGGATGCTGAAACAGCAAAGACCAGAGGAAAGGCTTTTTTGCGCTTTGGAGGTAAGGGAGTAGTACAGCTCATAAAGAGGTGGGACGCCACCAGAGAGCTGGAATCCCGAAGTATTCAAGTTAATCTGTGAAATTGATACAGTGTTTCTATAACGAAATATTGACTTTGTGAGCCGACCGAATATATAGTGTTGGATCGATACAACACTTGTAACTCACTGCCAATAATCGAACTGAAACCACGTCCTGCTATCTAGGAAAATTATACAAATGCATTCCAACATGTTTAATGGCGATTATTAATGCCGAATATTTGGTGACCATCCAATTGAGATTCTGGTTTGAATGACTATTATATCTGTTAACCAGAGCATATTGTGAATTGCGGTTATTTAATTTTTGTGGTTATCGAATATATGGTGATGGTCTGATTGACATCCAGCCTGAACAATCCCCTTTATTCGATGACCTGACTACATTTGCTGCTAGGCACATAGGTTCAACAAATACCCTATTCCTCAGCCTTTAACAAATAATTGTCATTTTAGTGACGTTTTAATGGTTTTATTGTGTATTTCTACTACAATTTACGTATCTTGTATGTTGATTTTAGATGCATGATATTTTTAGTAATTTGTGACCTGCAGAATATTTGAATATAATAAAATCAAATGTTTGAGCAGTCTTCCGGATATATGAGTGCCATATCTTTCTTAACTATCTTTTTGTATTAATCCTTTGGTGTGTGGAGTTCACACTGAGATATTGAGCACCATTCCATCCCCATTGATTAGTAGAGCCACACCATTCTGCCAATACATTTCAGGGGTCTACCTCTTGAAGCTCATCAAGAGAATGCCAAGAGTGTGCAAAGCAGTAATCAAAGCAAAAGGTGGCTACTTTGAAGAACCTAGAATATGACAGATTTTCAGTTGTTTCACACTCGTTTGTTATGTATATAATTCCACATGTGTTAATTCATAGTTTTGATGCCTTCAGTGTGAATCTACAATTTTCATAGTCATGAAAATAAAGAAAACTCTTTGAATGAGAAGGTGTGTCCAAACTTTTGGTCTGTACTGTATATATATATGACTATTAGGATTGGTGAAGGAATGTGGGATTTATTTAAGGAATAATGAATCCAGACCCAGGATTTTTGGATAACCTGTATTAACCCAAATATGGCGGTATATTACAAGCCCTCACAAGTAGTCCAGTTTGATAACCACTGATGAAGGGGTGTAGACGTTTGGTGCTGATACTGGACATTTTTGTGGATGAAATTACTTATGGAAACCTGATGCTACATTCCCGTAGATACTTGTGCCTCTAAAGCTAATGAGAGCGGAGGCGGAGAGAAAGTAGGACCCAGGACACTGAGGATGGTCCCCAGGAAACGGCTGTAGAGTCACGTGGAATGCTACGTCTGACTCTGAAACCACGCGGGACGCCACGCAAGGTAAAGCCGAACTGAACGACGTGCTGGGCAGGCTGAAAGAAGGAGCTTCTACAATATACAGCCGGAGAAGCCAGGAGCGGAAATGTACTATACTAGCCCTATCTAACTAATACCGTGCACCTGAATTGAGGGGAACTATATCCTTAACCAACTATACTAACACGATCCTGCTACTTACCACTTGTTGTTGTCCACCTATTACCATCTGGATTCTGTTTATGGGACACAGCAGGTCCGTGCAGTATATGAATTTAGCAGGTCTGTGAAATATACCTTACCATCTGACAACTATATATTTGTAGACTTATCAGTTACACTATTGTTTTCTATGGAAAGTGTGGACTTTTAATTCAGCTTTAGCGGCTTGTGCAATCATCAGGCAACGTATTATAAGATTGTGGACATATGAGATATTTTGCCTTCATGTCTGGTGTTTGATATTGCTGTGCCAATATATTTTATCATTCATTGTTTTATCACCATTGTTTAACCCCTTAGGGACCCATGACGTATCAGTACGGCATGGTTTCCGAGTCCTTAAGGACCCATGACGTACCGGTACGTCATGTGTTGTTCCGATCACCGGCGGGCGGTTATCGGAACAAGGTGCCTGCTCATATCATTGAGCAGGCACCTTGGCTAAATGCGCGGGGAAGGCAGCGCATTTAGCATTTAGCATGGAAGGCAGCGCGATGTCTAAGGAAGGCATCGCGCTGCCTTCCGGTGATGAGCCTGTGAGATCCAGCCCCCTGGATCTCACAGGCCGGAAGCTGTATGAGTAATACACACAGTATTACTCATACAGCCAATGCATTCCAATACAGAAGTATTGGAATGCATTGTAAAGGAATATACCCCCCAAAGTATACATATTAGGTATCGCCACGTCCATATCGACCGGCTCTATAAACATATAACATGACCTAACCCCTCAGATGAACACCGTAAAAAAAAAAAAAAAAAAAACTGTGCTAAATAAACCATTTTTATGTCACCTTACATCACAAAAAGTACAACAGCAAGCGATCACAAAGGCGTTTGCCAACCAAAATAGTACCAATCTAACCGTCACCTCATCCCGCAAAAAATGAGCCCCTACCTGAGACAATCGTCCAAAAAATAAACTATGGCTCAAAATATGGAGACACTAAAACATAATTTTTTTTGTTTTAAAAAAGCTGTTATTGTGTAAAACTTACATAAATAAAAAAAAAAGTATACTTATTTGGAATCGCCGCGTTCGTATCGACCGGCTCTATAAAAATATCACATGACCTAACCCCTCAGATGAACACCGTAAAAAATAAAAACTGTGCTAAACCATTTTTTGTCACCTTACATCACAAAAAGTGTAATAGCAAGCGATCAAAAAGTCATATGCACCCCAAAATAGTGCCAATCAAACAGTTATCTCATCCCGCAAAAAATGAGACCCTACTTAAGAATCGCCCAAAAACTGAAAAAGCTATGGCTCTCAGAATATGGAGACACTAAAACATAATTTTTTTTTGTTTCAAAAATATTATTGTGTAAAACTTACATAAATAAAAAAAAGTATACATATTAGGTATCGCCGCGTCCGTATCGGTCGGCTATATAAAAATATCACATGAACTAACCCCTCAGATGAACACCATAAACATTTTTAAATAAAAACTGTGTTAAATAAACAATTTTTCCATAGCATCATTACGACGGCATACAAGGAGATTGACCCCTGACCTCTGTAGGGGCAGGAACAGAGAAAGGTTAAATACCCCCCTCCCACCACCAACACCAGTGTTTCCTGTCCCTACAGAGGACAGGGCAGAGAAAGGTCTCCCTGTATGCAGGGAGATGAAGCTAGGAACTACAATGATTTCTTTATTTACCTGACAAAATCGCTGGCATCCTGCCATGGCATCCCCCTGCCCTCCTGCGGTCTCAGTACTAACGCTGGGCAGGGGTGTTATGGGAATACTCGCTCCGGCCATATCTGGGGCCTGCTCCCAGGGCGACGGCTCCCTACTGGCCTACCGAGGCTGCAGCAGGGTTGCGCGCCCTGCTCCTGTGGCGCATAGGTGATGACGTCACGTCCGGAGTGACGTAGGCGGCATACGCCGCCCGGCTCAAAGCCGAGGCCCCGATATCCAATGGATGCTCCTGGCCTGAGAAATCTGGGGCCCCTCACCTGCCTCTCCTGCTGGGGGAACTGAGAGGGGAAAGTATCCTGCCGCGATGTCTGGGATGGACGCACGCTCTCCTAAGGAGACCGAACCACCGCTGCTACCATCCGTGAGTCCGCTCAGGGGGTGTTTTTTGCATGGTCAGGGAGTCTGCTGGTCCCCCTCTCCTGCGACAAAAAAGGGGGGGGGGAGAATATTGATCCTCCTGTATAAAGCTTACTGTTGGTCTTTAACTGCTTATCTCTGGAGATAATGTTGGGGTCTCCTCTCTATATCGAGAGGCCCACTTTATGTGCAGATGTTACATTTGGGGGATTCCTCAGGCCTCTGGCTCCAGTATACAGCTCTTTGGATCCCCCCCTCCCTTTCCTCTGACCGTCCCTTTATAGCAACCTTCTCCTCCTTTCAGGTGTCCATGGAGACTCAAAAAAAAAAAAAAAAAAAAGAGGTCAAGATATCCCTCAGATGTATCTCCTGTAATGGCAATCTTCTAAACAATTATCCAAGAAGTTTTGCAAAAATTGTATATCAAACATTGTACGTGACGAAGCACCCTCTCTGAAAGAGGAACTTAAATCTATGATACAGGTTGAAATTCGATCTCTGGCCCTCTGATTTACCGCAACCCAAGAGGAAGCGTGCTGGGTCACCTTCCTCTTCTGATTCTGAGGCCATAG
Source organism: Bufo bufo (assembly GCF_905171765.1). NCBI lineage: Eukaryota > Metazoa > Chordata > Amphibia > Anura > Bufonidae > Bufo > Bufo bufo. Next base: position 263,792,989 of record NC_053393.1, read on the forward strand.
CGGATGAGAGTGTCCATTCAGCCAAGTCATGGGAAGAGGGGGAAAGAGTCTCCAATTCGGACTATGTGGACAGTGGCCGCAGATTCTATTTCTCTATGGAATATGTCCGACCTACTCAGAGTGATCAGATCCACAATGGGTGTGGAGGAAGTACAATGCATCCACTCCATACAGAATAAATGTTTGGAGGGTTAAGAGTTAAAAAAAACACAAAAAAAAAAACACGTGTGTTTCCCATAAACGAGAACATTAGGGACATGATTTTGGAGGAATGGGCAGACCCTGAAAGACATCTGGGAGTCTCTACTTCCTTTTAAGAACAGAACAGGTTGCTAAGGTGAACAAAATGACATCCCTCCCATTTGGGATGCCTACCAGCTCAAGGATTTCATGGATCGTAAAGCCGACAGCCTGCTCAGGAAATCTTGGGAGGCTGCTATGTTTAATATTAAGACTAACATTGCGGCTACTTCCGTCGCTAGATCCATGTTTCTTTGGCTGGGAAAATTAGAGGATCATATAAAGAATAAAACGTCTAGAGAAGAAATCCTCAACTCCCTTCCTCTCTTAAAATCTGCTGCTGCCTTCCTGGCGGATGCTTAGGCTGAGTCGGCTCGATTTTCCGCCAGAGATGTGGTGCTTTCCAACTCGGCCAGATGGGCACTTTGGATGAAGTGCTGGTCCGGGAACAAGACTTCAAAATAAAAACTTTGCTCAATACCCTTTTCCGGGGAGTACGTTTTCGGTCCAGTCTTGGACAAAATGTTAGAAAAAGCCGCTAGAGGAAAAAAAAAAAAGGGGGTTCCGGAGGGTCGTCCCTTCAAGCGCCGATTTCCCTTTCGCTCTTCCTCCGGGGAGGAAGAGGGAAAGGTCAATCCTCTTCCCACCAGAAACTATCCGACAAGCAATGACAACGGAGGGGGGGGGGGGTGGGGAAGACTCTTAAGTTTCCTGGCAGAGTGGGAATCTATTTCAAAAAATTCCTGGGTCTCCAGAATAATCGGAACAGGTCATTAAATAGAGTGGTCTTCAAAACCCCCAAACAAATTTTCGCTAACATGTTTCAACCCAACCTTTGACAGGGAGTCCAAAATCTGACGAATGTAATCACCACAGGGGGCCGGGGATACTATTCAACATTATTCCTAGTCGGGGAAAAAAGGCACATTTCGAACATTCATAAACCTAAAACCTTTAAACAAATTTATTCTTTGCTGGAAATTCATCATTATCAGTTCAAAGCCCTCCCCTTTGGGATCTCATCGGCTCCGAGGATCTTTACCAAAGGGTGGTAGAGATGGTTGCTTTCGTCAGTGGAAGGGGGCTTATGGTGGAACCCTACTTGGACGCCTTTCTCCTGATCAGCGAAGATCTCTATCAGATCAACTCGGATCTGAAATATTTTCTGTCCATTCTAAACAACCTCGGGTGGATTAGAAACGAAATCAAGTCCGTCCTCACCCCCTCAAGAAAAGTCCGTTTTCTAGGCATGACCCTGGACTCCCGAAGGAAAGCGGTATTCCTACCTCAAGACGAGATCTCGACTCTTCAGCAAAAAAATCTAATTCTTTCAGAAGAAAAGGTCATGCTCAATCAGAGAAGCAATGAATCTGCTAGGTCTGTTAACATTCTGTATCCCGACAGTTCCCTGGTGCCAGATTCACTTCAGACCTCTTCTGTCTTAGATCCTGGGTGTCTGGAACAGGCGTCAATCCTCCCTGGATCATTGAGTAATCCTACCAATTCGGGTACTTCTGTCCCTAAACTGGAGGAAGAACCACGAGAACTTACCCAAGGGGCTCCCTGGCAGGAAACTCCCCTAATACAAGTAGTAACGGACGCAAGTCTGTCGGGCTGGGGCGCAAAAGTAGGGGATCATCTTTTTCAGGGCACCTGGCCACAATCGATTAAATCCCAGTAGTCAAACTTCAGGGAACGGAGAGCAGTCTGGGAGACATTGAAAGCAGCAGAGGGAATACTACGTCTTCACTATATAAGAGTGCTATCAGACAACACTAATGCCATCGCTTACCTCTCCCATCAAGGGGGAACACGATCAGCATCTCTTCAAACACTGACAATGAAAAATTTTTCATGGGCAGGGCAGAAAGTGGCCTCCATCTCTGCAATTCATCTGAAGGGAACGCTGAACCTGGAAGCGGATTTCCTCAGCCGCCACAGGATCGATCATACGGAATGGTCCTTAAACTCAGAGACAATTCAGGTTGGTGGTAGACAAGTGGGGGATGCCCGATGTGGACCTATTTGCCACCAGGGTAAACCCAAAGGTGGAGACATTCTGTTCCTTAAACCTTAGGGACAGACCTAACTCCTTGGACGCCTTCGCCATCCGTTGGCATTGGAAGCTATGCTATGCTTTCCCTCCGCTTCCTTTAATTCCGAAAATTCGCCAGGACAAGGCCACAGTACTCGTGATCGCTCCCCTATGGCTGAAGAGGAGCTGGTTTGCATCTCTCCAGAGATACTCCCTCCAGGATCCCTGGCCCCTTCCTATACGAGGGGATCTATTCCATCAAGGTCCGGTTCTACACCCAAACCCACAGCTTCTGAAACTAGCAGCATGGATCCTGAGACCCAGACTCTAAAACGACAGGGCTTATCAGATAAGGTTATAACTACCTGGAGAGCCTCCAGGATAAAGGTAACATCCGCAATCTACCCTAAAATCTGGAAGCGCTTCTGCCCCTGGAGTGGCGAAAAATCTCCACACCTGCATAGACCCAACATTCAAAGAATCCTGAATTTCCTGCAACAGGGTTTCGACCTAGGGCTTGGACCCTCTACCCTGAAGGTCCAAATCTCAGCCCTAAGTTGTTTTTTCGACCAAGATATAGCTAGTCATCGTTGGGTCAGAAGGTTCATTAGAGCAGCTACCAGACTTCGTCCAACAATCACCTCCCGTGTCCCCTCCTGGGATTTAAATACTGTCCTTACGGGTCTCACTCTACCACCATTTGAACCCATTGCCGATTGTCCAATAAAATTATTGTCCCTAAAAACCGCCTTACTAGTTGCAATAACCTTGGCCCGCAGATTAGGCGAGTTACAGGCTCTGTCCGTTAGGGAACCTTACCTTCGTGTCCTGGATGATAGGATCATTCTCCGACTCGACCCAGGCTTTCTCCCTAAAATTGTATCCAGCTTTCATTGGAGCCAGGATATTACCCTGCCTTCCTTTTGTCAACACCCCTCTAATGACAGAGAGTATTCCTTCCACTCTCTGGACGTTAGATGGGCAGTTCTAAACTATATATCTGCTATCGAAAAGTTCAGAAAATCTGACAACTTACTAGTACTCTTTGCAGGAAAGTACAAGGGCCAGAAGGCCTCCCGATCTTCTATAACGAGATGAATCAAGGAAATAATTTGCCTGTGTTACCAAATTCAAAATCTTCCATGTCCAGTCTAAATTGGGGCCCATTCCACTAGGGCCATGTCTTCCTCTCAGGCAGAGCGAGCTGGCACCTCCCTGGAAGAAATATGTCAAGCTGCCACTTGGTCCAGCATCCATACATTTATAAAACACTATCGCTTGGATCTTTCCAGATCCTCTGATCTGTCCTTTGGACGGAAAGTCCTCCAGGCAGTAGTCCCCCCCCCTTAACTGATATATTTTGTATATCTCCTTGTATGCCGTCGTAATGATGCTATGGAAAAACCGGAATTAGTCTTACCGGTAATTCAGTTTCCATGAGATCATCACGACGGCACGTTATTCCTTCCCTAGATATATTTCTAAATTTTTTTAACTTTTGGAGGGTCACACTGGTGTTGGTGGTGGGAGGGGGGTATTTAACCTTTCTCTGTTCCTGCCCCTACAGAGGTCAGGGGTCAATCTCCTTGTATGCCGTCGTGATGATCTCATGGAAACTGAATTACCGGTAAGACTAATTCCGTTTTTTTGGCACCTTACATCACAAAAAGTGTAATAGCAAGCGATCAAAAAGTCACACGCACCCCAAAATAGTGCCAATAAAACAGTCATCTCATCCCGCTAAAATCATACCCTACTAGGGATGAGCGAACCCGAACTCTATAGTTCGGGTTCGTACCGAATTTTGGGGTGTTCGTGACATGGACCCGAACCCAAACATTTACGTAAAAGTTCGGGTTCGGGTCCAAGTGTAATTCTGTCTGTAAAAGGATACCTTTCATCCAGGGCCTAAATACTAGGCCTACAATTGATATTCAGCTAAATCTGTGGTTACTGCTGTGCCTGTATTAGTGTAATACGGTACATAAATAGATAGCCAGATAGGGTTAGGTGCCTGTAAAAAAAGGCCTGAATTTGAATTCGATACATTGGGCCAAATAATTTTTTTCTTATTGTGATAAACGGTAACAATGAGGAAAACATCTAGTAAGGGACGCGGACATGGTCGTGGTGGTGTTAGTGGACCCTCTAGTGCTGGGAGAGGACGTGGCCGTTCTGCCACAGCCACACGTCCTAGTGAACCAACTACCTCAGGTCCCAGTAGTCGCCAGAATTTACAGCGATATTTGGTGGGGCCCAATGCCGTTCTAAGGATGGTAAGGCCTGAGCAGGTACAGGCATTAGTCAATTGGGTGGCCGACAGTGGATCCAGCACGTTCACATTATCTCCCACCCAGTCTTCTGCAGAAAGCGCACAGATGGCGCCTGAAAATCAAGCCCATCAGTCTGTCACATGACCCCCATGCATATCAGGGAAACTGTCTGAGCCTCAAGTTATGCAGCAGTCTCTTATGCTGTTTGAAGACTCTGCTGGCAGGGTTTCCCAAGGGCATCCACCTAGCCCTTCCCCAGCGGTGGAAGACATAGAATGCACTGACGCACAACCATTTATGTTTCCTGATGATGAGGACATGGGAATACCACCTCAGCACGTCTCTGATGATGATGAAACACAGGTGCCAACTGCTGCGTCTTTCTGCAGTGTGCAGACTGAACAGGAGGTCAGGGAGGAAGACTGGGTGGAAGACGATGCAGGGGACGATGAGGTCCTAGACCCCACATGGAATGAAGGTCGTGCCACTGACTTTCAGAGTTCAGAGGAAGAGGCACCACCAATTTCAGCACAGCCCTGGGTAAACGTCAGCAGACCATTCTGAAACTCATATGTTTGGGGGACAGGCCCCACACCGCGCAGGAGTTGTGGCAGGGTATTGAACAACAGACCGACGAGTGGTTGCTGCCGGTGAGCCTCAAGCCCGGCCTGGTGGTGTGCGATAATGGGCGAAATCTCGTCGCAGCTCTGGGACTAGCCGGTTTGACACACATGCCTTGCCTGGCGCATGTGCTGAATTTGGTGGTGCAGAAGTTTATTCACAACTACCCCGACATGTCAGAGCTGCTGCATAAAGTGCGGGCCGTCTGTGCGCGCTTCCGGCGTTCATATTCTGCCGCTGCTCGCCTGTCTGCGCTACAGCGTAACTTCGGCCTTCCCGCTCACTGCTTCATATGCAACGTGCCCACCAGGTGGAACTCCACCTTGCACATGCTGGACAGACTGTGCGAGCAGCAGCAGGCCATAGTGGAGTTTCAGCTGCAGCACGCACGGGTCAGTCGCACTGCGGAACAGCACCACTTCACCACCAATGACTGGGCCTCCATGCGAGATCTGTGTGCCCTGTTGCGCTGTTTCGAGTACTCCACCAACATGGCCAGTGGCGATGACGCCGTTATCAGCGTTACAATACCACTTCTATGTCTCCTTGAGAAAACACTTAGGGCGATGATGGAAGAGGAGGTGGCCCAGGAGGAGGAGGAGGAGGAGGAAGAGGGGTCATTTTTAGCACTTTCAGGCCAGTCTCTTCGAAGTGACTCAGAGGGAGGTTTTTTGCAACAGCAGAGGCCAGGTACAAATGTGGCCAGACAGGGCCCACTACTGGAGGACGAGGAGGAGGAGGAGGATGAGGATAAAGCATGTTTACAGCGGGGTGGCACCCAACGCAGCTCGGGCCCATCACTGGTGCGTGGCTGGGGGGAAACGGAGGACGATGACGATACACCTCCCACAGAGGACAGCTTGTCCTTACCTCTGGGCAGCCTGGCACACATGAGCGACTACATGCAGCAGTGCCTGCGCAACGACAGCAGAGTTGCCCACATTTTAACGTGTGCGGACTACTTAGTAACCACCATGCTGGATCCCCCGGTACAAAGACAATGTGCCCACCTTACTTCCTGCACTGGAGCGTGATAGGATTAGGCACAAGTACAAGCGCACATTGGTAGACGCGCTACTGAGAGCATTCCCAAATGTCACAGGGGAACAAGTGGAAGCCCAAGGCGAAGACAGAGGAGGAGCAAGAGGTCGCCAACGCAGCTGTGTCACGTCCAGCTCCTCTGAGGGCAGGGTTAGCATGGCAGAAATGTGGAAAAGTTTTGTCACCACGCCACAGCTAACTGCACCACCACCTGATACGGAACGTGTTAGCAGGAGGCAACATTTTACTAACATGGTGGAACAGTACCTGTGCACACCCCTCCACGTACTGACTGATGGTTCGGCCCCATTCAACTTCTGGGTCTCCAAATAGTCCACGTGGCCAGAGCTAGCCTTTTATGCCTTGGAGGGGCTGGCCTGCCTGGCGGCCAGCGTTTTGTCTGAACGTGTATTCAGCACGGCAGGCGGCGTCATTACAGACAAACGCAGCCGCCTGTCTACAGCCAATGTGGACAAGATGACGTTCATAAAAATTAACCAGGCATGGATCCCACAGGACCTGTCCATCCCTTGTGCAGATTAGATATTAACTACCTCCCCTTAACAATATATTATTGTACTCCAGGGCACTTCCTCATTCAATCCTATTTTTATTTTAATTTTACCATTATATTGCGGGGCAACCCAAAGTTGAATGAACCTCTCCTCTGTCTGGGTGTCGGGGCCTAAAAATATCTGACAGTGGTCTGTTCCAGTGGTGGGTGACGTGAAGCCTAATTCTCTGCTATGACATGAAGACTGATTCTCTGCTGACATGAAGCCTGAATCTCTGTTATGGGACCTCTCTCCTCTGTCTGGGTGCCGGGGTCTAAAAATATCTGACAGTGGCCTGTTCCAGTGGTGGGTGACATGAAGCCTGATTCTCTGCTATGACATGAAGACTGATTCTCTGCTGACATGAAGCCTGAATCTCTGTTATGGACCTCTCTCCTCTGCCTGGGTGCCTGGGCCTAAATATGTGACAATGGACTGTTCCAGTGGTGGGTGACGTGAAGCCTGATTCTCTGCTATGACATGAAGACTGATTCTCTGCTGACATGAAGCCTGAATCTCTGTTATGAGACCTCTCTCCTCTGTCTGGGTGCCGGGGCCTAAATATATGACAATGGACTGTTCCAGTTTTGGGTGATGTGAAGCCTGATTCTCTGCTATGACATGAAGACTGATTCTCTGCTGACATGAAGCCTGATTCTCTGCTATGGGACCTCTCTCCAATTGATATTGGTTAATTTTTATTTATTTTATTTTTATTTTTATTCATTTCCCTATCCACATTTGTTTGCATGGGATTTAACTACATTTTGCTGCCTTTTGCAGCCCTCTAGCCCTTTACTGGGCTGTTTTACAGCCTTTTTAGTGCTGAAAAGTTTGGGACGAAGTTCGGGTCGGGTTCGGATCCCGAACCCGAACATTTCCGGGAAGTTCGGCCGAACTTCTCGAACCCGAACATCCAGGTGTTCGCTCAACTCTAGTTGTAGTCAATGGAGTATATTCAGACCATGGTCTTGTTACCAGTGGGGTACCTCAGGGATCTGTTCTGGGACCCATATTGTTTCTTTATTCTCGAAATTGCAGAAGTCCTTGATGGTAAGGTGTGTCTTTTTGCTGATGAGACAAAGATTTGTAACTTGGTTGATGTTCATGGAGGGATACACCAAATGGAAAAGGATTTAGGAAAACTAGAGGAATGGTCAGAAATCTGGCAACTAAAATGTAATGTTGATAAGTGCAAGATAATGCACCTGGGGCTTAAAAACCCAAGAGTAGAATATAAAATCATTGATACTGTCCTAACCTCAGTATCTGAGGAAAGGGATTTAGGGGTCATTATTTCAGAAGACCTAAAGGTAGGCAGACAATGTCATAGAGAAGCAGGAAATGCTAGCAGAATGCTTGGGTGTATAGGGAGAGGCATTACCAGTAGAAAGAGGGAGGTGCTCATGCCGTTCTACAGAGCACTAGTGAAACCTCATTTGGAGTATTGTGCTCAGTACTGGAGACCATATCTCCAGAAGGATATTGATACTTTGGAGAGAGTTCAGAGAAGAGCTTCTAAACTAGTACATGGATTGCATGTATAGCTTGGAAGAAAGACGAGACAGAGGGGATATGATAGAAACTTTTAAATACATAAAGGGAATCAACAAGGTAAAAGAGGAGAGAATATTAAAAAGAAGAAAAACTGCTACAAGAGGACATAGTTTTAAATTAGAGGTGCAAAGGTTTAAAAGCAATATCAGGAAGTATTACTTTACTGAGAGAGTAGTGGATGCATCGAATAGCTGCAAATACATTGAAGGAGTTTAAGCATGCATGGGATAGGCATAAGGCCATCCTTCATATAAGATAGGGCCAAGGGATATTCATAGTAGTCAGTATATTGGGCAGACTAGATGGGCCAAATGGTTCTTATCTGCCAACACATTATATGTTTCTATGATGCTACGTGAATCGATCAGCATCAATATTTACCCACTGGCTCTGATTCTATCTAATTTAATAAGACAACACACTTGTCATGGTGATATTCCCTGCCAGTGGTTGGTTAAGATACATTTATAGTGATCCCTTTATAGACCCACAGTTGTGGGGTCCGATACACAGTCTTCAGGGATTGCTACATTTCTATTTGCCTCAACAGCCCACAGTGACTCAGTTTTATAAGAGTTCATTTTTCAAAAGATGTGATTTTCATTTGACTCTGCTTATGCCCGAGTCTCAGTGATGTAAAAGATATATATGCCAAATTTCAAGAAGATTGGATAATATTTAGGGGTTGAACACATTAATCACTTTTATTACTATTAAAAAGGAATGTCACACTAGAGTGATCAGGGAACAACGTGAGGTGCACCCACTAACAGATCACCAAATCTGAAAAGGGGTTGTAGTAATGAGTAAATAACTGTGGGGCACTCTCTAAAGCAATGGGAACAGTGGGTAATGGTGCATAAATTTTTTATTACTATATCTAAAATACGTCGTTCACCGTTAATATTTCAAGTAATTCACAATATTAATTACATAAATATAGCAGCATAGATGGTAAAATGTGCATGCTAAAACAACATTGTGAATAAATATAAGGGTAAAACACAATTAGGAATCCAACAATAAAAGTCAATCAAGAATCAATAGAAACTTCGCCTCCAAAAATATCAAAAGTTTCTTTAAAAAGCTCTGGATATCCACAAATTTTAATAACACTCCAATCTCGATAAATAAACTCCAATCTCAGGTCTCGATTAATAGTGCTCCGATCTTTAGTCTCGATTAATAGTAGCTATACACAGAGCGGCATCCCTCTCCTTAGCCTGAGACAGCGGTGTCCTGCTGTAATTTTCGAAAAGCGATCGCTTAATTCTCATACAGTTCGATCTTACCCGGAGTGTTTTCGACAGAAAATCTCCTACCCTCGTCTCGATGCACCTGCTGGATGTATCGGTGCTTTGTTCTTCGAAAGAATCCCACGCCACCGCCGGAAGTCCACGTAGTCTCGCTGAAGGTAAGCTTCCTCTGTCCAGCAAAGACCTCCTACAGCTGGCGTTTTCAGGATCATTACAGCATTAAATTGTTCACCTCCAAAATTGATCGAAAGTCTCAGTCTATGTTCCAAACATGGGGGTCCGTTTACCCGGGATCCGGGTAAGATCGAACTGTCTATGAGAATTAAGCAATCGCTTTTCGGAAATTACAGCGGGACGCCGCTGTCTCAGGCTAAGGAGTGGGACGCCGCTCTGTGTATAGCTACTATTAATCGAGACTAAAGATCGGAGCACTATTACTCGAGACCTGAGATTGGAGTTTATTTATCGAGATTGGAGTGTTATTAACATTTGTGGATATCCAGAGCTTTTTAAAGAAACTTGATATTTTTGGAGGCAAAGTTTCTATTGATTCTTGATTGACTTTTATTGTTGGATTGCTAATTGTGTTTTACCCTTATATTTATTCACAATGTTGTTTTAGCATGCACATTTTACCATCTATGCTGCTATATTTATGTAATTAATATTGTGAATTACTTGAAATATTAACGGCGAACTACGTATTTTAGATATATTAATAAAAAATTTATGCACCATTACCCACTGTTCCCATTGCTTTAGAGAGTGCCCCACTGTTATTTACTTACTTGTATTACTACTCTCACTCTTGTACCTAGGAGGTTGGTCTAAAAACGACTTCAGTTTCAGGATCCCAGGGGCTCTGCATCAAGCTAGGTGGATGGCAAAGGCAATATATGCACTTAAAATTCACTAAACAGTTGAATATTCCTCAACAACAATTGAAAGGAATGAAACGAGTTGCACATTTTGTCAGCCTCAAATATGTTCGCTTTTTGCACGAGGCAATTGTAAGTCGATGGGCTCCAAAAATAATTTGGATATGCTACAGCTTCTAAGCACTTACCCAGATGCAGACGTAAAAAAAATGCTCTCACAGTTGCTAAGAGACACCTTTGGTGTCTGTCAGAAACAAACGTAGTATTGGCTTTTTTGGACGAACGTATTACTCAGGCTGTTCAGGAAAATATGACAAAAAATGTAAAACGAAACCTGCAAAGTAAAAGTAAATGAAACGATTAGAGGGTATAAACCTAATTTTTGAAGGAAAAGACCTGAGACATTTTGTTACTAATAAAAAAAAGACATTCTTTGAATTTTATGGGATCCACGACGTGACCTAATACTGCAATGATTCTCTAAGAAGCCATGTGAACGCTCTTAAGGTGGTCAATGATATAGCAGAAAGAGGAATTGCTCTGATAAAAAAAGTTTAACAAATCGGTCAGGGACAAACAACAAAAACAATTCTTGTTGATGGTAGTCGAGCATTACAGAAAAGTTGTCACTAAGCTAACAAAAGAAGGGATTGCATCCTTTAAAGTTGACTAATATAACACATGTTTTGCCTATCAAACTACCTATTAATCTTAGTGTCTAGTTTTAATATTATTTTAAGTATGTGATTTCTAGTTTTCCCAATAAAAGTAATTAACATTGAAAAATTTTATTTTTTGCCTACTTTTACAAAACTGATCAAAGTGTGCAACCTCTAAATATTATCCAATCTTCTTGAAATGTGGCATATATATTTTTTACATCACTGAGACTCGGGGCGTAAGCAGATTCTGCAAAAACTTTACATTTAGAATTTTTTCCAATACAAAATGAAACATCCTAGGTTATATATTTGCTAATAACCTGGATCACTCACTAGTGGTCTGATTCACTCCCTGAATGGGCGATTTCTGCTCTTTATCCCACCTCACTCCTAGACCCAGGGTTTAATTCCTTAAGGTTGTGCCTGTATAATACTAAAATAGGTCCCACAATTAGATAAATATTGTAAATGACTGCAATTAGTAATCTGGCTAATAAACATGCATCAAAGATACATAACACCACATTCACCATATATAAGTGTATCTCAGGCACTGAATTTAGTTATAATCACTCACAGTTTGATGCACAAATACTCCAGGCTGGTGTGGTGGGTCTAGGTTCTGATAGGTGGATCCAAACTATCTTAGTTGTAGAATTGACCATTGTAAAAGGGATCCAAAAGTGTTTAAGCGGTGTTATCTTTTTCCCATTTTCTAATGAAAATAAGGGAATAGAAGTGGGAGATAGAATCTCTAGGGACATATCAGGCCCTGCCTGAAAGCGGAGACGTCTACCACCTAAATGCGGAAGAATCACCCCCCACAGAACGACCCCACTTATCGGTGGCTAACCCTAAAAACAACTTGCCCTATAACTCCCAGTTCATGTATTCCAGATTTCCAGATATTTCAAGATCCCGATGCGTTTTCTCTGTCAGTGTGATATTGGCAGATTCATCAGGGGGTGAAGAAGGTAAAGATACAGCTCAATGGCTGTTAGCTAGATAGCTCTTGCTGGTGTTCAAGCTGGTAATGTGCAGTCCTGGACAGCCACCAATAAGTGGGGTCGCTCTCTAGGGGGTGATTCTTCCGCATTTAGGTGGTAGACGTCTCCGCTTTCAGGCAGGGTCTGAGATACACTTGATATATGGTGAATGTGGTGTTATGTATCTTTGATGCATGTTTATTAGCCAGATAACTAATTGCAGTCATTTACAATATTTATCTAATTGTGGGACCTATTTTAGTAAATATCTAATATAAAAGTTAAGTTTTAAGTAGGTAAATTTTTCAGTGAATTACAGTTTATAATACCTACACAAATATGTATTAATACCACTGTGAATTTGTGCCTGTTTGATGTTTAACCTAACGGTTTTAATATGATTTATTAATAAAGTGTTATTATTTTGTTTTAGTATGCTTTTCAGGCAGTGAATTATACTAAGTTTGGATACATATTGAGTTATCTCTCTTCAGTGGCTTATGCATGTGCATGATGCTATCTGAAAAAACTCTAGCTTTTTTAACAAGTGGTCACAAAATACTCCTTTTTGGGGAGTAGCAATGAGGTTTGTGTTATTTTAAGCAGCTACACAAGATGGAACATGATAGACAAGGCAGAGGATGTGCAGCTGTGTAGGGGTAACAGTGGCAGCAGTACAGTAGAGAAGATGATGGACAATGAAGAAGATGTGCTGCTCTGTAGGGCTAGTAGTAGCTGCTGCTGGGGTAGTAGTAGTAGATGCAGCAATGGCAGAGGCAGCAGTACAGAGTGGAACATGATAGGCAGGCAATGGCATCCTTGGGTAAGTTATAAATAGCTAGATGGCAGATCTATTTATTTGTGTAAATATCCTTATGGCTCCATGTCTAATTCAATTTTACAAATGTAAAGCTTTCCACATTTGTGGAGGACAATTTTCTTTGCATCATCTGCCACACTGAATACTGTCACTGACAATACACAAAAGGGTGGACAAGACAATATACCAAAGGCAAACTGAGCCAGTTCCTGTCACTGGTCCAATCTGCTGACCCAGAAGTCCATGGGGTCAGGGCTTAGGATATCTGCGTGAGCAAAGGCACGGTCCAGGTAACGGTGAACCAGCAGGTGATTATTACCCATTGAACTGTGTGATCATGTTTAGAAAACTGTATTGGCTGCTTCTGGTTTTGATCCTTGTATCATTGGCAGAGGTAGTGGAGTGTTGACTCAGCATGGTGCCGAGAGGGGCTTCTTGGGCAAACATGCGGCTTTATTGTTGATGTCATTGTTGGATAAGTTTGATGCAGAACGGCATGTAAAATTAGTTTGGCACTATTAGCAATTAGGTATATGCAAAACAATGAGTGAAGTCGAGGCTGTGACATCTGTAACAGCAGGCAGAGGTATGCTATTAGCACTGGAATTTACATTTAAATTCAAAGGATTTTTTTATTTGTCATTTGGACACAGACTGAATTATATTTGCACTGTCTATAAGTTTGTGCAGAACAATACATACATTTTTGTTGGAACTATGAGATAATAATACAAAACCTGCAATGTCATGTCTGTGACTTTGTATTAGCAGGCATTGGCATGCTTTCAGCACCATGATTTAAATTTAAATGAGAACTTTTTTGAAAAATAATTGTCACTTAAATACAAACATGCTATCATTGAGAAGATTTGAAAATGATGTTATGAAGATTGGCGATTCACAAATAAATGAATGTAAGACATTGAATTGTATGGCTGTAGCAGTACTTAAAACAATAGCTACCTGTGTCTGCCTAACTAATACACTGACTGAGTCTGACTCCTATCTCTTTCTAAAATATCTATATTAATTTATTGTAAATCTATCTATTCTCTTCCCCTCACTAATAGAAACACACCCACTGCCCCTAATCCACTATATGTATTCTGTTTTACTATCTTTCATTCTGAGTCTGATCTTCTCTCTCCCCTATGTGTTTCCCCACCCGCTGTTTTTATAGTGGTGATAACTAACCAAGAGATATCAGTGCCTCACCCCTATAGTCCTTCATGATTGGTTGTGCTAGAGGGAAGGCTGAATGCAAGGCAGTGTAGGGTATCCTGCTGGGACACCGCCCAAGGCCATGTGATTCTTCTTCTGATCTTTGTTATATGGTGGCTACCATTTTGAGTAATTTTTGCGAGACATGTCCCAAATGTTTTGGATTTTCTGAAATCCAAACCTTTTGGGTAATTTGTAATGAACCAGATCTGTGCAGAATCAATTTGTTCATCTCCACTAAAAGGAGCTTTTAAATGGTGTTACAAATTATTTCAATTTGAATATAACAAGAAATGTGAAGTAAGTAATAACGGATTTACCTTTAGAGATTCTTCTGGAAAAAGTTCTTTAAAACCTTTCAAGACATTATGTTCACATATGCTATCGTTGTTGGGCCACAGAGTCACCAAATAACCTTGTCCAAACCTAAACATTGAAGACAATTTTTTTTACTTTTTGTGAGACTTGGTTTTGCCACATACATATACACTCACCTAAAGAATTATTAGGAACACCATACTAATATGGTGTTGGACCCCCTTTTGCCTTCAGAACTGCCTTAATTCTACGTGGCATTGATTCAACAAGGTGCTGATGGCATTCTTTAGAAATGTTGGCCCATATTGATAGGATAGCATCTTGCAGTTGATGGAGATTTGAGGGATGCACATCCAGGGCACGAAGCTCCTGTTCCACCACATCCCAAAGATGCTCTATTGGGTTGAGATCTGGTGACTGTGGGGGCCATTTTAGTACAGTGAACTCATTGTCATGTTCAAGAAACCAATTTGAAATTATTCGAGCTTAGTGACATGGTGCATTATCCTGCTGGAAGTAGCCATCAGAGGATGGATACATGTTCTCATTCTGTTTACGCCAAATTCGGACTCTACCATTTGAATGTCTCAACAGAAATTGAGACTCATCAGACCAGGCAACATTTTTCCAGTCTTCAACAGTCCAATTTTGGTGAGCTCGTACAAATTGTAGCCTCTTTTTCCTATTTGTAGTGGAGATGAGTGGTACCCGGTGGGGTCTTCTGCTGTTGTAGCTCTTCCGCCTCAAGGTTGTGCGTGTTGTGGCTTCACAAATGCTTTGCTGCATACCTCGGTTGTAACGAGTGGTTATTTCAGTCAACGTTGCTCTTCTATCAGCTTAAATCTGTCGGTCCATTCTCCTCTGACCTCTAGCATCCACAAGGCATTTTTGCCCACAGGACTGCCGCATACTGGATGTTTTTCCCTTTTCACACCATTCTTTGTAAACCCTAGAAATGGTTGTGCGTGAAAATCCCAGTAACTGAGCAGATTGTGAAATACTCAGACCGGCCCGTCTGGCACCAACAACCATGCAACGCTCAAAATTGCTTAAATCACCTTTCTTTCCCATTCTGACATTCAGTTTGGAGTTCAGGATATTGTCTTGACCAGGACCACCCCCCTAAATGCATTGAAGCAACTGCCATGTGATTGGTTGACTAGATAATTGCATTAATGAGAAATAGAACAGGTGTTCCTAATAATTCTTTAGGTGAGTGTATATACTCTCAATTATTTTTGACTTTCTTACTATTTTGCATATCATTGATTGAATTTCAATTGTCACCAATTTTATTATATATATTATTTTGCACTAAAAATTATATTAATAAATGACATATATTTTCTCTATAACTGGGTTTTGTCTTCAATTCAACGCAGATCATGGCCTTGTTTTAGCTTGGTATTTATGATAATAGATTAGAGTCTCCCTCATTGCAGATTCTAATTTATTCACATAAATAATATAGACTGTCAATTGGAGACAGCATAAATATTCCGACAGCTTTCAGCTCTTCGGTCACAGGCCGATCAGTGGCTAACTCCGCTCAATTTGACAGTTGGTAAAGTGGTGTGCAACAACGGTGCCAATCTGCTGAGCATGCTGAAACAGGGCAAAATGACACACATGCCATGCATGGAACATGTCCTGAACTTACTTGTACAGCGATTCGTTGCCAAATACCCCGGGGTTCAGGACGTCTTGCGGCAGACCAGGAAAATCTCTGGCCATTTTAGAAGACCTTACACAGCCATGGCTCACCTTGCTGACGTTGAGCAGTGACACCACATGCGCATCAGACATCTGATTTGTGACAGCCCAACGTGCTGGAACTTCACCTTGTATATGCTCGATAGGCTGCTCCAGCAGAAACACGCGTTAACGACTACCTGTACGAACTCTGCAGCAGGACAGGTTCTGTGGAGCCTGGTTTCTTTTCACCGCGCCAGTGGCTGCTCATGCGCGACACATGCAGACTTCTGCGGCCATTTGATGAGATCACCAAACTGGTCAGTCACAGCCAGAGCACCATTAGTAACATCGTACCTTATGCCTTCTTTCTGGAGCGTGCATTGCGTCGTGTCATTGATCAAGCCGTTGAGAAGCAGGAGCTGGAAGATGAGGAAGTCGCAATGCTAAATGAATTCCCAGGCGGGGCTACTCCATCTGAGACAAGTCAGCAGGAGTTTGAAGAGGAGTCAGAGTAGGATGGCGGCTGGGGGGAAGGAGGAGGAGCAAGAAGAGCAGGCTTTCAGGACGACATTCTCCTGTGCGATGAGCATGGGCCAGGGCGCCCCTGCGCTTCCAATTTAGTGCAAATGGGGGCCTTCATGCTCCAGTGTTTAATGAGGGACCTGTCACGGTCATATTGGTGTTTGACCGTGACGCAGTTGCCGTGCAGACTGGTTGCCAGGGGCAACGTGTAGTTTGTGGTTTGCACGTGCACTTCCCCTTTAAGGTGTGCCTCCCTGCTGTTTGGTCAGCAAGGGGTTAATCTACTGGCTAGTAATAATTAAGGTGTTTCCTGGGTGTGGCCGCAAGCTTGATATAAACCTGTGGCTTGCTGGCTGGGGGCAGTGGTTCTACTGCCTTTGTTGGACTAGTACCTTGCTCCTAGCTCTTTGTCATCTGATGGCCATCCTAGTTGTCATCAATGTCATCCCGGTGTCTCCTTCCCTTCCTATCTTTATTTGTTTGGAGTGGGTTATGTTCAGGGTGTTTGTATGACTAGTTTGGTGTTACATATCTGGTGGTGTTTGGTGTCCAGCATGTTTGCTAGACATTCCCCTGTCTTACGTTGTATCCTCCGGAAGGATGTCTCTGGTTCCCCGGAGGGGGGGACCAATTGTCCATACGCAGATATGTGTGTCCTGGATTCCTGTGTGGTTGTTGTATGTGCTGTCCTTAAACTGTGAGGACATCAGCACTTGTGCACGGGTTCCAGTCGGTGTGCCTGTGGCAGGTAAGTGTTTTGCATTCGTCGCTTACCTGCCAATTCCAGTTGCTGCATATGGTCTTATCCCTCCACCTGTTACTAGGCAGCTGGAGACTCCGGTTCGTGTGATTCCCTAGGCCAGTGACCGTCAGGGTCAGCAGGATCCAGGTTCCAGTTCTTGAGCCCTCCCACCTTCAGGGTTCGCTCATGCGGTCAGAAGATCGGGGTCAGAATTAGGGACGCTGTAGGAGGTGACCTGCTCCCTATTCCTCCTCCTGGCCTTGTTGCTTCCAAGTTGCCTCCTCATTGTATAGTGGGGAGTTTTCCCCACTCCCCACCGTGACAGGACCCCCGTGTAAAAACCATAAAGGGCAAGGACCAGTACTGGGTGGCAACTTACTTAGAACCAGGTTACAAACACAAAATGGCAGACATGTTACTAGCATCACAGAGGGACTGCAGAATGTAGCATTTCCAGACCTTATGAGAGATGCTGCACTTTGCTATTGTGGGTGCTGGCAGAGGAATTTCCACCCACAGGTGTGGGTACCAATCCTACCGTGCCTGCAAGAAGAGGGCGGTTTGAAGATGTGTTGGTCACTTCGGATATGAGATCATTCTTGCAGCCAACCCATAGACAGCCGCCATCTGGATCCAGCCTCAGGGAATGCCTAGACCGACAGGTGTCTGACTACATCGGGTTAAAAGCTGATGTAGGACGTTCAGAGCAGCAGGGGGGATCGTGACCGATAAGAGCACTCGCATAGCTCACGACAGTGTGAACTACCTCACATTTCTAAAAATGAATGAGGCATGAATCTCTGAGGAATTCAACACCTATGACGACCACGTTTAATTGAATTTCCTCATGCCAGCCCACACATATCAGCCATCACCCAGAACAAAGAATGGTCCTTGTCGTTTGTCTATACAGTGGCATAAAAGGCCTTTTATGTCAGGTGAATGCTTAAATTTTGGGGCCTGTACTGGCCTACAGTAAATTTTTTATCAAGTGAACGCCTAATGTACCTCCAGCCACATCATCACAAGTTCTTTTCTGTCAGGTGAATGCCTAATGTTTGGGGCTTCTACTCCAGTGGCCTACAGTAAAATTTTTCTAGGCTCCAACAGTACACATTTTTGACAGTTTCCCTTTAAGACACATAAAAATGTCCCCTGATTAAAATACATATTTTTTGTGAGAATTTTTGCCATTGATCCCCCTCTGGTGTGTCACTGTTCATGTTGTGGGACTATTTGTGCACTTCTAGTAAGTATTTGGTGGCTGCAAATATGACCTGAAAGTTTTTCAGGTTCGCCTGCCATCAAAGTTAATGGGGCCCGCTGCGAACGCGCAGTTCGCGAACATTTGATTTGAAACGTCCCGGCCGATGTTAGTCCATCACTAGTAATCAGTCTCTTGACTTCAAATCTTGGCATTTTGAAGATGTATTTCTCTCAGAGTAAAGGCTTATCAAACTATCACTAGCTCTTCTTGATATTGAAGCTTTATGATTTATAATAGTTCTATTGCTATAAGCTTTTTGCAAATGTTTATTTATACGTCTGTATGGCATGACTAACTTAATTATGCTATTTATATTCACAGTGTTATTTTGTGTGATGTTATTGGGTCACTTTGAACTTGTTATATAATTGTCTGGTATATCTACAGTTTATGTGCAAATTTTTTTTTTAACTCAGTTGTAACAGGACATTTATTCATTGCTTCTGTAACCATTAAAAGTTTGGTGTACTGGACTCATCTAAGTGTAGTGGACCAGTTACAGATTTTTGCATTCAGGCACAGAACAATGTGCTTTAAAATATATATATATATCTAATATATAAAGCTGAGTGTATGTGTATGTATGTATGTATGTATGTATGTATGTATGTGTGTATGTCCGCTAAAGGAATCTGCACCGTTACATTTACAATCACAAAATTTGGTACACGGGTACATCAGGTGTCCGGGAAGGTTTTAGACCAGGTCTTGGCTCTCTAGGACATACCGTTTCTGAGATATTCCCAAAAAATGCATTAGCCAATATGCTTTGTCACATGACCCTTATCAGCCAATAGAAACTTGCAGGCCATTAGCCTCCACATACACAGCTTTACTCCAGGTTTCCCTAACAACCCAGCCATTTTTCTTCACTGCTGTAGGTGAGCTTTAAAGGAAAACTGTCACCAGGATAATCGCTATTGAAGTAAAGCCATGGATTAATAGCTGTGGATGACACTGTTAAGGGTGTGAAGTGCTATGTAGGTTAAAGTTCAGGGGCCAGGTAGGGTGGCCATTCAGGCTACCCTGAAAAGACGGACTTTAAAACCCTGGCCCCAGTTCCCATTAAGCCACTCTTCAGCCGACAGGGATTGAAAAAATAAAGTTAAAAATCAACTTCTAGGTCCCGCTAAGCCATGCCCCCGATCTGGTTAGGCCACGCCCTCTTCCACTCCTCGGCCGACAGGGAATGAAAAAATTAGCTGCAGAGGTGGGAGGGATGGTGACTTTCGACCTGCAGCTCACACTCAGACAGCATAGTGTTGTTGTCTTAGAGTGAGCTGTTCAAAAGGACACAAACCCGATCCGGTTAGGCCATGCCCCCTCCCACTCCTCAGCTGACAGGGATTGAAAAAAAATGAAGTTAAAAATCAACTTCTGTTAGCTGCAGAGGTGGGAGGGACGGTGACTTTTCCCCTGCAGCTCACACTCAAGACAGCACAGTGCTGCTGTTTTAGAGTGAGCTGTTGAAAAGGACACACCCCGATCCGGTTAGGTCATGCCCCCTTGGACTCCTCAGCTGACGGGGATTGAAAAAGGAAGTAAAAAATCAACTTCTAGGTACCGTGCTACTGTCTAAGAGTGAGCTGTTCAAACAGACATCCCTGTGTCCATCTAGGCCCTGAGCCAAACGAAGTACAGGGAGTCTGAAAGCCAGGCTGTCTGGCCTAAAACTGGACCTCTGGCCTCCCTAGGGGCAGGCTGCTGTGGAGGTCACAGTTAAGGGATGGTCTACTATGGAGGTCAGTGTTAAGGGGCAAATTGCTGTAAAGTCCACTGTTAAGGTGTCGGGCCCCTGTGAAGGTCACTGTAAAGAGGGTGGTGTGCTGTGAAACTCACTGTTAAAGGGGCAGGCTGTTGTGAAGGTCAAAGTGAATGGGGTGGGCTGCTGTGGATGTCCCATTTTAAGGAGACTGAGCACTGTGGGGGGGGGGTCAATGTTAAGGGGTGGGGGCTGTGGAGGGCACTGTTAAGGCGGCGGGGTGCTGTAGATGTCACTGTTATAGTGGATACTGTCTATCTTTTAGTGACACACACAAACATTAAATGAAATTGATTAAATATAATATATATATATATATATATATATATATATATATAATATATATATAGAGAGAGAGAGAGAGAAAGAAAAATGGCGGCACTGGCACAAGAGAGGGAATGCGGGTACACGTCTCAGGGGGATTAGACTTACAGCCCCAATTAATGGATCCAGAAAAAAGAGCGGCACTCCGGTAGATAAAAGCAAAGTGAACCCTTTATTCACCCAGGTGGTGCAACGTTTCGGCTCCAAGCATGAGCCTTCTTCAAGCAAAGATACAACTCAAATGGTGACAAATATATAGGGGAATCAATCAACATACAGAGCATGTGATCACAGACCACCCAGTGGGTGTGTTACAAATCATGTCAAATAAATGATAAATAAATACAGTGTATGGTAATGCAAAAAGTGAATCATCAATTAAGAAGCATGACCATGCATGCTATATACATCAGAATTTGTGATACAAAATGTGTACATTAAATACAATAAATAGAATCAAAAAATATATCCATACAGTTCATGCATAGACGTACATAGTGCAAGGGGAGGAGCAAAGCGGTGGGGCCGCACACATACCGAACCAGCAGGGAGACTCATTCAATATCGCCATATCGGCGTTGTAGACATCCTATTGCGCAGGCGTGGTCAGGCACCAATAGCGGGTATAGGGCATACAGGAAGCGCGACGCATCATCTCAGCAGGCCGGCAGCCATACGTCATACAGACGTCACTCCTAGTCGGCCGGGATGTTGCGCATGCTCAATGAGACGCATAGCCGGAAAGCGCCATCTTGGTAACTGGAAACTACCCAAGAATCATAACCCTGTGTGTCGCATCAAACCTAGAACATGGCCAATAGGTTTCAGGCTAGGGGTTACCCCAAACGACTACTGAGGGAACACATGGACAGGGTTCACACCTTAGACAGGACTGAAGTGTTGACTCAGCGGAGAACTGTCCGCAACAGGGACAGGATTCCGTTCGTCTCAGTATACACTGAACTTAGCCCTTCTATAAATAGGATCCTCAATAAACATTGGGGTCTGCTCGGCACGTGCTTTAGGGACATCCCTGAGTTCTCATGTCCACCTTTATCATCTGACCGCAGATCCAGAAATTTACGGGATCAATTGGTTAAAGCCGATCTTGGCCCTAAGGGATCCCTGAGACAAACTAAGTTGACGCAGTCCGGCCAGGGTTGTTTTCCCTGTCTGAACTGCGTCAATTGCAAATATATTCGCAAAGGGAGGAATTTTGTACACCCCACTACTGGTGCAACTTATAGTATTTTATTCCATCTGACCTGTGATTCAAACCATGTCGTCTATGTTTTATCTTGCCCATGTAATTTGCTTTATGTGGGTAAGACGACAACTGAATTGAAGACTCGACTCAATAATCACTGCCTCAGTATCCGGAAAAAACGGTTGGATCTGCCGGTATCCAAGCACTTCACTGAGGCCAAACATAGAGAAGGTGACTTGAGGTGCTGGATCCTTGATCACATACCCCAGCCTAGGCGGGTTGGTGACAGGTCCAGTACACTCAAGCGTAGAGAGCTCAGCTGGATCCATAAGTTGGACAGCTTGAAACCCAAGGGTTTGAATGTCGATTATAATTTTGGGGATGTTCTATGAGGGTTGGTTTGCCCCTTTTTGCCTAGCGGGATGTCGTTCTGCCACCAGTGTACATACTTGAAGAGTTATACAGCTCTATTTATTCTAGCTCTAACATTTTCTTTTCTTTTTTTTTTAGATCACCTACACTTTGCACTGTGGTGGATGGATCATACGGATGGAGTGCGTGCAGTATACCTCAGGAGGGGACCACTCGACTGTATTTTGTAATTTAGTTTTTTTGATGACATCTTTGATTCATGTTTTTGCCAGTTTTGGCAGGCACCGCGGGACGGGTATTTGCGACGTGACAGCCCCTGTTGGTCTAAATATCTATTGTAATTTACTACCCTGTGGCATCTAAGCACCTAGATGAGGAGATCCCTCTTGGGCTGTAATGATGGCTTGACACCTTTGGTGAGACCCCTACAGACAATGCGGACCCCGCAGTTGTAGTGGATCTTTTCCTGGGTTGGACATGTAGGCACCCGTTTATTTGGGAGCTTTGTGACCTTTTCAGGCCTCTGATGCCCTAATTTGTTCTAGGTTTGATGCGATACACAGGGTTATGATTCTTGGGCAGTTTCCAGTTACCAAGATGGCGCTTTCCGGCTATGAGTCTCATTGAGCATGCGCAACATCCCGGCCGACTAGGAGTGACGTCTGTATGACGTATGGCTGCCGGCCTGCTGAGATGATGCGTCGCGCTTCCTGTATGCCCTATACCCGCTATTGGTGCCTGACCACGCCTGCGCAATAGGATGTCTACAACGCCGATATGGCGATATTGAATGAGTCTCCCTGCTGGTTCGGTATGTGTGCGGCCCCACCGCTTTGCTCCTCCCCTTGCACTATGTACGTCTATGCATGAACTGTATGGATATATTTTTTGATTCTATTTATTGTATTTAATGTACACATTTTGTATCACAAATTCTGATGTATATAGCATGCATGGTCATGCTTCTTAATTGATGATTCACTTTTTGCATTACCATACACTGTATTTATTTATCATTTATTTGACATGATTTGTAACACACCCACTGGGTGGTCTGTGATCACATGCTCTGTATGTTGATTGATTCCCCTATATATTTGTCACCATTTGAGTTGTATCTTTGCTTGAAGAAGGCTCATGCTTGAAGCCGAAACGTTGCACCACCTGGGTGAATAAAGGGTTCACTTTGCTTTTATCTACCGGAGTGCCGCTCTTTTTTCTGGATCTATATATATATATATATATATATATATATATATATATATATATATATATATATATGCACTGCTCAAAAAAATAAAGGGAACACAAAAATAACACATCCTAGATCTGAATTAATTAAATATTCTTCTGAAATACTTTGTTCTTTACATAGTTGAATGTGCTGACAACAAAATCACACAAAAATAAAAAAATGGAAATCAAATTTTTCAACCCATGGAGGTCTGGATTTGGAGTCACACTCAAAATTAAAGTGGAAAAACACACTACAGGCTGATCCAACTTTGATGTAATGTCCTTAAAACAAGTCAAAATGAGGCTCAGCAGTGTGTGTGGCCTCCACGTGCCTGTATGACCTTCCTACAACGCCTGTGCATGCTCCTGATGAGGTGGCGGACGGTCTCCTAAAGGGATCTCCTCCCAGACCTGGACTAAAGCATCTGCCAACTCCTGGATAGTCTGTGGTGCAACGTGACGTTGGTGGATAGAGCGAGACATGATGTCCCAGATGTGCTCAATTGGATTCAGGTCTGGGGAACGGGCGGGCCAGTCCATAGCATCAATGCCTTTGTCTTGCAGGAACTGCTGACACACTCCAGCCACATGAGGTCTAGCATTGTCTTGCATTAGGAGGAACCCAGGGCTAACCGCACCAGCATATGGTCTCACAAGGGGTCTGAGGATCTCATCTCGGTACCTAATGGCAGTCAGGCTACCTCTGGCGAGCACATGGAGGGCTGTGCGGCCCTCCAAAGAAATGCCACCCCACACCATTACTGACCCAATGCTGGAGGATGTTGCAGGCAGCAGAACATTCTCCACGGCGTCTCCATACTCTGTCATGTCTGTCACATGTGCTCAGTGTAAACCTGCTTTCATATGTGAAGAGCACAGGGCGCCAGTGGCGAATTTGCCAATCTTGGTGTTCTCTGGCAAATGCCAAACGTCCTGCACGGTGTCGGGCTGTAAGCACAACCCCCACCTGTGGACGTCGGGCCCTCATATCACCCTCATGGAGTCTGTTTCTGACCGTTTGAGCAGACACATGCACATTTGTGGCCTGCTGGAGGTCATTTTGCAGGGCTCTGGCAGTGCTTCTCCTGTTCCTCCTTGCACAAAGGCGGAGGTAGCGGTCCTGCTGCTGGATTGTTGCCCTCCTACGGCCTCCTCCACGTCTCCTGATGTACTGGCCTGTCTCCTGGTAGCGCCTCCATGCTCTGGACACTACGCTGACAGACACAGCAAACCTTCTTGCCACAGCTCGCATTGATGTGCCATCCTGGATAAGCTGCACTACCTGAGCCACTTGTGTGGGTTGTAGACTCCGTCTCATGCTACCACTAGAGTGAAAGCACCGCCAGCATTCAAAAGTGACCAAAACATCAGCCAGGAAGCATAGGAACTGAGAAGTGGTCTGTGGTTACCACCTACAGAACCACTCCTTTATTGGGGGTGTCTTGCTAATTGCCTATAATTTCCACCTGTTGTCTATCCAATTTGCACAACAGCATGTGAAATTGATTGTCACTCAGTGTTGCTTCCTAAGAGGACAGTTTGATTTCACAGAAGTGTGATTGACTTGGAGTTACATTGTGTTGTTTAAGTGTTCCCTTTATTTTTTTGAGCAGTGTATATATATATATATATATATATATATAAAAAAAGAAAAAAGATGGCAGCACCGTCACAGAAAAAAGGAAATGGAGGGTGCAAAAAGCCCAATGTGGATAAAAGCCAATCCAATAATGCAGACGTGGAAAAAGGGCAGCACTCCAATAAATAAAATAGCAAAAAACTTTATTTACCCATAAGGCTGTAGCGACGTTTCGGCTCTAACACAGGAGCCTTCCTCAAGCAGTGTGTACAGATCAAGATCCAAACATATATAGTGTTATAGCTAGCCATAGCCAATTACATGTTAAGTGAACATAATTAATAAATAAAACAAAATGCAGAATACATCATACATGTGAATACAGATAAAATCAGCAATACAATGTGGTTCAATCGTGGTGCACCTGATTGCTTAAAAACTGTTACCATAAATATAAAACTTAGTGAGATATTTCTATAATTACATAGTTGATAGTATAATCAGTGTCAACTGTAGATGATTAAATAAAGTGTCACGTGCTTACTAATACAGGTGGTACATATTGAGGATGCAGGATGAGGGTCGGTTGTGGTCGCTGCTGACATGTGCGGTCCGGCGTGCCCAGGTCCCCACTGCGCATGCCAATACGACGTGTAGTACATGTTGCCGGCCAGTATCAATACGACGTGTAATACATGCTGCCGGCCAGTATCAATCTCGTCACCTGACGCATATGCTCCTACGTCACCGCACCAAGACGGCCATTATGGATAAGGGCAAACAGCCCATTCTGTCGCCCTGACGATCATACTGACAATTTAATCCGATGCAGTGTGCTCCTACGTCACCGCACCAAGACGGCCATTATGGATAAGGGCAAACAGCCCATTCTGTCACCCTGATGATCATGCTGACAGTTTAATCCGGTGCAGTGTGGAATCGGGATGTACTGGCATGGGACAATGCCAGAGTGTCAAGAGTGGCTAAGTGGGCTCGGCTGAGGGATACCACAACAATGAAGAGTGGATCCGCCAGCCGTGACCACAGAGCGGCCGCGCATCCGCACGCAAATACAGAGTCGCGGCCGCTCCGATCCAACCCACCTGTCGCCACAACCTGTCGCCACAACATTCAGAGGGCTCTCCTCTTAACCCCTACCACACATGTAACGGAAAGTAACAAAAACAAAAACAGTCTTCTGGAGGGAACACGGAAGTCGCTTTTCGCATAGACAATGGTATCAAGGCATCACGACCGTACCGTCAGCATGAAGGCCACACCACCCATCATCACCCCAAACTCGCAGCATAACACCTGTAAATATAAAGATAAAGTGTGAGCATAAGTGCACGGAAGGGAATACAAAACATACAATATTAAAAGACTATTAGAATAAACGAAGATTTATGTATAGTACACACAAGTCACATAATCAACACTGGGACAATCGACATTAAAAAATACAAAGATAGAGGGCAAGACACGCCACTAACCGACCCCAACCTTGTAATCCACATTGAGACCATGTGGATGGAGGGAGTCCAACGTGTAGATCCATTTTAATTCTCGCTTTTTTAAAAGGCTAGTCCTGTTGCCACCTCTCCTAGGCATTGGTACATGATCAATGATGCAGAATCTTAGGTCTTTCTCAGTGTGTTTCTGGTTGGCAAAGTGTTTAGATACTGGTAAATCCAGTCTTTTTTTCCTGACACTAAGTCGGTGATTGTTGAATCGTGTCTTGAAATCAGTTGTTGTTTCACCGACGTACAACAGATTGCAAGGACAAACGATAACATACACAACAAAACTGGAGTCACAGGTCAGATAATGTCTCATCTGATATGAAACCCCAGTCCGTGGGTGCACGAAAGCTCTACCCTTAAGAATGAATTTACAGTTTACGCAGGACAAACAGGGAAAACAGCCGACACTGGCACCTGTCAGGGTCAGCTGTCTCGCTGTCTTCAGAGTTCCCACGTCTGCCCTAACCAATTGGTCCTTGAGACTCTTGGACCTGCGGTAGGACATGATCGGAGGAGAGTGGAATTCCTTAACTGTATTTAGACAACCGCCCAATATACCCCAGTGACGCCGAATAATGTTACTTATATCGGCGCTCTGTTCACAGTGGGTGGAGATAAATGGAATCCTAGTCATCTGTTTTTGTTTTGCCTTCCTTTTTAGAGTGTCATCCCTGTTCAGTTGACTGACCAATTTCTTTTGTTCCTGTAATAGCTTAATTGGATACCCTCGTTTCTCAAATTTATGTAACAGTGTATCCAAGGTATTGTTGGATGCCACAGGGTCAGAAACGATACGTTTAACCCTCAAGAACTGGGAGTATGGGAGGGATTTAACCATGGACCTAGGGTGATTACTGCTGTAGGTCAGTAGTGTGTTCCTGTCGGTTGACTTAGTAAATAATTCTGTCTGCAATTTACCATCCGACAGGATCACGCGAGTGTCCAAAAACTGCATTTCAACACAGGAATGCACCAAAGTGAACTGTAGTGCCCTATCAATTCCATTGAGGAAACTGTGAAAATCACAGAGTTGTTTGGCCTCACCTGTCCAAATGAGGAAGACGTCGTCTATGTACCGCCACCACGCCCTAACATGTTGGAAGTGGTGGCTTCCATAGACGACGTCCTCCTCAAACCTGCGCATAAAGATATTGGCGTAAGTTGGGGCCACATTGGACCCCATCGCCACGCCCTGTTCCTGCACGTAGTATGAATCTTGAAATAAGAAATAATTGTGCCTAAGCACAATCTCCAACAAAGATAGTACAAAATGTTGGGAACCGTCAGTGAGTGTGGATTTATCCAACATTGAACCGACCGCAGCCAATCCCTTTTGATGATCTATTGATGTATAAAGTGAAGTTACATCAAACGATGCAAGTATCACGTCAGATACATCAACAAGATCAACATCCTGCAATTTAAGCAAAAAGTCGCTGGTATCACGGATATATGAGCTGCCCCCACAAGCGAAACTGCACAGAACTTTATCAAGGAAGATGGCCACATGGCTGAAGATTGAATCGGAGCCCGAAACGATAGGGCGACCAGGGGGATCGACGAGGGACTTGTGGATCTTGGGCAACACATAAAGCACCGGAGTGACAGGATGTGTTACAGTAAGGAAATCCACAAGTCCCTCGTCAATAACCCCCGCATGCAGAGCCTCCGTCAACACATTTTCAATCAATTCAGCAACCTTGAACCTCGGGTCAAAATCAATGTGACTATAGACGGTTCTGTCACCCAATTGCCGCTTGATTTCGGCAATATACTTCTGGGTGTCAAGCACGACCACCGCGCCGCCTTTATCGGCGGCCTTAATGGTAAGTTCATGGTCGAGCTTTAATTCTTTAAGAGCAACCATCTCTTCCGCCGTCACATTGGGATGACCAAAAGGTTGTACAGATTTTATCGCCTTTAATCTCTGAATGTCAGATTTAACGGCAGCCATATACGCCTCCATTGCAGGCTCATTAACAACTGGATTGAAGGTGCTTCTGGTTGAAAGATCGAACATGCCAAGAGAGAAATCACTCATCTTGGCATGCTCGATCCTTCCCCTATTCTGGAACCAGATTCTCAACTTGATAGCACGAAAGAAATTATACAGGTCAAAATCAAGTTCGAACCAGTCCGCAGTGGTTCGTGGGCAAAAAGAAAGCCCCTTACTTAATACACTCACTTGGGCGTCAGTCAAATTTTTTGAAGAAAGATTCACCACGGTTACTTCTTCCTCGACGGGTTGTTCCTGCCGGGAGGACGGGGTCTGTTGTTGCGCTGCTTTTTGTTGTCGCCTGTGTCTACGGCCTCCACGCCGGATGCGTTGTCTCCGGACAATTCTGTCTCCCTCAACCCTAAAAAAGCCTGGTCAGCAGAAGAGGCATCTTGAGTAGATTTCTGTTTCTTCTTCCAGCCATCCTTATTTGTGTAGACGCTCTTATCACTGGATTGCCAGGAGTATATATTGCCCTTCTTATAGTCATCAGAGTCTCGATTCCATTTAAAGCGTTTGCCTTCCTCCATCTCCACACGAAAACTCTGTAACTGGGTAGAAAATGCATCATTGTATGTCCCAAATTCCTCAACTGAGGATAAATGAATAAGCTGTTGTTCCACACTTGACAATTCAAGCATAACACTGGACAATTCGCCCTGTAAAAAATCAATATTAAGCAGTATAAAGTCCAGTGCATACCGGTTTGAAAGGTTTTCAAATTTCTTACAAAATGAAGGACAGCCAGAGAACAAATTGGGGCGTAGATTGGATCTCATCCCTCTGGGAACACGTTGGGCTTTAAAATATTCTCCAAGAGTGGTCATGTGGAGACGCAAAGAGATAGATCTCTTTGATAGGAATTCAAATTTCCTTTTTAGCTCCTTAGCTGTTGGGGTGGTGAGGAACGCGGCATCTCCCTCGATCATGCATAGAATCCTGTCGACTGCTTCCTGTGTGTATGTGAAGCCTCCGGGTGGAATTTGATCATTAGTAGACATGTTGAAAAAAATGAGTCCGTAATAAACTGACGTGCAATCGCCAAAAACCGGCTGTATGTAAAAAAAGAAAAAAGATGGCAGCACCGTCACAGAAAAAAGGAAATGGAGGGTGCAAAAAGCCCAATGTGGATAAAAGCCAATCCAATAATGCAGACGTGGAAAAAGGGCAGCACTCCAATAAATAAAATAGCAAAAAACTTTATTTACCCATAAGGCTGTAGCGACGTTTCGGCTCTAACACAGGAGCCTTCCTCAAGCAGTGTGTACAGATCAAGATCCAAACATATATAGTGTTATAGCTAGCCATAGCCAATTACATGTTAAGTGAACATAATTAATAAATAAAACAAAATGCAGAATACATCATACATGTGAATACAGATAAAATCAGCAATACAATGTGGTTCAATCGTGGTGCACCTGATTGCTTAAAAACTGTTACCATAAATATAAAACTTAGTGAGATATTTCTATAATTACATAGTTGATAGTATAATCAGTGTCAACTGTAGATGATTAAATAAAGTGTCACGTGCTTACTAATACAGGTGGTACATATTGAGGATGCAGGATGAGGGTCGGTTGTGGTCGCTGCTGACATGTGCGGTCCGGCGTGCCCAGGTCCCCACTGCGCATGCCAATACGACGTGTAGTACATGTTGCCGGCCAGTATCAATACGACGTGTAATACATGCTGCCGGCCAGTATCAATCTCGTCACCTGACGCATATGCTCCTACGTCACCGCACCAAGACGGCCATTATGGATAAGGGCAAACAGCCCATTCTGTCGCCCTGACGATCATACTGACAATTTAATCCGATGCAGTGTGCTCCTACGTCACCGCACCAAGACGGCCATTATGGATAAGGGCAAACAGCCCATTCTGTCACCCTGATGATCATGCTGACAGTTTAATCCGGTGCAGTGTGGAATCGGGATGTACTGGCATGGGACAATGCCAGAGTGTCAAGAGTGGCTAAGTGGGCTCGGCTGAGGGATACCACAACAATGAAGAGTGGATCCGCCAGCCGTGACCACAGAGCGGCCGCGCATCCGCACGCAAATACAGAGTCGCGGCCGCTCCGATCCAACCCACCTGTCGCCACAACCTGTCGCCACAACATTCAGAGGGCTCTCCTCTTAACCCCTACCACACATGTAACGGAAAGTAACAAAAACAAAAACAGTCTTCTGGAGGGAACACGGAAGTCGCTTTTCGCATAGACAATGGTATCAAGGCATCACGACCGTACCGTCAGCATGAAGGCCACACCGCCCATCATCACCCCAAACTCGCAGCATAACACCTGTAAATATAAAGATAAAGTGTGAGCATAAGTGCACGGAAGGGAATACAAAACATACAATATTAAAAGACTATTAGAATAAACGAAGATTTATGTATAGTACACACAAGTCACATAATCAACACTGGGACAATCGACATTAAAAAATACAAAGATAGAGGGCAAGACACGCCACTAACCGACCCCAACCTTGTAATCCACATTGAGACCATGTGGATGGAGGGAGTCCAACGTGTAGATCCATTTTAATTCTCGCTTTTTTAAAAGGCTAGTCCTGTTGCCACCTCTCCTAGGCATTGGTACATGATCAATGATGCAGAATCTTAGGTCTTTCTCAGTGTGTTTCTGGTTGGCAAAGTGTTTAGATACTGGTAAATCCAGTCTTTTTTTCCTGACACTAAGTCGGTGATTGTTGAATCGTGTCTTGAAATCAGTTGTTGTTTCACCGACGTACAACAGATTGCAAGGACAAACGATAACATACACAACAAAACTGGAGTCACAGGTCAGATAATGTCTCATCTGATATGAAACCCCAGTCCGTGGGTGCACGAAAGCTCTACCCTTAAGAATGAATTTACAGTTTACGCAGGACAAACAGGGAAAACAGCCGACACTGGCACCTGTCAGGGTCAGCTGTCTCGCTGTCTTCAGAGTTCCCACGTCTGCCCTTACCAATTGGTCCTTGAGACTCTTGGACCTGCGGTAGGACATGATCGGAGGAGAGTGGAATTCCTTAACTGTATTTAGACAACCGCCCAATATACCCCAGTGACGCCGAATAATGTTACTTATATCGGCGCTCTGTTCACAGTGGGTGGAGATAAATGGAATCCTAGTCATCTGTTTTTGTTTTGCCTTCCTTTTTAGAGTGTCATCCCTGTTCAGTTGACTGACCAATTTCTTTTGTTCCTGTAATAGCTTAATTGGATACCCTCGTTTCTCAAATTTATGTAACAGTGTATCCAAGGTATTGTTGGATGCCACAGGGTCAGAAACGATACGTTTAACCCTCAAGAACTGGGAGTATGGGAGGGATTTAACCATGGACCTAGGGTGATTACTGCTGTAGGTCAGTAGTGTGTTCCTGTCGGTTGACTTAGTAAATAATTCTGTCTGCAATTTACCATCCGACAGGATCACGCGAGTGTCCAAAAACTGCATTTCAACACAGGAATGCACCAAAGTGAACTGTAGTGCCCTATCAATTCCATTGAGGAAACTGTGAAAATCACAGAGTTGTTTGGCCTCACCTGTCCAAATGAGGAAGACGTCGTCTATGTACCGCCACCACGCCCTAACATGTTGGAAGTGGTGGCTTCCATAGACGACGTCCTCCTCAAACCTGCGCATAAAGATATTGGCGTAAGTTGGGGCCACATTGGACCCCATCGCCACGCCCTGTTCCTGCACGTAGTATGAATCTTGAAATAAGAAATAATTGTGCCTAAGCACAATCTCCAACAAAGATAGTACAAAATGTTGGGAACCGTCAGTGAGTGTGGATTTATCCAACATTGAACCGACCGCAGCCAATCCCTTTTGATGATCTATTGATGTATAAAGTGAAGTTACATCAAACGATGCAAGTATCACGTCAGATACATCAACAAGATCAACATCCTGCAATTTAAGCAAAAAGTCGCTGGTATCACGGATATATGAGCTGCCCCCACAAGCGAAACTGCACAGAACTTTATCAAGGAAGATGGCCACATGGCTGAAGATTGAATCGGAGCCCGAAACGATAGGGCGACCAGGGGGATCGACGAGGGACTTGTGGATCTTGGGCAACACATAAAGCACCGGAGTGACAGGATGTGTTACAGTAAGGAAATCCACAAGTCCCTCGTCAATAACCCCCGCATGCAGAGCCTCCGTCAACACATTTTCAATCAATTCAGCAACCTTGAACCTCGGGTCAAAATCAATGTGACTATAGACGGTTCTGTCACCCAATTGCCGCTTGATTTCGGCAATATACTTCTGGGTGTCAAGCACGACCACCGCGCCGCCTTTATCGGCGGCCTTAATGGTAAGTTCATGGTCGAGCTTTAATTCTTTAAGAGCAACCATCTCTTCCGCCGTCACATTGGGATGACCAAAAGGTTGTACAGATTTTATCGCCTTTAATCTCTGAATGTCAGATTTAACGGCAGCCATATACGCCTCCATTGCAGGCTCATTAACAACTGGATTGAAGGTGCTTCTGGTTGAAAGATCGAACATGCCAAGAGAGAAATCACTCATCTTGGCATGCTCGATCCTTCCCCTATTCTGGAACCAGATTCTCAACTTGATAGCACGAAAGAAATTATACAGGTCAAAATCAAGTTCGAACCAGTCCGCAGTGGTTCGTGGGCAAAAAGAAAGCCCCTTACTTAATACACTCACTGGATTTACCAGTATCTAAACACTTTGCCAACCAGAAACACACTGAGAAAGACCTAAGATTCTGCATCATTGATCATGTACCAATGCCTAGGAGAGGTGGCAACAGGACTAGCCTTTTAAAAAAGCGAGAATTAAAATGGATCTACACGTTGGACTCCCTCCATCCACATGGTCTCAATGTGGATTACAAGGTTGGGGTCGGTTAGTGGCGTGTCTTGCCCTCTATCTTTGTATTTTTTAATGTCGATTGTCCCAGTGTTGATTATGTGACTTGTGTGTACTATACATAAATCTTCGTTTATTCTAATAGTCTTTTAATATTGTATGTTTTGTATTCCCTTCCGTGCACTTATGCTCACACTTTATCTTTATATTTACAGGTGTTATGCT
This sequence comes from Bufo bufo, assembly GCF_905171765.1. Classification (NCBI taxonomy): domain Eukaryota; kingdom Metazoa; phylum Chordata; class Amphibia; order Anura; family Bufonidae; genus Bufo; species Bufo bufo. The sequence goes on from NC_053393.1 coordinate 263,826,771, forward strand.
GCGAGTTTGGGGTGATGATGGGCGGTGTGGCCTTCATGCTGACGGTACGGTCGTGATGCCTTGATACCATTGTCTATGCGAAAAGCGACTTCCGTGTTCCCTCCAGAAGACTGTTTTTGTTTTTGTTACTTTCCGTTACATGTGTGGTAGGGGTTAAGAGGAGAGCCCTCTGAATGTTGTGGCGACAGGTTGTGGCGACAGGTGGGTTGGATCGGAGCGGCCGCGACTCTGTATTTGCGTGCGGATGCGCGGCCGCTCTGTGGTCACGGCTGGCGGATCCACTCTTCATTGTTGTGGTATCCCTCAGCCGAGCCCACTTAGCCACTCTTGACACTCTGGCATTGTCCCATGCCAGTACATCCCGATTCCACACTGCACCGGATTAAACTGTCAGCATGATCATCAGGGTGACAGAATGGGCTGTTTGCCCTTATCCATAATGGCCGTCTTGGTGCGGTGACGTAGGAGCACACTGCATCGGATTAAATTGTCAGTATGATCGTCAGGGCGACAGAATGGGCTGTTTGCCCTTATCCATAATGGCCGTCTTGGTGCGGTGACGTAGGAGCATATGCGTCAGGTGACGAGATTGATACTGGCCGGCAGCATGTATTACACGTCGTATTGATACTGGCCGGCAACATGTACTACACGTCGTATTGGCATGCGCAGTGGGGACCTGGGCACGCCGGACCGCACATGTCAGCAGCGACCACAACCGACCCTCATCCTGCATCCTCAATATGTACCACCTGTATTAGTAAGCACGTGACACTTTATTTAATCATCTACAGTTGACACTGATTATACTATCAACTATGTAATTATAGAAATATCTCACTAAGTTTTATATTTATGGTAACAGTTTTTAAGCAATCAGGTGCACCACGATTGAACCACATTGTATTGCTGATTTTATCTGTATTCACATGTATGATGTATTCTGCATTTTGTTTTATTTATTAATTATGTTCACTTAACATGTAATTGGCTATGGCTAGCTATAACACTATATATGTTTGGATCTTGATCTGTACACACTGCTTGAGGAAGGCTCCTGTGTTAGAGCTGAAACGTCGCTACAGCCTTATGGGTAAATAAAGTTTTTTGCTATTTTATTTATTGGAGTGCTGCCCTTTTTCCACGTCTATATATATATATATATATATATATATATATATACACTCACCTAAAGAATTATTAGGAACACCTGTTCTATTTCTCATTAATGCAATTATCTAGTCAACCAATTACATGGCAGTTGCCTCAATGCATTTAGGGGGGTGGTCCTGGTCAAGACAATCTCCTGAACTCCAAACTGAATGTCAGAATAGGAAAGAAAGGTGATTTAAGCAATTTTGAGCGTGGCATGGTTGTTGGTGCCTGACGGGCCAGTCTGAGTATTTCACAATCCGCTCAGTTACTGGGATTTTCACGCACAACCATTTCTAGGGTTTACAAAGAATGGTGTGAAAAGGGAAAAACATCCAGTATGCGGCAGTCCTGTGGGCAAAAATGCCTTGTGGATGCTAAAGGTCAGAGGAGAATGGGCCGACTGATTCAAGCTGATAGAAGAGCAATGTTGACTGAAATAACCACTCGTTACAACCAAGGTATGCAGCAAAGCATTTGTGAAGCCACAACACGCACAACCTTGAGGCGGAAGGGCTACAACAGCAGAAGATCCCACCGGGTACCACTCATCTCCACTACAAATAGGAAAAAGAGGCTACAATTTGCACGAGCTCACCAAAATTGGACTGTTGAAGACTGGAAAAATGTTGCCTGGTCTGATGAGTCTCAATTTCTGTTGAGACATTCAAATGGTAGAGTCCGAATTTGGCGTAAACAGAATGAGAACATGTATCCATCCTCTGATGGCTACTTCCAGCAGGATAATGCACCATGTCACAAAGCTCGAATCATTTCAAATTGGTTTCTTGAACATGACAATGAGTTCACTGTACTAAAATGGCCCCCACAGTCACCAGATCTCAACCCAATAGAGCATCTTTGGCATGTGGTGGAACGGGAGCTTCGTTCCCTGGATGTGCATCCCTCAAATCTCCATCAACTGCAAGATGCTATCCTATCAATATGGGCCAACATTTCTAAAGAATGCTATCAGCACCTTGTTGAATCAATGCCACGTAGATTTAAGGCAGTTCTGAAGGCAAAAGGGGGTCCAACACCGTATTAGTATGGTGTTCCTAATAATTCTTTAGGTGAGTGTATATAATTTTTAATTCTTTTTATTTGATTATTGCAGTTTATATTTCATGATTTTGCTTATAATTTCAATGTCAGGAAATATTGCCTTAACATTTGTGTATTGTGAATTTAGTACAGGTATGATTGCTCATTTAATATTTCTGTATGCTATGTTATTGACATATGCAATAAATGCTGTTTTTAAAAAAAACTAATAAATGCGGCAAATATTATGTTAGTATTGAGAAAATGACACTGTTGCAGTAACCAGTTATGATCCAGATATGTTATTAGAAATGCATGGTTAAACTTCAGAATGAAAATATCACTTTTAGTGTTTGTTTTCCTTTACATAATACATTAAAATACAGTACATTTAATTACATACATTAATGTAGCCAAAAAGTTACTTTAATTTTAATATGGTAAACAGATTTAGAAACAAATCATACATTTTAGTTGTAAATAAATTATTAGTCTCTGGTGTAGGATCCAATTATGCGGAAAATGGCCTAAAACAAAAAGATAGAGCTTCACAGTAAGAATGTTGCTAATTACACTATATTATTTTTTACTTTTATTCAATTCTAATTAGCTTGATTAGAAGAAATGTGGCCTTTTATGTGCAATCATTGTTTTGAAAACTCTAAGACCTGACATGTTTGAACATTTCTTTAGTTAACATTATTTTTTTAATTCAAGTTATAAATGGCGATGAGCGAAACCGTGGCTGTTCGGGTTTAACTGGTTCAGCCGAACTTTGTTTCAAAGTTCTGTTCGGGTGCCCGAACTTGACCCCGAACCCAAACCTCATAGAAGTCAATGGGGCCCCAAACTTTAGGGCTGTAAAATGGCTGTAAAACAGTCGTAGAAAGTGCTAGAGGGCTGCAAAAGGAAGTAAAATGGGGTTAAGAGCAAGACTATTGCCCTGCGAACAAATGTGGATAGGGAAATGACTTAAAAAAAACCCACAGAAAACATAAAATAAAAATAATCTTGAACCAGGAGGCAGAGGTCCAAGTGGAGTAGGAAGTTGAGGAGGCAGTGTAGGTGGAAGAGGCGGAGGAGGTAGCCACCACTGTTTTTGTTTTTTTGACTGTTAATGCTGACTGTTTTTGGGGTGCGGTCGGTATACTTCTCTACTCTGCCAATATAACAAATAATAATCTTGAACCAGGAGGTGGAAGTTGCTAGTGGAGGAGGAGGTGGATATGGCGACAAAGGTGGAGGAAGCCAACAATGTTTTTGTATTTAAAAAAAAAATTTCTTGCCTATTCATTCAGTGTGTGACCTTTAGTCTATTTTTTGGTCTACGGCCAATATACTTCTCTACTCTGCCAAAATAACAAATAATAATCTTGAATCAGGAGGTGGAGGTCCAAATGGAGGCGGAAGTGGACATGGCGGTGTAGGTGGAAGAGGCGGAGGACATAGCCAACACTGTTTTTGTGCTGTTTTTTGTTTAAATGTATTTTTTTTTATTTTTATTAAATTTAATTTTTTTCCCCGGTTTGGGGAGACCCCAAATCATTGGGACATGGCAAACAGAACACGCAAACTGCGCTGTTGTGTAACAATGGCTGGGTGCAGTCGGTATGGTTCTCCACTCTGCCCAAGGTATGGACAATTCCTGTGATAGCCATGCCTGGCTCATTTTAATGAACGTGAGCTTGTCCACATTGTCTGTGGACAGGCGAATTAAGTTAAGTGGGTCAGACCCATCAGTCAGTACATGCAGACTTCTGCACACGTACTCTTCCATCATGTTGCTGAAACGCTTCTTCCTGCTAAGACGGTCCGTATCAGATGGTGGCGCTGGATGTTGTAAAGTTCTGACAACGCTTTTCCACATTTGGTGCCCCATCTTCTTCTCAGCCTTCAACTCATGCTTCCACTGAGCCCCCGTTGTCAGGTGGGAACACTGTCGGTAGCATGTTTACCAGCGTGCGCTTTTATTCATGCACCTTTTGATCATGATCCAGTAATGGATGTAGGGATGGCACGTTGTCCTTGTAGCGGGCATCCAGCAAGGCGGCCACCCAGTAATCAGCGCTGGTAACAATGAGGGCAACTTGGCAGTCGTTGCGCAGGCACTGCAGCATGTTGTCCCTCATGTGTTCCATGCTGCCCAGGGGCAATGACGAGCTGTCCTCAGTGGCAGGTTTATTCTCTGTGTCCTCTGTATTCCCCCAGCCATGCTCCGTTGATGCCCTTGAGCTGATTTGGGTGCCACCCTGCTGTGAACATGGTCCCTCCACTTCATTATCATCCTCATTGTTATGGAATATAATGGACACTTGCTTGTCACTTACAAAATGGTGTCTGTCCGATAGACAACCCCCAGTATGCATTCTATGATTGAAACTATTTGCAGCAAAAACTTGAAACTGTCAGGAATGCCTTAAACTTATTTCCTGCTTACATTCCTTCTTGCTAAAAGACCAATCATGTGAGCCCACTCCTCCCACTTATATGGAGGGTATATAATGTGAAGCCCCCACCTAATAAATTAGAGTTATGCTTTGACCTTATTTAGAGTGTCAGTGTTATTTCTCTCGCCGTACATGCACATATCTATCTATCTAATTTGGAGCAGTGTATACACCTATCTGACCATTGATCACAACCAGAACATTTTGGTGCCCAGCGTAGGGCTCGAAGAATGGACCCCCCCTGTTCCCGTACCCCTAGAGATCAGATGTAGGAGGGGCGCACCAAAGGACACCGGGATCGCTACCCTTGATATGAGGTAAGAAAACAGAGTTATCTTGCCTATACTGTGTCCCCTGGTGTAGCCTCTTGTCGTCTGTCTGAGGAAGGGGTGCGGAAGCATTGGGGCGCCTTTGAGGGCACGCAAGTAAGAACCCCACAATAATTGAGATTTTGATACACTGTGCTTTATGTGTTTTTCTGACATCGTTATGACTTTGAGCACCTGTGTATAAACTACAGAGTTACAAAATAAGGAAGTCTACCAAATTTGCCTACACCGCGGTATAGCCAGAAGCGTCTATTCAGATAGTAGTAGGGGAGGAGGCGGTCAGAACCGGTCCAAAGGTGTACTGCGTGTCTGACTCAAAGAAGAACTCAGGTAGTTCAGAAACACAGGGTTGCAAGCACAGGTTACGGACTAGACGGCTCCAGGAGATATTACATTATGAGAAATGTTGAAAGTGTCCCGAAGGGATGCTTCTCACCGGAGCAGTACGTGGACAAGAGAGGGAAACGATTGAGCATTGTTAAATGAGAAGAAAGGCAAACTTATTAATGAAAAGATAGTAAGTGCAGTGGAGGTGTGGCTTGACTGCAGTAAAGAATTTGAACGGGGGGAGAACAGACATATAATGAAAATACAGGAAGATATTACTGTATGCCCAGGCAGCAGCCACCTTATAATAATGGTGTCATCAAGAAGAAGGGGGGGTGGACCTGTGCCGTATGTGTGCAACAGAATCCTCCCTCCCGTGTTACGTGCCTCGCATGTGGTTCTTCACGCCCACATAGCCATATTCCTGTAGCTCCCCGCCACCTCCTACCCACAGCTCTGCATGAGACACCGTCATATTCACAGCCGACGCCCACTAGTGGACTGTTAACCCCCGGTAACCCAGATCCCTCCGTACTGCCTGTAAGCCCACAAGTTCAAGCACTCTATCCCATGATAACCACAGCAGGTTGTTCAAGTGATGGTCGGGAAGAAGGAGGAGGAGGCTATGTGTCATTTGCACCAAATCAGCTGTATTCAATTGTCATTCATTCATTGCCGGACCCCGAGACCCACTCCATGCCATTTTACTGTAAATTAGATCAAATATACAAGACATATGGGTGTACGTGGTCAGATCTACAAAGTATAGTAGAGAACAAAACGAGAATACTCGGCCCTCATTCTGGAGTAACTCGAGAAGCATTGTGTGCCTGTGTGCCTTGCACCGTGCGTGAATCTGTTAATCTGTGAATATACAGTCGTGGCCAAAAGTTTTGAGAATTACATAAATATTGGAAATTGGAAAAGTTGCTGCTTAAGTTTTTATAATAGCAATTTGCATATACTCCAGAATGTTATAAAGAGTGATCAGATGAATTGCATAGTCCTTCTTTGCCATGAAAATTAACTTAATCCCAAAAAAATAACTTTCCACTGCATTTCATTGCTGTCATTAAAGGACCTGCTGAGATCATTTCAGTAATCGTCTTGTTAACTCAGGTGAGAATGTTGACGAGCACAAGGCTGGAGATCATTATGTCAGGCTGATTGGGTTAAAATGGCAGACTTGACATGTTAAAAGGAGGGTGATGCATGAAATCATTGTTCTTCCATTGTTAACCATGGTGACCTGCAAAGAAACGCGTGCCGCCATCATTGCGTTGCATAAAAATGGCTTCACAGGCAAGGATATTGTGGCTACTAAGATTGCACCTCAATCAACAATTTATAGGATCATCAAGAATTTCAAGGAAAGAGGTTCAATTCTTGTTAAGAAGGCTTCAGGGCATCCAAGAAAGTCCAGCAAGCGCCAGGATCGTCTCCTAAAGAGGATTCAGCTGTGGGATCGGAGTGCCACCAGTGCAGAGCTTGCTCAGGAATGGCAGCAGGCAGGTGTGAGCGCATCTGCACGCACAGTGAGGCGAAGACTTTTGGAAGATGGCCTGGTGTCAAGAAGGGCAGCAAAGAAGCCACTTCTCTCCAAAAAAAACATCAGGGACAGATTGATCTTCTGCAGAAAGTTTGGTGAATGGACTGCTGAGGGCTGGGGCAAAGTCATATTCTCAGATGAAGCCTCTTTCCGATTGTTTGGGGCATCTGGAAAAAGGCTTGTCCGGAGAAGAAAAGGTGAGCGCTACCATCAGTCCTGTGTCATGCCAACAGTAAAGCATCCTGAGACCATTCATGTGTGGGGTTGCTTCTCATCCAAGGGAGTGGGCTCACTCACAATTTTGCCCAAAAACACAGCCATGAATAAAGAATGGTACCAAAACACCCTCCAACAGAAACTTCTTCCAACAATCCAACAACAGTTTGGTGAAGAACAATGCATTTTCCAGCACGATGGAGCACCGTGCCATAAGGCAAAAGTGATAACTAAGTTGCTCGGGGACCAAAACGTTGACATTTTGGGTCCATGGCCTGGAAACTCCCCAGATCTTAATCCCATTGAGAACTTGTGGTCAATCCTCAAGAGGCGGGTGGACAAACAAAAACCCACTAATTCTGACAAACTCCAAGAAGTGATTATGAAAAAATGGGCTGCTATCAGTCAGGAATTGGCCCAGAAGTTGATTGAGAGCATGCCCAGTCGGATTGCAGAGGTCCTGAAAAAGAAGGGCCAACACTGCAAATACTGACTCTTTGCATAAATGTCATGTAATTGTCGATAAAAGCCTTTGAAACGTATAAAGTGCGTGTAATTATATTTCACTACATCACAGAAACAACTGAAACAAAGATCTAAAAGCAGTTTAGCAGCAAACTTTGTGAAAACTAATATTTGTGTCATTCTCAAAACTTTTGGCCACGACTGTAGAGTGAGAGACAGGGGGCCATAGCTGGAAGGGGAGAGTGACGTCATGACATTGGGATGTGTGATAAGTGAGAACACTGCAAGGCCAAAGAGATAATTTAAAGTAGATTGTCGCATTCACACATGCAGGCAAGCAATACACTTGGTCTGTGATGCCTCAGGGAGCACAGAATAGCCCCTCATGCTTTAGCAAAGCCATGTCCTCGTGCTCCAACCATGGCAGGCAGACAACCCGGAGGTCAAACTCCTACAATACGTGGATGACCTCCTCCTTTGTGCTTCAAGCTTTCAGGAATGTCTGTCCAGCTCAATCTCTCTCCTACAGTTCCTGGCCAAATCGGGCTGCAAAGTATCTCAAACCAAACTCCAATTGTGTTTACCCAAGGTAGTCTTTCTTGGCCACTGTATTGCCCAAGGTAGGAAACACTTGACGGATTCCAGGAAAAAGGCAGTTTCATACATACCAGACACTCCACACCAATTGCAGACCTTCTTAGGCCTCATTTCCTACTGGATCGGCCCTGGATCCCCAGTCGGCCCTGGATCCCTGATGCCTCTATGCTGATGCAGCCCCTATATGACTGTATTCCCCGGAATGCAACCTCTCCATTCCAGTTAACAAGGGAGGCTAATGAGTTCTTAGACAAGTTGAAGACAGCAATTGCCACTGCTCCGGCCCTTGGGATTCCTAACTGCAGCCTTCCCTTCAGGCTGCATGTCATGGAACGTCAAGGTCACGCTACTGGAGTTCTTACCCAAACTCATGGTGGACACAATAGACCGCTGGGCTACTACTTTAAGAGTCTTGACCCTGTTACATAACCCACACCTAGGCACAGTGCCCTTGCATCTGCCTCCTGAAAGCTGCTTTCTCAGCCTATACACCAACACTAGTGTAAATGACTCTGCCTGTGAAAAGTGGAAGAGAAAATACCCCCTGGTAGTAAAAACCCATAAACCAGGTGAAGGCATAACCATATACCCTGGTAATTTCACTTGTTACTTCACCCCTGGCAGTCAGAGATTCTTGGGCAACTTTACAGAGGGGTACTGCTCATCCTACAGCAACCTGTCCACTGAAACACAGAATCAGAGGGTATCTTTCGGGGACATCTATTGGATCTGTGGAGATGGAAAACTAGGTTAGAAGGCAATTGGTCCGGTGAATGCGCACTAGCGAAAGCCGTAATGCCCCTTCACATACTAGAAGATGACGCCACAGTTAGAGGGTATACTCAAAAAACCTATTTAGGGAAGTCAAAAAGGGAGGCCTCCCCACAGGGGAGCTTTTACCCACATGTGTATATAAATGCAATAGGAGGCCCAAGGGGGGTCCCCAACAAGTTTAAGGCAAGAGATCAGGTGGCAGCTGGATTTGAATCCCTACTCCCAATAGTGACAATCAACAAGAACGTCGACTGGATAAATTACATATATTATAATCAGCAAAGATTTGTAAACTACACCCGTGATGCCCTAAAAGTAATTGCAGAACAGTTAGAGGCTACTTCTGCTGTGGCCTTGCAGAACAGGATGGCCCATGATTGGGGAAACTTGCTGCACCTACATCCCAGATAACACTGGCCCCAAAGGGAAGGTAACTGAAGCAATAAACATGCTTACTAACCTCTCAGAGGAATTAAAATGTAACTCAGGGATAACAGACCCATGGGATGAGTACTTTGGATGGTTCAAAAATTTTAAATTCTTCCTCACCCAGATAGGTATGGTGATAGTCTTGATGCTAGTATTAATGTCAGTAGTGTTATGTTACATTGTACCCGGTGTCCGAAAAATATGTGGAAAAATTGTGACTTCAACTACTGAACAGCCCATCATGCTGCTATATGGTGAAGAAGAATTGGAAACCAAAGAATTCAACACAAGTTACCCCACCAATTACGATGTCGTACCGAGATAGGGAAAGATGAATCCCAGGGTAGTATCATAAGTTCGGTTAACCGGGAGTCTACCCAAAAGGGATAGGTTGTCGCCACTGTGGGTGAAGAGGATTGCGAATGGTATTCCCAGGGGTTCATTGGGCAGGGAAAGTTCTACAATCAAGAATCCAAGGGGGTACTGTTGTGGAATATAATGGACACTTGCTTGTCACTTACAAAATGGTGTCTGTCCGATAGACAACCCCCAGTATGCATTCTATGATTGAAACTATTTGCTGCAAAAACTTGAAACTGTCAGGAATTCCTCTGAGTCTATAATACATATGCCTTAAACTCCTCCCACTTATATGGAGGATATATAATGTGAAGCCCCCACCTAATAAATTAGAGTTATGCTTTGACCTTATATAGAGTGTTATTTCTCTCGCCGTGCATGCACGTATCTATCTAATTTGGAGCAGTGTATTAACCTACCTGACCATTGATCAGAACCAGACCATCCTCCAAAGCTGTGCCCTTGCTGGACAGTTGTGTACCTGGCTGCTGTTTGTGAAGGAACTTACCCTCTGAGCCATGTGTAGATGACTGACCTGATAACACTGGAAATAATCCCTGATCCTCCTCCTCTTCCTCCTGTGCCACATCCTCATCTATCATCGTCTGAAGTTTTTTCTTAAAGGAGGCATAGAAGTGGGATAGTAATGCTAATGGCAGTGTCATTAGCACTGGCCATGTTGGTGGAGTACTTGAAACAGCGCAACACGCCACAGAAGTTCCACATAAAGGCTCACTTGCTCGTGGTGAAGTGGTGCTGTTCCCTAAGTGCTGCAGCTGAAACTCCACTATTGTCTTCTGCTGCTTGCACAGTCTCCTTGCATGTGCAAGGTGATGTTCCACCTTGTGGGTACATTTAATATGAGGTGGTGTGTGGGAAGGCAGAAATTACGCTGCAGCACAGACAGGCGAGCAGCAGGGTGATAACGCTGAAAGTGTGCACAGACTGCCCACACTTTCTGCAGCAGCTGTGACATCTCAAGGTAATTTGTAAGGAACCTTTGCACCACCACAGCTCCTGCATGGTGTGGGGTTTTTCGCCCAAACAAATGAGTTTTAGAATAGCCTAGCTGTGCTGAAGTTGGTAGTACAAGTGTTACGCTGACTGGATGAGGAGGCAGAAAAGAAGGATGAGGAGGCAGTCGAGGAGGAAGCAGAGTAGGAGTCAACAGGAGGCACTGAGAAACATCCAGCAATCCACAGTGGCGGTAGGACATGCTCCAAACTGCTTTCCGTCTTAGGTTCAGCCGCCACTACATTTATTTATTGGGCAGTTAGGGAGATGTAACATCCCTGCACATGCTTACTGGTCCACTGATGGCGCAGCGCACACCTGAATTTTTCTGCCACTTGTTCGTTCAGGGCAGGGATGCCCCATCTGGAAAAGTAGTGGTGGCCACGTACTGTGGGATAACCCCCATCATTAAGTTTTTAAAACTTTCCGTATCCACCAGATGGAATGGCAGCATTTCAAAGGCCATGAATTTTGAAATGCTGCCATTCAGGGCCAGGGCTCTTGGGTGGGTAGGGGGGTACTTCCTCTTTCTCTCCAGTGTTTTGGGGATGGACAGCTGAATGCTTTAATGGGACAGCGTGGAATGCTTGGTTACACTGGTGGTGATGTTGTTGTCACATCCACTCTTTGTGGGGTGCCAGGTGGCCCTGTCGCTTCAGAGAGGGAGGAAGAGGCTGAGACCCCAGCAGAAGAGGGAGCAGGAAGAGCCTCAGACCTTAAGTGGTTTTTCAAGTGTCTACTCAACTGCACCTCATGTTTTGCATTTATATGCCTGGTCATGCAAGTGGTACTCAGGTTTAGAACATTTATGCCTCGCTCCAGGCTTTGACAGCACAGTGTGCAAACCACCCCTCTCTTGTCGTCAGCACATTTCCGGAAGAACTGCCATGCCAGGGAACTCCTTTGAGCTGGCTTTGGTGTGCTCTGTCCCTCAGTGCGGTGGGCAGTAGCACTCTGCTTTTGTACCCTGCTCCCTCTTTTGCTGTGTGGCTGGCATGCGTGGCCACCACCTCTTTCTCCAAACTGCACACATGACTCGGATGACCTTGATTCCATGTGAGATCTAGGACCTCCTCATCCTCCACATAATCCTCCACCCACTCCTCAACCCTGCCCTCCTTGCCGGTCTGCACACTGCAGAAAGCCACAGCACTTGGCTGATTTGCAGGGGGGTGAGGTTAAAGACAGATGCCCATGGGCTGCAGGTGCCAACTCTGCAGTTTCAGTAGGTGACTGGTTGGGAGACAATGTGAAGGAACTGGAGGCAATGTCAGCCATCCAATCTACTACTGCCTCTACTTGTTCTGGCCTCACCATTCATACACTGGTATTTGGGCCTGTATGACTTGGGGCTCAGAATGCTTGGCTGATGTCCAAGGGGTTGAGGTGGAAGACAGATGCCCGTGGGCCACCATTAACAACTTTGCGCTTTCAGAAGAGGACTGGGGTGAAGGAACTGGAGGCACTGTCAGCCATCCAATCCACTACCGCTTCCACTTGTTCTGGCCTCACCATTTTCGTAGAGCGGTATTCGGGCCTACAAAATGATGCAGAGCATCATCTGCGTGCACCAGAGCAAGGTGTTTCATTTGGGTGCAGAGCTGGCACAGATCAACAATGTTCTCTCCCTGCAGCAGGAGCTCCCCCAACACCAGCAGCACCACGACTATGGCCATGTGCCTTATTTGATGCTCTCATAATTTTTTTACGGTCACCAACAAAATTGGCTGATAGACGAACAATTGTATTTATGTGTCTTGGGTTTAAATGAGGTGTATCCCCCCCCAAAAAAAAATAAGGCTTTATGTCAACCACAGAATTAACAGACAGATTAACTATTGTATTTCCGTGTCATGGATGCAAATGCAGAAGGCAGCCCTGCAGGGTATTGCGATAGTGAGGTCACGGTTACTAGGCAAACAAGGGTTGCTCTTGGTTACTCACAGTTTATAGGATGACCCTGGGCAGGCGTACAGCAGTGATGGAGAGGCTGGCACAGAAGTCCTCTGGGGCACTCTCAGTGTATAGGGACCAGGCCTGTGGTAGGTGAGGTTCCCTGGGTGTGGCAGGTTTAATGTGCCTGTGGCAAGATCCCTTTAAGATTCGTGACGCCAGTGCCGGTAACGGTGGCACACCGATTGATAGCAGTAATAAGTGAGGAACGCAGTTTGCAGTAAACCAAAACTTTCTTTACTGTAACAGTTAACTATTTACAGTTCTTTTAGGTTCAGGTCCATATGACAGAAGCAGTTTCAAGCAGGCTTTTACAATAATGGCAGGCAACAATGTTCTTGCAAGATACTCAGAGGATTAAACACACTCACAGATCAGGCTGCACCTTTTCCTGTGCACTATTCCTCAGAACTCCTGTCTGTCTTGATTCCAAGGCCCGTATGCCCTATTGGTGGCTTTATCCTTGGTAAAGAAACTTCCCCAGGTATATATCTCCTTGCATTAAATAGACTCTTCTGCCCTTCAGCTCTCTTGTCTGGCTGGAAACACTTCTGCTCTGCTCTGTACTGTACTTTGTAGGAACTGCAGGTTTCTCAGGAGGTAACTCTTCCCCTGGTAGCATCTAGAAGCCTGGGCTGTCTAGCTGCATGTCAGGAGCTCACTTCAGCTGCTGCCTAGCTAAAGTCAACACTCACTTCTGACTCTACCCCCCTTCCCTGAACAGGACCTGACTATATATATATATTAGGGGTTCCCTAGCTCCCTCTACTGTCTTGGAGGAGGAATTACATCCTAACATGCCTGATAGTCATTTAAAGCAGGGAAAACGCACATAAATAACATGAATAAAGTGACATTATGCATCAAAATGACATATACGACACAATGGCCCTGTTCCACAGGAGGTGGAGAACAACGTGGCCCAATTGACCCTTGTGTAGTGCCCACATTTACCTAGTGGGACACTACATAAAGGAGGTGTTTTGCACCACAAAAATAATAACTTTATGTCACTGACACAATTAACAGGCTGAGTAACTATTCTATTACAGTAAAACGGATGCAAAGGGAGTGTTTTCAACCCCCAAAAAATTGCTTCATGACACGCACAAAATTAGGACAGATTAACTATTCTATTTTTGTGTCACGGATGTACAGGTGTTTTGTGCCCCAAATAATTGGTTTATGTCACCCACAGATTTAACAGACAGATTAACTATTCTATTTCCGTGTCAGACACAAAGGAGGTGTTTTGATATCCAAAAATTTGCTTTATGTCACCGACACAATTAACAGACTGATTAACTATTTTATTACAGTAAGATGGATGCAAAGTCAGTATTTTGAACCCTAACAAATTGCCATAGGTCACCCACAGAATTAACAGCCCAATTAAGTATTGTATTTCTGTGTCACTGAATAGCCATATTAAAAACACTGTCCCTCACTGCAGCAATGTTCTGTCCCTACACTAGTTAGAGCAGAATGGCAGCACAACACGTCATCCAGCATTTGCATATGCAGGGTCAGGTGCTGTGCCAGCCAATTACAGCCATGCCAATACTAGGCATGACTGTGATGGTGTCACGAGAAGCAGATGGCGGGCTTCTTGTTCCCTGCGCCGCCGTCTGCCTCCGATCTCGCGGCAGCCAGGACATTCACGTCGTCTGGCTGCGCTCTCCTGTCTGCGGCGTCCCGGTTGTCATGGTGACGGGGGAGGCGGGACGTTCGGCCGCACTCCTCCTGCAGGAGTGGCCGACGCTCTCCGTCACCATGGGGACCAGCTGGGGGCTGAGCGCCGAGCTAGGCACTCGGCTACTGTCGGGGAGGAGGGATCATGTGACGCTGGCCACGTCACATGACCCCTTTCCTCCACTATTTAAACAGGCAACCTGCTGGCCACAGGTTGCCTGTGATTTTCGTCCCTTAGGCTGTGTATTGGTATTATTAGCTGACCTCTGGTATTGACCCTTGATCTGCTTCCTGACTCCTCTTCTGCCTGCTCCCTGGACCTTGACGCTACCTCCTGGATTTTGACCTCGGCTCGCTCTCGGATTTGTCTCTGTCTCCTCCCTTGTACAGACGTGACCTCCTGGACTGATCTCGGCTAGTTGACCCGCCTTGCCCTTCCGTTTTTGGAGGTACCTTGCTTGTTCTACCTCTCTGTCCGCTCGAGTGCTACTTCTCATTGGCTGTCCGCTTTCCTGCTGTCTCTATCTCTCTGCTTGCACTTACGCAGGTCAGGGACTTTCGCCCAGTTGCGTCCCGTCACCTAGGGCATGGGGTGGTGCAAGTAGGCAGGGACAGGGGACCGGGTGGCAGCTCAGGGGGTGCACTTCCGCTCTATCTTTATACCCGTGACACTACCCAGTGACAGATGGCTTCCAAGTGCCCACAGCTTAAAAGCTTGTTGATTGGCTGTGCTGCACCTTTTCAACAAGCTTTATTTAAAATCCGAACACCGAACACAGACTTTCGCATTAATGTCCATGTTTTTTAATCCAAAACCTTAATTCCTCCACTTTGCAAATACCTTGTTTGTTGCTTTTAATAAATAATGTAATTGAATTGTTCCTTTTATAAGCTATATTTTATTACTATGGTTAAGAAGCAGCCTCAGGTTTAAGATAATTCAAATGTAAATGATGACACAATGTCTAGGTTTTATCAATGAATAATTTTTGACTGTTACCAGAATCATGTAACCCTAGTGAGCTTTCCTTCCAGACAATATTGATAGTGCTAGAAGGTCTGTGACAGCCATTCAATTGATTTTCCTGGCATAGCAGGACTATACTGCATAAAGAGAATGACACAAAAATACAAGAACTGAGAGAAAATCTGGAAAAATTATGGAAGCCATAAGCTGCAACAATAGAATAATCTCAGAACTTTAAAGGAAAGTCTTGAAAGGGAGAATGAATTAAACAGAGGTCGATATGGCTGACAAACAAGAGCATGTGATGATTTGGGAAGAAAGGCACTAAAGTCAGTTTAAAGGGGCTGTCCGGGTTCAGACCTTAAACTGGACATGCCACTATTTTCAGCCAGGCAGGCCCCCTGATATTAGCATCGGAACATTTCATGTTCCAATGCTCTCCCTTACCCTGCGCTGTATCGCACATTGGAAGTTTTTTTTTTTTTTTTTTAAACTACTAGTGATGTCACCGACACAGATGGGCGGTCTTTAGTGCTGCCCTATGCCCTCTCACAGGCTAGGGCAGCGCTAAAGTCTGCCCATTAGTGCTGGTGACGTCACTGGCAACACTGCTAGGCAGAAGCCTCCACCTAGCTTTACACATGGAGAGCCCGGTATATCACCGGATCTTCCTTTGCTGGCTGGATTAATTTTTCCATCACATTATACATTGCTCATTTCAATGGTTAAGACCACCCTGCAATCCATCAGCGGGGGCCAAGTTTGCGCACTATAGGAAAAAGTACTGGCATAGATGAGCTTCCATGGTCCTGGGCACCAGAGAGGCCTCCACTTTTAACCATAGTGTGCAATCAGGAGCATCACTGATGGATTGCATGATAGTCATAAGTGTATAATGTGATGGAAAAATAAATCCAGCCAGAAAAGGAAGCAATATGGATAATAACAATAGATTAGTAAGTGCCTTGTATTAACTTTCTCTACATGATAAATGCTACAGTACTTGCTGAAGTGACACAACCCCTTTAAAGGGAATCTGTCACGTGGTTTGAGCATATTAAGGTGTTACTACTGCCATGTACAATAAAATACCTTATTTCCAGCTGTAGTCTTCATTTTAAGTTTTATTGTTTCATTAGCGATAAAATCAACTTTATGTGTTATGCAAATGTGTGTCCAAGTTGCCCAGAGAAGCGTTATTTTCCCCTCCCCCACGACAGCACCATAGAGAGAGGGATCCACCCCTAGGGACAGGAAACCTACAGAAATAAAAGGGTGGAGCCTCTCCTCCTATTCAGTGGTTTCCTGTCCCTGGAGTGGGAGACCTACAGTTTTTCTTTTAGGTCTTACCGGCAGTCTTTTTTTTGCTTCCTAGGAGTTTCCTAGAGGGCCGTCAGTTGCTGCTGGGGTCCATCGCGCTGCTGGGCAGGCTGACAGGACCCTAGGGTACGGAGGTGCTCCAGGGGCCCTCTGTATCTTGCAGCAGCTATGTGGGTAACTCTCAGGGAGAGCTCTGCCCCATGAGAAACGCCAGTCTTGCGGTGGAAGTGGTATCCTGGAACGCGAGGCTCTGCCACTGGGATTCGGCTGGAGCAGCTGAGCGCCTCCGGACACGTGAGGGTCACTTCCGGTACGCGCGGAGGGTATGACGCACTTCCGGTCTTCCCTCCAGCTCCATAGACAAGTGGAACGCAAGCGCGACTTCCGGTTCAGAATACCGGATGTGACACGCTTCTAAAGCGGCAGGAGATGCCGAATTTTTGTATTTAAGGGAGGCATGCCAGACCAGTCAGTGAGCTATACATGACGGTCTGTGCCTATCGATATCACATGTAGGAGCCTCCTGGTAGTTGTTACATGGGTAACAAATACTATGGGCCAAATGGATTAACTATACCCCCTCTTTTTTCCTTTTTTCTCTATAAAGTGTATAGACTCCATACCTCCTACCATCCGGTTTTCAATGGAGGAAGAAAGAATACAGGAATCTGCTGAAGGTGAAATGAATCCCATCCCGGTAGTTCTTTGATCTTCAGGGGGTAAGTGGCTCCGTTTATTGGCATTTTTTTATTAAAGTTACGCCTTGTGCTCTCTCCTTTCCAGCCTAAACCAAAGAAAATGCTGGCAAAGAGAAAAAACAAGGAGTGTGCGCTGTGCAGAACTTCTCTATCTTCTTCTTATGGGAAGAAATTATGCCAAAAATGCATCGATAAGACCATTTCGGACGAATCACCATCCTTATTGGAAAACATAAGATCGCTCATTAAGACGGAGGTTAAAAATACCCTTAAGTCAGGCAAGAAGGAAAAAACATCTGTTAAGGATAAAAATGCAAGATCTGGCCTGCCTCAGGACTTCTCTTCAGACGACAGTGACACACCACCAGGGTCGTCCTCGTCTGGTTCCTCATCTGAAGATGAGTCTATGTCCAACACCTTTTTTCCTTCAGAAGATACAGACAAATTGCTGAAAGTTATAAGATCTACCATGAACATTGAGGATGTTAAGGAGGATAAATCTGTAGCAGACTCTTTGTTTGAGGGGTTACAGGAAAGGAAGGGTCGTTGTTTTCCCGTACATAGCAGCATTATGTCCTTGATTCAGAGAGAATGGAGGAAGCCAGGCAGGAAAGTGTTTGCCTCTAAGGCCTTTAAACGTAAATATCCGTTTGAAGAAGTGGCCTCTTCCTCTTGGGGAAAGCTCCTAAAATTGATGTGGCCATCTCTAAGGTGTCTAGGAAATCCTCTCTTCCTTTTGAAGATACGGGTATACTTAAAGAGCCCTTAGATAAAAAGGCTGAAAGCTTCCTTAGGGGTGCCTGGGAGGCCTCTACCTTATCCTTTTGCCCCGCTGTAGCGGCTACAGTCACGGCTAGGACTTTAGCTCTCTGGTTACAGCAGCTAGAAGTGCAGTTAAAAGAAAGAGCCCTTCGGGATCAGATATTGTCCACCTTGCCAACTTTGCAAAAAGCAGCTGACTTTCTAACAGATGCGTCTGTTGATTCTATTAAGCTTAGCGCACAGTCAGCCTCCCTCACCAATTCTGCGCGTAGGGCTCTTTGGTTAAAAAGTTGGAATGGGGGTGATATAGCCTCCAAACAGAGGTTATGTAATATCCCATGCCAGGGAGAATTTTTGTTTGGACCAGAGTTAGACGACCTTTTAGAAAAAGCAGCCGATAGAAAGAAAAGGTTTCCAGTTCCTAATCCTGCTGCTATCTTTGGTTCCTGAGAATAGGCAGTCCTTTCGTCCCTATAGAAATTATGCAGGCAGAAGGCCAAGCAGGGATAAGGATCAGAGATTCAGATCCAGAAATTTTGGGGGGAAAGGATTCCTGTTCCTTAAGGGTGTGAAAATAAATCTATATCAGTTTTACAGCAATCCCTTTGTGGGGCAAATGATGTTGCAAAAAACCAAACATGGGAGATAAAAATATATAAGAATTCTGAACTTAATTCGGTAGCTACCGGAAAAAAAACAAAAAAAAAAAAACGGATGTGACGTCAATGGAAAGCATGGAATTTGCATAAAGGTGTTCCATCTGGCCATAAGACTCAATATAAATAACAAATACATACACATAACATATCTCACATGACATACTGCCCTACATAAAGACATGAATTACATTTGTGGTCGGGGCTATGTGTGAAAGAACCTACCCCCTAACGTACGCCCCAACAGAACTAGCGGCTTGAGTTGTGCCATAACCGCTTCCGTCGAGAGTACACCTGAAAGAGGCCAAAAACCCAGCATGAAAATACAAAGCGTGTTCATTAACGTATCACAACGCCAAATTCTGAAAGGCACAAGAAATCTCACTAACGGGGTTCGGAACATAACGGCTGTAACAAGACGAGCGCCACCGGCCCAACTTACGGATAATGTGTGCTGGCACCTGATTCCTGAAGCGGCCGAGGCTGCCCCAATCCTGAACGAATGCCCTGACACCGTGAGGGGGTCAAAACCTAGATTGACCGCCAGTATACGCGCATGCGCTATGAATTGGGAGGTAGACAACGCTGCTGTCCCGAAGGGTAACAGTGGGGTGTTAGTGCCGCGACCGGCCAGTGCCCCTGACAATCCCTGCAGGACGTGGACCGGACCCCATTTGTGAGACGTGGGGAAGAATTTGACCTGGGTAGGGGACCTGACTGGGAGGTCTTGGTCATTTAGACCACAGTACGGCCTGTCCAATGGTTACCCTAAACATGCGCTGCTGCCACCACGGGATACAGGTCCCTAGCCTCCGTTGACTGGAAATTCCCGTGGCCTCGCCAAACTCCTCCGGCCACGCCCCATTCAGCCAATGGGGGCCAAAAATAGCAGCGAAACCAGTGCTGACCCCGCTGTTGGAGAATATGATGGGGGAGTTGTGGGAGACCGCCGGGACAAACATGGACACGCCATTCCCATGACTCAAGAAGTGGTCCCACATGCTCAAATCCACTTGCGCTTGACTGTCCAGGAACACTGGACTATCCTGACAGGGAATGACTGAGACACGGCTGGATGATAGCTATGACTGTGGGAATAACTGAGACACGGCTGGATGATAGCTATGACTGTGGGAATAACTGAGACACGGCTGGATGATAGCTATGACAGTGGGAATAACTGAGACACGGCTGGATGATAGCTATGACTGTGGGAACACTGCTGCCGTCCGTCCCCTCTGGAGAAAGGTACGTGCCAGATATAGGGCAGGGCGCCCCTCCCACAAATGCAGGCCAATTAATCGGCCTTAATACATATTACCTCTCCAGAGTGGAGATATTCCAGGTTGTAGCTCCGTGTCAGCCAAATAGGAGAGGGGCGGGACCTATGGGACGCACACAGTGAAGCGTGCGTTCCACTTGGACATAATAAAAGAAGTTTCAGACCTTATCAAGAAGAATGTTTTGATTCCCGTTCCTCCAGAAGAGCAATCCAAAGGGTTTTTCTCCCACCTGTTTCTGGTTCCAAAACCGTATGGTACACACAGGACGATCATCAATCTCAGGGATTTGAACAAATTTCTGGTGTTCAAGATGGAAACAATGAGGAATACGATCCAGCTTCTTTTTCCTCATTGTTTCATGGTTGTGTTGGATTTAAAAGACGCTTACTTTCATATACCAATGCACCAGGGGTTTCAGAAATTCCTGAGAGTGGTGATTCCGATAGACGGTCAGATTCGGCAATTTCAGTTCCAGGCATTGCCCTTTGGCCTGTCTATGGCCCCAAGAATATTTACGAAAGTAGTAGCAGAGATGATGTCGTTCATAAGGATCAAAACATTTTGATAGTTCCATATCTGGACGACTTTCTGATTATTGCGAGTTCCAGGTTGGATTGCGAAAGGAACGTTCAGACTGTCATTCAGACCTTTCAGGAGCTGGGTCGGTTAGTAAATTACAAAAAGTCCAAATTAAAACCGGTCAAGATTCAGTGGTTCCTTGGCCTAGTTTTAAACTCAGAGACTCAGAAAGTGTATCTCCCAGAAGAAAAAATTACAAAAATCTGGAATCAAGTCAGATCCCTCTCTTCCACATCCCTGACTCTTCGAAAGGCCATGTCAGTCCTAGGATCCCTTACCTCCTGCATCCCGTCAGTGGAGTTGGCCCAACTTCATTCCCGTCAGTTACAGTCGGAGATCTTGACAGGCTTCAAAAAACACAAGGGGATGTTGAATGTCAGGATAAAAATTTCAGACACAACCAGAAGGAGTCTATGTTGGTGGCTGGACAGGGACAATCTAGTTCAGGGAGTTCCATGGTCCTACCCAGATCCTATGGTTCTGACCACGGATGCAAGCCCTTGGGGGTGGGGAGCCCACATTCAACAATACAATTTTCAGGGTCTATGGTCCCCAGTCCAAAAATCATTCTCTTCCAACCGGAAAGAATTGATAGCTGTAAGACTAGCCGTAAAATCATCTCTGCCACTACTAAGCACAGGGCATGTGAGAATTCTTTCAGACAATCAGATGACTGTGGCATATGTGAACCATCAAGGGGGGACAAGGTCGGTGTCCCTACGGTGGGAATCAGAAAAATTATTAGCGATGCTAGAGAAACAAGTCAGCCACGTATCGGCCCTCCACATAAAAGGAAAGGAGAATGTTCACGCAGATTTTCTCAGCAGACATCCATTAAAGCAAGGGGAATGTCCCTGAACAACACAGTATTTTCCAAGATAAGCGAGTCGTGGGCCATGCCAGTCATAGATCTCTTCAGTACAAGCCAGAACAAAAAAGTGGAGGTCTTCTGTTCCCTAAATCCAAGAGAATCCCCCTATGTGGTGGATGCTTTTCTACTGAAGTGGGACTTTCCCCTAGCATATGCTTTTCCCCCCTTCCAATTTATTCCAGCAGTCCTAAAAAAGATCAGGAAGGACAGGGCAAGGGTCATCCTTATTGCCCCCTTTTGGCCCAAGAGGGCATGGTTCACTCTGCTCCGGACGATGTCGATCTCAGAACCCTGGATTCTGCCGGACCTGCTGGATCTGTTGTCCCAAGGTCCAGTTTTTCATCAGGCGGTCAGTGGTCTCCATCTGACTGCATGGAATTTGAACGGAACTTATTGATCAAAAAAGGTTTCTCCCAGGAGCTCATCACGACCTTGCTTAAAAGCAGAAAACCTGTTACCATTTCCATCTACGCCAGAACTTGGAAGAAATTTATTGAATTCAGTAATCTGAACCCAGGACATTTACCCTTTTTACAGAAAGGCCTTTCCTTAGGTCTTGCTAAGAGTACTCCTAAAGTACAGGTCTCTGCCCTCTCAGTTCTATTCGAGCAGAACTTTGCCTCCAATCCATGGATCATTAGATTCTTTAAAGCGGTAGATAGGATGACGCCAATTTTATCCCCTAGAGTTCCCCCGTGGGATCTTAACATCGTGCTTAACTCCTTAACCAAAGCACCCTTTGAACCTATTGATTCTGTAAGCATAAAGCTTCTTACTTTCAAGCTTGTTTTGTTAGTGGCCCTCACTACTGCTAGAAGGATAAGCGAGTTACAGGCCATTTCCATCAACCCCCCCTTTCACTACAATTCTGGAGGATAGAGTTATTATTTTGCCTGATCCGGCCTTTTTACCCAAAGTGTCATCTAAATTCCATAGGTCCCAAGAGATTATTCTTCCCTCCTTTTGTGACCATCCCAAAAATTCTGGAGAGATGACATTTCATACCCTAGATGTACAGAGATGCCTAATTCAGTATCTCAAAATTACGGAAAAATGGAGAAAGTCTTCTGCTTTATTCATTCTCTTTTCAGGATCGAATAAAGGGAAGAAGGCTACCAAAGGTACCCTGTCTAGGTGGCTTAGACTGGGCATTATACAATCTTACCTGGAGGAGGGCCTGTCTCCTCCAGTCTCGGTGAAAGCTCACTCTACTCGCTCTGTTTCCACTTCTTGGGCAGAAAGGTCGGGGGCCTCTATTGAGCAAATTTGTAAGGCAGCCACGTGGTCTTCTCCCTTTACTTTTTTCCATCACTACCGTTTGGATCTGCACTCTTCTTCTGATCTTTCTTTCGGTAGAAAGGTTTTGCAAGCGGTGGTCCCTCCCTAGGAAGGGTTCTTCCTCTGTAATTCTCTCTATGGTGCTGTCGTGGGGGAGGGGAAAAATTAAGATTACACTTACTGGTAATCAAATTTTCCAGACCCCACGACAGCACCCTTCCTGGTTCCTTCCCTTGGTGATGGTTTCTGTATTCAAAAAAAATTTATGTATATGTTTATAAAAAAATAAAAATTAAATACTTTTCAAGACCTGTATTGTTTATGCGAATATATGCTGTTCAGCTGAGACTGATTAATGGTGTAGGAGTCCCTCTCTTGCTCTGTAATCCATTGAATAGGAGGAAAGGCTCCACCCTTTTATTTATGTAGGTTTCCTGTCCCTGGGGGTGGATCCCTCTCTCTATGGTGCTGTCGTGGGGTCTGGAAAATCTGATTACCGGTAAGTGTAATCTTCATTTTTCCTTCTCTGGAGCCCAGTAACTCCCTCGCACAGTGCTCAGCCTGCCTTCCTTTAAAGCCCATATAGAAATCACGAGATGACCACGGCACTCTATCTGAGACTGATAGGTTTAGGGTGCGCTTCTAAGTGCGTTCCTGGCTCCACCCCTCGGAACTGGTAGGTAATAGAGTAATTTAGACAGCACTCCAGTATTTAGATTAATGCTTTTTTATTTGCCAGACATAGAGGTCCTTTTTGGGACTGAAGCAACGTTTCGGGCAAAAAACATGCCCTTCATCAGGCTGAAAAGAAGGAAAAATAATAATAATGGATACATACAATATTTACAGTTTAACATGATTACAAAGGTTCAGTGAAAACATGATTTAAGCAAGTAATTAGTTGAGATACTATGAGGACAATATTACAAAGGTTATGTGAATACATGATTCAAACAAGTAATTGGTTGCAATACAATCATAAATAGCATGAAAGAATTTCGTGATTATTGATGAGAATTCATATGCTCCATGAGACGGGTGTCCAGCCAAATAGCTGACAAAAATCATGTACAAAAAATATGCAGTATTAATTACATCAGGCATCAGAGCAAAAAATGGACCACTAGAATAGAAAGTGCACAACAAGTAGAGTAAGGAAAAAGGAGAGTGTAAGAAGTGGGTCAGAGTGTATGTACACATTATATGCTAAATGCGTATATATGTGTATAGGAAAATATTCCCTCTAGAGGTAGAGTAACAGCACAGGCAGAAGAATAATGTAGGGTCATTGGGGAGAGAAGTATTTCCTCATGTTTAGCTTACCTAGTTGCGTGAGCGGATGCATGGAGGGCCGGCATATCTGAGATGTGTTTGTGAGTGCTTTAAATAGGCGGGTTCCCGCCTTTTGGGTAGCGCTCGTGACCTCGCGATATTGCGGGGGTCATAGCTGGGCGCCGGCCAGGTGAAGTGACGTGTTGCCTATATCGGCGCGTGCGCACAGAGGCCGGTTAAAAAACGACATCCATATATAAATTTTTCTCTAAATTTATTGTTCTACATGTCTTTGATAAAAAAAAAAATGTTTGGGTAAAAAAAAAAATGGTTTGGGTAAAAGTTATAGCGTTTACAAATTATGGTACAAAAATGTGAATTTCTGCTTTTTGAAGCAGCTCTGACTTTCTGAGCACCTATCATGTTTCCTGAGGTTCTACAATGCCCAGACAGTATAAAAAACCCACAAATGACCCCACTTCAGAAAGTAGACACCCTAAGGTATTCGCTGATGGGCATAGTGAGTTCATAGAACTTTTTATTTTTTGTCACAAGTTAGCGGAAATTGTTTTTTTTTTTTTTTTTCTTACAAAGTCTCATATTCCACTAACTTGTGACAAAAAATAAAAACTTCCATGAACTCACTATGCCCATCAAGAAATACCTTGGGGTGTCTTCTTTTCAAAATGGGGTCACTTGTGGGGTAGTTATACTGCCCTGGCATTCTAGGGGCCCTAATGTGTGAGAAGTAGTTTGAAATCAAAATGTGTAAAAAATGCCCTGTGAAATCCGAAAGGTGCTCTTTGAAATGTGGGCCCCTTTGCCCACCTAGGCTGCAAAAAAGTGTCACACATCTGGTATCGCCGTACTCAGGAGAAGTTGGGCAATGTGTTTTGGGGTGTTATTTTACATATACCCATGCTGGGTGAGAGAAATATCTCGGTCAAATGCCAACTTTGTATAAAAAAAATGGGAAAAGTTGTCTTTTGCCAAGATATTTTTCTCACCCAGAATGGGTATATGTAAAATGACACCCCAAAACACATTGCCCAACTTCTCCTGAGTACGGAGATACCACATGTGTGCCACTTTTTTGCAGCCTAGATGCGCAAAGGGGCCCAAATTCCTTTTATGAGGGCATTTTTAGACATTTGGATCCCAGACTTCTTCTCACGCTTTAGGGCCCCTAAAATGTCAGGGCAGTATAAATACCCCACATGTGACCCCATTCATGTATCGCGAGATGATGCATAGATGCGTGACTCTGCCTGGAGCTGCCGCCTCCGGAACGCGATCCTGAGTTAGGTGGTCCGGAGGCGGTTAAGCAGCACTAGAGCAATTAGCTGCAATTGTCAGGCTTACAAAATGTGAAAATGTGGTTTAAGAAACAAGATGCATAAACTAAAGTGATGATTTGATAGTAATACTGTTTTAATGCTATTTATTCATATAAATAGAAACTAGCTACTACAATTCGGGTGAAATGTATTTTTATGAAGACATCATCTGTGTATATTCCCAGGGGCGTAGCTATAGGGGGTGCAGAGGTAGCAGTCGCTATCGGGCCCAGGAGCCTGAGGGGGCCCAAAGACCCTTGTGCCACATAAGAAGACACCAGTATTATAGAAAGTGCATGCTGGTCAAGTTATAGCTCTGGCTGGAGGGAAGGGGTTAGGTCAAGAATTTGGCATGGGGGGGGTTAGGGGGGGTGGTCTACTGTTTATATTTTTTGCCGCAGGCAGCATGAAGGCTATGTGCTTCCCTAGCCACAAAACACTGAGGGAAGGGGGGGGCCCAAGCTGAACCCTTGGACCAGGGACCATGAGCCTTTAGCTACACCCCTGTATATATCCTATTAAGCATATGAACTTCTCCCACTTAGAATCTACTTCTATGAACCAGAATGGACAGACTATACTATATGGATAGCCTGGCCATTAATTTTAATGCCCTTTACAAAATAATATATTTACCTCTTTAGTGGCCCCTACATATGACAGCCAAGCGAATTCATGGTCAGGAAGATATGTCTATTTTCTAGGCTTGTCATGAGTCTGACACATGGCTGGGGTTTGCCAACCAGAATTTTTCTTTTTTCTGGTCAACTCGTCCCATAATCACAGACAGACAATATTTTTTACAGACATTTTGGAAAAGTAATACGTACATATGAATAGCTTAATATACTTATAATAGCTCATTACCAGCATTTACTGTGAGTTGTAAAATAATGAAAATTACCACTGAAATAGTCTAATCAAGTATGTACCACCAGCCTCAAAAAAATCACGGACACATTTATTTTTAGAACACAGGGAAAAAAATGCCTATTTTTATGAACTGTCCAGAAATACCTGGATAGTTGGCAACCCTGCACATGGCTCCTGTATAAAAGGGGTTGTTTGCAGTAGGACAACCCTTTTAACATTAAAAGAGTCATGAAGCTATATTAGTCCCTAAAGTTTCATTAACTTTAAATGGTGCCATTACAGAGATTCTCTGCTGTCCCCTACTAGGCAATAGTTAGGGTCCGCTCTGCAATAAAAGAAAGCTTAGGGGCAACAGAAAAAAATCACTTTTTACGATGCTTTCTCCAATCTCCTCCTTATCCATCCTCCTTCACAGCTTCTTAGTCTCTGAACCAAAGAGCGGTAGTGCTTCTCATGCCTTCAACATAGCACAGACCCGCATGTAAAATAGTTCACCCTTCTTTATTATACTTACAAGATCGTATTCTTGAACATCACAAGGAACATATGATAAAGCCCGACCCAGGTTTCGCTCCTGCTTTGTCTGGGGCGTTTCTACTTCTACAAAGGGACTGCAGCTAATAGCACGCAATCTAATACACAAAACCTTTGTATATGTGTAGGCAGTAGTTAGAGTTACTATAACAACAAAGCAGTGATGTCCTGATGTTGCCATGATGTTAACAGGTCTGGATCTTAGGACACCATGGCTAGGGCTTAGGAAATGACAAGATATATAAATCCACAAAGGGGATAACATAATTTGCACCAACAAACAATGTGCATTAGAGAGGATCAAATCAATTCTAAACACATCTGATTCATTAGGAATTTCACAAAAATACTGCTGCCAAATAAATCCAAAGTTTTGGCAATCCGCTTAGGACTAATTATACAAAATAGCATAGGTGCCATTTTACAGTGACAACTGTTGAGGAAAGCAACAGGAAGGATGAAAATGCAGTATCACATGGCTCTGGGAGGGATGGGGCTTGCCCTCATTGGTTCAGATGCTGACAGACAGCCTGTGAGCCAATTAGGGAAATATTATGGAAGGTCCTTCAGCTTCTGGGCTGGAGAGACACCATTCTAAGCGTAGCTTGCAATCTTAGCTTTGTTTGACAAAAGCAATTACAGGGAGAGTATAGGGACTGTATAGGGACATCTTAAATTAGATAGATCAGGGTTTTCATCAGGGAAAGCACAGGGATGGAAAGACTGTTCACTCAAAGTTCTGTGTTTCATTCATATAGCTGCTGGCAATTGAGAAGTTCACGTTGCACTGCAAATTCAGCAATAATCCTGCAACAACCAAATTTTTTTATGTGAATTAATAGCTAGCCTTTTTTTTATAAGAATCTTGTTTCTACATTGTGCTGAAATAACAGCAATTCTATGCCAGTTTATTTTAATTGATTTTACTCACTGTGGTGATGTGAACGCTAAAGTGAATAAGGATCCCGGAAGAGGGGTATATTTCACCCAGGTTGCATTTAAGGGCTGGATTTTACTTGGAGTGGGAGCTAGGTTGGTAGAGGGAGCTGCCAATCCACCCCTCCCATTCCAGGACAGGTTTTCCCTAGCATGAGAGATCCTCAGGTTTAATCACCTGGGATCATTACTGGGGAGTAAAAACCCATCGCAAACTGTCAGTCGGGGGCATGGTTGCAAACAGAGGCCGGGTAAGGCTCTGGGTGTGTGGTTCCAGCCGGGCTAGGCTGAGCAACAATGAGGCAGGGACATAGCCTGGACTGATCGTGTTACAGCCTGGGGGGCTGGTATATGCTTGGCTGAGAAAGCCGGACCTGACACTGTCTCTGAACAGCACTCTATAGGTGAGTCAGGGATTCTACCCTATGTTTAGTTAGAGCCCAGCAGGGCAGGTGTTTGTTTTGTATTATGTTTGTTTTGCTAAGGTGCCAAATAAAAGCGAAATTTGGACCTTAAACTTGGTGTCTGGCAAAGATACTTGTGTGAATGACCCCCGGAGAAGAGCTAATTCCCCACAATTGGTGGAGGATGCGTGCAGGAGTCCTGGCTGAAAAGAGGCAAAGTGGTTGCTGAGAGCAACAACTGTACACAGGAGCCTGCTGTGATAATCTGGACTTTTTTTTTTCCTCCCTGTGGTGCAAACGGCAAGAGCAGGTGCTGCTGAATACTGCTGTGCTGCAAGCAAAAGCTGTGTTGTTTTAAAGGGCCAGAAACCCTAAGGTACAGAGACAGACTGGGGTTTTGTGCTCTCTGACTAAGTGAACTGTGTTGCTGTGAGACTGGCTCTGGTTATGGGTCTCGGGGAAAATGTTTGGGTCAAGATGACGTCACACGTGAACTGTGCTATAGTTTGGCAGAAAACAAGGCCACGGAGGACATAATGAGGCAGCTAGAGCAGGCGGGTAGGCAGGTGGCGTGCCGGGAGTGTCGGAGGAAAAGCAAATATATGCCGTTGCCAAGGGCAACCATCGGGAAGAGGCATGTTAGGGTCTTAGGAGTTCGAGTGGTCCCTGCAAGTGTATAGAGAATCCTAGAGATGATTTCTGGAGGTGTCATAAGACTGTGCAGCGTGCAGCTGTCCCGTGTCAGAGAGAGTGCTGCTGGAGATGCCATTGGTTTGGAAAGTGTGCACCGGATTGTCCGATGGTCAGGAGACATGCGTCTAGGAATCCAAGATGGGAGGTACCTATTATCCAGGAGAAGGATGATGACCTCGGAGGGGATGGCCCTGGAGACCCCTCACCTCCTAAACCTGATGAACCAGTGGCACCAGTGGGTAAGACTGTTCCGATTATTGATTGTGTAGTTGGGGACAATGTGCGGGACATTCGTGCAGATAGGAAGGACTATCCAGTGGCTCTCACTGAATGTGAGACACCAGTGCGAACTGGGACTTATGAGCTTGGGGTTGCCGATACCCAGTGCCATCTTAAGAGCATTATAGGCCCCCGGGCAATACAGTGCACTGGGGCCCTGTCTACACAATCACGCACTAGAATAAAAATGCAAATTATCAATAAGGCGATATTTATTGGGCATTTCCTCTTGTGGATTTTCCCCAGCAGTAGGATCAGGTAATGATACCATTGGTATTTCTGCTGGAATTGGAGTGCATGTAGATGTGGATGCTACATCTGGAGGAGCAGAACTACTGGCTGACGTTGCACCTGGATTGAGCCAAGATGTTAGTTTTGGAAGTTTGCACATTTTCTCTTTCTCCTCTGCAGCCTTTTTCCTCTTCTGTGCTCCACTCAAAACATTACGTTTCATTTCTGCACTAAAGGTTATTTTCACCAACACGTAATAAACTTTATTTTTCCTCACCTTTTTTACACTTCCTCGAACGAGTGGCAACTCTAAGATTGCTATATAAGGGGGACACATAAGATATTACAGTCAAAACTTGAGGGGCACTAATAACTTAAAGTGGATGTAAACCCAAACATTTTTTTTTTTTTGTGATGTCACAATGTAGAGTACCCAGGCAGTACACACGCCACTCCAACATTAATACCCACCAGCACCAGCAGTACCCACACCAGCATTACCCACCAGCACCAGAGTGTGTGTACATTTATATATATATCTATATTTATTTCGTTTTTTTAGTTGTATGATTAAAGTGGATGTAAACCCCCAAGTATGCAGTATAGCACCCTATAGTATACAGCACCACACAGTATGCAGTATAGCACCCTATAGTATACAGCACCACACAGTATGCAGTATAGCACCCTATAGTATACAGCACCACACAGTATGCAGTATAGCACCCTATAGTATACAGCACCACACAGTATGCAGTATAGCACCCTATAGTATACAGCACCACACAGTATGCAGTATAGCACCCTATAGTATACAGCACCACACAGTATGCAGTATAGCACCCTATAGTATACAGCACCACACAGTATGCAGTATAGCACCCTATAGTATACAGCACCACACAGTATGCAGTATAGCACCCTATAGTATACAGCACCACACAGTATGCAGTATAGCACCCTATAGTATACAGCACCACACAGTATGCAGTATAGCACCCTATAGTATACAGCACCACACAGTATGCAGTATAGCACCCTATAGTATACAGCACCACACAGTATGCAGTTTAGCACCCCACACTATACAGTACCCCACAGTATATAGTAGAGCAGTATAGACCCCCACACTATACAGCACCTCACTGTATACAGCACCCCAAACTATACACGATACAGCCCCCCACACTATACAGTACAGCACTCTACACTATACCGCACCCACAGTATACAGCCCCCCACACTATACAGTACAGCAGTATAGCACTCCCCCACTATACAGCCCCCCCCCCACACTATACAGGCCCCCCACACTATACAGGCCCCCCACACTATACAGCCCACCACACAGTATACAGGCCACCCCCCCCCCCACACACAGTATACAGCCCACCACACAATATACAGCCCATTACACAATATATAGCCCACCACACAATATACAGCCCACCACACAGTATACAGGCCCCCACACAGTATACAGCCCCCCACACAGTACACAGCACCCCACTATACAGTAGTTTACAGTATATTAAAATAACAACCCCATGTCACCTTTTTCTGATGTAATCTTTACACAGAAAAGCTCCACAGTTAACTTCTGCAACACTCCTGATAGGACCTGTGATGACTTCATAGCCATGTGACCAGTAATTGCTAGGTTACTGGTCACATGGTAATGATGTCATTAAGGTCCTAGATCAAAACTCATTAAGGTCCTAGAATTAAGATCATTAACACAGTACGATCATGATGCCTGTGTAGCCGACAGCCTGACACCCGGGGCAGTAGCTAGCAGGGCTCAAGAGGCAGCTGCCTTGGGCCCCCCCAGGAGCAACTGGGCCCAGGGCAGCTGCCCCTTTTGCCCCTTGGTAAAGACGGCCCTGGCGGCAACGCTGCTAAATGACGGTTGGGAAGTTGGCTGGTGGGTTCACTGGGCAGGCGGGCCCCCAGGCAAGTGGGGCCCCCGGGCAACTGCCCAGCGTGCCCATTCGAAAAGACGGCCCTGCCGATACCCTCATGCCGGATAGGAAATTGGGCAGTGCTTTCCCCTCGCTTTGGGAGTTGTCAGAAAATAGAGACACTTCTGCAGTCAGTGATGCAACTCCTGCAGAATTTGTACCTATCCGTTTAAGGGAAGATGTCAAGCTAAATGCATTTCCGGATGAAGGTGTGAAGTTATGTAAAATATGTAGTGACAATGAAGGTTTATTTTCTTCACCTGGTATTGTTCAAGAAGAACTTTATGACTTGATCAAGAGGTTTTAAGAATTGCATATAAGTAATGTGGATTCCTGTTAAATGTCTGAGGATGTCAATCCATTTTCTTTGCAGGCTGTGACTGGGGAAAAAGCTTTCCCTGTTGGTAAAAATGTTGTGAGCATTGAGTGGAGCAATCCTACTCTGGTGAACATGCAAGAAATGGTAGTAGTCCTAGAGAGTGTATCACACGTACCAGAGGTGGACATGCAGTCTCTACAGTGTTTTATGGTCAATAAAGTAATGTCCCAGGTAGAGATTAACTCGGCAGTGCCCCTAGAGGTCAGTGTTAATAATGACACGAGGGACCTAGGCAACGTATATGCTGTAACTGATAGCGACTCGGAGAGTGAGCCTACCATGTCAAAATCCTGCAAAATAAAGGGGGTTACTAATAGCTACCAGAGAATAGTTATATCTGACAAGACAAGAGTTGGGGGGGGGGGGTAATGGCAGCCTTGTGTCTCAGGCCCAGAACCAGACAGTTATAGTTGACCCGGCAGGTCAGTACAGCTGCAAACTCAAAGATGGTTCCGCTCACTCCGCACCGTCCCTGGATGCATTAGAGAAGGGACTAGCGGTCTTCACAGAGCCACTGAAGAAGGCTATAGAAGGGTCCAAGGAGGAGACCCAGAAAGAGACGAGTGAACTGAAGGATCTACTGTCTAATGTCCAGGAGAAGAGTAAAGACTCCAGAAAGACACCAAAGACTACAGTAGACACAGACAAAGTGCTTAAAGGGACCCTGGGTGGTACGCCCACAGGGTGTCCAAATGAGAATAGGGGTACTCCTACATCAGCTGCAACAGAGCAGAGAGAGGAGCAGCTGGAACAGGAGGCCAAAGAGCAGGTGCTGGTGTGAACAAGCTGGTGTGAAAATCTGAGAAGAAACAGAAGAAGTTTGACCAGCTCCTGGCTGAAGAGAAATACATCTCAGTCCGATATGCCGAAGAACGTGACCGAGCGGAGGCTGATGCTCGGGAAAAGGAGACCAAGGTCTCTGGCTAGGGCCCCTGAAGAAGCGCTTGAGGCTCAAGATGAATTGGCGAGGCTGAACAAGCAACTTAGAGCAGAGATCTCGTGAGCTCAAAGCATGACGGCGGAAAGAACGTCTGTGAGTTGGAGATGTCTAAGCATGCTCTCGAGCAGCAGGTCGAAGAAATGAGGATTAAGCTTGAAGAGTTAGAGGTTCTCGAGATGACAGGAAAATGAGAAACCTGAAGAGGAGAGTCCTCTGAAAGATGCCAAGAAGTCTAAGCCAAAGCTTGTAAACAAGGCGTCTAGAGATGGTGGCGCTGCGGTGCCGACCGAGGCAGAGAAGATGGAATATGTTTCTGCTGAACCCATTGATGGGGCTGATGTGGATGCAGACGCCAAGAGACTCATGGCAGTGGGTAGTCAGGACCTGGTCCTGAAAGACGTTCCCTCCGCCTACAAGGCCTTCCAAAAAGCCGGCAGCCTGCTGGGGAAGAAGTACGAGAAGATGGATGTCCAGTATGTAGATCCTGTATCCTACTGTGGCATGGCTCTCATATGTCCTGCACAAAAGGAGAGCAATGTCCCGGCTGACCCTCTGGAGGGAATGCCAAAAGACAAGGAGTCTGTTTAAGACCCCAGTGTTCCCCGTACCTCCAACCTTGATAAAAAGGAAAATAAGAAGTTAAGAGGGCTGGTATATAATACCCTGTCCGAGAAGGGTGAGAAGGCTCACAAACTGAGTGGAGACAACAAAGAGACAACAGCTAAAAGAGCTAAGGCCGATGACTTGGAGTGGGACAAATCCTCAGATGTTGCAGAGATCAAAGAAATGGCTGAAGGAGAATCTGCCGAAGGGGAAAAAGTCACTGAGGAAGCAGAAGACTCTGAAACTGATGCCAAAGCTGAGGAATCCACTGCTGAAATTAAGGATGAACTTGACAGTGGAACCTATGGTATTTGCAGAGCTAGCAAGTCTAGAAGCAGAAATGCTGAAAAACTAGAAAAAAAGGAATAGTGACAAAGTGGACGTTCCTGGAAGGGCATGGGCGAGAGCCAAAAAAACAAAGAGAGCGAGACCAGAGAGTAAAACAAAAGTGTTGGGCCATTAGATGGGCACTCGAGTCCCTTAGATATTTTCTACTAGGTAGAAAGCCAGTATTAGTGACAAACCAAACTCGGCTGGCCTGGGCAGGGCAGAATAAGGGTAAAAAGGTGATACTGACCACATATTCCAGAAGGAACATTGAGCCAGAAGGTTGTAGTATAAGGCGGATGCCCTGTCGCAAGCATCCGGTGGGTGCAAGTGTTCACCCCCACAGGTTTGAACAAAGGGGGGGGGGGTATGTGGTGATGTGAACGCTAAAGTGAATACGGATCTCGGAAGAGGGGTTTATCTCACCCAGATTCCTCAACTGGGTGAGATAAGTAAAGTTCCAGAGTGGTGCTGGCTTCAGCAAGGCATAGTTGCTGGAGCTATTTTGTTTAGTATTTAAGGGCTGGATTTTACTTGGATTGGGAGCTAGGTTGGTAGAGGGAGCTGCCAATCCACCCCTTCCATTCCAGGACAGGTTTTCCCTAGCATGAGGGATCCTCAGGTGTAATCACCTGGGATCATTACTGGGGAGTAAAAGCCCATCCCAAACTGTCAGTCAGGGGCATGGTTGCAAACAGAGGCAGGGTGAGGCTCTGGGTGTGTGTTTCCAGCCGGGCTAGGCTGAGAAACCACGAGGCAGGGACATAGCCTGGACTGTTCGTGTTGCAGCCTGGGGGGCTGGTATATGCTTGGCTGAGAAAGCCGGACCTGAAACTGTGTCTGAAAGGCACTCTATTGGTGAGTCAGGGATTCTACCCTATGTTTAGTTAGAGCCCAGCCAGGCAGGTGTTTGTTTTGTATTATGTTTTTTTTGCTTAGGATGACATTGTGAACTGGATGGCTCACTCCTCCTCTCAGTCAAAGCAGGATGATGTTAATGTCACCTCAAAGTCTGATATCATGTCTTGGATTCAGTGGTCACAGCATTCCTCCTGCTTCTTCTTGAAGTTCCAGAGAAGCCTTTCAGTTGCATAATCTTCAGTGCTCCCTCCTAGAGGGGTCCTTTCTTCCCCCCCCCCCAAGAAGTAGTAAAAAAAAAAACATGCACTATGTAAGATACTCAAGATATTCTCCCTGTTGATGACTTATGTGAGAACAGAGTTCAGACTGCCATGGGGAGGAGGTTCAGGGAGAGGTGGGGGATCCCATGTATAGCTTTGTAGTGGTAGGAAGAGTGGCAATCGTAGCCAGGGGTGCATCTAGCCTTTCTGCTGTATGAAGCAAACAATAAAAATGGCCCTACAAACACCGTGCAAAATTCTCCATCCAAGCACTCTACCACAGCCCTATTCCTAAAGACATACATGGATGGACATTACATACATAGGGCTTCTACAAACCGGATTCCAAAAAAGTTGGGACACTAAACAAATTGTGAATAAAAACTGAATGCAATGATGTGGAGATGGCAAATGCCAATATTTTATTTGTAATAGAACGTAGATGACAGATCAAACGTTTAATCCGAGTAAATGTATCATTTTAAAGGAAAAATACGTTGATTCCATTTTCACGGTTGTCAACAAATCCCAAAAAGTTGGGACAAGTAGGTAATAAGAGGCTGGAAAAAGTAAATTTGAGCATAACGAAGAGCTGGAAGACCAATTAACACTAATTAGGTCAATTGGCAACATGATTGGGTATAAAAAGAGCTTCTCAGAGTGGCAGTGTCTCTCAGAAGCCAAGATGGGTAGAGGATCACCAATTCCCACAATGTTGCGCAGAAAGATAGTGGAGCAATATCAGAAAGGTGTTACCCAGCGAAAAATTTTGCATCTATCATCATCAACTGTGCATAACATCATCCGAAGATTCAGAGAATCTGGAACAATCTCTGTGCGTAAGGGTCAAGGCCGTAAAACCATACTGGATGCCCGTGATCTCCAGGCCCTTAAACGACACTGCACCACAAACAGGAATGCTACTGTAAAGGAAATCACAGAATGGGCTCAGGAATACTTCCAGAAACCAATGTCAGTGAACACAATCCACCGTGCCATCCACCGTTGCCAGCTGAAACTCTACAGTGCAAAGAAGAAGCCATTTCTTTTTTAACAAATCTCTTTTTATTTAAAAAGTGTTACAGTTTGACAAGCAATAAATGACAAAATATCAAAAATGCTGTGTTATCCAACATATAAAAGTGGTACAATAATGAGATTCAAAGAGGAGCGAATAGAAAAGAAGGGGGTGGGTGGAATGGTGAGGAAGGTGGGAGTAGGGGGAGGATGGGAAAGGAGGGGGATGGGGATTGAGAGGAGGGAAAGAAAGATAATACACACTGTATTAATAACTTCTATTCATAAAAGTTCACGTACAAACGTATTATAATCAGCTGGGTATATTATTGATAGATAGAATATGGCATGAATAGTCCTGGTACTCACCAAAATGGTATCTAAATGAAAGCTTAAGAAGCATATAAATAATAACGTCATACCTGAGATATAACACATTATGTCTTTGCATGTTACATACTCTGGGAGGAGAGACCTATCTGACATGAAATGTATAAATACAATAACAAATCATTAACTTAAGTAATGAGGTGGGTGGGTCAAATGTCGGAGACCGATTACTTGTTCATTGCATCTCGGAATAATTTCCATGGGTTCCACAATTTTTGAAACTTGGAATGTGATCTTGTTGCCCAACTAGCTAGTTCCTCCATCAAGAAAATTTGATCTATTTTTTTCGTACCAATTTTGTAGTGTAGGAGGAGAGGTGTTGAGCCAATTCGCTGGTATTAGTAACCGTGCTGACTGAATCAACAGAGTGGGTAAGTCAAACATTGAGGGCCACCATTTCTTGGAGGGTAATCACAAAAGAACCGACTGAGGTGTTAATTCCAATGTAGTCCCACAGATTTCATTTATTTTTTGTTCAATCTGCTCCCAAAACGTACGTATCAAGGGGCGTAGCCACATGATATGGCCTAGCGAACCCTTTTGGGACCTACACCTCCAACATGTGTCCTTCATAGAACACCCCATTCTAAAGAGCTTTTGCGGGTCATTGTACCATCTGGTTAGAGTTTTGAAGGAGTGTTCCTGGACCTTTATACATCTAGAGAATCCATGTGACCTCAAGTAAATCAGGTCAATCTCTTGAGGGGAGAAGGAGCAGTCGAGATCCCTTTCCCATTCTCTGATGAAGGCTGGGACACTACTACCCTTATCAGGGATTAACCCCTTGTATAGGAGTGAAATACTGTGCCTTAGGAGGTTATCATGAGAAGACAGTTGTTCAAACCATGTCGGGGTAGATGTAATAACATATTTGGTGCCGAAAGTTTGACAAACATTATTAAATTCCGACTTTGCTAGGAAATCTCCTTTTTTAATGTATTTGGAACACAGAGCAGGGATATTTTCCCTTTGTTTCAATACTGGTAACAAATCAATTAACTCAGTTTCCTCTAGGTTGTCCCAGAATTGTGGAATATCGGGAACTTCAGGTTTAATTAGGTAGGGGATAAATTTTGCTGGCAACCTAACCGGTGGATCCGAAAGAAGGCGTACCTCAGTTTGAAGGTTTCGTATGTTCAGGTATAAGCCTTTAGATAAACCAATGGGGGCATGGGTGGGGGTAGTGATTCCCCATAACCCTGCCTGCTGTTTATTGGACATGAGGTCCAGTTCAATGTCAGCTCCTAGTGTTCTGTATTTGGGGATACATACTTGTAGCCAACGCTTCAACTGTATCGCTTTATAATAATAGTGTATATCCGGTAAACCCATTCCTCCGTTTACACGTGTTCTAATTAGCTTGTCATATGCTATCCTAGGTTTTTTATCTTTCCACAGGAATGAGGCAAATACCCGTCTGACTCTCTTAAAATATGTGTTAGGGATGTGAATGGGGACCATTTGAAGGAGATACATTAATTTGGGAACAATATAAGTTTGGAGAAGGTTCTTGCGACTAATCCAAGAAACCCAAGGTAGTGTTAGTGAATGGAGTTGATTTTGAATTTTTGTCAGTAGAGGCAGATAGTTCAATCTGAACAAATTAGAGGGATCTTTTGCAAGCTCAATTCCCAGGTAATTGAGTGAGTTGTCATTCCACTTAAAGGGGAAGGAAGACTTAAGATAGTTTGTCGTCTGTGGGGACAAAGCTATTCCCATTGCTACCGATTTCGAGTAGTTAATCTTGAAATTAGATAATGTGCCAAAGGCGGAGAAGAGTTCCAAGATATGAGGGAATGCTTGTTTGGGGTTCGTTATCAGCAACATTAAATCATCCGCAAAAGCTGCACATTTGTGTACACATTTATTTAACGTCAGACCTTGAATGTTTGGGTTGTTAAGAAATGCTTGGAGTAGCGTCTCCATCACCATTATGAATAGGGTAGGTGACAGGGGGCAACCTTGCCTGGTGCCGTTGGTGATGGCAAAAGAATTAGAAAGGGTGCCATTCACCCTAACTTTGGCACTAGGGTTCTGATATAAGGACATTACCGCTTTAATGAATAAGTCAGGAATTCCAAATTTATGTAAGGTGCGCTGAGTATATAGCCAGTCAACTCGGTCAAACGCTTTTTCTGCGTCTGTGCTTAGTAGTACCAACGGCTTAGAGTTTTTCCTGGCCCAGTATATTGCATTAATAAGTCGACACGACTGGGAATTCCCTTCTCTCCCCTTCACAAAACCTGCTTGTTCTTTATTAATAATTCGGGGTATCAAGGAGCTAAGCCTAAGCGCAAGGATTTTGGCCCAAATTTTTACATCTATGTTGAGTAAGGATATGGGTCTATAGCTACCACAATCGCGAGTATCTTTGCCTTCTTTTGGAATAATTGTGATTATGGCTTCCAGTGATTGCCTCGGGAGGTTTTCGTCTACTGATAGAGCTTGGCACCATTTAGCTAGTTGTGGGGATAGGATGTTTGAAATTTTTTTATAATAGCCTATTGGCAGGCCGTCAGGTCCTGGGGCTTTACCCAAAGGCATACTTCTAATAATTTTCTGTATCTCAGAATCTGTAATCGGCTGAAGCAATAAGGAGCTATCCTCCTGGCTAACTTTGGGAAGATTTAAAGTATCTAGAAAGTTGTCTATCTGTTTCACTCTCACTGAATCAGGTAGCTTATTTGCCGTATTATTGCCCCCATTATCTAGGTTATATAGGGCACCATAAAAGGAACAAAACTCTTCTGCAATAGCTTCTGTAGACGAGACTAGCTTTCCTTCCCTGGTTT
The DNA here is from genome assembly GCF_905171765.1 of Bufo bufo. NCBI lineage: Eukaryota > Metazoa > Chordata > Amphibia > Anura > Bufonidae > Bufo > Bufo bufo. The sequence goes on from NC_053393.1 coordinate 263,865,622, forward strand.
TGATCGAGGAGACGAATTGGGTAGCCTTTCTCTGATTAATTAGGTGTGACATAAACTTATTTCCCTTATCTCCATGAATATACTGTTTAAATTTTGTATATTGGTAAGCTTTTGCGCACTTAATATTGAGTAATTCCTTCAACTGCCTCCTCAAAGATGCAAGTTCTTCTAGTGCAGTTGATCTCTTGGAATGTTTCTGGATAGTCTCAATCGCCGAAATTTGGTTAATAAGGGAATCAAGTTTTTTCTGCCTCTCCTTTTTAATCTTGGAGCCAAGTGCTATGAATTCTCCACGGATAAAGGCTTTGTGGGCCTCCCAGATAATGGAATGAGACGTATCTTGTGGTTTATTCTCCTGAAAATAATAAGATAGTTTAAGGGTAATGTCCTCAATGTGTTTATCAGTGTCCAATAACGTTTCGTTTAAACGCCAAACCCATTCTCTTGCTGGGAGATTGGAGAAGTTTATGGAAGAAGTAACGGGGGCGTGGTCAGAAATTGTGATAGGACCAATGGATGATTTTTTTAACATGGCTAAATGGGGATTAGACAAGAAAATATAATCAAGTCTTTGGTAGGACTGATGAACCGCGGAGTAAAAGGTGTAATCTTTCACTGCGATATTGAGTGTCCTCCAAGTATCTGTTAGATGCATGTCTTTTAACAGTTTATGGATTCCTCCCAGAGTTTTCTGAGACTTGGTGGAACTGCCAAGTGACGAATCTAATTGAGGGTTTAGAGATACATTCAAGTCTCCTCCAATTATTTTAATCCCTTCTGCAAAATCATTAAGTCTGGAAAGGGTTTTCTTAAGCCAATTGTGTTGCCTAACATTAGGGGCGTAAAGACCAGCAAGCGTTACTACTAAGTGACCAATTTTCCCCTTGACAAATATAAATCTGCCTTCAGGGTCCTGCTGAGCCACTGTAAATACAAATGGGACATTTTTACTGATAGCGATGCTAACTCCCCTAGAGGCAGATCCATATGTGCTGTGAAACCACTGTGAGTATCTCAATTTGGATATGTGTGGTATTTTATTCGTTTTAAAATGAGTCTCCTGAAGAAAACATATGTCGCTCCCATTTTTCTTCAGTAGAGTGAGGATCTGAGAACGCTTCTGGGGTGTATTACAGCCTCTGACATTAAATGATGTTATATTTAGATCTGTCATGGAAAAAATGAGAATAAATGCTTATGAGCCCAGTTTGTAAACATGCAAAGGAGTAAGACCAGTGCTGAGACAGGTAAGCAAGTTCCAAGCTGATTAGAGGAACTAAGAGTATGACTATAGATTAAGGTGAGTACGCAGCTTGTAAATACGCTGATAAAGATTATAAAAGGACTTAAACAACTGAGTGCTAGTGAAAGTAGTGAACTGGGTATATGGGAAAGTGGGTAAAGTAAAAAACGGCTAGTGGAGAGTTGCCATTGTTGTGGGCCACCACAAGTCATAAAGGGACCGAGATGAATCCTAACCCGGTACATCATAACCCATATTACATAAAACGAGAAGCATAGATCATTATAGCATTAATAACCATATATTACCAAAGCTATCGATCAGGGTAGCTAAAAGAATGCACTTCTGTAAAGATGTAAAGAAAGCCTATCACACAAGACTTCTAATAGTAAGATCCTATTAACAGCAAACACATAACAGTTTTTCATAAACCTTAAAACATGGCAGTAATAGCCTGTGGCGCTGTTGAGAGAAGATCGTTTCTTCTGCCGGCGGAGCTGCGAAAGGACCTCCAAATTTTCAAGACATCATATCTCTGGAAATAGCGCAATTCAAGTTCAGGTGAGATTTCTTCTCCCCAGCGACTTCCTGCTGTTAGGAGACTTCTGTTTGGATTGCACCGACCATGTTTCTTGGATGAGTAGCTGTGGAAGTTTGGGGACCGAAATGTCCACAGCAAGCCAGTTGTCCAGCTTGATAGGAGGGATATCTAAGATCTTCCAGGCCATGGGTAAGTCCTGCGGGGTACGTACAACGCAGCGGCGACCATTTCTGGCAAATGTGACCCCGAACGGATATAGCCATTTATAAAGAAGCTTGTGGTTCCTTAATTGATCCATGAGGGGCTTTAGAATTCTGCGTTTCATTAAGGTGGATGACGCAATGTCCTGAAATAGCGATATTGATGAATCCCCAATTTTGATGTCAGGGTTCTTGCGGGCTGCTTGCAAAATGGCTGCTGTGTCTCTGAAACTTAATAGACCGCAGATCACATCTCTGGGCGCTTCACCTTCTTTAGTAACAGGGCGCAATGAACGATGTATTCTTTCAATTACAATTTCAGCAGCTCTGTTATCTCCCAGTAGATCAGCAAATAGAGACTTAGCGGCTGTTTCTAGTTCGTCTGGAGTGACTGATTCATCTAGCCCTTTCATTCTTATGTTTTTTCGTCTGCTCCTGTTCTCTTGGTCCTCAATCATGAGGAACGCATTATTGAGAGAGGAGACCTGAGCTTCCATAGCGGTGATAATGTCGGCACTGTGTGACAATGCATGTTCCTGCCGGGTCTCTAGTTGTTCAACCCGATTCCCTAGAGCTCGCATATCGTGTCTTATGTCACGTACCTCCTGGAGCAGGGGAGCAAGAGCTTGGGCTAATGTCTCTTTAAAAAAGACTTTAGTGAGCATATCACTATCTTTCTTTGTTGTATCCTCCTCCGGAGTGTCCATATAATCTGTGTCTCCATCCTCCTGCTCTGATTCCCGCTCTGCTTCTTTTTCGATGCGGCGGGCCGCCATCTTAGCTGCACGGGCAGGGGATAATGCCGATTTCTTATTGAAGAATCTGTCCATATCTCCTTGACTTTTCTTAGATCGTGGAGTATCAGGGGCATCTCCGGATCTGTCTCTACCGGTTTTGCCCATGTTGGATCAAGTTGAGAAGTGCAAAAGCTGAGTAATATGGGTTAGATGAGAGAGAGCTCCTGCTCAAGCCTCCGTCTTGCTCAGCGGTTAGGCTCCGCCCCAGAAGAAGCCATTTCTAAGCAAGATCCACAAGCTCAGGCGTTTTCACTGGGCCAGGGATCATTTAAAATGGAGTGTGGCAAAATGGAAGACTGTTCTGTGGTCAGACGAGTCACGATTCAAAGTTCTTTTTGGAAATCTGGGACACCATGTCATCCGGACCAAAGAGGACAAGGACAACCCAAGTTGTTATCAACGCTCAGTTCAGAAGCCTGCATCTCTGATGGTATGGGGTTGCATGAGTGCGTGTGGCATGGGAAGCTTGCATGTCTGGAAAGGCACCATCAATGCAGAAAAATATATTCAGGTTCTAGAACAACATATGCTCCCATCCAGACGTCATCTCTTTCAGGGAAGACCCTGCATTTTTCAGCAAGATAATGCCAGACCACATTCTGCATCAATCACAACATCATGGCTGCGTAGGAGAAGGATCCGGGTACTGAAATGGCCAGTCTGCAGTCCAGATCTTTCACCTATAGAGAACATTTGGCGCATCATAAAGAGGAAGGTGCAACAAAGAAGGCCCAAGACGATTGAACAGTTAGAGGCCTGTATTAGACAAGAATGGGAGAGCATTCCTATTTCTAAACTTGAGAAACTGGTCTCCTCGGTCCCCAGACGTCTGTTGAGTGTTGTAAGAAGAAGGGGAGATGCCACACAGTGGTGAAAATGGCCTTGTCCCAACTTTTTTGGGATTTGTTGACACCATAAAATTCTGATTCAACATATTTTCCCCTTAAAATGGTACATTTTCTCAGTTTAAACTTTTGTTCCGTGATTTATGTTCTTTTCTGAATAAAATATTAGAAGTTGGCACCTCCACATCATTGCATTCAGTTTTTATTCACGATTTGTATAGTGTCCCAACTTTTTTGGAATCCGGTTTGTTGTAAAAATAAGGCCCTCAGCACTAGCACTGATATCATCATGACCATCTGTGCAGGGTCTCCTGTACCATTCTACTGCCTCATAGGCTGCAGGCCTTGTGGCCTGCAGCCTATAAGGCTAAACAGTGGGACAGGAGCCATAGGCTCTGGTATTCCACCATAAACAGCCATCCCCTTAGAGGACGGTTGCTCATCTCACACTATGGTAGATACGGCCCTATTTGTAGCCACAATGGTGGTGGTGGTAGGGGTAGTGGTAGCGACATTACCACTTGAGGCAAATACAGAGCAGGGAATCATGAGGGAGGCCAAGAAACCCACTATAATATATCACAGTCTGATAAAAGTGGTGGAAAGGGTGAGGATTATGATAATTTTGTGTTTGACAAGAGCTACGAGCTGGATTAGAGTGCTAGGGAGGAGGGCAGTGGTAACGATGACAATAAAGAGAGGAGGCAACATACAAGTAAAACCTCCCAAAAAACTGCCTGGGCCAGATCTGCTTCTGTTATGGTCAGATTATGAACTGGTGTTATTCTCCACAGTGCCAGCAGACAAAACCATTGCTGGGGGTGCAAGACCTAGAGGGTGAAAATAAGCCATGGGCATTTACACTCATATGTAGCACTATGGTTCTTTTACAGCACATGAAGTGGCATCACCAGATCCTTTGCTAAAATAGAACTGGCCACCAGCTATTGGTACAAGAGTGTGCTCCTTTAACCTGTCTTTTTTGAGGGAGCTAGGCCGCATCCACATGCAGAACTGTATGCTTTTTATCATCATTTACTGCTTCACTAACTCAGACTACTCCTCCTTCTCCTCCTCTTCCACCACTCTGCAGAAGGGAGTATGTGTTATTTTGAGGTTAGGCAGTGGCATCTTTATCAGAGATGCTTTGCAAACTTAGACCCTGCGAAGAGGCCACCAGATTTGTAGGTAAGGACAACTGCAGCATCAACAATGTTGTTCCCTGATATTTATTTTATAGCAGATGCTCACGCTGATACAACTAGGGAAAATGGAAGAACAGCTTCTGAATCTTGCTGGCCACCCTGTAACTGTTGGGGACCCCCACAGAACACAGACAAAGTCCTAAAGTGGAGTAAGTGGAGGAGGAGGATAAGGAGCTACCACTGGAGGAACAGGGGGAGAAGCAGGAGTCACTGGTGGAGAACGAGGCTACTGATGACCATTCATTACAATGCATAACAAACTTTATGCTCACTTGCTAATGTACTTACAGACATATCCCTAGCATCAAGAAATCTGGTTACAGGACTTTTAGACCATGCTGTTAGAGCCTCACTACCAAAGCAAACGGATTGTTTTCCTGTTGTCAAAAAGGTGGGCCAAATTGCTGTATTACAAAAATACACTGATTATTCAGCTCAGGAGCGGACATACTGCCTGTGCATCCGATTTGGCTGCACAAGGGCCCAGTGCAGGGGAGGGGCCCGTGAGAAGTTCGGTGATAGAGCAATAGGAGGTGAGCGCTTCCATTGTGGAAGTTTTCATCTCTATATTCATATGTATCGCCTCATCAGGACAGCTATACAGATTGATGCTGTGGCGGGGCAGGGGAGAGGCGTTTCCCTTACCTGTTCCTCTGATAGGCTGCAGGCACTAGGCCTGCAGTCTATCAGAGGCCGGTGCAGGAGGCGCGATACGCGCCACCTGAGCCATACCTAGTGGGACACAGGCCAGAAGAGGCCTTCACCGTTTCACTGAGAGTGTCATGGAGGTAAGTATATGAGTTTATTTTTTTTATTAACACTATGCTGTTGCCCAGAATGGGGAAGGGGGAGAGGAGCACTATGGGGGCATTTACTTGTGGGCATTATACTGGCACACATGGGGGAGAGGAGCAGTATGGGGGCATCTACTCGGGGGCATTATTTACTGCCACACATGGGGGGATAGGAGCACTATGGGGGCATCTACTAGGGGGCATTTTACTGGCACACATGGGGAGAGAGGAGCGCTATGAAGGCATCTACTAGGGGCATTATTTACCGACACAGATGGGGGGAGCACTATTAGGGCATCTACTAGGGGGCATTATTTACTAGCGCACATGGGGGGAGGAGCAGTATGGGGGCATCTACTGGGGGCCATTATATACTGGCACAAATGGGGTGAGAGGAGCACTATGAAGGCATCTACTAGGGGGCATTATTTATTGGCACACATGGGGAGAGGAGCACTATGAGGGCATCTACTGGGGGCCCTATATATTGGCATTATATACTGTCACACATGGGGGGCACTATGGAGAAGTGGGGCAGAGGAGCACTATGGGGGTATCTACAGTATTGGGGGCATTATATAGGGGCATTTTATACTGGCACACATTATGGTGGCACTATGGGGAAAGGGGGAGAGGTGCTTTATCGGGACATCTACTTGGAGAATTTTATACTGGAACATTATGTCAGGCACCCAGGGGACTAGGGGAGTAGCAATATGGGGGCATCTACTGGGGGAACAATATAGAAGTATTTTATACCGGTGCAAATTATGGGGCACTATGGGGACCTTAGCTCAACTGGGGGCACTAAGATGTTTTTTTTTGCACAAAGTAGGGGGCATTGGCACACATTATGAGGGCAACTAGGGGACATTGGCTCTACTGGGGGCACTAAGAGGAGGTATTTTTTTACTTCCACACAACAGGGCATTTGTTTGTATCATTTGGTGCTAGTATTTTCAGGGGGTTTATCTGTTTCTGAAGTATAGTATTGGGGAGCACAGCAGACACAGTATTGGGGGTGGCAGGAAGGGGTTTTCAGAAGGTTGGAGGATGATGAAAAGTATTAAACTAAGATGTCTGTTTGTTAAACTCTGCAGAGAGAAAAGATGGCTAAAAGAAATCATCATGGTGTTCTGGTCTGAAAGGAGGAGATGAGGACAGAGAACATCTACATCTAAGTAGTAGTTATGGACAACATCTGCCGAGATGGTTCGCGAACGCGCTTTCGCGATAAAATGTTCGCAAACCGTGCATTCACAGCGGGCCACATTGACTTTAATGGCAGGTGAACCTGAAAAACCTTCAGGTCATATTTTCAGCCACCAAATACTTACTAAAAGTGTACAAAAAGTCCCACAACATGGACAGTGACATACCAGCGGAGGATCATTTGGCAAAAATTACCACAAAAACTGCGTATTTTAATCAGGGGCTATTTTTACGCATCTTAAAGGGAAACTCTCAAAAATACTTGAGACTAGAAAAAATGTATTTTAGGCCACGGGAGTACAGGCCCCAAAAATTTGACATTCACCTGACAGAAAAGAACTTGTGATTATGTGGCTGGAGGTACATTAGGAGGTCACTGGATAAAAATTTTACTGTAGCGTCATAGGTAGGGATGAGCGAACCCAAACTGTATAGTTCGGGTTCGTACCGAATTTTGGGGTGTCCGTGACACGGACCCGAACCCGAACATTTTCGTAAAAGTCCGGGTTCGGTGTTCGGCGCTTTCTTGGCGCTTTTTGAAAGGCTGCAAAGCAGCCAATCAACAAGCGTCATACTACTTGGCCCAAGAGGCCATCACAGCCATGCCTACTATTGGCATGGCTGTGATTGGCCAGTGCACCATGTGACCCAGCCTCTATTTAAGCTGGAGTCACGTAGCGCCGCACGTCACTCTGCTATGATCAGTATAGGGATAGGTTGCAGCTGCGACGTTAGGGCGAGATTAGGCAGATTAACTCCTCCAAAAGACTTCATTCTGTGATCGATCTGCAGCTGTGGATCATTGAAGTGCTATTATTGACTTGCTCACTTTTTTGAGGCTGCCCAGAGCGTTTTTAGATCACTTTTTTTCTGGGGTGATCGGCGGCCATTTTGTGACTTGTGGTGCGCCAGCACGAGCTATCACCAAGTGTATTTAACCATCGATAGTGTGGTTATTTTGTGCTATATCCTACATCAGCTGCAGGCTGAGCCTGTGTCACCGAAGTGCAATTAACCATCAACAGTCTGGTTATATTTTTGCCATATACTACATCTGGTGCAGGCTGAGCCTGTGTCACCCAAGTGCATTTAACCATCAACAGTCTGATTATTTTTTGGCCATATGCTACATCAGCTGCAGGCTGAGCCTGTGTCACCCAAGTGTATTTAACCATCGATAGTGTGGTTATTTTGTGCTATATCCTACATCAGCTGCAGGCTGAGCCTGTGTCACCCAAGTGCATTTAACCATCAACAGTCTGATTATTTTTTGGCCATATACTACATCTGGTGCAGGCTGAGCCTGTGTCACCCAAGTGCATTTAACCATCAACAGTCTGATTATTTTTTGGCCATATACTACATCTGGTGCAGGCTGAGCCTGTGTCACCCAAGTGCATTTAACCATCAACAGTGTTGTTATTTTTTGGCCATATATTACATCAGGGGCAAGTTGAGCCTGTCACCCAGCGCCTAAAAAATAGACCTGACATTTCTATTCAACCAAATCTGTACTGTTTTAGCTGGTCAAGTTATTTGTATTGACCGTAAAAGCACACTTTTTTTTCTGGGTTGAAAAAGCATTCCCAAATTTGCCATTCTCAAAATAACTAGTTTCTGGTATTTGAGGTCTACTTGAAATCTATCCCAAAAAGAAAATCTTACATTGAAGGTATTGATAGTGTCATTCATAAAAACCTAAGACACACGCTAGCGTGCTGATAGAAGTGTGATTCTGTGATTAAACCTATACCTGTCACACAGCGCAAAAAAAAACAGGTCTCACATCTCTATTCAACCAAATCTGCACTGTTTTAGCTGGTCAAGTTATTTGTAGTGACCGTAAAAGCAGACTTTTTGTTCTGGGTTGAAAAAGCATTCCCAAATTTGCCATTCTCAAAATAACTAGTTTCCGGTATTGGAGGCCTACTTGAAATCTATCCCAAAAACAAAAACTTACATTGAAGGTATTGATAGTGTCATTCATAAAAACCTAAGACACACGCTAGCGTGCTGATAGAAGTGTGATTCTGTGATTAAACCTATACCTGTCACACAGCGCAAAAAAAAACAGGTCTCACATCTCTATTCAACCAAATCTGCACTGTTTTAGCTGGTCAAGTTATTTGTAGTGACCGTAAAAGCAGACTTTTTGTTCTGGGTTGAAAAAGCATTCCCAAATTTGCCATTCTCAAAATAACTAGTTTCCGGTATTGGAGGCGTACTTGAAATCTATCCCAAAAACAAAAACTTACATTGAAGGTATTGATAGTGTCATTCAGAAAAACCTAAGACACACGCTAGCGTGCTGATAGAAGTGTGATTCTGTGATTAAACCTATACCTGTCACACAGCGCAAAAAAAAACAGGTCTCACATCTCTATTCAACCAAATCTGCACTGTTTTAGCTGGTCAAGTTATTTGTAGTGACCGTAAAAGCACACTTTTTGTTCTGGGTTGAAAAAGCATTCCCAAATTTGCCATTCTCAAAATAACTAGTTTCTGGTATTTGAGGCCTACTTGAAATCTATCCCAAAAAGAAAATCTTACATTGAATGTATTGATAGTGTCATTCAGAAAAACCTAAGACACCCGCTAGTGTGCTGATAGAAGTGTGATTCTGTGATTAAACCTATACCTGTCACACAGCGCCAAAAAAAAACAGGTCTCACATCTCTATTCAACCAAATCTGCACTGTTTTAGCTGGTCAAGTTATTTGTAGTGACCGTAAAAGCACACTTTTTTTTCTGGGTTGAAAAAGCATTCCCAAATTTGCCATTCTCAAAATTGTGGTGAACGGGAACAATGAGGAAAACATCTAATAAGGGACGCGGACGTGGACATGGTCGTGGTGGTGTTAGTGGACCCTCTGGTGCTGGGAGAGGACGTGGCCGTTCTGCCACAGCCACACGTCCTAGTGAACCAACTACCTCAGGTCCCAGTAGCCAGCAGAATTTACAGCGATATTTGGTGGGGCCCAATGCCGTTCTAAGGATGGTAAGGCCTGAGCAGGTACAGGCATTAGTCAATTGGGTGGCCGACAGTGGATCCAGCACGTTCACATTATCTCCCACCCAGTCTTCTGCAGAAAGCGCACAGATGGCGCATAAAGACCAAGCCCATCGGTCTGTCACATCACCCCCATGCATATCAGGGAAACTGTCTGAGCCTCAAGTTATGCAGCAGTCTCTTATGCTGTTTGAATACTCTGCTGCCAGGGTTTCCCAAGGGCATCCACCTAGCCTTTCCCTAGGGGTGGAAGAGATAGAATGCACTAACGCACAACCACTTATTTTTCCTGATGATGAGGACATGGGAATACCACCTCAGCACGTCTCTGATGATGACGAAACACAGGTGCCAACTGCTGCGTCTTTCTGCAGTGTGCAGACTGAACAGGAGGTCAGGGGTCAAGACTGGGTGGAAGATGATGCAGGGGACGATGAGGTCCTAGACCCCATATGGAATGAAGGTCGTGCCACTGACTTTCACAGTTCGGAGGAAGAGGCAGTGGTGAGACCGAGCCAACAGCGTAGCAAAAGAGGGAGCAGTGGGCAAAATCAGAACACCCGCCGCCAAGAGACTCCGCCTGCTACTGACCACCGCCATCTGGGACCGAGCACCCCAAAGGCAGCTTCAAGGAGTTCCCTGGCATGGCACTTCTTCAAACAATGTGCTGAAGACAAGACCCGAGTGGTTTGCACGCTGTGCCGTCAGAGCCTGAAGCGAGGCATTAACGTTCTGAACCTTAGTACAACCTGCATGACCAGGCACCTGCATGCAAAGCATGAACTGCAGTGGAGTAAACACCTTAAAAACAAGGAAGTCACTCAGGCTCCCCCTGCTACCTCTTCTGCTGCTGCCGCCTCGGCCTCTTCTGCTGCTGCCGCCGCCTCGGCCTCTTCTGCTGCTGCTGCCGCCGCCTCGGCCTCTTCCTCCGCCTCTGGAGGAACGTTGGCACCTGCCGCCCAGCAAACATGGGATGTACCACCAACACCACCACCTGCGTCACCAAGCATCTCAACCATGTCACACGGCAGCGTTCAGCTCTCCATCTCACAAACATTTGAGAGAAAGCGTAAATTCCCACCTAGCCACCCTCGATCCCTGGCCCTGAATGCCAGCATTTCTAAACTACTGGCCTATGAAATGCTGTCATTTAGGCTGGTGGACACACACAGCTTCAAACAGCTCATGTCACTTGCTGTCCCACAGTATGTTGTTCCCAGCCGCCACTACTTCTCCAAGAGAGCCGTGCCTTACCTGCACAAACAAGTGTCCGATAAAATCAAGTGTGCACTGCGCAACGCAATCTGTGGCAAGGTCCACCTAACCACAGATACGTGGACCAGTAAGCACGGCCAGGGACGCTATATCTCCCTAACTGCACACTGGGTAAATGTAGTGGCGGCTGGGCCCCAGGCGGAGAGCTGTTTGGCGCACGTCCTTCCGCCGCCAAGGATCGCAGGGCTACATTCTTTGCCTCCTGTCTCCTCCTCCTCCTACTCAGCTTCCTCCTCCTCTTCTTCCACCTGCTCATCCAGTCAGCCACACACCTTCACCACCAACTTCAGCACAGCACGGGGTAAACGTCAGCAGGCCATTCTGAAACTCATATGTTTGGGGGACAGGCCCCACACCGCACAGGAGTTGTGGCGGGGTATAGAACAACAGACCGACGAGTGGTTGCTGCCGGTGAGCCTCAAGCCCGGCCTGGTGGTGTGCGATAATGGGCGAAATCTCGTTGCAGCTCTGGGACTAGCCGGTTTGACGCACATCCCTTGCCTGGCGCATGTGCTGAATTTGGTGGTGCAGAAGTTCATTCGCAACTACCCCAACATGTCAGAGCTGCTGCATAAAGTGCGGGCCGTCTGTTCGCGCTTCCGGCGTTCACACCCTGCCGCTGCTCGCCTGTCTGCGCTACAGCGTAACTTCGGCCTTCCCGCTCACCGCCTCATATGCGACGTGCCCACCAGGTGGAACTCCACCTTGCATATGCTGGACAGACTGTGCGAGCAGCAGCAGGCCATAGTGGAGTTTCAGCTGCAGCACGCACGGGTCAGTCACACTGTGGATCAGACCCACTTCACCACCAATGACTGGGCCTCCATGCGAGACCTGTGTGCCCTGTTGCGCTGTTTCGAGTACTCCACCAACATGGCCAGTGGCGATGACGCCGTTATCAGCGTTACAATACCACTTCTATGTCTCCTTGAGAAAACACTTAGGGCGATGATGGAAGAGGAGGTGGCCCAGGAGGAAGAGGAGGAAGAGGGGTCATTTTTAGCACTTTCAGGCCAGTCTCTTCGAAGTGACTCAGAGGGAGGTTTTTTGCAACTGCAGAGGCCAGGTACAAATGTGGCCAGACAGGGCCCACTACTGGAGGACGAGGAGGACGAGGAGGAGGAGGAGGTGGAGGAGGATGAGGATGAAGCATGTTCACAGCGGGGTGGCACCCAAAGCAGCTCGGGCCTATCACTGGTGCGTGGCTGGGGGGAAACACAGGACGATGACGATACGCCTCCCACAGAGGACAGCTTGTCCTTACCTCTGGGCAGCCTGGCACACATGAGCGACTACATGCTGCAGTGCCTGCGCAACGACAGCAGAGTTGCCCACATTTTAACGTGTGCGGACTACTGGGTTGCCACCCTGCTGGATCCCCGGTACAAAGACAATGTGCCCACCTTACTTCCTACACTGGAGCGTGATAGGAAGATGCGCGAGTACAAGCGCACGTTGGTAGACGCGCTACTGAGAGCATTCCCAAATGTCACAGGGGAACCAGTGGAAGCCCAAGGCGAAGGCAGAGGAGGAGCAAGAGGTCGCCAACGCAGCTGTGTCATGCCCAGCTCCTCTGAGGGCAGGGTTAGAATGGCAGAGATGTGGAAAAGTTTTGTCAACACGCCACAGCTAAGTGCACCACCACCTGATACGGAACGTGTTAGCAGGAGGCAACATTTCATTAACATGGTGGAACAGTACCTGTGCACACCCCTCCACGTACTGACTGATGGTTCGGCCCCATTCAACTTCTGGGTCTCCAAATTGTCCACGTGGCCAGAGCTAGCCTTTTATGCCTTGGAGGTGCTGGCCTGCCCGGCGGCCAGCGTTTTGTCTGAACGTGTATTCAGCACGGCAGGGGGCGTCATTACAGACAAATGCAGCCGCCTGTCTACAGCAAATGTGGACAAGCTGACGTTCATAAAAATGAACCAGGCATGGATCCCACAGGACCTGTCCATCCCTTGTGCAGATTAGATATTAACTACCTCCCCTTAACAATATATTATTCTACTCCAGGGCACTTCCTCATTCAATACTATTTTTAATTTCATTTTACCATTATATTGCGGGGCAACCCAAAGTTGAATGAACCTCTCCTCTGTCTGGGTGCCGGGGCCTAAATGTGTGACAGTGGCCTGTTCCAGTGGTGGGTGACGTGAAGCCTGATTTTCTGCTATGACATGAATACAGATTCTGCGCTGACATAAGGCCAGATTCTCTGTTACGGGACCGCTCTCCTCTGTCTGGGTGCCGGGGCCTAAATGTGTGACAGTGGCCTGTTCCAGTGGTGGGTGACGTGAAGCCTGATTCTCTGCTATGACATGAATACAGATTCTGCGCTGACATAAGGCCAAATTCTCTGTTACGGGACCTCTCTCCTCTGCCTGGGTGCCTGGGCCTAAATGTGTGACAGTGGCCTGTTCCAGTGGTGGGTGACGTGAAGCCTGATTCTCTGCTATGACATGAAGACAGATTCTGCGCTGACATAAGGCCAGATTCTCTGTTACGGGACCGCTCTCCTCTGTCTGGGTGCCGGGGCCTAAATGTGTGACAGTGGCCTGTTCCAGTGGTGGGTGACGTGAAGCCTGATTCTCTGCTATGACATGAATACAGATTCTGCACTGACATAAGGCCAGATTCTCTGTTACGGGACCTCTCTCCTCTGCCTGGGTGCCTGGGCCTAAATGTGTGACAGTGGCCTGTTCCAGTGGTGGGTGACGTGAAGCCTGATTCTCTGCTATGACATGAAGACAGATTCTGCGCTGACATAAGGCCAGATTCTCTGTTACGGGACCGCTCTCCTCTGTCTGGGTGCCGGGGCCTAAATGTGTGACAGTGGCCTGTTCCAGTGGTGGGTGACGTGAAGCCTGATTCTCTGCTATGACATGAAGACTGATTCTGCGCTGACATGAAGCCAGATTCTCTGCTATGGCATGAAGAGACTGATTCTCTGCTGACATGAAGCCAGATTCTTTGCTATGGCATGAAGAGACTGATTCTCTGCTGACGTGAAGCCAGATTCTCTGCTATGGGACCTCTGTCCAATTGATATTGGTTCATTTTTATTTTTTTAATTTTAATTTTAATTCATTTCCCTATCCACATTTGTTTGCAGGGGATTTACCTACATGTTGCTGCCTTTTGCAGCCCTCTAGCTCTTTCCTGGGCTGTTTTACAGCCTTTTTAGTGCCCAAAAGTTCGGGTCCCCATTGACTTCAATGGGGTTCGGGTTCGGATCCCGAACCCGAACATTTCCGGGAAGTTCGGCCGAACTTCTCGAGCCCGAACATCCAGGTGTTCGCTCAACTCTAGTCATAGGTGTTGAATTCCTCCGAGATCTATGCCTCATTTATTTTTAGAAATGTGAGGTAGTCCACACTGTCGTGAGCTAGGCGAGTGCGCTTAACGGTCACAATCCCCCCTGCTGCGCTGAACGTCCTTTCGGATAGGACACTCGATGGGGGCAAGCCAAGAGTTCCATGGCAAAATGAGCCAGCTCTGGCCACAGGTCAAACCTGCACACACAGCAGTCCAGGGGTTCTTTGCTTCTCAGAGCGTCCACATCAGCCGTTAACCCGATGTAGTCAGACACCTGTCGGTCTGGGAATTCCCTAAGGCTGGATCCGGAGGGCGGCTGTCGATGGGTTGGCTGCAAGAATGATCTCATATCCGAAGTGACCAACACATCTTCAAACTGTCCTCTTTTTGCAGGCCAGGTAGAATTGGTACCCGCACCTGTTTTGCTGTGTGTGTAAATTGCTCTGCCAGTGCCTGCAATAGCAGAATGCAGCATCTCTCGCAGCAAGCCCTGGAAATGCTGCATTCTGCCAGCCCTCTGATGCTGGTAACGTGTTCGCCATTTTGTGTTTGTACTGGGGGTCTAAGTATGTTGCCACCCAGTACTGGTCCTTGCCCTTTGTTTTTTATACGGGGGTCCCTCTTCAAACACTGGAGCATGAAAGCCCCCATTTGCACGAAAATGAAAGCAGTGCAGCTCCCTGGCTCCTGCTCATCGCCCAGGAGAATGTTGTCGTTTGTCTCCCCCCCCCCCCCCCCCCCCGCCACGGACAACACCAGTGATCCCTTAAAAGTTTAAAGTACCCCTCAAAGCCTGCTCTTCTTGCTCATCCTCCTCCTCCCCCCAGCCAACATCCTCCTCTGACCCCTTTCTCAGACTCCTGCTCACTTGTCTAAGATGGAGTTGCCCCCCTGGGAATTCATTCAGCATTGTGACTTCCTCATCTTCCAGCTCCTGCTCCTCGACGGCTTGATTAATGACACGATGCAATGCACGCTCCAGAAAGAAGGCGTGAGGTACGATGTCACTGATGGCGCCCTGGCTGCAACTGACCAGTTTGGTGATCTCATCAAATGGCCGCAGAAATCTTCATGTGTTGCCCATTAGCAGCCACTGGCACAGTGAAAATAAACCAATCTCCCCAGAACCTGTCCTGCTGCAGAGTTCGTACAGATAGTCGTTAACAGCATGTTGCTGCTAGAGCAGCCTATCAAGCATATACAAGGTGGAGTTTCAGCACGTCGGGCTGTAACAAATAAGACGTCTGATGGGCAAGTGGTGTCGCTGCTGAATGTCAGCAAGGCGAGCGATGGGCGTGTAAGATCTTCTAAAATGGCCAGAGTTTTTCCGCCCTGCCGCAAGACGTCCTGGACCCCGGGGTATTTGGCAACGAATCGCTGCACAACTAAGTTCAGGACGAGTGCCATGCACGGCACGTGTGTAATTTTGCACTGTTTCAGCGCGCTCAGCAGATTGGCACCATTGTGGCACACCACTTTACCAACTGTCAAATTGAGTGGGGTTAGCCACTGATCGGGCTGTGACCGCAGAGCTGAAAGCAGTGCAGGACCACAGTGGCTCTTGACTTCCAGGCACAACAGCCACAGCACAGCATGGCAACATCTCACCTGGCACGTCAAATGAGTTCTGGGGAGGAGGTGGTTCTCGGCCAGCTTGGGGGCCTTAACACTCCCCTCCCCTTTTATCCTAATAAAAGACGTGATCGCCTTAGCTCCTAAAGAACTGAAAGACAGCTGTCCCCCCTCTCTTAGAAATTCGGAGCTGGCTATTTCAAAGCTGTTCAGTCAAGATGGAGATATCCTTTCTGATCAAGACATTTGTGACCTATTTAAAACTAATATTCAGAACCCCTTTCTCTTAAGATTCATTAGAAAGGAATCGCTCCTTATTGCTAAAAAAAAAAAACTCCTTCGCAGGAACTTCTCTGGTTTGATAGGATGATCTGTAATTCATTATACTCCCCTAAGTCCATATCAACAATATACAAACAACTTAAATCCCCTCCCTCTTTAGCTAAACCCACTGTCATTGGCCTTTGGGAGAATGACTTACAATGTAAACTGACGCCCTCTGAAATTTCAAGCGTACTGATTACCCCGCATAAGATTTCTAGATGTATTCTAATCCAAGAAAACAGTTACAAGATCTTAATGCGTTGGTATAAGACCCCAGATAAAACTTGCTTTTATAATCCCAGCTCCACAGATGTTTGCTGGAGATGTGGTATAGATAGGGGCTCATTTATCCAGATATGGTGGTCTTGTGAATTGATTAAGCCATGGTGTCCAACATCGTCAAACTTAGCAACCAGATTTGTCAGACATACTTCCCTTGTAATCCAGAGATAACATTACTCTCATTGGGAATTAAGGGGGTGAACTCTCACAAATCAACACTCTTTTCCTTTATGTTAGCAGCAGCCAGACTTTTAGTACCGAAACACTGGCTTTCATCAGATCTCCCAAGTCTAGAACATTGGATCAACCGGCTAGACCAAATTTACAGACTAGAAGAGATTTCCCATTGGGAATTATGTTCTAGACCCATTTTCCTCCAGATCTGGACCCCTTGGAAGGAGTATAGAAAATTTTCTTAGACCCCCAACTTGTTTCTTAGCTCATAAATTAGTCTTGTATCTGCTCAGAAATTCATGGAGATCCTGTTTATTGTACACTCACCTAAAGAATTATTAGGAACACCTGTTCTATTTCTCATTAATGCAATTATCTAGTCAACCAATCACATGGCAGTTGCTTCAATGCATTTAGGGGTGTGGTCCTGGTCAAGGCAATCTCCTGAACTCCAAACTGAATGTCAGAATGGGAAAGAAAGGTGATTTAAGCAATTTTGAGCGTGGCATGGTTGTTGGTGCCAGACGGGCCGGTCTGAGTATTTCACAATCTGCTCAGTTACTGGAATTTTCACGCACAACCATTTCTAGGGTTTACAAAGAATGGTGTGAAAAGGGAAAAACATTCAGTATGCGGCAGTCCTGTGGGCAAAAATGCCTTGACTGATTCAAGCTGATAGAAGAGCAAAGTTGACTGAAATAACCACTCGTTACAACCGAGGTATGCAGCAAAGCATTTGTGAAGCCACAACACGCACAACCTTGAGGCGGATGGGCTACAACAGCAGAAGACCCCACCGGGTACCACTCATCTCCACTACAAATAGGAAAAAGAGGCTACAATTTGCACGAGCTCACCAAAATTGGACTGTTGAAGACTGGAAAAATTTTGCCTGGTCTGATGAGTCTCGATTTCTGTTGAGACATTAGAATGGTAGAGTCCGAATTTGGTGTAAACAGAATGAGAACATGTATCCATCCTCTGATGGCTACTTCCAGCAGGATAATGCACCATGTCACAAAGCTCGAATCATTTCAAATTGGTTTCTTGAACATGACAATGAGTTCACTGTACTAAAATGGCCCCCACAGTCACCAGATCTCAACCCAATAGAGCATCTTTGGGATGTGGTGGAATGGGAGCTTCGTGCCCTGGATGTGCATCCCTCAAATCTCCATCAACTGCAAGATGCTATCCTATCATTATGGGCCAACATTTCTAAAGAATGCTATCAGCACCTTGTTTAATCAATGCCACGTAGAATTAAGGCAGTTCTGAAGGCAAAAGGGGGTCCAACACCGTATTAGTATGATGTTCCTAATAATTCTTTAGGTGTTTGTATATCAGTGTTCCTAAATATTCTAGTTATATTCTAGTTATAATCTGAATACATTTACATAGAGTTATTTGAATCTTAGCTCTGCCTGTCTTATCCGGACCATGCTGGTCCCTTTGTTAATTCTATTTTTGTTTCAATTTAATTTGTTATTTTAATATTATGTCGCTTAGTATTTCCTACTATCTGGCCTAATGCAAGATAACGCTTGTGATTTGTTTTTGCATTATATGAGGCCATTGATGTATAAAGAAAACCAATAAAAATTGTCAATATATAAAAAAATATAAAAAATAGGTTCTGGGGAGCTTGGGGGGTGCAGCAGAAGAGGCGGTAGCAGTGGAAAAGGAGGAGTAAGCCGAGGAGGAAATGGAGGATGGAGGAGGAGAAAGAGGCAGGCCTGCATGCAATCTGTGGTGGTAACACCAAATCCACACGGTTGCCACGGGTTACATGCTTGACGGCCGTCAGAAGGTCCACCCAGTGGGCAGTAAATGTTATGTACTTTCCCTTCCCGTATTTGCAGGTCAAATGTATCTTGGCACCGACACTATGTGCCAGAGATATATTTACTTGCCGCTGAACGTGGCCATATAGCTTTGGGATGCCCTTCTGGGAGAAATATTACCTTCCATGAACTTTCCATTGCGGTGTGCCAATGGCCTCAAATTTTCTAAAGGCCTACTAGTACACCAGTTTATATGGCAGTAGTTGGCAGGCTAGCAGTTCCAACAAGCCAGCGGTCAACCGTTGGGCAAGAGGGTTATCTCGCGTCATCAACTATTTATGCTTGATCATTTGGGCACGGAAGCCTGCCTTCTGCCAGATGAACGCAACGACGGCACGGTGGAAGGTGAAGTGGAGGACAAATGGGAGGAGAGAGGAGAACGAGAAGGAGAAGAGTCATGACGTGAAGCGCTGGGAGAGTGGCTTTGTGGGTTCTGACTGCGTTGCTCCCACTGGGCTAGGTGATGGGAGGCCAGGTGCCTTCTTAAGGTGGTCGTCAATAGGTGAGTGTTGGGCTTACCCCGACTTATGCGTTGACAGAACAGGCTGCAGATGGCAATACTATTGTCAGCAGCTGACACATTAAAAAAAAGCCCACACTGCGGAGCCATGTGCCGGCGTCGTGGGAATGCAAGATGTGACCGTGCAAGGTGGAAGGCTCGCTCCAGATATATTTGGAGTCTGCGAGTTCTGCCTGCTTCTTCTCCCTATCTGCTGCTCCGTTTCTCCTTCTGAACTCCCCTCCTCTTACTCTCTTCTCTCTTGTGGGCACCCACAAAACGTCACCTTCACCACCACTGACATTAGAGATCTCGGCGTAGGCAGCAACAGCGGGGACCGCCCTCCTTGGGCTGATCTGGGTATTGTGTCAGACCGCTGGGTGGCGGCCATTGCTACCGCCTCTTTCTAATACGATGTCAAGAATGGCTGCACATTGGTAAGGTCTGGGAATGGATGGGAAAATAATTCCTCTTACTCGAGTGGAGGGGCTATGGTGGTGGTGTATTTGGGGGTGCACACAGCAGAGAGTAAAGAGGATGCAGATACAGAGGATGAGGAGGGTGCAGAAGCAGGAGGCTGAGTGAGCCACTCAACCAACTGTGGTGCGCTCTTTGAAGTTATCGAACGCGCCTTCTCCAATTTCCCACTTAGACTCTGGCCATGGTACACCTGCCCGACCCCTACCACCCGTGCGGAATGGCCTGCCTCTTCCTCTGCCTGTTATTTTCAAAATGACCCTGTGCCTAAGTCCATAGAAAAGAGCAGTATTTGTGGAATCAAGTATATCGTAGGCCTCAATCAATATTTGGTGGAAACAGTTATATCAAACCCCTTAATCAGTATTTTGTGGAACCAAGTATATCAAACCCCTTAATCAGTATTTTGTGGAAGCAGTTATATCGAAGGCCTCAATCAATATTTGGTGGAAACGGGTATATCAAACCCCTTAATTAGTATTTTGGGAAAGCAGGTGTATCGCACCCCTCAATCAATATTTGGTGGAAACAGGTATATAGAACCCCTTAATCGGTATTTTGTGCAAACAGGAATTGTAGCTGGCCAGCTAAGACCAGTCCTAGGTTGCTAGTATAGCCTTGTTTATTGTGACATCATGTTTTGGATGTCATATAACTGTTATATATTTTGTGTTTGCAGAAGCAGAAAAAGATAATATGCCTTTAAGATTCATTTTAAGCTCAGTGACACAGCAGAAACAACAAAGTATAGTGTTAATATGTTGTTGCTGGGCAGAAGTCTAGACCATTCACAGACAGCTTCTCACACAGCAAGAGTTTTAACCAATTACAGCCAGCCTCACAGACAGCCTGTCTGAGAATTCCCCCAGCTCCTGCTGCTTGAATCATTATTCACCAGAGACAGGAGCTGAAGAGACATTCACTCCACTGAGAGATGAGTTTTATGGGAACAAGAGGCCAATATAGTTCCACCAATTACAACCATACAAATTCAATTGCAAATTACAAATACAAATTGCTAATTGCAAGCTACAGTTGCAAACTGTGAACTACTACAAATAACATACAAACATATTGCAATCCAAATTGCATACAACCATACTAGATCATACTCAACCAATCTGCAAATAGTCACTGCTAACTGCATACTGCAAGTGAACTATTAGTTTGACCTCAGATATACCTCTCAGAGAGATCATAAAATGCTTAAATAACTTATAGTGAGAGTACAGATACTCAAGAGAGAAATATATCCACCATTTTATGTTGAATGACAAGATTGAACAGTTGAACCACCATCTTATGCATACCGCCATTTTGTGACATCTTTTCAACACGTGTTGGCAGCAGTGTTATATATGAAGAAAAGTTGAAGTTAATAAAGAAATTATTTGAAGCATTTGGTGTGCTCTTTAAACCTACTGTTTCCATAGAACGGCGCTAGAGGAATTACAGAGTAATAGACAGTCTGGTTAGACAAAAAGTCAGAGCTATCAAAATTCTTCTAATGCCACAGTGCAAAAGGCACTTCATAGTGCTGCGCCTGCCACATTGGAACTATAGCCCTCAGAGGGCGAAGCGATAGCGCTTTTTAACTTACACAGTAAAGAGGTCATTAGAGCAGCGGAGCGCCAGCTTAACCGCCACGCAGCAACTCTTCCCCGAGTGAGCAAGCAAAGACACCTCAGCAGAGCTACCATAAAGGCCATAGAACGTGTGCATTAGTCAAACTGCAGCAGACTCTTAAAGTGGCAGAACGGCAAAGACAATATAGTTAGAGAAAGAACGCCAACCCTCCTGCGATCCCTAGAGAGAGAAAGAGACGCATGGTAGGAGGCCAAAGTTCATGGAGAGACCGCTATCCATGGAGAGACCACGTACTGCAGCCAGCTAGTTTCCCGCCACTAGGCCCAAAGCCTGTAGCAGCGCATGCAAGCCAGCACATCGCAAGTCATCACAGATCATCCCAAGTCATCACAAAGCATCGCAAGTCTACACAGAGCATCGCAACTCAGATCAGAGAAACACAAGTCTGCACAGAGCATCGCAAGTCAGCACAGAGCACCACATTACATCAAGAAAAGGCAAGTCTCCTTTAAGACAGGCATTTGTTCCAGCAACATTTAGATCGCAGTATCCTGCTCTTCAGAATAAGGTCAGAGCTTTCCTTTATTACTTATCATTGCATATAGGCTTTGGCATAAAGAGACATTTTTTGTGTTCAGAAATAAGAGACTTTAAATAAAAACAAAGGACAGTTTGTAGTACACAGACTCTAAAGCATTTAAAGTGAAAGTCATTTATTGCCTGCAATTATCGTTGTTGTATTTAAAATGACAGTCATTTATTTCTGCATTTGTCAGTATTGCATTTAAAGTGAAAGGACTCTTATTATTCGTATTGATTGTGATAGCATTGAAAGTAAAATGTCTGAGCCTAGTATTACCAAGCCACTGTTAGAGGATACAAAAATAGATAGAGTAGAGGGGGAAGAGCAAGGGATCCTGTCTGAGGTAGAAGAGTCTGATGCAGTATTAGTCTTGCCTCAAACAAATATAACCCAAACAGATGATCTAAGACGTTCATAATGTGCCAGAAAACCGACCCCAAAGATGCTGGAAAATTTGGAGCAAGAAGCAGGACTCAAAGAAAAATAGTTTGCCAGAATTTATGATAAATGGAAATTATACATTAAAGATATTCGTAAAAAGCTAAAGTAAGAAAGTATAAAAGGGAACTTGATTGATATGGCAGAAATGGTAGAATAATCTGAATCAGAGCTTATGGCAGCTTATGTCAACCTGCGGTCGTTTACGACACCTTCCTAGGATATTGTAATGAACATGGACACATGTACTGCGGTCACTAAAGATTTAGTAAAACTCATGAGAGAATTATCATCTGCAGCAAACTATGATGAAGTTAAAGCTGAAATGGAGGCACACCGCCATCAAATGGAATCTGAAATGGAGGCACAGTGCCATCAAATGGAAGCTGAATTGAAAAGTCTGGAAAGGCAGAAAGAAGTTAAGATCATAGAAGCCAGACTCAGAGTACATGAGGAGGATATGAGTCAGAGTAGTCATAAGTTCAAATCTGTGCTAAGTGAAGAAAAAGGCTCCTACTTTCCTTCATATGCCCCGGAGGATGGAAGGAAATCTCCACCATGTAGTGAAGAAATAAGTTGTTATCCTTCCATCCCTGTTCATAAAAATAAAGAGAGGCCTAGTCCAGTGTTAGGAAAAAGGTGTGTGAATTTACCCTCCAGAAAAGATAAAGAAAAGGACTCAGCTAATTCAGAACTAAGTGAGAAAATAGAACCGGATGATTCTATTCCTAGATGTCACGGCAATGCTCAGGAGAGTGTTACAACTATTGTCCCAACAGGACAACAGAAAACAGTCCTCGCTAGACTTTCCGTGGCGGAACCCACTGTATTTTCAGGAGACATACTAAAGTTCATAGATTGGAAGGTAAGTTTTGAAATTAGCATCATTGCTTCAGTCCAATTGACAAGTTATTCTAGCTTCAGAGATATTTTGGTGGGGAACCAAAGAAAGTTCTTGAAGGTAACTTCTATAGAAAAGACGAAGAAGCCTACAAGCAAGCTTGGGAAAAATTAAATGCAAGATATGGTCATCCTTTCTTTGTACAAAGAGCTTTTAGAGAGAAATTGAATAACTGGCCTAAAATAGGTGCTAAAGAACACTTCAGACTCCAAGAGTATGGTGACTTACTGCAAACATGCAGCAATGCCATCCCACAAGTTCAAGGACTGGAAGTACTGAACGACTATCTAGAAAACCACAGAATGCTAAGTAAGCTACCTGAAGAAGTGGCTTCTAGATGGAATCGCTATGTGTCACGGCTGTATGTGAGCAACAATAGTAATACACAGTACAGAGCAACTGACTGGACCCAGAACTAGGGAGGATAAAGGGTGACCCCTGTCCGACCCTCAACGCTTTCCCTATTCTGCTACAGCACATGCCCGGATCCAAAAGGCGGAACGAGGCATGCCCACGTGCCTAAGACTAATGACCACTGTAACCCCTACAATAGTGGAAGGGGCACGGCCACCAGTGCCCTACTCAGTATATGGAGGGAACCGTGGCCACCTCAGATCCAGTCAGAAAACAAACAGGAATACAACAATGTCTGCAGACTTAGCTGAAGGTGTTGTAGCCGCAGAGAAGACGGATCCAAGGACAGGCTGGCAAAATCCGGAGTGCTAGCTGCAGCAGAACACAGGTCCAGTGGACTGATAGCCACAAGTGAAGAAACCAAAGCTAGAGCCACAACTGAAGTGAGAACTATAATCCACATCCTATCATAGGAGGAGGGGTGATATAAAGAGAGGGAAATCAAACACATGAAAAACAGCTGTGGTGAAAGAAACCAGAAGTAAACAGAGTAGTGAGAACGCCTCCCAGCTCTAGTAGTGACATCATCACAGGGGTGGAGAAACAGAGCTGTGAGAACGTCCCAAAGCTCTGGTAGTGACAGTACCCCCCCCTCTACGGGTGGACTCCGGACACCCAGGACCCACCTTCTCAGGATGAGCCCTATGAAATGCCCTGATGAGGCGAGTGGCTTTAATGTCCGACACCGGAACCCACATCCTCTCCTCAGGACCATAACCCTTCCAATGAACGAGGTACTGAAGAGAACCGCGGACCATGCGAGAGTCCACAATTCTGGAAACCTCAAACTCCAGATTGCCATCAACCAAAATCGGAGGAGGAGGCAAAGAGGAGGGTACCGTGGGCTGGACATATGGTTTTAAGAGAGATCTGTGAAATACATTATGTATCTTCCAAACCCGTGGAAGATCAAGACGGAAGGCAACAGGATTGATGACTGACAAGATTTTATAAGGCCCAAATACTTGGGACCCAATTTCCAGGAGGGAACCTTCAACTTAATGTTTCTAGTAGACAACCACACCAGATCACCCACATTCAGGTCCGGACCAGGCACACGTCTCTTATCAGCCACACGCTTATACCTCTCACTCATCTTTTTAAGATTACTCTGAATCTTTTGCCAAATGGTAGACAAAGACGAGGAAAATCTCTCCTCCTCAGGTAAACCAGAAAGAGCCCCTCCCGAGAATGTACCAAACTGCGGATGGAACCCATATGCACCAAAGAATGGTGACTTATCAGAAGATTCCTGACGACGGTTGTTCAGAGCAAACTCAGCAAGAGAGAGAAATGAACACCAATCCTCCTGGTTCTCTGAAACAAAACAGCGCAAATATGTCTCCAGATTCTGATTGAGGCGCTCAGTCTGACCATTCGACTGCGGATGAAAAGCAGAAGAGAAGGACAGCCGAACCCCCAGGCGAGAACAGAAAGCCTTCCAGAACCTGGACACAAACTGCGTGCCTCTATCGGAAACAATATCAGAGGGAATGCCGTGCAATTTAACAATATGGTCGACAAAAGCTTGCGCCAACGTTTTAGCATTGGGTAAACCAGGGAAAGGTACGAAATGAGCCATCTTGCTAAAACGGTCCACCACCACCAGGATCACCGACTTCCCCGAGGAACGAGGAAGATCCGTGATAAAGTCCATGGACAGGTGTGTCCAAGGACGGGAAGGAATGGGTAACGGGAGAAGGGAACCTGAAGGCCGTGAACGAGGGACCTTAGCGCGAGCGCACGTCTCACAAGCAGCCACAAAACCCTCCACCGACTTACGAAGAGCCGGCCACCAAAATCTCCGAGCAATGAGATCCACCGTGGCTCTACTCCCGGGGTGACCAGCAAGAACCGTATCATGATGCTCCTTAAAGAGTTTGTGACGTAGCTCAGGAGGCACGAACAACTTCCCAGAAGGACAACGGGCAGGTGTCTCAGTCTGGGCAGCCTGGACCTCGGCCTCCAAATCGGAATATAGAGCAGAAACAACTACCCCCTCCGCCAAAATGGGACCCGGGTCCTCGGAGTTTCCTCCTCCCGGAAAACAGCGAGAGAGAGCATCAGCCTTCACATTTTTTATCCCAGGTCGGAATGTAACAACAAAATTGAATCTGGAGAAGAACAGAGACCATCTGGCCTGTCTCGGATTCATACGCCTGGCCGACTCCAAGTATGCCAGATTCTTATGGTCGGTAAAAACGGTGATAGGGTGCCTGGCCCCCTCCAACCAATGGCGCCATTCCTCGAAAGCCAACTTGATGGCCAACAACTCTCTATCTCCCACATCATAGTTTCTCTCTGCCGGGGAGAGTTTTTTAGAGAAAAAGGCACAGGGTCGCCACTTGGCAGGGGAAGGGCCCTGGGACAAAACCGCACCCACACCCACCTCGGAAGCATCCACCTCAACAATAAAAGGTAAGGAAACATCGGGATGCACCAAGACGGGAGCAGACGCAAAATTTTCTTTAATCTTAGTAAAGGCTGCAAGCGCCTCCTCCGACCAAGAGGAAAAATCCGTCCCCTTTTTTGTCATGTCAGTGAGGGGTTTGACAACAGAGGAATAATTCAAAATGAACTTTCTGTAATAGTTCGCAAAACCCAGAAAGCGCATCAATGCCTTCTGATTCTCAGGAAGCTCCCACTCAAGTACAGCACGGACCTTCTCCGGATCCATGCGAAAACCAGAAGCAGAGAGGAGAAAACCCAGAAATTGAATCTCCGATACCATAAAAAGACATTTCTCCAGCTTGGCGTACAATTTATTTTCCCGCAGAATCTGCAGAACCTGAAAAAGATGATCCTGATGGGTCTGAACATCAGGGGAAAAAATCAAAATATCATCAAGATACACCAAAACGAATTTCCCCATTAAATGATAGAAAATACTATTAACAAAATGCTGAAAGACGGCCGGAGCATTCATTAGGCCGAAAGGCATAACGAGATTCTCGAAATGCCCGTCAGGGGTATTAAAGGCCGTTTTCCATTCATCCCCCTCTCTGACCCTGACCAGGTTGTACGCGCCTCTCAAATCCAATTTGGAAAACACCTTGGCCCCAACAATTTGATTGAAGAGGTCCGGGATCAGAGGAAGGGGATAGGGATCGCGAATCGTGATACGGTTCAGCTCCCTAAAATCTAGGCAAGGTCTCAGAGAGCCATCTTTCTTTTTAACAAAAAAAAAACCCGCGGCCACAGGTGACTTTGAGGGACGAATATGCCCCTTTTCGAGACTCTCGGAGATGTAAGTTCGCATTGCGATTCTTTCCGGTTGTGAGAGATTGTAGAGGCGTGCTTTTGGCAGCTTGGCGCCGGGAATGAGGTTAATGGGACAGTCAAACTCCCGGTGAGGAGGTAGCTCCTGAACACCGCTCTCGGAAAACACGTCCGAGAAATCAGAGAGAAATGATGGCACCGTTTTAGTAGACACCTCTGCAAAAGTCGCTGTGAGACAATTCTCTCTACAAAAATCACTCCACTCATTTATTTGCCTTCCTTGCCAATCAATAGTGGGGTTATGTCTAGTGAGCCAGGGTAACCCCAAAACTAGAGGAGACGGCAATCCGTTAAGGACAAAACAAGATATATCCTCCACATGAGTGTCACCTACAGCTAGCCGGATATTGTGAACAATGCCCTTCAGAGATCTCTGTGAGAGTGGAGCAGAGTCAATAGCAAAAACAGGTATATCTTTATCTAATGTGCAAACCTGAAAACCATGCATGGCTACAAATTGAGTATCAATAAGATTGACGGCCGCTCCACTATCGACAAAAATCTCACAAGAAATGACTTTGCTCTCTAGCGCCACCCTGGCAGACAGGAGAAAACGGGAACTGCAGGTCAGAGGAAAAGCATCAAATCCTACATCAACTTTGCCCAAAGTAGCAGATGAAGCAGAGTTTGATGATTTACCTTTTGAGGTTTTTCTCTTATTATCGCTCTTAGTACAGTTCAAGAATCTCCTAGACGGACAAACATTTGCCAAATGACCTATGCCCCCACAACAAAAACACACCATACTCTGAGGACTAAATCCTCTTTTATCAGGGGCAAGTCGACCTAGCTGCATGGGCTCCTCCTCAGAAGGGAGCGAGACAGGATGAGGCCCCTGCACACTGAATGAGTCCGCACCATTGCCCCTAGACTGACAATGGCTGGACAGAGAGGTCTCGTTTATTTCTCTTAGACGCCTGTCAAGGCGTACCGCCAATGACATGGCAGACTCTAAGGACGTTGGTCTCTCATGGAAAGCAAACGCATCTTTTAATCTCTCCGAGAGACCATGACAGAACTGACTCCGGAGTGCAGCATCATTCCAACCCGAATCAGCTGCCCATCTCCGAAATTCAGAACAATAAAGCTCCGCAGACAGTTTGTTCTGGCATAAAACACGTAGGTTAGATTCGGCCAGAGCAACACGATCTGGGTCATCATAAATCTGCCCCAGGGCCACAAAAAATCCCTCCACGGATCGAAGGGAGGGATCCCCTGATGGCAGCGAAAAAGCCCAAGTCTGAGCATTACCCCTGAGCAGGGAGATGACAATCCTCACCCTCTGCTCTTGATTACCAGAAGAGTGGGGACACAAGCAAAAATGGAGTTTGCATGCCTCTCTGAAACGAACAAAATTCTCACTGCCCCCGGAGAACGTCTCCGGAAGTGAGACTTTTGGCTCGCAACAGACTCCATGAGCCGGAGCAGGGCCCAATGCTTGAAGCTGGATCATAGATTGACGGAGATCCGCTACTTCCAAAGAAAGACCCTGCATGCGGTCAACCAGGTCAGAAAGCGGATCCATGTCAAAAAAGGACGGTTTTGGTGGATTATAATGTCACGGCTGTATGTGAGCAACAATAGTAATACACAGTACAGAGCAACTGACTGGACCCAGAACTAGGGAGGATAAAGGGTGACCCCTGTCCGACCCTCAACGCTTTCCCTATTCTGCTACAGCACATGCCCGGATCCAAAAGGCGGAACGAGGCATGCCCACGTGCCTAAGACTAATGACCACTGTAACCCCTACAATAGTGGAAGGGGCACGGCCACCAGTGCCCTACTCAGTATATGGAGGGAACCGTGGCCACCTCAGATCCAGTCAGAAAACAAACAGGAATACAACAATGTCTGCAGACTTAGCTGAAGGTGTTGTAGCCGCAGAGAAGACGGATCCAAGGACAGGCTGGCAAAATCCGGAGTGCTAGCTGCAGCAGAACACAGGTCCAGTGGACTGATAGCCACAAGTGAAGAAACCAAAGCTAGAGCCACAACTGAAGTGAGAACTATAATCCACATCCTATCATAGGAGGAGGGGTGATATAAAGAGAGGGAAATCAAACACATGAAAAACAGCTGTGGTGAAAGAAACCAGAAGTAAACAGAGTAGTGAGAACGCCTCCCAGCTCTAGTAGTGACATCATCACAGGGGTGGAGAAACAGAGCTGTGAGAACGTCCCAAAGCTCTGGTAGTGACACTATGTGACTGAACAGTTAGATCTAGGTAAGGACTTCCCAAGTTTTAAATAGAGATGTCCCGAACTATTCGCCGCGGCGGGCGAACATATGCGATGTTCGGTCCGCCCCCTATACGTCATCATTGAGCAAACTTTGACCCTGTACCTCAGCATCCATCTTAGATTCAGCATCCATCTTAGATTCATTCTGAAGCTGCAGTGTTAGTGTGTCACCACCAGACATCTGAGAAGCTCTGACAGACGTCCTTCAGAACCTCCTCCTTGAGGTTCCTTTTTGTTTTGCTTTAATTTTCTCATCTCGTTAGCCTCTCTCAGCTGTCATGTAGTTGCACTGATTGCATCCCTTTAAATCCCTTCCCATACTGCATCACTTTGCGGTTTATACAACTTCCTGGAGTATATGCATGCTGGATGCTACTACTGAGTTTTCTACAGATAAGTTTTGTTTATTCATTTGTATTTTCCTGTTTGCTGGATCCCAGGAGACCCTGACTCCCTCCGTATCAAGTGTAGGGAGCCGGTGGTCGTGTCCCCTCACTATTATAGGGTGTTCAGGGGTTATTCAGTCAAGGTACGAGGATATGCGATCTTCTACCATTGAGAATTTTGCATAGGCTGAGCAGTTTAGGGAGAGAGCCAGGTCTGTTGCAGGGCTATCCCTTTGGTTCCTTAGTTTTGGATCCAGTCAGCCGGATCTTCCTTTTGTGTCTTCTAGTTTGTTGTACACCTTCCGTGAGATAGTGAGAGCAGGGAGAGTGCTGCTGCTGCTGAATTAATAAGGAAATCGTTAGCTAGGCCAGTGTTCTGTGTCCACTCCAGTCCTTGAAGACTCATCTGATCTGCTGTAAGGACAGCATCCTGACAGCACCCCAAAAAGCCCTTTTTAGGGATAGTACATCAGTCTGCTTCTTTTATATATATATATATATATATATATATATATATTGCAGTTGCCTGCCAGTGTGTGTCAGGCCCACATAGTGTACTGTGCCCACTGCCAGTGCCCACCACTCATATCTGGTGGCACAGTAGCTTGCAGATAAAAAAGTAATAAAATTTTGTCGCTGTAAAATAATTGCAGTTGCCTGCCAGAGTGTGTCAGGCCCACAGACTGTACTGTGCCCACTGCCCACCACTCATATCGGGTGGCACAGTACCTTGCACGCATAGTACCACTAATCTAAAAAAAAAATGACAGGCAGAGGCAGGCCACCCGCAGGGGCCGTCGTGGTCCTTGTGCTGTGATTTCCTTTGGCCCTAGAATAATGCCCAGTGTTCAGAGCCCAGTGGCTCAAAGCCACCATCCTCCTCCTGGTCCAGCATCTTCAGCCACGTCAACCACTGCTGTCCTCCTTGCCCCCTCTCAACCACCCGCCACTCCGCCTCTCACCTTCAGCAGTTCCTGCTCATCTGCCCACAGTCAGGTGTATGTTAAGGAAATGTTTGAGCATAAGAAGCCAATGTCACAGAGTCACCCCCTTGCCCGGCGTCTGACAGCTGGCTTGTCTCTTAGCCCGCCAGCTTTTACCATACAAGCGGGTGGAGTCTGAGACCTTCAAAAAATTTGTAGCTATTGGGACACCGCAGTGGAAGGTACCCGGCCAAATTTTTTTTTTTCCCAAAAGGCAATCCCCAACCTGTACTCTATTGTTGAAAAGGAAGTCATGGCATATCTGGCACACAGTGTTGGGGCAAGGGTCCATCTGACCACTGATATCTGGTCTGCAAAGCACGGTCAGGGCAGGTATATCACGTACACTGCGCATTGGGTAAACCTCCTGACGGCTGTCAAACATGGAATGCGTGGCTCTGCAGAGGAGTTGGTGACACCGCCACGACTTGCAGGCAGGCCTGCTGCCACCTCCTCTACTCCTCCTACTCCATCCTCTTCGCTAACCTCCTTGGCTGAGTCCTCTTCTGCTGCTGCGTCTTGCTCCACATCAACTGCACCCCCCCAGCTCCCCAGGAGCTATTCCACATCCCGGATACGACAGTGTCACTCCGTCTTGGGGTTGACTTGCCTGAAAGCAGAGAGTCACACAGGACCAGCACTCCTGTCCGCCCTGAACGCACAGGTGGATCAGTGGCTGACCCCGCACCAACTGGAGATCGGCAAAGTTGTGTGTGACAACGGAAGCAATTTGTTGGCGGCATTGAATTTGGGCAAGTTGACACATGTGCCGTGCATGGCACATGTGTTGAATCTGATCGTACAACACTTTGTGCATAAGTACCCAGGCTTACAGGATGTCCTCAAGAAGGCCAGGAAGGTGTGTGGCCATTTCAGGCGTTCCTACACGGCCATGGCGCAGTTTTCCGATATTCAGCGGCGAAACAACATGCCAGTGAGGCGCTTGATTTGCGACAGCCCGACACGTTGGATTTCAACACTCCTAATGTTTGACCGCCTGCTCCAACAAGAAAAAGCCGTCAACGAGTATTTGTATGACCGGGGTGCTAGGACAGCCTCTGCGGAGCTGGGTATTTTTTTGCCACGTTACTGGACGCTCATGCGCAATGCCTGTAGGCTCATGCGTCCTTTTGAGGAGGTGACAAACCTAGTCAGTCGCACCGAAGGTACCATCAGTGACATCATCCCATTTGTTTTCTTCCTGGAGCGTGCCCTGCGAAGAGTGCTGGATCAGGCCATAGATGAGTGTGAAGAGGAAGAGGCAGAGTTGTGGTCACCATCACCACCAGAAACAGCCTTATCATCATCGCTTGCTGGACCTGCGGCAACGCTGGAAGAGAAGTCTGAGGAAGAGGAGTCAGAGGAGGAATGTGGCTTTTAGGAGGAGGAAGACCAACCACAGCAGGCATCCCAGGGTGCTCGTTGTCACCTATCTGGTACCCGTGGTGTTGTACGTGGCTGGGGGGAAGAACAGACCTTCAATGAGATGAGTGAGGACGAGGAACGGGACATGAGTAGCTCGGCATCCAACCTTGTGCAAATGGAGTCTTTCATGCTGTCATGCCTGTTGAGGGACCCTCGTATAAAAAGACTGAAGGAGAACAACCTGTACTGGGTGGCCACGCTACTAGACCCCCGGTATAAGCAGAAAGTGCCTGAAATGTTACCGAATTACCGGAAGTCGGAAAGGATGTAGCAGTTCCAAAACAAGTTAAAAAGTGTGCTTTACACAGCGTATAAGGGAGATGTCACAGCACAACGGGAATCTAACAGGGGAAGAGGTGAAAGTAATCCTCCTCCTACCACGACCACACCGGCAAGGACAGGATGCTTTACAGACGTGTTGTTGATGGAGGACATGCAGAGCTTTTTAAGTCCTACGCATCGCCACAGTCCTTCGGTGTCCACCCTCAGAGAACGACTCGACCAACAGGTAGCAGACTACCTCACCTTAACTGCAGATATCGACACTCTGAAGAGCGATGAACCCCTTGACTACTGGGTGTGCAGGCTTGACCTGTGGCCTGAGCTATCCCAATTTGCAATAGAACTTCTGGCCTGCCCTTCTTTAAGTGTCCTGTCAGAAAGGACCTTCAGCGCAGCTGAGGTATTGTCACTGAGAAGAGAAGTCGCCTAGGTCAAAAAAGTCTAGATTACCTCACCTTTATTAAGATGAATGAGGCATAGATCCAGAAGGGACTGACAGTGGGGGATGCATTTGACTAAAAAAGGCCTGATGAGATGCCTTGGGCTAAAAATGGTCCACACGCTGCTGTATTTAATCTCTGCATGCCGGATGACTTGTGTGACTTCTCCGCCACCAACTAGGGTTCAAGCCGCAATGTTTTAGTGCACTTTCTGCCTGGAAAATATCAACAGCGGCTGCAACAATACCTAATTTTTCAGGCATGTGTACATGTGGCTGCACTGTGGCTGCAAAAACAAAACAGAAAAAAAGCACATACATGTGTCAATTCCCCTTCGTGATCGTTACCTTGTTGTGGTGAAGGAGCGTGCGTATCACAATGAAGCGATCACCTCTATGAGTGTGTTGGCAATGGCAATGTTGGCACACCCAAGATGATAAGGTCGTTGCTTCATTGTGAACAGACCAAAAGCGATCGGCTGGATAATTTTGCATAGAAAAAACATTAATTTTCCTTGTGATCATCTAAGGTGATCATTAAAGGGAACCTGTCACCTGGATTTAGTGCATAGAGCTGGGGACATGGGCTGCTAGATGGCCGCTAGCACATCTGCAATACCCAGTCCCCATAGCTCTGTGTGCTTTTATTGTGTTAATTGAGATTTTGACGCTCCAGCTCTGTGACGTCAGCCAGCAAGGAGGAGATTCGGAGGACGCGGGGCGGTGCTGGGCTCCTTTCCGCTTGACTCATCTCTGGATACAGGACTCATATCAGGTCATTTGCATATGGATCAAAACTGTTTTTTAACACAATAAAAGCGCAGAGAGCTGTGGGGACTGGGTATTGCAGATGAGCTAGTGGCCATCTAGCAGCCCATGTCCCCAGCTCTATGCACAAAATCCTGGTGACAGGTTCTCTTTAAAGCCTACTAGGCCAACAATGGGCCCACACTGCAGAATCATTGTTTTCTGGGTCACTTAACTGTCACTGAACTACCTCAGCACGACCATAGGCTTTGAAAAACTGCCATCGCCTGCAATCTCCCAAACGTGCGCACGAGCACAGTCATCACTACACCAAGATTGACGCATAGAGGAATAAAATTTATGTCATGAGTGTGTCAACTATTGACAACTCTTTGCGGTTATCTAAAATCTATTCGATACACGTCCCCTGATAGGGGACTTAACAGGGATTAAACTGATAAGAATAGTACTACTTAACACACCACTCATATAGGGTGGCACAGTACATTGCACGGCGCACGGGCAGTGCCCCAAATTGGAAATAAGAGAACCGACCAAGCTTCTTTTTCCATCTCCCGGTTCCTAAAATCTATTCCATACACCGGCCCCTGATAGGAGATGTAACAGGGATTAAACTGATTGGTATGTTAAGTAGTACTATTCCTATCAGACGCCGGTGTATGGAATAGATTTTAGGAACAGGGAGATGAAAAAATATGCTTGGTCAGTCCTCTTACTTCCAATTTGGGGCACTGCGCGTGCGCCGTGCAATGTACTGTGCTACCCTATATGAGTGGTATGTTAAGTAGTACTATTCCTCTTATATAGGGTAGCACAGTACATTGCATGGCGCACGCGCAGTGCCCCAAATTGGAAGTAAGAGGACTGACCAAGCATATTTTTCCATCTCCCTGTTCCTAAAATCTATTCCATACACCGGAGTCTGATAGGGAACATAACAGGGATTAAACTGATAGGAATAGTACTACTTAACACACCACTCATATAGTGTGGCACAGTACATTGCACGGCGCACACGCAGTGCCCTAAATTCGAAGTAAGAGGACCGACCAACCATCTTTTTCCACTTCCCGGTTCCTAAAATCTATTCCATACACCGGCCCCTGATAGGGGACAAAACTCAGATTAAACTGGTAAGAACTGATTTTTTTAATAAAAAAAAAAAAGAGGACAGCCTCTGCGGAGCTGGGTATTTTTTGGCCGCTTTACTGAACGCTCATGCACAATGGCTATAGGCTCATGTGTCCTTTTGAGGAGGTGACAAACCTGGTCAGTCAAACCCAAGGCAACATCATCGACCTCATCCCCTATGGGTTTTTTTCTGGAGCGTGCCCTGCAAAGAGTGCTGGATCAGGCCGTAGATGAGGATGAAGAGGAAGAGTTGTGGTCACCATCACCACCAGAAGCAGCCTTGTTGTCGTCGATTGCTGGACCTGCGGCAACGCAGAGAGAGGAGTCTGAAGAAGAGGAGTCAGAGGAGGAAGGTGGCTCTGAGGAGGTGGAAGACCAACCACAGCAGGCGTCCCAAGGGGCTTGTTGTTACCTTTCGGGGACCCTTGGTGTTGTACGTGGCTGGCTGGAGGAAGAGACCTTCAATGACGTCAGTGAGGTCAAGGAACGGGACATGGCTAGCTTGGTATCCAACCTTGTACAAATGGGGAGTTTGCGGTTGTGGAAATGGACTGTTTGCGGTTGTTTTCGGTGCGTTAAACGGGGAGTTTGGTGGTCTGTCACTGTGAAGTGGGCGTAACATTGCCTGATCGATACAACATCATACCTGATGTTTTAAAGCACGTTATTCCAAACAATTTAGGAATGTTAGGTGATTTATGCCCTTTATGGATTAAAACCCGACTCTGCGTCAACTACGTAATTTTCCATGGGAGTTTTGCCATGGATCCCCCTCCGGCATGCCACAGTCCAGGTGTTAGTCCCCTTGAAACAACTTTTCCATCACTATTGTGGCCAGAAAGAGTCCCTGTGGATTTTAAAATTCGCCTGCCTATTGAAGTCTATGGTGGTTCGCCCGTTCGCGAACATTTGAGGAAATTTGCATTCGCCGTTCACGAACGGAAAATTTTATGTTCGCTACATCTTTAAAGGTGAGCAGTAAGGGATGGGGAAGTGCCTTTGATGCTGATGGTGCATGCAGAGGCCGTGGCCCCGGATGTGGAGAAACAGTGCCTGATGCCAGAGCTCAAGAAAATCAATTATCCAAGATACCAAGCTTCACCCAGTTTGCAGGAGGATGATCAGAGTGAGGAAGTAGAAGAGGAGGTGGTGGATGATGAGGTCATTGACCGAACCTGGGAAGGTGGGAAGCCGAGTGAGGACAGCAGTACAGAGGGGGAGGGGGAGGAAGGGGGGAGGAATATGCAGCACCCCAACAGGCTGGAAAAGGCAATGGGGTGGCAAAAGGGAGAAGGCGGGCCACATCATACAGGCCCTAAACTGATCTACGGAGCAACCCCTTGCGGAAATCTCCATTGCCAAGGGGTAGATGTTCTGCAGTATGGTGCTTTTTTGAGGAAAGTGCGAACGACAAAAGAATAGTAGTTTGCAACCTTTGCCATACAAAAATGAGCCGGGGCGTGAACAATAGCAACCTCACCACCACCAGAATGATCCACCACATGGCATCCAAGCACTGTAATAAGTGGGACGAATGCCTGGGTCTGCAATCTGTGTCTGCAGGTTACACCACTGCCTCCGCTTCCCCTGTGTTATGTGCTGGTCAATCCCCTGTCGTAGTTGCAGGCCCGGATGCATCCCGCCCTGCACCTAGACCATCGCAAGCACCATCAGCGACCACATCCACTTCTGTGTCCCAGCGCAATGTACAGATGTCTATACCCCAGGCATTTGAACGCAAGCGCAAATATTTAGCCACCCACCCACAGGCCATAGCACTAAATGTGCAACTATTCAAATTACTGGCCATGGAAATGTTGCCATTTAGGTTTGAGGACAATGAAGCCTTTCGCAGCCTGATGTCGGCTGCCGTCCCTTGTTACGCAGTCCGCAGCCGCCACTATTTTTCACGGTGTGCCATGCCAGCCTTACACCAACATGTGTTCCGTAACATCACAGTTACAACACAGTTATTGGAAAGGCCCACTTAACCACGGACACATGGACAAGTTCTTTCGGCCAGGGACGCTACATTTCCCTGATGGCACACTGAGTGAACGTTGTGGAGTCGGTGAGCGAGTCGTACCCTGGGATGGCAGAGGTGCTACCGACGCCAAGGATTGCGGGCACTACGTCGATCAGGGTTTCCTATGTTAGTGGTTCCTACCACCACTTCTCCTCCTCCGCCTCCTCCTGCACTTCCACCTCCTCCTCCAATTCCACCTCAGAAGTATCCACGTGTAGCACCAGTCAGTCATCAGTTGGTAGCTGGAAGCAGTGTAGCACTGCAGTGGGGAAGGGGCAACAGGCTGTGCTGAAGCTGATATGCTTAGGGGACAAACAGCACACTACCCCAGAGCTGTGGCAGGGGATAAGAGACCAGACTTAGCTGTGACTTTCACCACTCAACCTAGAACCAGGCATGGTTGTGTCTGATAATGGCCATAACTTGGTGGTGGCTTTTGAGATCAGCAAGCTCAGACACATCCCATGCCTAGCCCATGTGTTTAACCTTGTTGTTCAACGGTTTCTGAAAACCTACCCCAATTTGCCTGAGCTACTGGTGAAGGTGCGCTGTGTTTGTCAACATTTCCACAAGTCATCGACAGCTTCAGCCGGTCTGTCAACGCTGCAGTACCGCTTGAAGTTGCCAGCTCACCGGCTGTTGTGCGACGTAAGCACGCACTGGAACTCCTTGTTCCACATGTTGGCCAGGCTTTGTGAGCAGCAGAGGGCAGTAGTGAAATACCAGCTGCAACATGGTCGTCGACTTTCCAGTCAGCTTCCGCTATTTACAAACGAGGAGTGGTCATGGATGTCTGACCTCTGTGAGGTTTTAAGAAACTTTGAGGAATCAACACAGATGGTGGGCTGCGATAACGCTATTATCAGCGTAACCATCCCACTTCTCTGTCTACTCAAAAGCTCGCTGCTCACGATTAAGGATGATGCTTTGCATTTGGAAGAGGTGAAAATAGGGGAAGACATTACACAGGGTGATAGCCAGACCACACTCAGTTTGTCTTCTCAGCTCAAATTGGACGATGAAGAGGAGGAGGAGCAGGAGACGGTTGCCTCAGCTACAGAAGGTAGTACCCATGGAAGTTTAATTTCATCTGTTCTGCGTGGGTGGGCAGAAGAGATGGAAGAGGATGAGGAGATTGAGAGTGATCCTCCTGATGATGACAGCGAAGTCTTGCCTGTTGGTACTCTGGCACACATGGCTGACTTCATGTTAGGCTGCCTTTCCCGTTACCAGCGCGTTATACGCATTTTAGACAACACAGATTACTGGTTGTTCACTCGACCCCCGATACAAAGAGAACTTTTTATCTCTCATTCCTCTGGTGGAGAGGACGAGCAGAAAATCCTTGTTGAAAAATTCCTCCAAAAATTTCCTGATGCACGGCCTAGTGTCACAAGGAAGGAAAATTTTTGGAAGATGGTGAAGGAGTTCATAGCAGACCGTGTCAGCGTCCTCAATGATCCCTCAGTGCCTTACAACTACTGCGTGTACAAAATGGACACGTGGCACGAACTGGCGCTCTACGCCTTGGAGGTGTTGGTCTAGCCTGCCGCCAGCGTTTTGTCTAAGAGGGTATTTAGTGCTGCTGGTGGCATTATAACAGATAAGCGTATCCGCCTGTCAACTGAAAATGCTTACCGGTTGACTCTTATACTGAATAAGGTGTGGATTGACCATGACTTCCCGACTC
Source organism: Bufo bufo (assembly GCF_905171765.1). Classification (NCBI taxonomy): domain Eukaryota; kingdom Metazoa; phylum Chordata; class Amphibia; order Anura; family Bufonidae; genus Bufo; species Bufo bufo. The sequence goes on from NC_053393.1 coordinate 263,903,812, forward strand.
CACCAGAGGAAAGCTGATGAACATAAAGGCGCTTTAAATGTGGTGTTTATAATGTACTGAATACACTGTATTCCCATGCACCCCTTCCACCACAAACCAGGGTATATGGTTAAATCTTCCTTTTCTCTTCCTCCTCCTCCTCTTCCATCATATCAACATGCTTATTTGTCCCATATAATGCCCTCGCATATATGCCCTTTGCATATAATCTTTTATAGGGTCAGCTCACATGCAGGTCCTCGCATATAATTTATTAGAGGGTCAGCTCAGCTGCAAGCCCTCACATATAATTTTTTTAGCTGGTCAGCTCACCAGCAGGCCCTCACCTACAATCTTTTACAGAGTCAGCTCTCCTTCAGGCCCTCGCATATAATTTGTTAGAGGGCCAGCTCACCTGCAGGCCCGCACATAAAATATTTTACAGGGTCAGCTCACCAGCAGGCCTGCACCTCAAATCTTTTACAAAGTCAGCTCACCAGCAGGCCCACACCTTAAATCTTTTACAGGGTCAGCTCACCTGAAGGCCCTCGCATTTAATTTTTTAAAGGATCAGCTCACCTGCATGCCCTCGCATATAATGTTTTACAGGGTCAGCTCACCTAAAGGCCCTCTCATATGTTTTACAGGGTCAGCTCACCAGCAGGCACGCACCTAAAATCTTTTACAGGGTCAGCACACTAGCAGGCCTGCACCTAAAATCTTTTACAGGGTCAGCTCACCAGCAGGCCCTCGCATATAATTATTTACAGGGTTAGTTTACCAGCAAGTTCACACCTAAAATCTTTTACAGGGTCAGCTCACATGCATGCCCGCACCTAAAATCTTTCACAGGGTCAGCTCACCTGCAGGCCCTCACCTAATTATACCTAATAGGTAATTTGCACGCATGCTGCCTTGCTTGGATGTGGTAGCCGTAGCTGTTTCTCAGGCTCTCTCTACGGAATAGAACCATGATTCCCCCATTACTCATGGTCTACATGGTTTGGGCTGAAAATAACATTGAAAGTTGATAGGGCAGACATCCGAATGGATCGTAGCCGTCACGGAGACGTGCGATTGTCCCCAGGTTATCTAGAGTCACAAAAGCGGCAGCAGGCCCTTGCCCATAATGTTTTAGATAGTCAGATCAGCAGGCCCTTGCTCAAAATGTTTCACATGCAGGTCCTCGATTTCCTCAATTATAACTTTTCAAGGCTGTGTATCATGCCCTTATTTATGTGTAACAAAGGGTGTATTGTAGTGCCGGTTCCTTGTAAGTTTTGGCAGCCCTTTCACTTAGTGCATAGGCTTTGAGTGTAGGAGTCCCACTACCTGAACAATTGTACCACAATGTGACTCAGGCCCTCCTTTGTGTGATATACAGGTTGTATCGGAGTGCCTCTTCCTTGTAATTTTTGGCAGCACTTACACTTTATATACAAGTAAATATAAAGGAAAGAATGTTTCCTATAAATTTTTCCTCTAAAAACTTTTTTTTTTCTTCTGTTTTGTGCATATTATTGCTAGTCTCTAAAAGTGGCGCACTATTCAGACAACATCATTCCCAGCAGTGACCTGCGAGTACAAAATGCTGTTCCAGAACCATTTTGGTGGTGTTTCCATCAATTTCTGACATTTTTCTATGAACCAGGCACCCTACCATCTTCAGAGCAGGGGATACCTAATTTAATGCTCAGGTTCTCCTATTGACTTCCATTATGCTTGGGTTTGAGCACCCGAACATCCCGATGTGTTCGTCCCGAGCACTATGGTGCTCGATCAACACTAGCCATGACAGATTTTTTACTAGTATTTCACATTATCATTCAGAGATTTTAAATGCTAGTATTTATACTGTATATTAGACGCATGTTGCACAGTTCTATTCTGTATTGCTATATTTCACAAAGCAAAAAAAAAAACTTGAACTGTCTGGAAATGCCCTGACAGAGATTTTAAACTTGTATTTCACTCTTTCGCTGAGATTTGAAATGTTATATATCCTCTTGATGGTAAAACACCTGTTATGCACTTTGGAGCTTGTCTCCCCTCAAAAAACAAACAAAAAAAACAGTATTTCTGTTAAAATGGGGGGAATTTTTATTTTTTTGCAAGTAGCTGCTTTTGAGGTTCTGCAGGTTCTGTCTTATAAGGCAGAAATTGCATCTAGAAGACACTGCCAGGCCACCCAGCCTCAGCTCCTCACTTCTCGCTTCCTTGCTAAAAGCTTTCACTGTCTTCCCCGATTCTAAACAATTATTATTCTTTTTTCTAGACTTTCCCTTCACTGTCCTTGGCACTAGAATTGTCATGCCCTGCTCGGACGGTGTGCGGAGGTCTGTCAGATTGGCAGCACGTATCTAACCTTTTGTTTGTTTTCGAATCATGCTGGATCCGCCTTCCTTCAGGGGCTCTGGGTGGGGTTATTGGCTTAAATTGCCTTCACTCCCAGAGGGCCGTGCGGGTTATAGAATTCAGTCTGGCCTTGGATTCAAGGAAGGAAGGATTGTCTGTTCCAGCTCAGATAAGTTTGGTTTTTGTTTGTGTTGTTTGCGGTCTAGGCTATTTGTGTGTCTTCTGCCCCTTCTCCCCTTTCACCATCTCAGGGATTCTAGGGTGTTTGCAGTCCAGGCACGAGGACACATCATTCCTACCATCAAGGTCTGAATGTGGGCTTAGCAGCATAGGGAGAGAAGTCAGAGATGTGCTAGGAGGTGACCTTTCCCCAGCATCTAGCCTAGACACTTGTGTATTTGGTTGTCTGTGTATCTGAGATCCTGTCCGCCGTGACAAGAATAGAAGCTTGTTTGTGACTATACACTCTCCCAAAGATTTTCTGTCAGACACTGCATTGCCTCATCCACTCTCATTCACAGCACAACACAGAATTATGTTTTGCTCATTCTACAAGTCATCTTCTTGCTTGATACAGCACTGATTGGGTCATCCAGGCTGTCTGACTGTGTGTCAATTAGGGCAATGCCAGATTCAAGTTGAATCAAATCTGGTGGCTAATTCGACAAAAAATCCCCAAAATGAACTTTGGGGAATTTTCTCATCTTTACTATGGGTATATTCAGACATGGCAGATTTGTTGCAAACATTTCTGAGACTGTCCCATTCATCTGCAGCAGGAACAGTTCTGTTCAAACGAAAGGAAACTGATTTGAAAGTTACAGAAATTTCTGAAATAAAGTTGCCAAAATGAGAAAATACCATAAAGCTGCAGACTAGAGGCATAATCACATTGCTATTTAGAAATGTGTAGTAGTAATATCAGCAGTAAACAGCTAGCTATTGTTTTTAACCCCTTCAGTACCGAGCCACTTTTCACCTTAAATCCCAGGCTGATTTTTGCATATCTGAAGTGTCACTTTTTGTGGTAATACCTTTGGAAAGCTTTTTCTTATCCAAGCCATTCTGAGATTATTTTCTTGTGACACATTGTACTTGATGTTAGTGATACATTTGAGTCAATATGTTTTATCTCTATTTATTAAAAGAGCCAAAAATGTAGCTTTTATGGCAGATAGTGATACCTCACAAAATAGTTATTACTTTACATTTTCCATATGTCTACTTTATGTTGCCATCATTTTGTAAATGTCATTTAATTTTTTTTAGGATGTTAGAAGGCTTAGAACTTTAGAAGCAATTTTTTAAATTTTCAAGAAAATTTCCAAAACAGATTTTTAAGCACCAATTCAGTTATAAAGTGATTTTGAGTGGCTTACATAATGGAAACTACCCATAAATTACTCAGTTTAGAAACAACACCCCTCAAATTATTAAAAACTGATGCTATAAACTTTGTTTATCCTTGAGATGTTTCACAAGAACTAAAGGAAAATGGAGGTGAAATTTCAAAATGTAATTTTGTTTGTAGATTTTTTATAAGTTCATCAAAAATTTTTTTAAACACTGCAAGGGTTAACAGCAAAATGAACCTAAATATACATTACTCTGATTCTGCAGTTTGCATAAATACCATATATGTGGTGGTAAACTGCTCTAGGGCACATGGTAGGGGTCAGAAGTAAAGGAGCGCCATCGTTGATCCAGGGAGTTATTCTGATTTGAACCTGGAAGGAATTTTTTCCCCTAAAGTGGGGAAAATTGGCTTCTACCTCAGGTTTTTTTTTGCCTTCCTCTGGATCAACTTGCAAGATGACAGGCTGAACTAGATGGACATATGTCTTTTTTTCAGCCTTATAAACTGTTATATGGTTTTTGTAGGCAGATTGTGCTAGAATGGTTTTTGGGCACAATTTTGTATTTGAAGAGACCCTGACGTACCCCTACAGTGGAAACCCTCAAAAAGTGACCCCGTTTTGGAAACTACATTCCTCAAAGAATATATTAAGGGGTGTAATGAGCACTTTGACCCCTTAAGCGTTTTGAAGAATTTGGAAGCACTAGGCTGTGAAAATGAAAAGTTTCATTTCTTCCAATAAAATGTTACTTTATCCCCAAATTTTTCATTTTCACAAAAGGTAACAAAAGAAAAAGCATCCCATAATTTGTTAACCATTTTCTTCTGAATACAGCAACACCCCATATATGGTGGTTAACCTGTGTTGGGGCTTATACTAAGACTCAGAAAGGAAGGAGCGCCATATGGCTTTTGTAGCGCATATTTTGATGGATTGGTTTACGGGTGCCATTGGTTTTTATTTTTTGAGTGATGCATAACTGGGGTGCATAGGACTTTTTGATCACTTGGTATTACACTTTTTGTGAAGCAAGGTGATAAAAAATGGCTGTTTTGGCAACATTTTTTTAATTTATTTTTTACAGCATTTACCTGAGGGGGTATATCATGTGATATTTTTATAGAGCAGGTTGTTAAGGACAAGGTGATACCTCATATGTATATTTTTTTTTCTTACGTTTTACACAGTAAAAGCATTTTTGAAAAGAAATATATCTTGTTTTTGTGTTGCCATTTTCTGAGAGCCATATTTTTTTAAAATTTTAAGCAATTGTCTTATGTAGGGTCTAATTTTTTCTGGGATGAGATGATGGTTTGATAGGTATCATGTTGGGGTACATCCAACTTTTTAATCGATTGGTATTACACTTTTTGTTAGGCAAGGTGACCAAAAAATGGCTGTTTTGGCTCTTTATTTTTTTACATTGTTCCCCTGACAGGGTGGATCATCTGATATTTTTATAGAGTTGGACGATGTGGATGCGGCAATACCTAAAATGTATACTTTTATTTTTTTCCCTATTTTTACAATTTTTATAAATTATGAGAAAAGGGCGCTTTTTTATTTTTTACTTGAAACTTTATTTTTTATCATGTAAAACACTTTTTGTTTTACTTTTTTTTTGTCCCACTATGGGACTTAAACTTTTTTGGGGTCTAATCCCCTCTACAATGTATTAAAATACATCTGTATTGTAATGCATTGGCTGTAAGTGTATTACACAGTGCAATACACTTACTGCCTGCTTGTCTGTGAGGGCTGGGTCTCACAGGCTTACATGGAAGGTAGCACAATGCCTATGGAAGGCCTTCCCAGCCATCGGGTCCCCGTCACCGCAGAGTGAGGACCCAATGGGGATAGGGAGGGAGCTCCCTCCACACACCCGGCACATGCCACGTTCAGCGCTGACCGCGGCACAGCTATGGTTAATGCGCTGACATCAGTATTTCCACCAATACAGCAGGGGGACAGCTAACTAGAACAGCCAGACCTACTGCTGATAGAACGGTTGCAGCTCCTGCATCCGCCCGATCAGCGTGCCGTAGCTGTTTGACACTGGGATTTATGTCACAGTCCGCAGCACCATACAGTTACAGCGCTAGTATCCTACAGGTTAATAAGAGATTGCTTATAACAATTAAAGAAGTGGCATTTAACAAAAATGTCCTTGCGCAACAAACAGTGATTGATGCAATTTGTTCTCTACATGATCCACACTCCATGCTGATAAATGACCACAATTCACACAATACATCTATGGGTTACTGTCACGGATGTTCCCGTGTGAGACTGGCAACACTTGGTTTGATCTGACATGTTTTCCTTTTGGATCAAATTATGTCTGTGTTGTTTCTGGTGCTTGCCACACCTTCTTTCCCCAGGTGTGGCTATTATGGTCATTTAACCTTCTTCTTAACCATTCTCTTTCCTTTTTGAATTTTGTTTGGGTTATTTTGTGTGTTGCATTTCCCTGTCATTTGTATTAAGGGCTGAGGGAGACTCCTGTTCGTCCTTTCTTTTGGAGAAACAGCATGTCTCAGTCCTGCCATTAATACCAGGGTCCTATAGGGTGAGTTAGGACATTAGGTATTCCTGTGTATGAACTCACCTACCTCTGGGGTCTGTTCATACTGGTAGTTATTCAGGACTTGATTATGGTTTTACTAGGAGGTGTCCATCTCCTTTCCCTAATTTCCAGGCCTTATTCCCTCACCCCTTTCCCTCCTATATTCGGTGTGGTGTTTTCCACACCCGAACGTGACAGTTACTAACTAGTAAATCTGGATGGATATACAGTACAGACCAAAAGTTTGGACACACCTTCTCATTCAAAGAGTTTTCTTTATTTTCATGACTATGAAAATTGTAGATTCACACTAAAGGCATCAAAACTATGAATTAACACATGTGGAATTATATACATAACAAACAAGTGTGAAACAACTGAAAATATGTCATATTCTAGGTTCTTCAGAGTAGCCACATTTTGCTTTGATTACTGCTTTGCACACTCTTGGCATTCTCTTGAGGAGCTTCAAGAGGTAGTCCCCTGAAATGGTTTTCACTTCACAGGTGTGCCCTGTCAGGTTTAATAAGTGGGATTTCTTGCCTTATAAATGGGGTTGGGACCATCAGTTGCGTTGAGGAGAAGTCAGGTGGATACACAGCTGATAGTCCTACTGAATAGACTGTTAGAATTTGTATTATGGCAAGAAAAAAGCAGTTAAGTAAAGAAAAATGAGTGGCCATCATTACTTTAAGAAATGAAGGTCAGTCAGTCAGCTGAAAAATTGGGAAAACTTTGAAAGTAAGAGCTATTTGACCATGAAGGAGAGTGATGGGGTGCTGCGCCAGATGACCTGGCCTCCACAGTCACCGGACCTGAACCCAATCGAGATAGTTGGACCGCAGAGTTAAGGCAAAAGGGCCAACAAGTGCTAAGCATCTCTGTGAACTCCTTCAAGACTGTTGGAAGACCATTTCAGGGGACTACCTCTTGAAGCTAATCAAGAGAATGCCAAGAGTGTGCAAAGCAGTAATCAAAGCAAAAGGTGGCTACTGTGAAGAACCTAGAATATGACATATTTTCAGTTGTTTCACACTTGTTTGTTATGTATATAATTCCACATGTGTTAATTCATAGTTTTTATGCCTTCATAGTCATGAAAATAAAGAAAACTCTTTGAATGAGAAGGTGTGTCCAAACTTTTGGTCTGTACTGTATATGTAAAGTTTACAATGTTTATTTCCAGTTTTACCACACAAAGAGCTATGAATCCATCAAATAAATAAATAGTAGCAAAACATTTCTTCAATGAGGATGTGATGACTGAAGTCAAGTTACTTAGATAAAAAAGACAATGCAACAGCACTCTGCAAACCAGATAAAGTTCAATAATGCCATAGTCACAAAAAATATTCAAGTGCTAATGTTACGCTTATTTATGAAGTGAGATGCTTGGCAAATGCATTTTGTACAAAACCATTTGAGCCAGTTTGCCAAACGTCAAGGCGATCTCTATAAGACTGGAACCTAACACTAAATACTACCTGTTATGCACCATAATGGCTGCCATAAAGTTCAGGAAGTGTTGGTTCCACATGCATGCTGGGTCCACGCTGCCTTTTACCATTTTTGGTGCCATAATGGCCTCCATTACTTCCAGGGGGTGCAGGTACCAACATGCATGCCGAACCCACTCCATACCTCTTCTGGCACCAGACGGCGTCCAATGAATGTAGTGAGAGCAGGCCACAGCTTTATACTGAAACTAATTAAAAATCAGCCTATGGGGCAGACAGGCTAATCAGGAGTGCACGACTCGCTGGAGTGCCACACCTCCAGTGCTGTAAATCTGCAAAAGGAAGGGGGTTAGTAAGCACATCCCAATGCGCAGGTGCACACTGCCATGGCTAGAAACATAACTGATGGCTAGTGATGGACGAACATCGGCCGGGACGATTAGCGAACGCGATCAAATGTTCGCAAAACGCAAGTTCGCGGCGGGCCCCATTCACTTTAAAGGCAGGCGAACCTGGAATACTTTCAGGTCATAGTTGCAGCCACCAAATACTTACTAGAAGTGCACAAATAGTCGCACAACAAGGACAGTGACATACCAGATTTATTATTCAAATTTGTGATCTCCATTCATTATTTTTTTCAATGTGAAATATCGGCAATGTAATTTTCACCTATGCGCATGCGCACAATATGTGCGGCCTACTACAGCAACTGGGTTTTCACCAGACCGAAGTAGATGCGATCAGAAAAGATGGTTGGCAACAATTTTCACGACGTTGAGGAAGAATTTATGATCACTGTAAGTAATTTGACATTAAAGCAGTGTATTTGATTACATTTCACATGCATGTTATAACAATCACTGTATATGCAGAGCGCCATTGCGAAAATCCCTAATGATGCAATTTATTTTTTCACGGTACACACAACTTCATATGTTATAAGGTGTCATGAGATATTAGTGATTGCTGCACTAAGTATTGTTGTGAGAACTTGCCATTCCAGTAGAGGCCCCCAAAAATTAGCCAATAGGCATTCACCTGACAGCAAAGAACTTTGGATTCTGTGGCTGGAGGTACATTAGGCATTCACAGGATAAATATGTGACTGTCAGCCAGTACAGGCCCCAAAAATTAGGCATTCAACGGACATAAAAGGCCTTTTATGCCGCTGTATTTAACTAAGACAGGGACCATGATTTGTTCTGGGTGGTGGCGGATATTTGTGGGCTGTCATGAGGAATTTCGATCAAACATGGTCGATTCGTCACTGTAAGGAAACTATGTCTGTATCCACACACGTTCACATATATATATATATATATATATATATATATAAATTCAGCCTTATATGCTTGTATTAAGTATACAGAGTTCTTCTTTAAAGGAAATATTTTATACTCTTATGACAACAAGGTCTAGTAACACAAGCTCTCAGGAAATGGCTGTCTGAAGCGCAAAACCGCATGGCTAAAAAGAGATATGCATGCTTTAGCAAAAGAAGGCCACATTTGTAATAAAGGTACCTGAAGAGAGAATTGCCGAATGCATGGCTTTATAGCTGCAGAAACATATATATGCATATATACCTTTTACACATATATCTAACATGTGCATTAGACATATATTTTACATTTACTGCAATACGGGTTATATATATATAAGCATCTTGTATATTGACGTTCACCTGTGGTTTAGATAAGTGAAGGACGTTTTATCAGGTAAATGTTGGTACAAAATGAACAAAGATAATTCCGCGAAATATTTGAACAAAGCTAAAATCAACAAAGATTGTGGTTAGATATCTGAATTCTAAGAATTATAAATGCGTCACATATGTACCTTGTTTCTAGGAAATTATCATGACTTTGAGATTGAGGTGAGATTGATAAATTCGTTACCTGATTGGATTAAGCTTAGGGGAGGTATATGGTAATCTTGTGGTTTGTATCTATAAATTGTCTACGATGTCAAAATAAAGGAGCAACCATTTTAAACCTATCAACGTGTATTGGTCTTTAGTGGTTGTCCGGCCGGAGGTTCACCCATAGACAAACCAGGGGCCCTTTCAATTGGTAGCAGAGGATGGTTCACTGACTATCCAGGTGAGTAATAATTTCTGCCACTATTTATGTTGGTTGGAATGTTTCTCTCCTGGATATGGTGGATATCTGATGTATACTAGATGGCAGGGTTAGTTGATGGCAGGTTAGTTTAGTGTTCATAGGACTGTGGGACAGACACGAGGCAGCACTCAGTGTTCTGCGTATCCTGATGGGAGCGGCGTCTCCTATAGGCACAGTGGTTGGCAGGGGATGTTGTTCCAGGAACATACATCATATTGTTGGCAGGGAATTTTTCGAATGTAGAACTAGTCTCTTCGAACGTTGGCAGGGATTTCTCAAGTGGGAATTAGTCTCATTTGACGGTTTATTGAGTTAAAGGATAACTCTGGATTTATGTGAAACAAGGAAACAAGGTACCCGGAATATATATAAGGAAAAGGAATACATATGAAAAAAGGAAAAAACAGTGAGGGAAACGCATACATCTGAATGCAGATGTTGGTTTCTAACTCACTAGGATTGTCTGTGGAGTGAATTGTTTATAGAACATAACTGTACAGTTAAAACTTGGAAAGTGACATTGATTACTGCAGTCTATTAAGTTCGTAAATGGTGTTGCCCATATTAGATATTTTACACGTGTTATAAGAATATTGTGCTAGTGGAAAATCTGATTGTGCTGGCTTAATTGATTCTCAACATAACAGTACTAATACAATTACTTCCTGCTATTTAATTGCTGCTATTTCTACCTCACTGTTTGCTGCTTGAATATATATATATAGAGTTCATTGTCGATTTCATTACACATTATGGGTAACGGCGTGGGAAAGGATCTGGATGGTGAGCCAGAGACCAGACCCACACCGTTACATTTTGTATCAGGCACCTGTGGGATTAGTGTAACTGATCCGTTTTGGGTAAATATCTGTGACCGCAGTCAGCAACTGTGTATTACGCAGATCAGCGATGTAGGTCCTCGCAATGAAGGGGACTGGGAGGAGGTTAAAAAAATGGTGGGGCTTCACCCGAAATATAACTATCCCGTCGGTGCCTGGGATGAAGATTATATGAAAACATGTTTTAAGAAATGGGAGAAGGCATTAAAAGAGTACAGAAAGAGATTTCCACCAACCCATCACATATACTTAAAACAGGATAGGGGGACAATGAGTAAAAGGGAAGAAGTTCCATGGTCAGAAATTCTGCCCTCCTTGCCAGAAAATCCACCGGCATATGACGTGACGGTATTAGAACCACAAAAGGCAACACTCCCAGCTGTCTCTACAGAGGACATGTTACAAGACCCTTATGATAAGGTCCCCTGTCCAAAACAAGCAACCGCACCAGAATTATTATTATTTTCTGGTGAGAATCAAAGGAGAACCGGACTGTACCCGGATTTGGGGGATAGAGATTCCCTTTTGAGTACTGCAGTTATAGTGGCAGCAGCACTTATGGAACAAGCAGATGTGACTCCACAAGTCAAACAGGCTCAGGAAAAAAGAAATGAATATAGAGAGAGCATGGACATTTATGTACATGATCTGATTCAACTGAGGGATAAACTTAAGACAGACATAGTCTACATTAAACAACTTCCCCTTCATGATGTCTTTCCCGTCATATATAATCACGAGGACCCAGATGATACTGACCTTCCTAGTGAGCAACAGATGGATGAATTAAAGGGCATTTTGGGAGGGGAGTGTGGCAGAACCAGAGCTGTGACTAACAAAAAAAAACAGCTGCTGACCGAGATAGAAAAACTAAGACAGGAGTACTGGAGGGTGAAGAAGGACTGGGAAACCAGGGCTCAGGAAGAACACGGTAGGAGAACAGGAATTGAGACACAGATAGAGGCGGACAGTTTGGAACATGGAATTCCCCTGGCAACCTCCAGCCCTATAATACCTGGAGTAATACAACCCCTGACAGATGAATTTTCCAAACTCACTCTAACACCTGAGGAAGGGGATAAGAAAGGTACACAACTGCGGCTTCCCATGATTACTGTGGGTAGCACTGAAGTCCATATCCCTCTATTAATGAATGAACTGAAAGATATGTGCCCCAATCCAAAAAAGGACCCTAGAGCAGCAGCTATGTTTCTGCAGAAGTATACCGCAGGGAGCCATTTAACTATGGAGGATATTCAGATAATACTATCAGCCATAGACCCAGACACTGGCTCCCAAATCGATCCAGAAAAGATAATGAGGGCATCAGAAAAAGAAGTTAGGGATGGAGGAGAGACAGATGGCCCCAAGGTTTGGAAGAAGTTTTGGGATAAGATAGGAGTAGAATGGATGAAAAGATACAAAGGGGATTCAGGCTTACACACAATGCTAAATACAAAACAAGAGCCGAAAGAGGATTTTTATAGTTTCTGTAAGAGACTGTTGGACCTCTACAGTAGTACAGGAATGAATTCACCTGAATTGTTCAAGACTACATGTATGACAAATGGGGACCCTAAGACAACACAGCTAATAAAATTAGTGAATAACGAATGGCTTACTCAATCAGTGACAGAATTTATGGATGACATAGCAAAACGCTCGGCCTCTGGTGTTTTCAATCAAAAGGGAGGAGTATTTCCATTGTTAATGCAGCAGGACATACAACAGGAGTCTATATTGTCAGGTGGGAAAAGCAATTACATGATGATGTCAGGTTTCTCCCGGGGAAGGAATAATAGACGAGGTCTGAGAAGCAGGGGCCAGGCAGATTACCTGGGAAGAGTAGAAAGAAATCAGAGACAGGGCTGTTTCATTTGTGGGAGTCTAGGTCACTGGAGGCGGGAATGTCCAAAGGTGAGAGATGAAGATAGGAGAGGATACAGAGGGAGAGGCGCCTCTGACTACCGAGGGGGGCCCAGACAACAGGAAAGACAGCAAGATATGACAAGAAGACAACCCCAGGGAGATCTTATTAACATACACTGGCCAGCACAGGATGGGGGGAGTAGACAACCCAATTTGCAATCAGACTTACAGAGGTGGTCTGAGCATGAACAGTACCCGTCCCGACGGGGGAACAATTACTATTAGGGGTGCCCAGAACGAGTCCCATCCTTCATTATGCATTTTGTTCCAACTGATTGGCAAGTCTTACCACAAGTAATACTGCAAATTGATGGTATTAAAGTTAATTTGTTACTTGACACCGGAGCAACGACTTCAAGTGTAAACAAAATAGACTTCATTAATGATAAATGCACCGAAGGAAGTTCTAATGGGACGACAGTGATACATAAGGTGACAGCACCGCTCCCGGTTTGTACTCTTACGGGGGAACTAGTGACGCACATGTCTTTTGCAGTCCTACTAGAATGCCCCGTTTGCCTATTAGGAAGGGATTTAATGGCAGCATTACAGATTTCATTAGTCTTTGACAAAAAGGGAAGACTGACAGCAACCTCAATGAAATGCGACCTGACAAACCCAAAGAGACGTGACATGAATGGGTTCCTTTTAAGCATACCAATGTCCCTAGAAAATCATCCAATCTGGGCAAAATGTAAAGACTCAGTAGGAACGATTAACTGTGAGCCCTACTGGCCCTGTTTGAAGGAGGGGGTTATGCCAACCTTTCAGAAACAATACCCATTGAGTGAGGAAAAGTTAGAGGGTATAAAGCCACAAATTGAGAAATACTTGCAGAAGGGAATTCTTAGGAAAATTGTCAGTCCCTGGAATACCCCGATAAATCCTGTAAAAAAGGCTAATGGCACATGGAGGCTGATACAGGATCTGAGGAAGGTAAATAAGGCAATTATCCCACTTCCCCCCTTGGTGGCAGATCTTACAGCTGTGTTTGGGGCCATTCCTGCGGGATCCAGATACTACACTGTAGTTGACCTCAGTAATGCGTTCTTTTCCATACCAGTGGCTTGGGATGCACAAAATCTTTTTGCTTTTCAGTGGGCTGATGATGGTCAGGTGTCTTGGACCCGTCTCCCACAAGGTTTTGGGGATAGCCCAGCAGCCTTTTCTATTGTATTAAAGGCTACATTGGAAGATTGGGAACCAAAGAGGGGATCCACCTTAATACAGTACACAGACGACCTTTTACTCTCCAATTCGGAATTAGAAGCCTGCGAAATAGATTCACGGAGTTTATTAGACCACTTGGCAAGCAAAGGACACCTGGCCTCGAAGAAGAAAATCCAATGTGCAAGTACCCAGGTAGAGTATCTGGGGTGCATAATAGAGGCAGGAGAGAGAAAGATCTCACCCGCTAGAGTCAAGGCAGTAACCTCCCTAAGCAGGCCGAGGCACAAAGCTACAATGCTGTCCTTTCTAGGGTCAATAGTGTATTGTAGGCAGTGGATTCCCGATTGCTCCCATTGGGATTCAATCCTAAGAAAAACTACACTCACAGAAGCACCAAAGGTAGTGGAGTGGACAGAGGACAGAGTAGAAGCCTTTGAGAGATTGATTCGGTCCCTGACCCAAGCCCCAGCCTTGGCCCTGGCAGATTATGGAAAGCCATTCCAATTATACTGCGTGGTATCGGGAGAAACCTATGCAGCGGTTTTGACACAGACACATGGGGGGAGAAACAGGCCAGTTTCATACCTATCGAGAAAATTACCTCCTGTAGTTCTTGGAATGCCTCACTGTCTCCAAGCATTAGCAGCCGCGGCTATGTCAGTAAAGGATGCTACTAAGATAGTCCATGGAAATATAATGGAACTTTTCACCACTCATACAGTCTTGTCCCTCCTTCAAAACATGACCACACAACACATGACAGCTCAGAGACTGTCCGGATATGAGACCATATTACTCAGTACGGCAAACCTGTTGATAAAGACATGTCCAGACACCTCACCAGTGATAAGATTTTTGCATACACTTTTGAGACTTAAGCGTGAAGGTTCTGACGAACAAGTAGACCCAATACCTGAACACAGATGTGATGAAATAATCTTGTCATGCGCAACACCTAGGGAAGATTTAAAGGACACACCACAGACTGACAGTATAGATGTTTTTGTGGATGGATCATGCACGAGACCAGATGACAGGACATACCAAACAGGTTACGCAGTGGTCATGCTCCCGAATCAAGTGATAGAAGCTGAACCAATTGTCACAACTTCGGCACAACAAGCTGAGCTGGTAGCGCTCACAAGAGCCTGTGAAATATTCGCAGGACACAAAGTGAATATTTATACTGACAGTAGCTATGCATTTGGAACAGTGCATGATTATGCATTAATATGGAAAAATAGGGGGTATATCTCAGCAGACGGGAAGAAGGTAGCGAATCAGAAATACATAGATCACTTGCTACATGCAATTCAATTGCCAGAAGCTATAAGTGTGATAAAAGTGAAAGGACACTCTGCAAAAGGAGATTATCAAGCTATGGGAAACAACCTAGCAGACAGAGCAGCAAAAATGGCAGCCAAGAGAGACACGAGAAGGGAAAATAAGTTATTATTCATGACAGACTTTGAAAGTGAAAACTGGGTGTCAGTAGTATATCAACTTCAGAAACAGTCTACCAGTGAGGACATCAAGTACTGGAAATCTCAGGGACTGCAGACGACAGGTACAGGTATGTGGACAAAAGATCGGATATTGGGGGTTCCTACTGCATCAGCACCGCTCCTAATATCTTATCTTCATGGTCCTGGACATTTAGGAAAACAGTACATATCAGAACATTACAAGTCACTGTTCTGTACACACCAATTGCAGGGATTGATAGACGATCTGGTCGACTCATGCATGACTTGTGCACAGAATAATGTTCAAGGAAAAGCACACGGAAGACATGGGAATCTACCACCCCCTACAGGCCCTCTGCAAGATTTGCAGATGGATTATACACACATGCCAAAGCAACCCGGGAATATAAGATATCTGCTTGTAATAGTCTGTAGGTTCTCCGGATGGTGTGTAGCCATACCTACTTCAGGAGAAACAGCTGGTGTGACAGCTAGGGCATTGATAAATCAATGGATTTCACTGTATGGACTCCCTCGGGTAATTCATTCAGATCAGGGACCTGCTTTCCAGTCCAAACTAATACAAGAACTGACGAAGATTCTGGGTTTCCAGTGGAAGCTCAATATAGCCTACCACCCTCAAAGTGCAGGAGTAGTAGAAAGAATGAACAGAACCATTAAGGATAGGTTAAAAAAGGCTACTTCAGGAACATTGAAAGATTGGCTGAAATTTCTACCCGCCATTCTCTACCAAATAAGAATGACACCAAATAAACAAACAGGGTTGTCACCTTATGAAGTGTTATTCGGTCGACCCCCTAATACCCGTGAGGAACCGGATACTGACAGTAACATTTTTGCCTTGCAGGAACAGTACGTGAAACACTTGGTAGGTATACTTTCAGAAAATTATGATAAGGTTGCTGTCACCTTTCCTCCTCTTTCCACAGACCCAACTCATTCATTTTTGCCCGGAGACAAAGTTCTGGTGAAACAACTAGCTGCCCGCCACAAGACTGGTCCAATATACCAAGGTCCATTTGAGGTTCTAAGAGTTGCTCGAACGGCTGTCCTTACTGACCAGAGTCCACAGTGGGTACACGCCAGCCGGCTCAAGAAGACACCAGAAGGAGTCCTCAGGAAATTCCCCGGACAAACATGAGTCTTTCGGACAAGATGCCTACAAAGGAAATGGCTTTGATCATACCCCCAAGCCTGCAAAGTAGATATGAGCGATGGCTAAGAGGCTATCCAAAACCACTTTGTCCAAAGGATCCAAAGACTATGCAGGACTTGTATGAGGAAGAATTTATGTTCAGGGAGTATACCAATGAACTAGAAACTGAGGACTTGAAAGATCAAAACTTTCCTGAACCGTTTAGTAAGCAGTTGATTCAGAGAATGAAACTGTCAGATGGTGGGAGACAATGGATAAACCCTTTCTTCTTCCGAAGGGTACTGACATGGGGTGACAGGAGCAGGGTTGTCAAGGAAAAACCCCCTAAAAGAAAACTCCCCAGGCCACCCCAGTCTCCTTGTTCCACAACATCTTTTTCTGAAGAAACAGAGGAAAAAGAAACTCATACTGTTGATATGGACACTGAAGCAAAAACAAGTCGCAGGATCGGGACTACTAAGTGTCCATTATCCCTGTTGTACTGTTTGGCAATTATATGTACCCTCGCAATTCTCTATAGTGTAGTAGTGTCAACTGTGAAAGCAGTTATGACACACACACCGATACAAGTGAATGGAACCTTACATGAGAGAACAAAAAGATCTGCATCTATATTTAATAGGCCCAATTACAAAAAAGAGAAAATCACCTGTTGTACTAAAGGAGGAAATAAATTGTCACAATCAATGTTAGATAGAGTTATAGGTTGGCATGAGCAGAAGAAGGAAGGGGTATGTAAACTAGACGCTATAATCCTAATTATCAGGGCGTCCCCAAAGAATACCTCCCTATGTCTATCACCCAATCCAATTGACAAAGCCACTAGGAGGAAAATACAGGAATTAAAGGGACAAGGAACTCAGAAGAGAAGTCTCCTCTCTGAGACAACCTTCAAAATAGATATAATAGACACACCATCTTTCCCAAAAGATAACATAGAACCATTAAACTGGCCAGACCCAAGTAATGTGCCACATCATTTCCTGCTAATGCATGAATTTGGTAAACAACAGTCAGAGGGAAAAGGAGACTGTTGGGTTTGTTCACACATGCATTCAGGGGAGCACGTTTATCCAATGCTAGCAAAACCTATGCGCCTTCCTTCCCTGATCGACCTAACAGATCTAGAGACAGTACAAATCACAACAACTAACAAACCATTCTTGATACAAGGGTATTCCGAGTCTCCAAACTTTTGTTTTTTAAATGGTCATTATTATTCTAGGGATATTAAATATTTTGCTAATGCTAGGTTCTGTGCAAATACAGACGTTAACTTCACACTGTTGGACATAGAAAGCTATATTACAAATCAAACAGTAGACATAAAAGGGCTCAATACAGTTGCCATTGCCGATGCTGATGAAAGAATAGAAAGAATGTTTCAGTACAATCTTACAGAATGTCCATCTTATAAGCCCCAGGTCAATCAAGGCCCATTAACTTCTTGGTTGAGGCAAGTAAACAAAACGGACATTAAGTATGGAAGCACTGACCCTATTAACATAGTTCAATGGATGTGTTTAATGGGGCTAAGAAGTGGGCAGAATACCTTCAGTGATATTCCAGCACCTCGTCTGCCAAAGGGCTGGATACTGTGTTGTGGGTTATGGTGCCATACTACAATCCCTTTTCCTAAAGATCCTAGTTCAAAAGGTTGGTGCACTATGGTCCAACTCTTCCCATACATGAGTGCACAATCAGGAAAAGAAGTACGGATGGGACCAGCCCATGGGGTGCTCATTTTCCATAACACACACAGAAAAAAGAGGGCACTGACGAGCACATGGGAGAAGTTTTACATGAGCATCCTAGGCCCGTCGGGAACTGCAATGGCCCTAGTAAGATTAGATGCCTTCCAGGAATTAGTCGAGAGATGGGTTAATATCACCACAAAAGACCTAGGGATGATAAATGAAGAAATGAGAAAAATAAGGATGGAACAGGAAGTGATTAGGCAGAGACAAGAGAGACTGATGATGGCAGTCACTGGACTGTGTGATCAAACAGAAAACAAACAAATCTGTTGCATTTATTTCTCTAACTTCACCAAAGACACAAAGGACATTGAGGTACCAGATTACTATGATATAATCAACAGTCATCAAGAGGAAAGGGAGAGATTACAAGGGGAATTACATAATATGCCAGGGTCATGGAACCCTTTTGACTCGATAGGAGATTGGACAGGAAGTATCTTTTCCGGAATTTTCAACTTCTTCAGAAAGGCAGGCGTTGTTATTTTGATGACTTTGGTATTTCTACTCCTTATATATTGTCTAATAAAGTTCACAATATGGGGAATGGGAAAAACCTCTCAATTGATAAAGCGTAAGAAACCACCAGAAGATTCAGGTGAATATGTCACCCTTAAAAAGGGAAGTACTCTGAGAAAGATACCGAAAAATGGTGTGTGGTATAAGGAGTGATCATATGGAATGGGAATTCCATATGATCAAAGAGGGGATTGTAAGGAAACTATGTCTGTATCCACACACGTTCACATATATATATAAATTCAGCCTTATATGCTTGTATTAAGTATACAGAGTTCTTCTTTAAAGGAAATATTTTATACTCTTATGACAACAAGGTCTAGTAACACAAGCTCTCAGGAAATGGCTGTCTGAAGCTCAAAACCGCATGGCTAAAAAGAGATATGCATGCTTTAGCAAAAGAAGGCCACATTTGTAATAAAGGTACCTGAAGAGAGAATTGCCGAATGCATGGCTTTATAGCTGCAGAAACATATATATGCATATATACCTTTTACACATATATCTAACATGTGCATTAGACATATATTTTACATTTACTGCAATACGGGTTATATATATATAAGCATCTTGTATATTGACGTTCACCTGTGGTTTAGATAAGTGAAGGACGTTTTATCAGGTAAATGTTGGTACAAAATGAACAAAGATAATTCCGCGAAATATTTGAACAAAGCTAAAATCAACAAAGATTGTGGTTAGATATCTGAATTCTAAGAATTATAAATGCGTCACATATGTACCTTGTTTCTAGGAAATTATCATGACTTTGAGATTGAGGTGAGATTGATAAATTCGTTACCTGATTGGATTAAGCTTAGGGGAGGTATATGGTAATCTTGTGGTTTGTATCTATAAATTGTCTACGATGTCAAAATAAAGGAGCAACCATTTTAAACCTATCAACGTGTATTGGTCTTTAGTGGTTGTCCGGCCGGAGGTTCACCCATAGACAAACCAGGGGCCCGTTCAGTCACATGTGTTGAATTCCTCCGAGATCCATGCCTCATTCAGTTTTAGAAATGTGAGGTAGTCCACACTGTTGTGAGCTAGGCGAGTGCGCTTATCGGTCACGATCCCCCCAGGACACTGGACAAGGGGGCAAGCCAACAGCTCCATGGAAAATTGTGACAGCTCTGGCCACAGGTCAAGCCTGCACACCCAGTAGTCCAGGGGTTCATCGCTTTTCAGAGCGTCCACATCGGCCGTTAACCCGATGTAGTCGGACACCTGTCGGTCTAGGGGTTCCCTGAGGCTGGATCCATAGGACGGCTGTCGATGGGTTGCTTGCAAGAATGATCTCATATCCAAAGTGACCAACACATCTTCAAAACACCCTCTTCTTCCATGCGCTGTTGGATTCATACACGCAACTGTTTCTTTGTGAGTGGGTTTTCCTCTGCCAGCTTCCGCAAAAACAGAATGCAGAATTTCTCGAAGCAAGCCCTGGAAGTGCTGCATTCTGACAGCCCTCTGTGATGGTGGTAACATTTCCGCCATTTTGTGTTTGTACCGGGGGTCTAAATACGTTGCCACCCAGTACTGGTCCTTGTCCTTGATGTTTTTTATACGGGGGTGCCTCTTCAAACACTGGAGCATGAAGGCCCCCATTTGCACTAAACTGGAAGCAGTGGAGTGGCCTGGCTCCTGCTCATCATCCAGGATAATGTCGTCCTCGTTCTCCTCCCCCAATCCACGGACAACACCAGGGATCCCAGCAACATTTAAAGCATGCTCTTCTTGCTCCTCCTCCGCCCTGGCACCATCCTCCTTTGACTCTCCTCTTCAGACTCTTGTTGTTGACTTGTCTCAGATGGAGTAGCCCCTCCCTGGGAATTCATTCAGCATTGCGACTTCCTCATCTTCCTGCTCCTGGAAGGCTTGATCAATGACATAACGCAATGCATGCTCCCGAAAGAAGGCGTAAGGTACGATGTCACTGATGGCGCCCTGGCTGCGACTGACCAGTTTAGTGATCTCATCAAATGGCCGCAGAAAATAGCATGCTTTGCGCATGAGCAGCCACTGGCGTGGTGAAAAAAAAAACAAGCTCCCCAGAACCTGTCCTGCCACAGAGTTCGTACAGGTAGTCATTAACTGCACGTTTCTGCTGGAGCAGCCTATCAAGCATATACAAGGTGGAGTTCCAACGCGTGGGGCAGTCACAAATCAGACGTCTGGCGGGCAGGTGGTTTCGCCGCTGAATGTCAGCAAGGCGAGCCATGGCCGTGTAAGATCTTCTGGACCGCAGGGTATTTGGCAACGAATTGCTGCAAGACTAAGTTCAGGAAGTGTGCCATGCACGACACGTGTCATTTTGCCCCGTTTCAGCATGCTCAGCAGATTGGCACTATTGTCGCACACCACTTTACCAACTGTCAAATTGAGCAGGGTTAGCCACTAATCTGCCTGTGACCGCAATGCAGAAAGGAGTGCAAGACCGATGTGGGTCTTGGCTTCCAGGCACAGCAGACGCAGCATGGCAAGGTCTCACCCGGCAAGTCAAATAGGTTCTGATGATCTTGGGGGGTGCAGGGGAAGAGACGGTAGCAGCTGTGGCAATGTGAACATTGAGGTGTTGTTTCCCCAGGTTCCAGTCTGGGACTTGAGGCATGCTCATGTCCAGGGATCCTATTTAATCCTGCTACTGGATCTTGGGTGTGTCTCACTCTGGAGTGTCTTGTGCAGCAGAGGCCTGGGAAGTTTCATGCCTCACTCTGACAATGTACGGAGGTCGGCCAGGATAGCAGCATGAGTTTAGTATTTGTTTGTATTTAGTATTTGGAGCCGTGCTGGATCCGCCTCTCATCAGGTTCACTGGGTGGGGTCATTAGTTTAAATAGCACTCCAGTCCAGTGCTCTGAGCGGATTATAGGTATTATTGTGGTCTTGGAAGCAAGGAAGGAAGGTTGTCTGTTCCAGCTCAGAAAGATAAGTGTGATTGTCACGACCGCTATCCCAGCAGCAGTCGTATCGCACCAGACGGAGGGGCAGGGGGACCCTTATCTACTGATGGGAAATAGAATGGCCACCCCTGACTAACCCTAAGCTGGCACCTGTCTGCCCTGATACCCTAGACGGGGTGTGAACCCTTGCGGCGAGCAGGATGCATAAACCCTCAGTCGCCCTAACAAGACTGGACTGGGGAAAGGCTGATGGGAGCGCTGGTCACCATCACTCACGTCTAGGAAAACAACAGGGGAAGACAGCAACAAACAAACAACAGCAGAGATAGACTTATCCAGTCACGAGCAGAGAAGGCGATCCCAAACACGACAGTCCACGCCGGACAAGAGCTCCACAGCAACACCATCAAACGATCTCCTTCCAAGGTCAGAGTAGCACTGGAAGTAAGGACTATATCTGGCAATGACTGCAAGTGAAAGTGAAACTAATATAGTAGCTGGGAGTGGCAGACAGGACTCACCTGAGAAGGATGCCTACAAACTCCCAGTCAGGACAAAAAGGTTCACAAGGCAAAACCCAGATGACATACCCTGAACCACGGAGCAAACTCATAAGCTATCGCGAGTAGCAAGTCGCTGCGACCTTCTCCTCCCAGACCTGTCTGGATCAGTCACAGTCGTGACAGTACCCCCCTTTCTACGAGGGGCCCCTGGACCCTCAAGACCAGGCCTCTCCGGATGGGAGCTATGAAAAGCCCGAATGAGTCTGTCCACTTTTATCTCTGATGCTGGAACCCACATTCTCTCTTCGGAACCATAACATTTCCAGTGCACCAGGTACTGAAGAGAGCGGCGAACATATCGTGAATCAACAATCTTTTCTACCTGAAACTCAAGACTGCCATCAACAACCACCGGTGGAGGCGGTAGTGGCAATGGTTCAGGAGGTTCTACATATCTCTTAAGCAGAGATCTGTGGAAGACATTATGGATCCTTAGAGTCTGAGGTAGCTCCAGACGAAAAGCCACCGGGTTAATGATCTTAATTACCCTATAAGGACCAATAAATCTCGGACCTAATTTCCACGAGGGAACCTTCAACTTGATATTTCTGGTAGACAACCACACCAAGTCATTCACCCCAAGGTCCGGACCTTCAGAGCGCTTCCTATCAGCCGCACGTTTGTATCTACCACCAATTCTCTTCAAACTTTCTTTCACACTCTGCCACACTGAAGAAAGTGAAGACGCAAATCGTTCCTCCTCGGGAATCCCAGACAGCCCCCCCTCACTAAACGTACAAAACTGAGGATGGAAACCATACGCACCAAAGAATGGTGACTTATCTGTGGATTCTTGACGACGATTATTAATGGCAAACTCGGCTAACGGTAAATAAGATGACCATTCCTCCTGATTTTCGGAAACAAAGCATCTCAAATATGTCTCTAGGTTTTGATTGGTACGTTCAGTCTGACCGTTGGACTGTGGATGGAAAGATGAAGAAAACGACAGATGAACCCCTAAACGAGAACAAAAAGCTTTCCAAAATTTAGAAACAAATTGGGTACCACGATCCGAAACAATATCGGAAGGGACCCCGTGAAGCTTCACGATGTGGTCAATAAAAACCTGAGCCAGTGTGTTAGCATTAGGCAATGCGGCAAGAGCAATAAAGTGCACCATTTTACTGAATCTGTCAACAACTACAAGAATAACAGTCTTCCCCGCTGATACTGGTAGATCTGTAATGAAATCCATTGACAGGTGCGTCCAAGGCCTGTTGGGGATGGCCAGAGGTAAAAGACGCCCTGCCGGACGAGTATGATCTACCTTAGAACGAGCACAGGTAGCACATGCAGACACAAAATTCAACACCTCCTGGCGCCATTTAGGCCACCAGAACCGACGAGACACTAACTCAGAGGTTGCCCTACTACCTGGGTGTCCTGCCAGTGTGGAGTTATGGTGTTCTTTTAGTATCTCCAGTCGTAAATTTTCTGGCACAAACAGTTTACCCGAGGGGCAGGAGGCCGGGGCGTCCCCCTGAGCTTCCAACACCCTCCCCTCCAAACCTGAGTGTAATGCAGAGACCACCACCCCCTTTTGCAAAATGGGCTCTGGTACCTCAACATCACCCCCTCCAGGAAAACTTCGAGACAATGCATCCGCTTTAGTATTTTTTGCCCCCGGGCGATAGGTTATTACAAAATTAAACCTAGTAAAAAATAACGACCACCGAGCCTGTCTAGGGGTGAGACGTTTAGCAGACTCCAGATATAATAAGTTTTTGTGATCAGTAATCACCGTGACGGGATGAACCGCCCCCTCCAAAAAATGACGCCACTCCTCAAAAGGCAACTTAATAGCCAAAAGTTCCCTGTTGCCAATATCATAGTTCCTTTCTGCAGTAGACAATTTCTTTGAAAAGAAAGCACACGGACGCCATTCACCAGGGGACGGGCCCTGAGATAGTACCGCTCCCACCCCCACCTCTGATGCGTCAACCTCTACAATAAAAGGAAGCGAGACATCAGGCTGTACGAGAATAGGGGCCGAGGTGAATCTCTCCTTCAGAGATGCAAAGGCAGTTTTGGCTGCATGTGACCATTTGGAAAAATCGGATCCCTTTCGGGTCATGTCCGTCAGTGGTTTGACCACCAAGGAATAGTTCTTTATAAACTTTCTATAAAAATTGGCAAACCCCAGGAAGCGTTGCAATGCCTTCAGGTTCTCAGGCAGATCCCAGTCTATAATCGCCCGGACTTTCTATGGATCCATGCGGAAACCTGAATCTGACAACACATACCCCAGAAATGGCAGTTCTTTTACGGCGAACACACATTTTTCTAACTTAGCAAACAATTTGTTGGCCCTTAATATCTGCAGCACTTGTCTCACATGGATCTTATGTGTATCCAGATCCGGGGAATAGACCAGGATGTCATCAAGATATATCACAACAAATCTCCCGATAAGGTGACTAAAAATATCGTTGACAAAATGTTGGAATACCGCAGGCGCATTAGTAAGACCAGATGGCATGACCAGATTTTCATAATGCCCTTCCGGAGTATTAAAAGCCGTCTTCCACTCATCCCCCTCTTTGATGCGAACCAGGTTATAGGCTCCTCTGAGATCCATTTTGGAGAACCATTTAGCACCAGCAACCTGATTAAAGAGGTCGGGAATGAGAGGAAGAGGATAGGGATCTCGGATAGTTATCCGGTTTAATTCCCGGAAATCCAGGCAAGGACGTAGGCCCCCATCTTTCTTTTTAACGAAAAAGAACCCTGCAGCCACAGGTGAAGAAGAGGGTCTGATGTGTCCCTTAGCCAAACTCTCCGAAATATAATCTTTCATAGCCTTCCTCTCCGGGCCGGAAAGATTGTATAACCGGGTTTTAGGTAGTTTTGCCCCAGGTAATAGATTAATCGGGCAATCATATGGACGATGAGGTGGTAACCCCTGACAACCCTTCTCAGAGAACACATCCATAAAATCTGACAGAAAGGCAGGTAAAGATGTTACAGAGAGTGTAGAGCACCTACTACTCAAGCAGTTGTCCTTACAATGTTCACTCCACTCCACAATCTCCCCGGCCTGCCAATCAACCACTGGATTGTGAGTCACCAGCCAGGGAAGCCCCAATACCATAGGAGCCGGAAGACTGTCCAGGACATAACAAGAGATATGCTCTTTATGGAGGTCCACTACCTGCAGATGGATATTATGGATGATCTGAGTTAACTCTCTCTGAGTAAGAGGGGAGGAGTCGATGGCAAACACAGGAATAGTTCTGCATACCGGTTCCGGAGTAAAACCCAGAGCCTGAGCAAACCGTGAATCCACCAAGTTGACCCCCGCCCCACTGTCCAAAAAGACGGAACAGATCTCAGTTTTATTGCCCGCCTCAACGGTAGCGGACAACAAAAACTGAGACATGCGTATGGAGGAAATAAATATGCCCAGACTGTTCTCCTCCGCACAATCTGGGGACTCTAGTTTTCCGGCAGCTCCTTTGTTTGTGGTCTCTTGGGTTCTGAGGGACAAACCTTTACAAAATGACCCCTCCCCCCAAAACGAAAACAAACCTCTGACCTACGGCGGAACTTAGGAGGATTCACCCGTCTAGTTGCGCCCCCTATTTGCATTGGTTCGACTGGACCATAACAGACCGATCCCTGCCCTATAGAGGCCTCAGTAAAATTTAATAGTCTCTCCCTGAGTCGTCTGTCGATTCTTATGGACAGAGACATAGCAGCCTCAAGAGACCCAGGGACCTCGTATACTGCCAGCGCGTCTTTTAATTTTTCAGACAACCCCTGGCAGAACTGACTCCTAAGGGCCGAGTCGTTCCATAACGTATCAGTAGCCCACCTACGGAATTCGGAACAATACAATTCAGCAGACCGGTTCTCTTGCCAAAGTCTACGTAGCTTAGACTCAGCCAGTGAGACCCTGTCCGGGTCATCATATACGAGACCCAGGGCTTCAAAAAATTCCTCCACTGATCATAAGGCCAGAGAGTCTGATGGTAGGGAGAAAGCCCAAGCCTGCGGATCTCCTTGCAGGAGAGAAATTACAATGCCCACCCGTTGTTCCTCACCGCCGGAGGATCTAGGGCGTAACCTGAAGAACAATTTGCAAGCTTCTCTGAAGGTTACAAATTGGTCTCTCCCTCCAGAGAACCTATCAGGTAAAGCCACTTTTGGCTCAGGAGTACCTTGGTTTCCCGTAGCAACGGTGGAACCCAAGGATTGCTGCTGCAGCACTGTTGCTTTTAATCCTGCCACTTCAAGGGATAACCCCTGCAATTGTTTCGCCAAAACCGAAACCGTATCCATAGTGGAACAGACAAAGTACAAAGCAAAACAGCAAGCCAAAAATACAAAATAAAAAATAAAGAAATGTCACTTTTTTTTTTTTAAAAGGCCAGATATACTGTCACGACCGCTATCCCAGCAGCAGTCGTATCGCACTAGACGGAGGGGAAGGGGGACCCTTATCTACGGATGGGAAATAGAATGGCCACCCCTGACTAACCCTAAGCTGGCACCTGTCTGCCCTGATACCCTAGACGGGGTGTGAACCCGTGCGGCGAGCAGTATGCCTAAACCCTCAGTCGCCCTAACAAGACTGGACTGGGGAAAGGCTGATGGGAGCGCTAGTCACCATCACTCACGTCTAGGAAAACAACAGGGGAAGACAGCAACAAACAAACAACAGCAGAGATAGACTTATCCAGTCACGAGCAGAGAAGGTGATCCCAAACACGACAGTCCACGCCGGACAAGAGCTCCACAGCAACACCATCAAACGATCTCATTCCAAGGTCAGAGTAGCACTGGAAGTAAGGACTATATCTGGCAATGACTGCAAGTGAAAGTAAAACTAATATAGTAGCTGGGAGTGGCAGACAGGACTCACCTGAGAAGGATGCCTACAAACTCCCAGTCAGGACAAAAAGGTTCACAAGGCAAAACCCAGATGACATAGCCTGAACCACGGAGCAAACTCACAAGCTATCGCGAGTAGCAAGTCGCTGCGACCTTCTCCTCCCAGACCTGTCTGGATCAGTCACAGTCGTGACAGTGATTTCTAGTTTGGTTGTTTTATGTCATCTCTCCCATCCAGGTTCTGTGCGAGCAGGCTGCTCCAATTTCCCCTCTTCACTATCTCAGGGAATTTAGGGTTGATTCAGCCCAGGCACGGGGACACATCAGACCTACCATTAAGATCTGCATGTGGGCTGAGCAGTGCAGGGAAAGAGGTCAGGGATTAGCTAGGAGGTGACCCTTCCCCTGTCTCTCGCCCAGAGCCTGGTTGGTGGGTTATCTGTGAGTCTGAGTGCACGTCCGCCGTGACAGGAAGGCTCTGTACAAGTGGGCTCAGCCGAACTTGCTGATGGGCCACGGGGCTAGGTGTTAGCCTGAACTTTGGAGGACTCCGTGAGGTCTTGGAATCTAGGCCAGAGTCAGGAGGACTTCTGGGCCACAATCCCCCAAAAGGACTTTGTTACATCCTGGAAGTGCTGGATTGTTAGGCTGGGAAAAGCTGAATGTTCTTCCCGTGTGTGAACGGGGCTTTCTGTGAGGTAGGGAGTCCTCATGTTTAGTTAGAGCCCAGCCGGGCAGGTGTTTTATTTGTATTGTTTGTTTTGGTTTTGCTGAGGTGCCAAATAAAAGCAATGTTTGGCCCCTAACCCTGTGGTCGATGAAAATCATTGTGATAATGACACCCGAATAAGAGGCGATCCTTTACACAGCGGAAAAGGAGGAGTCAGCTGTGGAGGAGAGGGAGGATGGAGTAGGAGGAGGAGAAGAAGAGACAGGCTTGCATGTGTCACGGTGTTCCGAAGGTCACTCGGTCCCCCATTGCCCGCAGACCTGTTGCTTATCTTTGGGAATGAGGATTTGTGCTTGACTTCATTTCCAGGGTGGCTTTGCTGGCTGGGTGGCTCCCTGCTCCTAGTCTGCCTTGAGCGCCGAGCTGATCACTCGGTGCTCGACTGGTTGGCCTGTCGGTCATGTGACGCTGGCTACGTCACATGACCCTCACTCCCCACTATAAATACAGGCAGCCTGCTGGCCACAGGTTGCCTGTTAATTTCTAGGTTCCTGTCTATTTGTTGGACTACTGAATACTTACCTGATCCTGTTCCCTGACGATCCTCTGCCTGCTCCTCCTGTACTGCGCATCCCTCCTGGTATTGTGACCTCGGCTCCCACCTGACTACTCTCTTAGGACTCCTCTTGTACTTCGCTACTCTCCTGGTATTTGACCCCAGCTTCTCCTGACCATTCTTTGCTTAATCCGTTGTACTGCGTAGCTCTCTTGGTTCTGAACCGGTCCGTTCATGTTCCGTATTTTGTCTTGTCTGTCTTCCCTGCACATATCCTAAGTTAGGGACTGTCGTCCAGTTGTCCCCTGTCATCAGGACTCGTGAGGCAAGTAGGCAGGGCCAGGGGTGAGGGTGGAGCGCAGTGGTCACTATCCTTCCCCCTGTGTGTGTGTGGACGTGACCGTTACAGCATGCAATCCGTGGCGGTAACACCAAATCTACACGGGTGCCACAGGTTGCATGCTTTACAGCCTTCAGAAGGTTCACCCAGTGGTCAGTAAAAGTTATGTACCTTCCCTGCCCGTGTTTGCTAGACCACGTGTCTGTGGTCAGATGTATCTTGGCACCGACACTGTGTGCCAGAGATACATTCACTTGCCGCTGAACGTGGCCATATAGCTCTGGGATGCCCTTCCGGGGACCTTCCATTGCGGTGTTCTAATGGCCCCAAATTTTATAAAGGCTTCCGAGTCCACCAGTTTATATGGCAGTAGTTGGCGGGCTAGCAGTTCTGACAAGCCAGCGGTCAGCAGTTGGGCAAGAGGGTTATCCGGCGTCATCATCTTTTTTTGCTCGAACATTTGGGGCAAGGAAGCGAGCCTTTTGCCAGATGAACGAGACGACGGCATGATGGAAGGTGGAGTGGAGGAGAAGGAAAATAGGCAGGATGGTGAGCACCGGGAGTGTGGCTTTGTGGGTTCTGACAGTGTTGCTCCCACTGGGCTCGGTGATGGGAGGCCAGGTGCCTTCTTAAGGCGGTCATCCCTAGGTGAGTTTTGGGCTTACAGCAACTTATGCGTTGACAGCACAGGCTGCAGATGGCAACACTGATGTCAGCAGCGGACACGTTAAAAAAAGCCCACACTGCTGAGCCATGTGTCGGCGTCCTGGGAGCGCCAGATGTGACCGTGCATGGTGGATGTTTCGTTCCAGATACATTATCAGTCTGCTTTTTGCCTCCTGTGCACTGTAAGTTTTGCCTGCTTCTCCTCCCTTTCTTCTGCTCCGTCTCTCCCTCTGAACTCCCCTTCCCTTCCTCTCTTGTGGGCACCCACGTGACGTCCATCGACACGTCATCATCTGATTTGTCACCTTCACCACCACTGACATTAGAGATCTCGGAGTAGGCAGCAACAGCGGAGACTACCCTCCTTAGGCTGATCTGGGTACTGTCGTCAGACTGCTGCGTGGCGACCATTGATACCTCCTCTTTCTGATCCGATGCCAAGAATGGCTGTGCATCAGTAAGGTCTTGGAATGGATGGGAAAATAATTCCTCTGACTCGAGCGGAGGGGATATGGTGGTGGTGTCATTGGGGGTGGACACAGCAGAGAGTGAAGAGGGTACAGATAGAGAGGATGAGGAGGGTGCAGAAGTGGAAGGCTGAGTGAGCCACTCAATCAAGTCTGGTGCGTCCTTTGACTTAATTGCACGCACCTTCTGCAACTTCCCACTTAGGCTCCGGCCTGGTGCACCTGCCCGACCCCTACCACCCCTGCGGAATGGCCTGCCTCATCCTCTGCCTATCATTTTCAAAATGACCCTGTGACAAAAGTCCCTATAGAAGAGCAGTATTTGTGGAAGAAGGTATATCACTCTCCTGCCTCAATCAGTTGTTTGGGAGGGCAACTGGTAAATTACACCAATAGAAATTATTTCTTCAAATAGTGTTTGTCACTCTGTGTAGATGCGGTAACGCAGCAAAACCGCAGACAAATGCTGCACTACCTAAATGCACTATATAGAACGTATATGGCATATAACACCCCTGCTTCAATCAGTTTTTTTGGGGGGCAACTGGTTAATTACACCAGTAGAATTTTTTTCTTCAAATAGTGTTTGTCACTCTGTTTAGATATCAGTAACGCAGCAAAACCGCTGACAAATGCTGCACTACCTAAATGCACTATATAGAAAGTATATTATTGGTATATAAAATACCTGCTTCAATCAGTTTTTTTGGGGGGGCAACTGGTTAATCACACCAGTAGAAATGATTTCTTCAAATAGTGTTTTTTACTGTGTGTAGATGCGGTAACGCAGCAAAACCACAGACAAATACTGCACTACCTAAAGGCACTATACACTGCGTGCAGAATTATTAGGCAAATGAGTATTTTGACCACATCATCCTCTTTATGCATGTTGTCTTATTCCAAGCTGTATAGGCTCGAAAGCCTACTACCAATTAAGCATATTAGGTGATGTGCATCTCTGTAATGAGAAGGGGTGTGGTCTAATGACATCAACACCCTATATTAGGTGTGCATAATTATTAGGCAACTTTTTTTCCTTTGGCAAAATGGGTCAAAAGAAGGACTTGACAGGCTCAGAAAAGTCAAAAATAGTGAGATATCTTGCAGAGGGATGCAGCACTCTTAAAATTGCAAAGCTTCTGAAGCGTGATCATCGAACAATCAAGCGTTTCATTCAAAATAGTCAACAGGGTCGCAAGAAGCGTGTGGAAAAACCAAGGCGCAAAATAACTGCCCATGAACTGAGAAAAGTCAAGCGTGCAGCTGCCAAGATGCCACTTGCCACCAGTTTGGCCATATTTCAGAGCTGCAACATCACTGGAGTTCCCAAAAGCACAAGGTGTGCAATACTCAGAGACATGGCCAAGGTAAGAAAGGCTGAAAGACGACCACCACTGAACAAGACACACAAGCTGAAACGTCAAGACTGGGCCAAGAAATATCTCAAGACTGATTTTTCTAAGGTTTTATGGACTGATGAAATGAGAGTGAGTCTTGATGGGCCAGATGGATGGGCCCGTGGCTGGATTGGTAAAGGGCGGAGAGCTCCAGTCCGACTCAGATGCCAGCAAGGTGGAGGTGGAGTACTGGTTTGGGCTGGTATCAAAGATGAGCTTGTGGGTCCTTTTCGGGTTGAGGATGGAGTCAAGCTCAACTCCCAGTCCTACTGCTAGTTTCTGGAAGACACCTTCTTCAAGCAGTGGTACAGGAAGAAGTCTGCATCCTTCAAGAAAAACATGATTTTCATGCAGGACAATGCTCCATCACACGCGTCCAAGTACTCCAGCGTGGCTGGCAAGAAAGGGTATAAAAGAAGAAAATCTAATGACATGGCCTCCTTGTTCACCTGATCTGAACCCCATTGAGAACCTGTGGTCCATCATCAAATGTGAGATTTACAAGGAGGGAAAACAGTACACCTCTCTGAACAGTGTCTGGGAGGCTGTGGTTGCTGCTGCACGCAATGTTGATGGTGAACAGATCAAAACACTGACAGAATCCATGGATGACAGGCTTTTGAGTGTCCTTGCAAAGAAAGGTGGCTATATTGGTCACTGATTTGTTTTTGTTTTGTTTTTGAATGTCAGAAATGTATATTTGTGAATGTTGAGATGTTATATTGGTTTCACTGGTAAAAATAAATAATTGAAATGGGTATATATTAGTTTTTTGTTAAGTTGCCTAATAATTATGCACAGTAATAGTCACCTGCACACACAGATATCCCCCTAAAATAGCTAAAACTAAAAACAAACTAAAAACTACTTCCAAAAATATTCAGCTTTGATATTAATGAGTTTTTTGGGTTCATTGAGAACATGGTTGTTGTTCAATAATAAAATTAATCCTCAAAAATACAACTTGCCTAATAATTCTGCACTCCCTGTATAGAATGTATATTATTGGTATATAACACCCCTGCCTAAATCAGGTTTTTGGGGGGGCAACTAGTAAATCACACCAGTAGAAATTATTTGTTCCAATAGCGTTTGCCACTCTGTGTGGTTGCAGTATCACAGCAGAACCGCACACAACTGCTGCACAATACAATTGCACTAATAATATACTTTCTAACATAGAAAGTATATTATAAGTATATTACACCCCTCAGTAAGTCACACCTATCGATAGCACACCTATACCAGTGCTTTAAAAGGAATTTTGTGGCCCTATTAGCTAGCGATTTGTGTCCCTAACAGTTTATCCCTGCTCCACACAGCAACCTCTCCCTACACTGGCAAAAGACTGAATGTAAAATGGCACCCAGATCTGGTTTATTTATAAGGTAGGGGGTATGTCCATGTGCTGAAAGGTCTCAATTGGCTGTCCTGTACCACCTGATGGATGTGTCATGGTTCAAAGTTCTTCACAATGTAAAAGAATATAGCGGGTGCGAATATCGCCATATGTTCGCATGTTCGGCGAATCGCGAACGCGCAAAGTTCGCCGCGAAACGACCGCCGGGCGAACTGCAAGGCCATCTCTATCTATCATGTCCTGAATCAAAAAGTGGGGTGATACACCTGATTCATTCTGCTGTTTGTGGCGTGTCCACATGGCTAATTTGACATCTGTTACAGAGCAGCCCTATTTAATACTGTGCGGACATTGCAAATAAATTGATTCTTTGCACAGCAGAGTCGCCCACGAGTTGATTATTTTGTTGGAAAAAGTATTATTTTTTTAATCTGAAAAATTATTCCTTTAGCAGAAAAATTAGTTTTGTAGTGAAGAAATTTGTCTTTCAGCGAATAAATTTGTCTTTAACCAAATAAGTTAGTACTTTACCAAATAAATTATTCTGCTCCATTATTACAATCCCTAAATCCTATGACGAAGTTGAGCAGGTAACCAGCAAATGTCGGCAAAAGGTAGACAAACAGCGATTCATTCAGTGCAGCACATGCAGTCCCGCACATTTAAGGGCATCACAGAACAGTTTGTGCTGAAAGCCCCTTGGCCCTCCAGGAAGTCGGATGTGGTAGCATTCAAGTTAGCGTCATTATTAGGAAACGGTTACAGATTCAAGGAAGAGCTTTTTAACTGCAGTAACTTTATTTAGATGTTATTGCACATTTGTTTCACTTACAAGGCTAAGGAGGCATAACTCGCACCTGTCGGTAAAGGGTAGACACACGGCGATCGCTTCAGCACGTGCAGCCCCACACATGTAAGGGCATCACAGAACAGTTAGTGCTGAATGCCACTTGTCTTTTTTAAATGTTGGATGCGGACCTTCGTGGGGTCAAATAACTCCTTGTATTTGGGTTAAAACCAGATGGGCCGAACTTGGTGGATGGATCAAAAATGGCAGCTGGATTATTGCCATAAGAAAGAAGTCTCATTGGTTATCGGAATGAACCAGAAAAATTGCTTCACCAACTCAAACCCAAATTCATCATAGTTTATACGTTCTTTTATCGAAAAAATTTGTCTGCGTCGTAGGGGCCACCTTTGTCACGGTTACTGCTACTGCTGCGGCCACCATCCCCACTCTGTCATGGGGCAACTATTGTGACGGTTACTGCGACGATTGCTGCTGCCACCTCCGTCCCCACTCTGTCTTGGAGCCACTACTGCCACTGCTACTGTGTCCACTCTGTCCACGGTGATAAATTAAGCCTGAAGCTTTTATTGAACAACTTCTCCAGAAATTTAATAACTATAATCTGTAATATTATTATACTCCAGAAATACATCCAGCCCCTTCTTAAACTCTTTTAGTAAAATCACCTCAGGCAGAGAGTTTCATAATCTGTGTTTTTACCATTAGGAATCCTCCACTATGTTTGTGTAGAAACCTTCTTTCCTCTGGACGCAGAGGAGAAACGCTCATCACAGTCACAGTCCTGGGTATACAGAGATTGTGGGGGGGGATCTCTGTACTGACCCCTGATATATTTATACATGGTTATGAGTTCTTCCCTCAGTCGTCTTTTTTCTAAAGTGAATAACCCTAATTTTGATAATCTTTCTGGGTACTGTTGTCCACCCATTTTTGTTATTTCTTTAGTTGCCCTTCTCTGAACCCTCTCCAGCTCTGTTATGTTCTGTCTTGTTCACAGGAGCCCAGAACTGTACACAGTACTCCATGTGTGGTCTGACTGGTGATTTGTAAAGTGCCAGGACTGTGTTCTCATCACGGGCATCTATGCCCATTTTGATGCAACCCATTATTTTATTGGCCTTGGCAGCAGCTACCTGACACTGGTTTCTACAGCTTATTTTGCTGTTTACTAAAATTCCTATGTCCTTTTCCATGTCAGTGTTACCCAGTTTTGTCTGTACTGGTGACTTGCATTATTCCTTCCCATGTGCATAACCTTACATTTAGTAATAGAGTAATGAGCGAGCACTCATACACTTGGCAACCAAATTGACATGTGCAGAAAATATTTATTATATCCCCATAAAATACAAGTAATAAAATTTATAAGAACAATGTAGCAATAATATACAACATTACAATCACATATATTGTGGTAGATATGATCAACACTATATTCATATGACTCAATAGTGTCGATAAATTCAATAATATATATCACACCAAGAAACTTCAAGTATATGCTGTTATTTGGGAAAGAGGGGGTATTATCTTCTAGCGCTCTATCCCAATTTGGGAAACTGAATGTCACTGAAAATGTTGTAGGTGTATTCACTGGGAGCGCAACATGTTCATAAAGTGTCCACAGGAATCCTGATAATGTGAAAAGTCTCTTATAGATAATCCTTTTATGGTCGATATGAGCTTTGGATTGAAGAAAACTTTAAATCGATATTTGGCTTACCGTCTAGCGTCTGCTGTCTCCCTATTGCTTCAATGGAGCTTTAAATATTTGCCGGCTTATTCAGTCGCTCCATACAGCAAGCTGGTTTAAATTTCGCGGGAGTTCCAAAGATCGCGGGAGTTGCCACTCTGTTCCGCAATTTCCTTTGGTGCAGCTTTCGACGATAAGAATAGTTAATCCTTTACTGTAGAGATTTTCTTCTGTATGGCCATACAGTATTATCGGAGGCTTTTCAATGCAGGTACATCACTTGTTTCACCATACGCGTTACGGGTAGATTCACTCTCCCTTCCTCAGTGGTCCTAGTGAGCCACCACAACCTACCACTATTTTTTATAACCTTACATTTGTCAGTGTTAAACCTCATCTGCCACTTCTCTGCCCAAGCCTGCAATCTATCCAGATCCCTCTGTAGCAGTATTCTATCCTCTTCCGTGTTAATTACTTTACACAGTTTGGTGTTATCTAAAAAAAAATAATATACTGAAGAGAATTGGACCCAACCCTGTGGTATCCTACTAGTAACGGTGACCCAATCTGAATGTGTACCATTAATAACCACCATCTGTTTTCTATTACTGAGCCAGTTACTTACACATATGCACAAATTTTCTCCCAGTCCAAGCATTCGAATTTTATATACTAACCTTTTATGTGGCACAGTGTCAAATGCTTTGGAGAAGCATTTACCTATGAGAAGAACTTACCTCCTCATAGAAACTGATTAAAATAGTTTGACATGACTGATCCCTCATGAAGCCATGCTGATACTGCCTTATTTGCTTATTTTCATTGAGGTACTCCAAGATAGCATCTCTTAGAAAACGTTCAAACAGTTTAAGGCTACTTTCACACCTGCGTTAGGTGCGGATCCGTCTGGTATCTGCACAGACGGATCCGCACCTATAATGCAAACGCTTAGATCCGTTCAGAACGGATCCGTTTGCATTAACGAACAAAAAAAAAAAATATATATATATATATATTTTTTTTTTTTCATGATAATGCAAACGGATCCGTTTTGACTTTACATTGAAAGTCAATGGGGGACGGATCCGTTTGAAAATTGAGCCATACTGTGTCAACTTCAAACGCATCCGTCCCCATTGACTTTCATTGTAAGTCTGGACGGATCCGTTTGCCTCCGCGCGGCCAGGCGGACACCCGAACGCTGCAAGCTGCGTTCAGGTGTCCGCCTGCTGAGCGGAGGACAAACGGTGCCAGACTGATGCATTCTGAGCAGATCCGCATCCACTCAGAATGCATTAGGGCTGGACGGATCCGTTCTGGGCAGCTTGTGAGAGCCTTCAAACGGAACTCACGAGCGGAGCCCCGAACGCTAGTGTGAAAGTAGCCTAACTACGACAGATGTCAAACTTATCGGCCTATAGTAGACTATGTTTTTGACCCCTTTTTGAATATTTACACCACATTTGCTATGCGCCAATCATGTGGAACACTCCCTGTCAGTATAGAGTCCTTAAATATCAGAAATAGGAGTCTGTCTATAACATGAATTAATTATCTTAGGATACGGGGATGTATGCCATTTTGTCCCGGTGATTTGTCTATTTTTATCTTTTTAAGATTGCATTTTACAAATTTTTGGCTAAATCATATTTTCACTTAGCCTTTATTTAAAAAAATTAGCCATTTTGTCACAAAGGGTTAACTGTAGGGATGAGCGAACCCGAACTGTATAGTTCGGGCTCGTACCGAATTTTGGGGTGTCCGTGACACGGACCCGAACCCGAACAGTTTCGTAAAAGTCTGGGTTCGGGTTCGGTGTTTGTCGCTTTGTTGGCGCTTTTTGAAAGGCTGCAAAGCAGCCAATCAACAAGCGTCATACTACTTGCCCCAAGAGGCCATCACAGCCATGCCTACTATTGGCATGGCTGTGATTGGCCAGTGCAGCATGTGACCCAGCCTCTATTTAAGCTGGAATCACGTAGCGCCGCACGTCACTCTGCTCTGATCAGTGTAGGGAGAGGTTGCAGCTGCTGTAAGGGCGAGATTAGGCAGTGATTAACTCAGCAAAAACACTTAATTCAGTGATCGATCTACAGCTGTGGATCATTGAACTGCTGCTATTTATTTGCTCACTGTTTTTAGGCTGCCCAGAGCGTTTTTATGTCACTTTTTTCTTGGGTAATCGGCGGCCATTTTGTGTCTTGTGGTGCGCAAGCACAAGCTGCCACCAAGTCCATTTAACCATCAATAGTGTGGTTATTTTTTTGCTATATCCTACATCAGGGGCTTGGCTGTGCTTGCTATTTTATTGAGGGGTGAAATACAATTGCCAAAATAGCAGTACCCTAAATCTGGTGTTTCAGATGTGGCTAGCCAATTGTAATACTGTCTGCTGTCTGGCAAAGGATATATTTTTGTTCTGGGTTGAAATACAATTCCCAACTTAGCAATTCCCTAAATCAGTGGTTTCTGCTGTATCAGGCCTACTTTAAATCTATCCATAAAAGGGTATATTAGATTTAAGGTGCGGATAGGGTCATCCTCAATAACTTCACACGCTACCGTGCATTTCCAAGTCTAATTCTGTCCGTAAACGTATACCTGTCATCCAGCGCCTAAATAATAGGCCTAAAATTTATATTCAGCTAAATCTGTGTTTATTGCTGAGGCTGGTCAATTCATTTAGTGTCCGCCAAAGCACAGTTTTTGTTGTGGGTTGAAATACAATTTCCAACTTAGCAATTCCCTAAATCAGTGGTTTCTGCTGTATCAGGCCTACTTTAAATCTATCCATAAAAGGGTATATTAGATTGAAGGTGCGGATAGGGTCATTCTCAATAACTTCACACGCTACCGTGCATTTCCAGTCTAATTCTGTCCGTAAACGTATACCTGTCATCCAGGGCCTAAATATTAGGCCTACAATTTATATTCAGCTAAATCTGTCGTTACTGCTGTGCCTGTATTAGTGTAATACAGTACCTAAATAGATAGCCAGATAGTGCTACGTGTCTGTAAAAAAAGGCCTGAATTTGAATTCAATACATTGGGCCAAATAATTTTTTTCTTATTGTGGTGAACAGTAACAATGAGGAAAATATCTAGTAAGGGACGCGGACATGGTCGTGGTCGTGTTAGTGGACCCTCTGGTGCTGGGAGAGGACGTGGCCGTTCTGCCACAGCCACATGTCGTAGTGAACCAACTACCTCAGGTCCCAGTAGCCGCCAGAATTTACAGCGATATTTGGTGGGGCCCAATGCCGTTCTAAGGATGGTAAGGCCTGAGCAGGTACAGGCATTAGTCAATTGGGTGGCCGACAGTGGATCCAGCACGTTCACATTATCTCCCACCCAGTCTTCTGCAAAAAGCGCACAGATGGCGCATGAAAACCAAGCCCATCAGTCTGTCACATCACCCCCATGCATATCAGGGAAACTGTCTGAGCCTCAAGTTATGCAGCAGTCTCTTATGCTGTTTGAAGACTCTGCTGGCAGGGTTTCCCAAGGGCATCCACCTAGCCCTTCCCCAGCGGTGGAAGAGATAGAATGCACTGACGCACAACCACTTATGTTTCCTGATGATGAGGACATGGGAATACCA
This sequence comes from Bufo bufo, assembly GCF_905171765.1. NCBI lineage: Eukaryota > Metazoa > Chordata > Amphibia > Anura > Bufonidae > Bufo > Bufo bufo. The sequence goes on from NC_053393.1 coordinate 263,942,379, forward strand.
CCTCAGCACGTCTCTGATGATGACGAAACACAGGTGCCAAATGCTGCGTCTTTCTGCAGTGTGCAGACTGAACAGGAGGTCAGGGAGGAAGACTGGGTGGAAGACGATGCAGGGGACGATGAGGTCCTAGACCTAACATGGAATGAAGGTAGTGCCACTGACTTTCACAGTTCGGAGAAGAGGCAGTGGTGAGACCGAGCCAACAGCGTAGCAAAAGAGGGAGCAGTGGGCAAAAGCAGAACACCCGCCACCAAGAGACTCCGCCTGCTACTGACCGCCGCCATCTGGGACCGAGCACCCCAAAGGCAGCTTCAAGAAGTTCCTTGGCATAGCACTTCTTCAAACAATGTGCTGACGACAAAACCTGAATGGTTTGCATGCTGTGCCGTCAGAGCCTGAAGCGAGGCATTAACGTTCTGAACCTTAGCACAACCTGCATGACCAGGCACCTGCATGCAAAGCATGAACTGCAGTGGAGTAAACACCTTAAAAACAAGGAACTCACTCAGGCTCCCCCTGCTACCTATTCTGCTGCTGCCGCCTCGGCCTCTTCTGCTGCTGCCGCCGCCTCGGCCTCTTCCTCCGCCTCTGGAGGAACGTTGGCACCTGCCGCCCAGCAAACAGGGGATGTACCACCAACACCACCACCTCAGTCACCAAGCATCTCAACCATGTCACACGGCAGCGTTCAGCTCTCCATCTCACAAACATTTGAGAGAAAGCGTAAATTCCCACCTAGCCACCCTCGATCCCTGGCCCTGAATGCCAGCATTTCTAAACTACTGGCCTATGAAATGCTGTCATTTAGGCTGGTGGACACAGACAGCTTCAAACAGCTCATGTCGCTTGCTGTCCCACAGTAGGTTGTTCCCAGCCGCCACTACTTCTCCAAGAGAGCCGTGCCTTCCCTGCACAACCAAGTATCCGATAAAATCAAGTGTGCACTGCGCAACGCCATCTGTGGCAAGGTCCACCTAACCACATATACGTGGACCAGTAAACACAGCCAGGGATGCTATATCTCCCTAACTGCACACTGGGTAAATGTAGTGGCGGCTGGGCCCCAGGCGGAGAGCTGTTTGGCGCACGTCCTTCCGCCGCCAAGGATCGCAGGGCAACATTCTTTGCCTCCTGTAGCCTCCTGCTCCTACTCGGCTTCCTCCTCCTCTTCTTCCACCTGCTCATCCAGTCAGCCACACACCTTCACCACCAACTTCAGCACAGCCCGGGGTAAACGTCATCAGGCCATTCTGAAACTCATATGTTTGGGGGACAGGCCCCACACCGCACAGGAGTTGTGGCGGGGTATAGAACAACAGACCGACGAGTGGTTGCTGCCGGTGAGCCTCAAGCCCGGCCTGGTGGTGTGCGATAATGGGCGAAATCTCGTTGCAGCTCTGGGACTAGCCGGTTTGACGCACATCCCTTGCCTGGCGCATGTGCTGAATTTGGTGGTGCAGAAGTTCATTCACAACTACCCCGTCATGTCAGAGCTGCTGCATAAAGTGCGGGCCGTCTGTGCGCGCTTCCGGCGTTCACATCCTGCCGCTGCTCGCCTGTCTGCGCAACAGCGTAACTTCGGCCTTCCCGCTCACCGCCTCATATGCGACGTGCCCACCAGGTGGAACTCCACCTTGCACATGCTGGACAGACTGTGCGAGCAGCAGCAGGCCATAGTGGAGTTTCAGCTGCAGCACGCACGAGTCAGTCGCACTGCGGGACAGCACCACTTCACCACCAATGACTGGGCCTCCATGCGAGACCTGTGTGCCCTGTTGCGCTGTTTCGAGTACTCCACCAACATGGCCAGTGGCGATGACGCCGTTATCAGCGTTACAATACCACTTCTATGTCTCCTTGAGAAAACACTTAGGGCGATGATGGAAGAGGAGGTGGCCCAGGAGAAGGAGGAGGAAGAGGGGTCATTTTTAGCACTTTCAGGCCAGTCTCTTTGAAGTGACTCAGAGGGAGGTTTTTTGTAACAGCAGAGGCCAGGTACAAATGTGGCCAGCCAGGGCCCACTACTGGAGGACGAGGAGGACGAGGATAAGGAGGAGGTGGAGGAGGATGAGGATGAAGCATGTTCACAGCGGGTTGGCACCCAACGCAGCTCGGGCCCATCACTGGTGCGTGGCTGGGGGGAAACACAGGACGATGGCGATACGCCTCCCACAGAGGACAGCTTATCCTTACCTCTGGGCAGCCTGGCACACATGAGCGACTACATGCTGCAGTGCCTGCGCAACGACAGCAGAGTTGCCCACATTTTAACGTGTGCGGACTACTGGGTTGCCACCCTGCTGGATCCACGGTACAAAGACAATGTTCCCACCTTACTTCCTGCACTGGAGAGTGATAGGAAGATGCGCGAGTACAAGCGCATGTTGGTAGACACGCTACTGAGAGCATTCCCAAATGTCACAGGGAAACAAGTGGAAGCCCAAGGCGAAGGCAGAGGAGGAGGAAGAGGTCACCAACGCAGCTGTGTCACGGCCAGCTCCTCTGAGGGCAGGGTTAGCATGGCAGAGATGTGGAAAAGTTTTGTCACCACGCCACAGCTAACTGCACCACCACCTGATACGGAACGTGTTAGCAGGAGGCAGCATTTCACTAACATGGTGGAACAGTACGTGTGCACACCCCTCCACGTACTGACTGACGGTTCGGCCCCATTCAACTTCTGGGTCTCCAAATTGTCCACGTGGCCAGAGCTAGCCTTTTATGCCTTGGAGGTGCTGGCCTGCCCGACGGCCAGCGTTTTGTCTGAACGTGTATTCAGCAGGGCAGGGGGCGTCATTACAGACAAACGCAGCCGCCTGTCTACAGCCAATGTGGACAAGCTGACAATCATAAAAATGAACCAGGCATGGATCCCACAGAGCCTGTCCATCCCTTGTGCAGATTAGGCATTCACTACCTCTCCTTAACCATATATTATTGTACTCCAGGGCACTTCCTCATTCAATCCTATTTTTATTTTCATTTTACCATTAAATTGCAGGGCAACCCAAAGTTGAATGAACCTCTCCTCTGTCTGGGTGCCGGGGCCTAAAAATATCTGACAGTGGCCTGTTCCAGTGTTGGGTGACGTGAAGCATGATTCTCTGCTATGACATGAAGCCCGAATCTCTGCTATGGGACCTCTCTCCTCTGTCTGGGTGCCGGGGCCAAAATATCTGACAATGGACTGTTCCAGTTTTGGCTGACGTGAAGCCTGATTCTCTGCTATGACATGAAGCCTGAATCTCTGCTATGGGACCTCTCTCCTCTGTCTGGGTGCCAGCGCCTAAATATATGACAATGGACTGTTCCAGTTTTGGCTGACGTGAAGCCTGATTCTCTGCTATGACATGAAGACTGATTCTCTACTGACATGAAGCCTGAATCTCTGCTATGGGACCTCTCTCCTCTGTCTGGGTGCCGGGGCCTAAATATATGACAATGGACTGTTCCAGTTTTGGCTGACGTGAAGCCTGATTCTCTGCTATGACATGAAGACTGATTCTCTGCTGACATGAAGCCTGAATCTCTGTTATGGGACCTCTCTCCTCTGTCTGGGTGCCGGGGCCTAAATATATGACAATGGACTGTTCCAGTTTTGGCTGACGTGAAGTCTGATTCTCTGCTATGACATGAAGACTGATTCTCTGCTGACATGAAGCCTGAATCTCTGTTATGGGACCTCTCTCCTCTGTCTGGGTGCCGGGGCCTAAATATCTGACAATGGACTGTTCCAGTTTTGGCTGACGTGAAGCCTGATTCTATGCTATGACATGAAGACTGATTCTCTGCTGACATGAAGCCTGAATCTCTGTTATCAGACCTCTCTCCTCTGTCTGGGTGCCGGGGCCTAAATATCTGACAATGGACTGTTCCAGTTTTGGCTGACGTGAAGCCTGATTCTCTGCTATGACATGAAGACTGATTCTCTGCTGACAAGAAGCCAGATTCTCTGCTATGGGACCTCTCTCCAATTGATATTGGTTAATTTTTATTTATTTTATTTTTATTTTTATTCATTTCGCTATCCACATTTGTTTGCAGGGGATTTAACTACATTTTGCTGCCTTTTGCAGCCCTCTAGCCCTTTCCTGGGCTGTCTTACAGCCTTTTTAGTTCCGAAAAGTTCGGGTCCCCTTGACTTCAATGGGGTTCGGGTTCGGGTTCGCGACGAAGTTCGGGTCGGGTTCGGATCCCGAATCCGAACATTTCCGGGAAGTTCGGCCGAACTTCTCGAACCCGAACATCCAGGTGTTCGCTCAACTCTACCCACCACTGGAACAGGCCACTGTCAGATATTTTTAGGCCCCGGCACCCAGACAGAGGAGAGAGGTCCCATAGTAGAGAATCAGGCTTCATGTCATAGCAGAGAATCATGCTTCATGTCACCCACCACTGGAACAGGCCATTGTCAGATATTTTTAGGCCCCGGCACCCAGACCGAGGAGAGGTTCATTCAACTTTGGGTTGCCCCGCAATATAATGGTAAAATGAAAACAAAAAGAGGATTGAATGAGGAAGTGCCCTGGAGTACAATAATATATGGTTAAGGGGAGGTAGTTATAAATGTCTAATCTGCACAAGGGATGGACAGGTCCTGTGGGATCCATGCCTGGTTAATTTTTATGAACGTCAGCTTGTCCACATTGGCTTTAGACAGGCAGCTGTGTTTGTCTGTAATGATGCCCCCTGCCGTGCTGAATACACGTTCAGACAAAACGCTGGCCGCCGGGCAGGCCAGCACCTCCAAGGCATAAAAGTCTAGCTCTGGCCACGTGGACAATTTGGAGACCCAGAAGTTGAATGGGGCCGAACCATCAGTCAGTACGTGGAGGGTTGTGCACACGTACTGTTCCACCATGTTAGTGAAATGCTGCCGCCTGCTAACACGTTCCGTATCAGGTGGTGGTGCAGTTAGCTGTGGCGTGTTGACAAAACTTTTCCACATCTCTGCCATGCTAACCCTGCCCTCAGAGGAGCTGGCCGTGACACAGCTGCGTTGGCGACCTCTTGCTCCTCCTATGCCTTCGCCTTGGTCTTCGACTTGTTCCCCTGTGACATTTGGGAATGCTCTCAGTAGCGCGTCCACCAACGTGATCTTGTACTCGCGCATCTTCCTATCACTCTCCCGTGCAGGAATTAAGGTGGGCACATTGTCTTTGTACCGGGGATTTAGCAGGGTGGCAAATCAGTAGTCCGCACACGTTAAAATGTGGGCAACTCTGCTGTCGTTGCGCAGGCACTGCAGCATGTAGTCGCTCATGTGTACAAGGCTGCCCAGAGGTAAGGACAAGTTGTCCTCTGTGGGAGGCATATAGTCATCGTTCTGCGTTTCCCCCCAGCCACGCACCAGTGATGGGCCCGAGCTGCGTTGGGTGCCACCCCGCTGTGAACATGCTTCATACTCATCCTCCTCCGCCTCCTCCTTATCCTCGTCCTCCTCGTCCTCCAGTAGTGGGCACTGTCTGGCCACATTTGTACCTGGCCTCTGCTGTTGCAAAAAACCTCCCTCTGAGTCACTTCTAAGAGACTGGCCTGAAAGTGCTAAAAATGACCCCTCTTCCTCCTCCTCCTCCACCTGGACCACCTCCTCTTCCATCATCGCCCTAAGTGTTTTCTCAAGGAGACATAGAAGTGGTATTGTAACGCTGATAACGGCGTCATCGCCACTGGCCATGTTGGTGGAGTACTCGAAACAGCGCAACAGGGCACACAGGTCTCGCATGGAGGCCCAGTCATTGGTGGTGAAGTGGTGCTGTTCCGCAGTGCGACTGACCCGTGCGTGCTGCAGCTGAAACTCCACTATGGCCTGCTGCTGCTCGCACAGTCTGTCCAGCATGTGCAAGGTGGAGTTCCACCTGGTGGACACGTCGCATATGAGGCGGTGAGCGGGAAGGCCGAAGTTACGCTGTAGCGCAGACAGGCGAGCAGCAGCAGGATGTGAACGCCGGAAGCGCGCACAGACGGACCGCACTTTATGTAGCAGCTCTGACATGTCGGGGTAGTTGTGAATGAACTTCTGCACCACCAAATTCAGCACATGCGCCAGGCAAGGGATGTGCGCCAAACCGGCTAGTCCCAGAGCTGCGACGAGATTTTGCCCATTATCGCACTCCACCAGGCCAGGCTTGAGGCTCACCGGCAGCAACCACTCGTCAGTCTGTTGTTTAATACCCCGCCACAACTCCTGCACGGTGTGGGGCCTGTCCCCCAAACATATGAGTTTCAGAACGGCCTGCTGACGTTTACCCCGGGCTGTGCTGAAGTTGGTGGTGAAGGTGTGTGGCTGACTGGATGAGCAGGTGGAAGAAGAGGAGGAGGAAGCCGAGTAGGAGGAGGAGGCTACAGGAGGCAAAGAATGTTGCCCTGCGATCCTTGGCGGCGGAAGGACGTGCGCCAAACAGCTCTCCGCCTGGCGCCCAGCCGCCACTACATTTACCCAGTGTGCAGTTAGGGAGATATAGCGTCCCTAGCCGTGCTTACTGGTCCACGTATCTGTGGTTAGGTGGACCTTGCCACAGATGGCGTTCCGCAGTGCACACTTGATTTTATCGGGTACTTGGTTGTGCAGGGAAGGCACGGCTCTCTTGGAGAAGTAGTGGCGGCTGGGAACAACATATTGTGGGACAGCAAGCGACATGAGCTGTTTGAAGCTGTCTGTGTTCACCAGCCTGAATGACAGCATTTCATAGGCCAGTAGTTTAGAAATGCTGGCATTCAGGGCCAGGGATCAAGGGTGGCTAGGTGGGAATTTACGCTTTTTATCAAATGTTTGTGAGATGGAGAGCTGAACGCTGCCGTGTGACATGGTTGAGATGCTTGGTGACGGAGGTGGTGGTGTTGGTGCTACATCCTCTGTTTGCTGGGTGGCAGGTGCCAACGTTCCTCCAGAGGTGGAGGAAGAGGCCGAGGCAGGAGCAGAAGAGGTAGCAGGGGGAGCCTGAGTGATTTCCTTGTTTTTAAGGTGTTTACTCCACTGCAGTTCCTGTTTTGCATGCAGGTGCCTGGTCATGCAGGTTGTGCTAAGGTTCAGAACGTTAATGCCCCGCTTCAGGCTCTGATGGCACAGCGTGCAAACCACTCGGGTCTTGTCGTCAGCACATTGTTTGAAGAACTGCCACGCCAGGGAACTCCTTGAAGCTGCCTTTGGGGTGCTCGGTCCCAGATGGCGGTGGCCAGTAGCAGGCGGACTCTCTTGGTGGCGGGTGTTCTGCTTTTGCCCGCTGCTCCCTCTTTTGCTAAGCTGTTGGCTCGGTCTCACCACTGCCTCTTCCTCCGAACTCTGAAAGTCAGTGGCACGACCTTTATCGTCCCCTGCAGCATCTTCCACCCAGTCTTCCTCCCTGACCTCCTGTTCAGTCTGCACACTGCAGAAAAACGCAGCAGTTAGCACCTGTGTTTCATCATCAGAGACGTGCTGAGGTGGTATTCCCATGTCCTCATAATCAGGAAACATAAGTGGTTGTGCGTCAGTGCATTCTATGTCTTCCACCGCTGGGGAAGGGCTAGGTGGATGCCCTTGGGAAACCCTGCCAGCAGAGTCTTCAAACAGCATAAGAGACTGCTGCATAACTTGAGGCTCAGACAGTTTCCCTGATATGCATGGGGGTGATGTGACAGACTGATGGGCTTGGTTTTCAGGCGCCATCTGTGCGCTTTCTGCAGAAGACTGCAGACTGACAGAAGACTGACCCTCCTGCTGATCAGCGCGTCGGGCACTCTCCTCCTCCATGGTGTGTGGGATAGAGTGATTTCTGGGATCCAAATCCGGCTGGCTCGGCTGCTACTGACCGCGCGCCTCCTGTGGGTGAGAATTCCCTCGGTCAGGTCCTGCTGGAGCTATCTGCGGCCATTAATAGGAAATCTACATCCTACTTTCGGAACGCATGCTGTGTGTGTTCCAAATATCGGAAGTCCCGCAGCCGAGATCCGGATCTCGCTTGTCTCGCGAGATTTTGTCCCTCTGCGATGTTGTAGTGAAGAGGGAGGCCCCGGTCCGCCTGAACACTGCCAGGAAGGGCCGGCGTGCCAGACACACCTCCCACTGCGGCCGGGACTGCAGAGTGGCGGCAGCGCGGCATAAGCCGGACCCCAGCAGCAAGCACCAGACTTCCGTTGGCGGCTCCTAGAGGAGACTTACGCCGGGACAGGTAACCGCTCTCCAAACCAACTCTCAGGGGCCCTGCAACCTAAATCCTTTTGCTCTCCACGCGTCCTCTGTCTAGGACAGGAAACAGGAACTGGTGGTCTTGGGGCCATGCTCCTCCTTAAGAGCTCTCAACAAAATTTCCTGTTTCCTGTCCTGGATGGTGGCGGTCTCTCAAGGGTGCTGTCATGGGCGTAATGGAAAATTAAGGCTGTATTTCTAGCTTAAATTGCACAATGACTAATCCTGCAAATGCACCAGATGTTGTATATTGCCAAAAAAGTTAGTTTTTTTACTTAGAGAATATGACAGCAGTATATAACGTTTGGATTTCACACGTGCTGATGCTGCAAGGGCTGTAAAATTGTGTATTTTGCCCAAAAAAAGGGTGTTTGTAAAAACCCAGAAAATTATGGCTGTATTTCTAGCTTAAATTGCACACTGACTAATCCTGCAAATGCAGCAGATGTTGTAGATTGCCAAAAAAGGGTGTTTTTTTTTTTAAACCAGATTATTAGTGCAGTTTTTCAAGCTTGGATTTGAATGTCACAAAAGCTCAGATGCAGTGCTGGTGCACTGAGCTTGCATAAAATGGCCGCCGCCGCCCACCAGTTTTTTTTTTTCTGTCACTGGGTTCAGGGCAGGGTAAAAAGATTGTGCACTGCACCCACACAACTAAATGTATGTAGATCGCTGATTTATATTAGAGTTCAGATCATAGATTCTGTCCTATCTTCTCCTTACACTAAGCACAGCAGAGTGACGTGCAGCGCTACGTGACTACAGGTTATATAGAAGCTGGGTCACATGCTGCACTGGCCAATCACAGCCATGCCACTAGTAGGCATGGCTGTGATGGCTTCTAAGGGCACAGAGTTAAACGCTTGTTGATTGGCTGCTCTGCAGCCTTTCAAAAAGCACCATTTACTTGCCAAACCCCGAACCCAAACTTTTATTGAAATGTTCAGGTTCGGGTCCGGGGTCCAGAAATCCTAAACTTCCAGCGGGAAAGAGTCTAAACAAAAACAAGATTATGACCAGCATCTTCTCTTGTGCAAGTTTATTCCCGATCAACAAAGCAAACAGGCAATGTTTTGGCTTAACACTAGGGATGAGCGAACCCGAACTGTATAGTTCGGATTCGTACCGAATTTTGGGGTGTCCGTGACACGGACCCGAACATTTTCGTAAAAGTCTGGGTTCGGGTTCGGTGTTCGGCGCTTTCTTGGCGCTTTTTGAAAGGCTGCAAAGCAGCCAATCAACAAGCATCATACTACTTGCCCCAAGAGGCCATCACAGCCTTGCCTTCTATTGGCATGGCTGTGATTGGCCAGTGCAGCATGTGACCCAGCCTCTATATAAGCTTGGGTCACGTAGCGCTGCACGTCACTCTGCTGATACAAGTGTAGGGAGAGGTTGCAGCTGCGACGTTAGGGCGAGATTAGGCAGTGATTAACTCCTCCAAAAGACTTCATTCAGTGATCGATCTACAGCTGTGGATCATTGAACTGCTACATTTAACCATCAATAGTGTGGTTATTTTTTGCTATATCCTACATCAGGGTCAAGCTTTCATCAAGTGCATTTAACCATCAATAGTGTGGTTATTTTTTGCTATATCCTACATCAGGGTCAAGCTTTCATCAAGTGCATTTAACCATCAATAGTGTGGTTATTTTTTGGCCATATACTACATCAGGGGCAAGTTGAGCCTGTCACAAGGTGCATTTAACCATCAATAGTGTGGTTATTTTTTGGCCATATACTACATCAGGGGAAAGTTGAGCCTGTCACCCAGCGCCTAAAAAATAGGCCTCACATTTATATTAATCCAAATCCGTCATTACTGCTTTAGCTGGTCAAGTTATTTAGTGTCCGTCAAAGCACAGTTTTTGTTCTGGGTTCAAAAACAATTCCCAAATTTGCAATTCTCAAAATTAGTGGTTTCTGCTGTATAAGGTCTACTTTAAATCTATCCCTAAAAGGGTATATTAGATTCAAGGTGCTGATAGGGTAATTCTCAAGAACTTCACACACACGCTACAGTGCAGATCCAAGTCTAATTCTGTCCGTAAACGTATACCTGTCACCCAGCGCCTAATTAATAGGCCTCAAATTTATATTCAGCTAAATCTGTCATTACTGGTGTGCGTGTATTAGTGTAATACGGTACCTAAATAGATAGCCAGATAGACTTAGTGTTAGGTGTCTGTAAAAAAAGGCCTGTATTTTAATTCAATACATTGGCCCGAATAATATTTTTCTTATTGTGGTGAACGGTAACAATGAGGAAAACATCTAGTAAGGGACGCGGACGCGGATGCGGACATGGTCGTGGTGGTGTTAGTGGACCCTCTGGTGCTGGGAGAGGACGTGACCGTTCTGCCACAGCCACACGTCCTAGTGTACCAACTACCTTAGGTCCCAGTAGCCGCCAAAATTTACAGCAGTATTTGGTGGGGCCCAATGCCGTTCTAAGGATGGTAAGGCCTGAGCAGGTACAGGCATTAGTCAATTGGGTGGCCGACAGTGCATCCAGCACGTTCACATTATCTCCCACCCAGTCTTCTGCAGAAAGCGCACAGATGGCGCATGAAAACCAAGCCCATCGGTCTGTCACATCACCCCCATGCATATCAGGGAAACTGTCTGAGCCTCAAGTTATGCAGCAGTCTCTTATGCTGTTTGAAGACTCTGCTGCCAGGGTTTCCCAAGGGCATCCACCTAGCCCTTCCCCAGGGGTGGAAGAGATAGAATGCACTAACGCACAACCACTTATGTTTCCTGATGATGAGGACATGGGAATGCCACCTAAGCACAACTCTGATGATGACGAAACACAGGTGCCAACTGCTGCGTCTTTCTGCAGTGTGCAGACTGAACAGGAGGTCAGGGATCAAGACTGGGTGGAAGACGATTCAGGGGACGATGAGGTCCTAGACCCCACATGGAATGAAGGTTGTGCCACTGACTTTCACAGTTCGGAGGAAGAGGCAGTGGTGAGACCGAGCCAACAGCGTAGCAAAAGACAAAGAGGGAGCAGTGGGCAAAAGAAGAACACCCGCCGCCTAGAGACTCCGCCTGCTACTGACCGCCGCCATCTGGGACCGAGCACCCCAAAGGCAGCTTCAAGGTGTTCCCTGGCATGGCACTTCTTCAAACAATGTGCTGACGACAAGACCCGAGTGGTTTGCACGCTGTGCCATCAGAGCCTGAAGCGAGGCATTAACGTTTTGAACCTTAGCACAACCTGCATGACCAGACACCTGCATGCAAAGCATGAACTGCAGTGGAGTAAACACCTTAAAAACAAGGAAGTCACTCAGGCTCCCCCTGCTACCTCTTCTGCTGCTGCCGCCTCGGCCTCTTCTGCTGCTGCCGCCGCCTCGGCCTCTTCCTCCGCCTCTGGAGGAACGTTGGCACCTGCCGCCCAGCAAACATGGGATGTACCACCAACACCACCACCTGCGTCACCAAGCATCTCAACCATGTCACACGGCAACCATGTCACATTTGAGAGAAAGCGTAAATTCCCACCTAGCCACCCTCGATCCCTGGCCTTGAATGCCAGCATTGCTAAACTACTGGCCTATGAAATGCTGTCATTTAGGCTGGTGGACACAGACAGCTTCAAACAGCTCATGTCGCTTGCTGTCCCACAGTATGTTGCTCCCAGCCGGCACTACTTCTCCAAGAGAGCTGTGCCTTCCCTGCACAACCAAGTATCCGATAAAATCAAGTGTGCACTGCGCAACGCCATCTGTGGCAAGGTCCACCTAACCACAGATACGTGGACCAGTAAGCACGGCCATGGACGCTATATCTCCCTAACTGCACACTGGGTAAATGTAGTGGCGGCTGGGCCCCAGGCGGAGAGCTGTTTGGCGCACGTCCTTCCGCCGCCAAGGATCGCAGGGCAACATTCTTTTCCTCCTGTCTCCTCCTCCTCCTACTCAGCTTCCTCCTCCTCTTCTTCCACCTGCTCATCCAGTCAGCCACACACCTTCACCACCAACTTCAGCACAGCCCGGGGTAAACGTCAGCAGGCCGTTCTGAAATGTATATGTTTGGGGGACAGGCCCCACACCACACAGGAGTTGTGGCGGCGTATAGAACAACAGACCGACGAGTGGTTGCTGCCGGTGAGCCTCAAGCCCGGCCTGGTGGTGTGCGATAATGGGCGAAATCTCGTTGCAGCTCTGGGACTAGCCGGTTTGACGCACATCCCTTGCCTGGCGCATGTGCTGAATTTGGTGGTGCAGAAGTTCATTCACAACTACCCCGACATGTCAGAGCTGCTGCATAAATTCGGGCCGTCTGTTCGCGCTTCCGGCGTTCACATCCTGCCGCTGCTCGCCTGTCTGCGCTACAGCGTAACTTCGGCCCTCCCGCTCACCGCCTCATATGCGACGTGCCCACCAGGTGGAACTCCACCTTGCACATGCTGGACAGACTGTGCGAGCAGCAGCAGGCCATAGTGGAGTTTCAGCTGCAGCACGCACGGGTCAGTCACACTGCTGAACAGCACCACTTCACCACCAATGACTGGGCCTCCATGCGAGACCTGTGTGCCCTGTTGCGCTGTTTCGAGTACTCCACCAACATGGCCAGTGGCGATGACGCCGTTATCAGCGTTTCAATACCACTTCTATGTCTCCTTGAGAAAACACTTAGGGCGATGATGGAAGAGGAGGTGGCCCAGGAGGAGGAGGAGGAAGAGGGGTCATTTTTAGCACTTTCAGGCCAGTCTCTTCGAAGTGACTCAGAGGGAGGTTTTTTGCAACTGCAGAGGCCAGGTACAAATGTGGCCAGACAGGGCCCACTACTGGAGGACGAGGATGAGGAGGAGGTGGAGGAGGATGAGGATGACGCAGGTTCTCAGCGGGCTGGCACCCAACGCAGCTCGGGCCCATCACTGTTGCGTGGCTGGGGGGAAACGCAGGACGATGACGATACGCCTCCCACAGAGGACAGCTTGTCCTTACCTCTGGGCAGCCTGGCACACATGAGCGACTACATGCTGCAGTGCCTGCGCAACGACAGCAGAGTTGCCCACATTTTAACGTGTGCGGACTACTGGGTTGCCACCCTGCTGGATCCATGGTACAAAGACAATGTTCCCACCTTACTTCATGCATTGGAGCGTGATAGTAAGATGCGCGAGTACAAGCGCACGTTGGTAGACGCGCTACTGAGAGCATTCCCAAATGTCAGAGGGGAACAAGTGGAAGCCCAAGGCGAAGGCAGAGGAGGAGCAAGAGGTCGCCAACACAGCTGTGTCACGGACAGCTCCTCTGAGGGCAGGGTTAGCACGGCAGAGATGTGGAAAAGTTTTGTCACCACGCCACAGCTAACTGCACCACCACCTGATACGGAACGTGTTAGCAGGAGGCAACATTTCAATAACATGGTGGAACAGTACCTGTACACACACCTCCATGTACTGACTGATGGTTCGGCCCCATTCAACTTCTGGGTCTCCAAATTGTCCACGTGGCCAGAGCTAGCCTTTTATGCCTTGGAGGTGCTGGCCTGCCCGGCGGCCAGCGTTTTGTCTGAATGTGTATTCAGCACGGCAGGGGGCGTCATTACAGACAAACGCAGCCGCGTGTCTACAGCCAATGTGGACAAGCTGACGTTCATAAAAATGAACAAGGCATGGATCCCACAGGACCTGTCCATCCCTTGTGCAGATTAGACATTAACTACCTCCCCTTAACAATATATTATTGTACTCCAGGGCACTTCCTCATTCAATCCTATTTTTATTTTCATTTTACCATTATATTGCGGGGCAACCCAAAGTTGAATGAACCTCTCCTCTGTCTGGGTGCCGGGGCCTAAAAATATCTGACAGTGGCCTGTTCCAGTGGTGGGTGACATGAAGCCTGATTCTCTGCTATGACATGAAGACTGATTCTCTGCTGACATGAAGCCTGAATCTCTGTTATGGGACCTCTCTCCTCTGCCTGGGTCTAAATATGTGACAGTGGCCTGTTCCAGTGGTGGGTGACGTGAAGCCTGATTCTCTGCTATGACATGAAGACTGATTCTCTGCTGACATGAATCCTGAATCTCTGTTATGGGACCTCTCTCCTCTGTCTGAGTGCCGGGGCCTAAAAATATCTTACAGTGGCCTGTTCCAGTGGTGGGTGACATGAAGCCTGATTCTCTGCTATGACATGCAGACTGATTCTCTGCTTACATGAAGCCAGATTCTCTGTTACGGGACCTCTCTCCTCTGCCTGGGTCTAAATATCTGACAATGGACTATTCCAGTGTTGGGTGACGTAAATCCTGATTCTCTGCTATGACATGCAGACTGATTCTCTGCTGACATGAAGCCAGATTCTCTGTTACGGGACCTCTCTCCTCTGCCTGGGTGCCTGGGCCTAAATATCTGACAATGGACTGTTCCAGTGTTGGGTGACGTAAAGCATGATTCTCTGCTAGGACATGCAGACTGATTCTCTGCTGACATGAAGCCAGATTCTCTGTTACAGGACCTCTCTCCTCTGCCTGGGTGCCTGGGCCTAAATATGTGACAGTGGCCTGTTCCAGTGGTGGGTGACGTGAAGCCTGATTCTCTGCTATGACATGAAGACTGATTCTCTGCTGACATGAAGCCTGAATCTCTGTTATGGGACCACTCTCCTCTGTCTGGGTGCCGGGGCCTAAAAATATGACAGTGGCCTGTTCCAGTGGTGGGTGACGTGAAGCCTGATTCTCTGCTATGACATGAAGACTGATTCTCTGCTGACATGAAGCCTGAATCTCTGTTATGGGACCTCTCTCCTCTGTCTGGGTGCCGGGGCCTAAAAATATCTGACAGTGGCCTGTTCCAGTGGTGGGTGACGTGAAGCCTGATTCTCTGCTATGACATGAAGACTGATTCTCTGTTACGGGACCTCTCTCCTCTGCCTGGGTCTAAATATCTGACAATGGACTGTTCCAGTGTTGGGTGACGTAAAGCATGATTCTCTGCTAGGACATGCAGACTGATTCTCTGCTGCCATGAAGCCAGATTCTCTGTTACGGGACCTCTCTCCTCTGTCTGGGTGCCTGGGCCTAAATATCTGACAATGGCCTGTTCCAGTGGTGGGTGACGTGAAGCCTGATTCTCTGCTATGACATGAAGACTGATTCTCTGCTGACATGAAGCCAGATTCTCTGTTACGGGACCTCTCTCCTCTGCCTGGGCCTAAATATATGACAATGGACTGTTACAGTGGTGGGTGACGTGAAGCCAGATTCTCTGCTATGGCATGAAGAGACTGATTCTCTGCTGACGTGAAGCCAGATTCTCTGCTATGGGACCTCTCTCCAATTGATATTGGTTAATTTTTATTTATTTTATTTTTATTTATTTCCCTATCCACATTTGTTTGCAGGGGATTTACCTACATGTTGCTGCCTTTTGCAGCCCTCTAGCTCTTTCCTGGGCTGTTTTACAGCCTTTTTAGTGCCGAAAAGTTCGGGTCCCCATTGACTTCAATGGGGTTCGGGTTCGGGACGAAGTTCGGGTCGGGTTCGTATCCCGAACCCGAACATTTCCGGGAAGTTCGGCCGAACTTCTCGAACCCGAACATCCAGGTGTTCGCTCAACTCTACTTAACACAAGCCTTGCTCAAGCCATAATGAATATTACACAGTGTGAACTTATATACCTCCTACATAAGGGGTTGTGCCAATTTTCCACCAATAAATTACTTATACATAAATTACAACATATTAAAACCAATCATCTGTGTTTATATAAATTAGCATTTTGTCCTCCCATACACGTCCTCCCCATATAAATCTTCTCCCCAATGTCAACCACATATGCATGAGCTACAGTATGGCCGCCGCGGCCGCATGTCTCCTTCGTGCGTTTAACAATCTACTACACATGTCCTTATCGTACGTGTCTTACGTTTTACTTATCAGACTGCGCATGTCACGTTGCGTCCCTCCTCACACAACTTTTTTGACAGGGACAACAGGATATTTTATCCTCCGTTCTTACTCCATGTATCCACCGCAATATATATATATATTTCATAAATGTCCCATAACACACCATAGCACCACTGAATCATGTCCATAACATGGCTCTCAATTTGTGTGCTGTTTTAACAAATACCTAAGGGACCATGGATATCATCTATTATCTCCATTACAAAAAAATATAAACAGTCGGCACTCCTCTTATTTCATAAATGTATGACAGCCCCCCCGGGATGACCCATTGTGGCGTCAAATGATTCCATTTTGTCCGCACCAGCTATGTTGATTGAAAAAGTACTCACCCCGTTAACAAAAAATACTCCATCATTTGTATTAGACACTAACCAATTCTTGTCTGATATTAAAGATTTACATCTTGAGGTAGGAGATTTGTTTGTAACATATTATGTATCTAGTCTGTACACATCTATTGAGCATACAAAAGGTCTTACTGCTGTAGAATGGATCCTGGAATCATCAAACTATACCATTCAAGAAAAAAAAAAAATTCTACAACTACTTGAATTAGTTTTAAAGGAAAATTATTTCTTGTTCCAGGATACCTTCTTTCAGCAGAAACGGGGTACCGCGATGGGCTCGCATGCCGCACCTCCATACGAAAATAGTTACATGTCCTGGCTTGAGGAAAATGTTATATATAAAAATCCATTATACATACAATCGTGTATTGTTTGGCGTCGCTTTATAGACGACATTTTTTGCGTATGGTGGGGCGGCAGCGAGTCCCTTGAGCAGTTTACCCAGTATTTAAACAATATATGGCCCGAGTTATGTTTTACAGTTCAGCATGACCCACATAAGATTAATTTTTAGATACTTTGGTAATAAAAGGTCATGATAATTGTATACAGACCAATTTGTACATAAAAAAAACAAACAGATAAGAACAGTTTGCTACATTACTCCAGTAACCATTCACCTTCTGTGAAGAGGTCTTTACCCTCTTCACAGTTCAAGCGTATCAGGAGAATTGTGTCAGACGAAGCAACGAGGGAGGTCAGATTTAATGAGATGGCCAAAAAATTCTCTTTGAGGGGATATCCCAGACCTTTATTGGATTCTGAGATGAAGAAATGTAGCAGCAAAATGGAGACATTTAAGCCCCATAGTGATAATAAACGGTTACCGTTTATTGTCAAATATCACCCATGGATTAATAAATTCTGCCATGTGGTCAATAAACATTGGGCGATTATGCGCACAGCTTACCCAGATGTTGTCGAATTTCATGATATACCTATGATCTGCTATAAGAGAACTAAAAATATTAGAGATACCATCGTTAAAGCAGACATAGGTGGTACCATGAATATGCCATGTCAACTTTTCCTTTCCACACAAAAAAAGGGCACTTTTCTCTGTTTGCAGTGTGTTCACTGTTCTGCGGTAATCAAGGGTGAATCCTTTTCCCATCCACATACTGGTAAAAAATTTCCTGTAAAAGTTTTTTTTACCTGTGATAGAAACTATGTTGTTTATCTGTTAAAGTGCCCGTGCGGCTTGTTGTACATTGGTGAGACATCTACCAGAATGAAGGATAGGTTCAGTAATCATAAATCCACCATACGTAAGAAAAATCTACTGTTACCTATTCCTTTCCATTTTAACAGATGCTCTCACAATGTTTCACAACTAAGATTCCAGATCATCGAGCAGGTGCTGCCACCACGCAGAGGAGGCAACAGGTTGCTATTACTCAAAAAACGTGAAAGTTTTTGGATCCATACCCTGCAGACCATTGAACCAAAAGGTTTAAATTGGGAATACAAATTAAGTGCATTTTTGTAAGATATATAAAAGTTTTTTTTTCCTTTTTTTGCTATAGACAAATAGTTGTCATTGTATTTTAATATATATTTTGTATTTGTCTAGTCACAGAGAAAATGAAAAAAATGAAAAAGCAACAAGATTTGATATCTCTAAGTTACATGTAACCAGTAGGAGATTTATTTCTCAGGGTAATTATTTCAATAATTGTATCTGCTATATCCTTGCATCTCATGCTATGCGCTAACTTCTTTTTTCTGTAAAACCCACTCTAATTAAAGCTATAAGATTTAATTATATGTTCAACAGCATCGGGACCATGTTGCAACAATGTTTGTAATTGTTGCGCTTCATGTTTTGTGTATTTTTGTTTCTTTGGTGATGTGACGTCATCACGTTTGACACCGATAGGAGCGCACTATTTAAATGTGTTTCATGCAATAATTTACTATGCTTGAAAAAGGCTCGCATTCGAGCCGAAACAAGTGTCACATCTGCGCTGTTTCTCCTCCATGCTTCAATAAAGCAAAGATTTGACAAGAAGTGAAGTGCCGGTCTTTTGTTCCATATTATCTCCATTACGTCATGTCCCTATCCCACTTTTCATCGCTGTGGAGACATGCGCCCAGTATTACCAATCTGCAACTCACTGTAATCAGGGAAAAAAGAAAAAATAAGAAAAGAAAAAACATATAAATTAGTGAATGTTCACATTATAACACCTATAGTGATTAAACATTTTTCATTACTATATATAAAACCACACATAACAAGGGTAAGACAAGAACTCAAAGGGCCCTAAAGGTGACTTACATTAAAATCTATATTCAACCCCCTTGGCTGTAATGTTTCCAAAGTATGTATCCATCTCAACTCTTTTTTCCGCAAAAGACCTTCTGTGTCTGCACCTCTCCAAAGTGGAGGCACAGAATCAATGATTCTAAATCTCAACTGTTTAAAAGAATGTCCCTTTTCTTTAAGATGTTTCAGAATTGGTAGCTCCATCATCTCCTTACTAATCATACTCTTATGTTTATTAATTCTCTCTCTAATCTCCATAGTTGTTTCTCCTACATAGAACAAACTACAAGGACATTGAGGAGGCCACAGAGTGGCAAGGTGACATAGTGTGGAGGTGGTAACAGCAGCAGCATGAGGAGGCCACATACTGGCAAGGTGACATAGTGTGGAGGTGGCAGCAGCAGCAGCATGAGAAGACCTGAGTGGTGAGATGGCAGCAGCATCAGGAGACCAGAGAGTGACCCAGTGACAGAGTGGGGAGGTGGGTGGCAATAACAGTACCCGCTGATGATGGTGGGTGTAAGAAGGAGCACTTTGCATCAGGTGTGTGCCATCAGGAGGGTAGCTAGAGGCAGGTAGCTAGAAATCGGTTTATTTTTTCAAGGTTTGGGTGAGGCAGCATGGATGATCTAATCTGATGCATCAGGCATTAGTGGGTGGAAATCCTGGCTGATCCATGCCTGATTCATCTTGGCAAAAGTCAGTCTCTCCACATTTTGGATGGACAGACGAGTTGTCCTTGGGTTAACTATGGACCCCACTGCACTAAACACCCGCTCTGATGCCACACTACTGGCTGGGCAGGACAGCTTTTCCAGGGCAAACTCGGCCACAAATCCAGTTTGGCTGCCCAGTAGTCTAGTGGATCTTCAATGTGGAGTGGCAGGGTGCTGTCCAAGTATACCACCACCTGCTGGTTCAGGTTCTGCTCCAGGTCTAGCTGCTGTTGATGGTGAGTAGTTTCTTCACTAGGCCGGTTAAGAAAGCTGCTCATCATCGACTCTAGACTCCTGCTACTGCTGATGGAGCTGGCACTGCTCCTACCCCCCACCCCGCCACAGCAACCATGGCAGTGGAATGTGAGCACAGAGGGCCCCCCCTGTCAGACCTCTGAGAGGATGGACGATGGCGCAGATAGGCAGTGGCCAACTGACTACATAGGATGTCTCTCTAGTAGTTCAGTTTGTCCTCCCTCTCAGGGGGTGTGAAAAAGGGCCCCATTTTGGACCGATAGCAAGGATCCAACAAGGTGGAGAGCCAGAAGTCATCCCTTTGCCGAATGGTGACAATTCAAAAACAAGCATGCAGCGGGCCATTTCCGCAAGTGACTCGGAGGGACTCCCTGCCTCCATCTCCACTGCATACTGCCACGATGTGCCTGGGTCATCTACCCCGTCTTCCTCATTTTCCTGTTGCTCCTCCGGCTGCTCCTGCTCCTTCTCTCCTGTCACCTGTGTAGAAAAACCACCCATTTTGCTTCACATTGATTGTGCTCCAATGTCCTCCTCCTCATGTGGCCGTGAGATGTAGGCATCACGTCTCCAGTCCCCTGACCAGCCAGGTGTATCAACATCTGTTCCAGGATTTAAAGCAGTGGAATGACATTGTTCATCCCATAGTTCTGGTGACTGACAAATAACGTGGCATCCTCAAAGGGCCTGAGCAAATGGCAGGTGTCACTCAAGAGCTGCCACTGGCTGACATCGAAGTTATACAGGGGAGTACTCCTGTCCCCTTGGATCATCAAGAAATAGTTTATGGCCTTTCTCTGTTTGTATAGTCGGTCCAACATATGGAGGGTGGAATTCCAATAGGTGGAAACAAGCATATCAGCCTATGTTGGGGGACGCCGTTCTGCCGCTGCAGCTCAAGGAGGGTGAGCTTGGTGGTGGATGAGTGGCTGAAGTGCATGCAAAGTTTGCTGGCCATTTTTAGGATGTCTTGCAGATGTGTGGAAGACTTCAAGAACCGCTTGGCAACCAGATTGAACATGTGTGCCGCGCAGGGCACATGGCTCAGCCCTCCTTGACGCAGCGCCGACACCATGTTCTTCCCGTTGTCGGTCACCATTTTTCCGATTTTTAGTTGTCGAGGAGAAAGCCAGGATTCGATTTCTTGATGAAGGACGCAGAGCAATTCATCCCCTGTGTGACTCCATTCCCCCAGGCAAATGAGGTGAAGAATAACGTGACACTGCCATGCCCTGCACATATGATATGCTGGAGAAGCACTCTGAATTGTCCCTGCAGTGGAGGCTGAGGACACAGTGGAGGATGAGGAGGCAGAGGAGAACATTGTCGCATGACTAACGTCGTGAGAACGTGGAGGCGAAAGCGGCATCACCTGGCCAAGTTGCTGGTTTGGCTGGGCAGTAACCACATTTACCCAGTGGACCATAAAGGACATATATTTTCCTTGACCGTAGTTACAGCTCCACACGTCAGCGCTGCCGTGCACTTTGGCAGCACTTACAGGCTCAAGGACTGGCCCACCTTCTGTTCTACATATTTGTGCAGGGCTAGTACTGCCTTTTTGGCAAAGAAATGATGGCTTGGGATTCTCCAGCTCAGCTCGGCACAAGCCATCAGTTCTCTGAAAGGTGCAGAGTCCACCACGTGGAAAGGGATGGACTGCAGCACCAGCAACTTGACCAGGAGCACGTTCAGCTTTTGTGCCATTGGATGAGTGCACGCATAATGTTGTCTCTTGGAAATCACTTTGGTGATCGATTGCTAACGGAATGACAAGGAGTAGGAGGGCGAGGAGCAGGATCATCAGGACCAGTAGATTAAGGGAAGGACAGACAGCTCCCTTCAGCTGAGGTGGTGGAGCCTAGACTGCCTGAAATCGGGTACGTGCTACTGGGTGATGCAGCGGTTTCTGCGGCAGGCTGGGCCACCACATTGGAGCCACAGTTCTCCCAGGCCATTTTATGGTGACACTGCATATGTTGACGCAGGGCCATGGTGCCAATATCCTTGCCACACTTCACCTTCTGCCCACAGATTCTGCAAATGGCCATGTTCATCTCCTCCAGCGGCTTAACAAAAAACTGCCACACCGAAGAGTAGGTGATTTTACCCCCAACACTATGCACTGACTGACTGCTAACGCCGCTGCCTCCGTTAACCCCTCCTCCACTACTTTCCAAGCAGGTAGGCTCCTGTGAAGCTGGTGGTCTACCCCGGGCATGTTTGGCTCCCGACCACCCACTGCTGCCACCCAGCTGACTCCCGGCCACACTACCGATTTACTGGCTCCGCCGCTGCCTCTCGCACGCCACTGCCTCTCGCACAAGCTGCAACCCTCTTCTCCCGATGATGACAAAGCCCCTATGTCACCTGGCTCCCAATTGCGATCGGTTACATCATCATCAAGTACTGTCTGCACTTTACTGATATACTCAACTGTCTCTGAGCCAGGAGCCTGACCGCTCGCAACACCAGCTCCCACGCCACTCTCCTCATTACTACTTGCCCACCTACTGGAGGAAGTGGCAGATATCTCCTCCACATCTTGGCTGGGCAGTAGCTGCTGACTGTCCTCTAGTAGCTCGTCCTCCCTGTATAGTGAAGCTGAGCCCACAGAATATAATACTTCTCTGGCTGAGGGAACAGTAAAGGACAGAGGCAGGTTGACGACAGGTGAGGGCACAGGGCTTCCTCCCGGGCCATGCCAACTAAGGGTTGCGTCTGACGAACCCACCGACTCTTGGCTGGGGGTGTCTGATGTCACTTGGGACGAAGTGGATCACTGAGTCAACCATTCAAGAACCTCTGGGTTGCTGGTCAAGACACGACTACTAGCTGATACTGGGAGATCAGGCATCTGGAAGCAACCCCTGCTGCCACGCCCCTTTACTGTGCTGCTACCTGTGCCTGCTCCAGAATTATTTAGGCCTCTGCCCCTCCCCTGTGCAGGGCCTGTCACTTCTCTGTCTGACATACTGTTAGTCAAATAAGTAAATAAAAAGGAAATTAATACACCCCAAATAAGGCTGAAATTTTGTCTCTTCACCACCCAATGGCAAATAATGCTTTTTTTTTGCCACTAATACACGACAAAAAAAGGCTTTAGAACATATAACTGCACCGCTGAACGGCAAATACTTTTTTTATTAAATTAATACACGCCAAAAAGGGCTGTAATTTTCTCACTTCACCACACAACGGCTAAAAAGTTCTTTTTTTCCCACTTACACACGCCAAAAAAGGCTTTAGAACATATAACTGCACCACTGAACTGCAAATAATACATTTTTTTGCCTCTAATACATGCCAAAAAGGGCTGTAATTTTCTTATTTCACCACACAATGGCTAATAAGCCATTTTTTTTGCCTCTAATACACGCCAAAAAAGCTTTAGAACATATAACTGCACCGCTGAAGGACCAAAAAAGCTTTAGAACATATAACTGCACCGCTGAAGGACCAAAAAAGCTTTAGAACATATAACTGCATCGCTGAATCGCGAATAATATTTTTTTTGCCTCTAATACATGCCAAAAAGAGCTATAATTTTCTCACTTCACCAGACAACGGCTAATAAGCCTTGTTTTTCCCCCCACTTATACATGCCAAAAAAGGCTTTAGAACATATAACTTCACCGCTGAACGGCAAATAAGCCCTTTTTTCCCACTTATACATGCCAAGAAAGGATTTAGAACATATAACTGCACTGCACAAGGGCTAATAAGACATAGAAATATTTCCTAGTAATACACCCTGTTAATGGCTGTATCACACAGCACTTGCACCCCAATATAAAGAACGGTTTTCTGGAATTACAGAGGTATCATCTATTGCAAACCTGAAAGCAGAAGTATAATGGCAATTTGTATCTTCAGTCAGTGCAGCAAGGTGTAATAGGATTGTTTCTATTACACAGGCTGTACACTCCCCTATTGGGACCCTGTTCTCCTTTTATAGTGTGGAATAATTCCTCCATATCCTTTCCCTACACTTCTAATGATCTTTCCCTGAAATTCTATTCAGAAAAATAAAAATTTTTAAGTGTTTCCTAGCACTGTCCCTAGCGCCTGCTGATGTCTTTCCCAGCACTAAGTACATTGGAAAATGGCTGAATTCAAGATGGCTGAGGCTATTTATAGGGCTGTGACATCACAGGGCTGGCTGGCTTCTGATTGGCTGCATGCATGGCATTGTCGGTGATCCTGCCTTCCCAGAGTTCCTTTTTTTGCCCATGTCCTAACATGTGCAGCAGCCATTTTAGGAAAAAATGTGATTCGTTACCACGAAGCATGAGGAAATTCGGTTTTGGTGCAAATCTAATTTTTCCTGAAATTCGGATCAAATTCCACTTTGTCAACTTCGATTCACTCATCTCTAGCCTTGTCCATAAATACTTGATGCCCATTTCCCAGACAGACTGGCATTCTTCATAATTAGCATGAGTTTAGAGCACTCCTCAGCAGATGTAATAAGAATAGTAAAGGGATTTTTCTACAAGGTTGAAAAACAGTAATTATTTTTAACATTTCTTCAAGTATAATAATGTTACAAATGTAACTTGTCTTGAGTTTAATAACTAACCTTAGAAAATGTTATGGGAAATATATGACTTTTTATTCATAAGATAAAAAATTATTGAAAATAATTTCATTTTAGTGTCCCCAGTATAATATTTCAATGAGATCTATACTGTAAATGTTTAGTCTGTAATTTTTTTCTCAATTACAAAAGAAATGTAATAGAAACAGTTTTAATAAAGGTTTCATGTGAAACAATTGAGTATAATTTGACACATTCGGATGGTCATTAAGTTTAAAGTACTAAAATAATTAAATTTATATATTGTTAGATTAGTGTAATAGTCATACATTTAATTTTCAGGCTTCACAGAACAACTCACTTTACTTACCTTACATTCAAGATATGGGTTAGTGATCCAACAAGGTTATATATCCTATATATTAATTAATATAAATTTAACATTAAATTTGTTGTAGCACCATTAAATGCTACAAAATAATGTTTGTAATTGTAGTAAAATACTGTATGCCAATTTTTCCACTTTTTATTTTTATGAGAACAATGTACAAGAAGACTTTTATTGTAGTTAAATGGAAGCTCCTAAGGGTACTTTCACACTTGCAGCAATACGGACGCAAACGGATGGCATTTGTGGGTGCGGATCTCTCTGACAAATGCATTGAAATACCGGATACGTTTCTCCGGTGTCATCCGGAAAAACGGATACAGTATTTATGTATTTTGCATTTTTAAAGGTCTTTGCATTCGCAGACCGGAAAACCGGATCCGTTTTGTCAGAACGCTTGGGGCCGGATCCGGCATTAATGCGTTTCAATGGAAATTAATGCCGGATGCGGCATTCCGGCAAGTGTTCAGGATTTTTGGCGGGAGAGAAAACTGCAGCATGCTGCAGTATTTTCTCCGGCCAAAAAACATAAGAGGGACTGAACTGGTGCATCCTGAACGGAATGCTCTCCATTCAGAATGCATTAGGATAAAACTACTTCATCACTTTCATCCACGACTGCTAGAAGCAGCTCCTGCTTAGCCATTTACCTAAGAGGTCACCATGTGATACTACAGTGGATTTCCCCAGTAGCAGATGCCCAGGACCATCCCTTTTGACTCTCAGTTCTGGAACACCCTGGGATCCCACTCTTGTGGTCTGTATTACAACAGGAGACATTAGGTGCCTCTGTCTTTGAGCCACAGCTCAGAGTCAGTCTGTTAAAGTTGTTTGTGCTCTTGTGGATTGTTTTACCAGGAAGGCAATTCACCTGAAAGGTCACCATGTAATACTACATTTACCCTGCAACCTATATTGCAGGGGAAATACATGGCGGGACATGGCTTCTTCTGGCAAAATCAGATGTCAGGGTGCTGAGAGCAGGACCCTAGGTAATTAGCTGATCATCCTCTGAGGTCACAGTAAGAAAGAAACTGACTGTGTTGAGGCACTCTCCTGTACCTGGGGATCTCTAGAAGATTAAGTGGCATCATCAAAATACATTTATTTTATGCTTGGACAGCCAAAGGCCTTAAATGGGGTTTTGTGACAGTTTTTTTTTTACTGATGCTCTATCCTCTGGATAGGTCATTAGTATCTGATTGGTGGGGGTATGACACCCGGGACCCCCGCCGATCAGCTGTTTGAGAAGTCAGCAGAACTCGCAGTAGCACTGGGGCCTTGTTCAGCTTTGCCTAGACCAGGTAATTTCATGTGCTTCAGTCACATGGCCTAGGCACAGCTCAGCCCCATTGAAGTGAATGAGGCTGAGCTGAAATAACAAGTAGAGCCACTGCACAATGTGGATAGGTGGTCAGTAAAAAACTCTTTGAAAACCCCTTTAAAATACTTAAATGGATATGGTATTCACAATCATTTCTCACTATTACACATTTCAGAAATAACAATATAATAATAGTGTCACAGAAAAAGAAATATTACCTCACCACGTTGGATCCCTAAACAGATATCCTTTACAGCAAAAAAACTTTTATTTTTGACATTTTTGTAACTCTTCCTCAAGTTATACAGGAGAAGCTTGTCATTTGCTGTCATGCCTTCAAGTAACCGCCTTCGTTCCAGCTCAACATCTATGTCATTGACCTCATGTAGCAGGAACGTAATGTGCCTGAAAGTAATAAGTGCTCCATAATTACTGTACTGCTTGACACAATAGTAAAAACATGGGGTTCATTGAGAACCAGCACTAATGCTGAATTTAATAAGCAATCTTTTTGGCTGCAAAATCTTATTTAGAAGCAATATGCAAATGGCGCAAGAAGTGGACGTTAAATTTACTGAGGTGTGTCCTTCCCCCTTCCCCTCCCGTAACTTGAGCTACTATGTCAACCCGAGTCACAGGAGAAATCAGCTGTTAAATATCCCAACTTCCCCCCTTATGGTGGCTCAAAGTATAAAATACAGAATAAGGCCTCATGCACACGGCCGTTGCCTGGCCATGGCTCCCCGCATCACGGATGCTAACCCATTCACTTGAATGAGTCCGCAATCTGGAGCTACTGTGTGGAACTGAGGCACAGAACCCCACGGTAGCACTACGGAGTGTTCTATTTTTTTTTGCGGTGCGGACGGATCACAGACCCATTCACGTTGAATGGGTCTCGATCTGTCCCGGCCGCCGCACGGACGTTGCCCGTGCAAATTGCGGTCCCCAATACATGGAACGGCCGCACAACAGCCACGTGCATCAGGCCTAAGTAAATAAATAAATGTGTTTTGAAAAAAAAAAGCTTCAAGTGTAAAAAAGCGCCTCTAATCAAGTCATTTAAAAATTGTAAAAAATTGAAAAAATAGACATTTAATATCGCTGCATGTGTAACGACTGGCGGTACATATCACATGATCTACCCCATTAGGTGATTGCCATAAAAAAAAAACATAAGAATGATTCTATAAACAGATTTTTTTTTTTAATCATCTCACCTCCCAAAATACTATCAAAAAGTCATAAGTACCCGGGGGGGCGGAGCTAGCGCCTGCAGTGGATGGCTGCCTGAGATTGCTGCTCCGTGTACAAAATCACCCTAACAGACTGTACATACTGCCTGGAGATCCAGCTATGGTGAAAATCGGAGGATCCAAATCCGGAGACACCTCAGAACAACAGAGGTCGGCGATAAGCAGAGGAGACATGGATAAATTCATTAAAAAAAGCAGCCTCCGCTTATGCAGCCGGTCGCGGGCCTCTCGCAAAGAGAACTGTCGTATGCAGCACAAGGAGGTGAGGACAAAATTGATAGTCTCCCTATCTCCCGATCCTACTTAAATGAAATGCTAGCCTCCTCTCTAGCCTCAGCGCTCGAACCCCTAATCACTGACCTTGCAGCGATTTAAGCAAGATGTCCGGCAAATCGGAAAGAGGGTAGAATCCCTTGAAGACTCCCAAACGGCCATAGTAAGAGATCAATTGACGGTCTCTCAACATATAAGCTCTATCCAGAGCAATCTGAACTATTTCTATTGTGCTATAGAAGACCAAGAAAATCGCAGGCGGCGCAACAACTTACGCTTCCGCGGCATTCCAGAATCTATCGCCGCAAATGATATCCCGCACACCATAATTCAGATTTGCTTGTCCCTTCTGGGGCCCGACTCAGCCCACAAAGTAATCCTGGAGAGGGCACACAGGTCTCTGCGACCCAAACCGGCAACCTCTGCCCCACCAATGGACATAATATGCAAATCTTTGAGCTTTCTAGTGAAAGAGGCCATTCTGTCTAAAGCTCGTATGGCCAGAGAAGTGATATGGGAAGGCCATGACATTTCTATATTCCAAGATTTGGCTCAAACAACCTTGAAAAAGAGGAGAGCCCTAAAGCCCTTGACCAACTGGCTCAGATCACATAACCGTATAGATGGACCTTTCCTTTCGGTCTCTCATTCTTCTATGAAGGTCGCAGAATGACCGTATTAACATTTACGGACTTGGATCAAGCCTACGAGCACCTAAACATCGGTCCTTTGGATATACAGAACTGGGATCCCATCCAGGACTTAACATCTCTCCCAGACTTAGCAGCACTTGTCCAATGGGAAAGGCAATATACTCCAAGATCCAACAATAACAAGAGAGATGTCTCGAACTCTACCCCCAGAAGATTACCCATGGGAGAGTGAGAATGACTTTTGTGTATGTTCCTCTATATACGACACTCTCAGAGTCAGCTTAGATATATCTATGTCTCGTAACTCCCTATTCGATCTATTCTATACTTCTGATATAATTTTCTAGAGCCATATGTTGATATACACTCACCTAAAGAATTATTAGGAACACCTGTTCTATTTCTCATTAATGCAATTATCTAGTCAACCAATCACATGGCAGTTACTTCAATGCATTTAGGGGTGTTGTCCTGGTCAAGACAATCTCCTGAACTCCAAACTGAATGTCAGAATGGGAAAGAAAGGTGATTTAAGCAATTTTGAGCGTGGCATGGTTGTTGGTGCCAGACGGGCCGGTCTGAGTATTTCACAATCTGCTCAGTTACTGGGATTTTCACGCACAACCATTTCTAGGGTTTACAAAGAATGGTGTGAAAAGGGAAAAACATCCAGTATGCGGCAGTCCTGTGGGCAAAAATGCCTTGTGGATGCTAGAGGTCAGAGGAGAATGAGCCGACTGATTCAAGCTGATAGAAGAGCAACGTTGACTGAAATAACCACTCGTTACAACCGAGGTATGCAGCAAAGCATTTGTGAAGCCACAACACGCACAACCTTGAGGCGGATGGGCTACAACAGCAGAAGACCCCACCGGGTACCACTCATCTCCACTACAAATAGGAAAAAGAGGCTACAATTTGCACGAGCTCCACAAAATTGGACTGTTGAAGACTGGAAAAATGTTGCCTGGTCTGATGAGTCTCGATTTCTGTTGAGACATTCAATGAGTCTGAATTTGGCGTAAACAGAATGAGAACATGTATCCATCCTCTGATGGCTATTTCCAGCAGGATAATGCACCATGTCACAAAGCTCGAATCATTTCAAATTGGTTTCTTGAACATGACAATGAGTTCACTGTACTAAAATGGCCCCCACAGTCACCAGATCTCAACCCAATAGAGCATCTTTGGGATGTGGTGGAACGGGAGCTTCGTGCCCTGGATGTGCATCCCTCAAATCTCCATCAACTGCAAGATGCTATCCTATCAATATGCAGAATGCTATCAGCACCTTGTTGAATCAATGCCACGTAGAATTAAGGCAGTTCTGAAGGCAAAAGGGGGTCCAACACCGTATTAGTATGGTGTTCCTAATAATTCTTTATGTGTGTGTATATGCTACATTAACTAATCCTCCTATTGCTTTACCTGGATCACTGTCCTACCATAGGGTGAGATATACATATCACTAACATTCCCCTGTCACTCACTTCCTCAAAGTATCGCGCATTTGTTATTTCTTATACCTATGTCAACCTGTTATCTATGTTTATTTATTTTTTGTTTGTTTTGCAAAACACTTATGTAGATGTCCTCCTAGATGCTCATACATACCCCTTTTGTTAGAGGATCTAATGCTCACCTTTTGGGGAATGTCTTGTGCATATAATGATATACCTTCTCAAATGCATAACTCAGATCTTTTGACACTAACCATGGCTGGCCCACTGGTCCAACTGAAGCGAGATGACAGATCTGGTAGTAGCCTCTTTTAATGTCAAGGGCTTCAATGACCCCTTCAAAAGGTGCCAAACTTTTTCCTTCTTAAAAAAGAAAAACTGTACTATTATCTTCCTACAGGAAACACACTAAATTTAACCGCTATCCGGACCTCTCTCGCTCCAGTTTCCCTATGTGGTTCCACTGCGAATCCAATTCCTCTGCTTCTAGAGGGGTTAGTATAGGATTAAGCAGAAATACTTCATTTAAATATTGCTTTCATATTCAAGATGCTGAAGGAAGATATATATTGTTAAAAGGCTTTATAGACAACCATATGTATACATTTATCAACATATATGCTCCCAATTTCAACCAAGTCACATGGTTTTGCAATCTTTTTACGATCATTGAATCCTTCAAAGAGTGAATCGTCATCATGGGCGGTGACTTTAATGTTACACTGGACCCTCTTTTGGACTCCTCTTCCCAAAAGTCCGCTCATGGAGAGCCCTTTTCTTCCTTCGTTAAGGGATATGTAATCTACACTTGGTTGATATTTGGAGAATCCTAAACCCCTCCGAAAGGGACTATACCTACTTCTCAAATGTCCACGGTTCATACCAGAGACTAGATTATTGTCAGATCACTCGCCAATATTTATATCTATTGCCACATCCCTAGTATCCCCCAAAGTCTTCAAATGGAGACTCAACAAGCAACTAATCTCTTCAACTGAAAGCAAGGCTAAAGTTAAAAAACCTTGATGATTTCTTTTCTCTAAACTCTCTCCCAGACACCTCCCTTTACATCCTATGGGATGCCCACAAGGCATACATGCGCGGCCAACTTATTAACCTCGGGTTTAACCTTAAAAAACAGAAATCTGCCCGGATTGATGCTTTCCTGTCAGAAATACAGAAACTAGAAGCCCTACATAAAAAAATTCTCTCGGAACAGCACCTTTCCAAGCTCAATACACTACGTGCTTAACTGAAAATACACTTGAACGCAGCCTCGGCCAAATATTTCCTCAATTCACAATACAAATATTTTGCCCATGGGGATAAATCCTCAAAATTTATGATGAATAGGATTAGACAAAGGAAGGCACAAATCATATCTGCAAAATCTATAAAAATGGAGGTGACATAGCTATAACAACCAAAGACATAGCAATTCAGTTTCAGGAATTCTACCAATTGCTATATAATATTCCCCCGACAACACCGAAAGAAGGTGCCCCTTCTAATTTAGAAGCCATAAACTTATTTCTTCAATCAGTAACACTCCCCAATCTAGATCAATCCCAAAGTGACATTCTAGGAGCCCCTTTTACACCTGATGAATTAAATGAAGCTATCAAACAACTTCCTAATGGTAAGGCCCCAGGCCCAGACGGCCTCCCAGCCCAATACTACCGTACATTCAGTAAATCCCTTCCCCCCATCTACTAGCTGTTTTTAACCAATCTCTCCAAAGTTGTCCCCTAACCCTCGAAATGACGAAAGCACATATATCCATCATCCCTAAAGAGGGAAAGGATCCGGCTCACTGTGCAAACTACCACCCTATTTACTTATTGAATTTGGACTTGAAGCTTCTGGCTAAAATGCTGGCCAACCATCTCTCCCCACTATTACCTTCATTGATTCATGGAGACCAGACGGGATTCATTGTGGGCAGAGAAGGTAAAGATAACTCAGCAAGGATTCTCAATGCCATATACCACGCTAAAAAACATTCACATCCCTTGATCCTTCTCAGCACCGATGCCGAAAAAGCCTTTGATAGGATTAGCTGGGACTTCTCTTACGTCTTACCCTAGTAAAATTCGGCCTTCCTGACCCCTTTATCCAAGCTATTTTTTCTATGTATATAAATGCTTCGGCATCGGTGCTTGTGAACAAGTCTATCTCGCCTTCCTTTCCTATTAGGAATGGAACTCGCCAAGGTTGCCCACTTTCCCCTCTGGTCTTTGTGATGATTATGGAACCACTTCTCCAATCCATCCGTCAGGACAACAAAATTGAAGGTGTTAAATTAGGGAATCAACAGCACAAGGTCGCTGCATTTGTCGACGACCTCCTAATACTAACCACTAATCTCCTTACCTCACATTTACGACCAGTTGGAAAGATTTAACTTTCCACTTTCTAACTTTAAAATTAATATGAAAAAAAATCACAAATCTTGAGCATGGTGTTAAGGGCATCAATTAGAGTTGATCTAGCAGCACAGCAGATGCCGTTGGGAAAATAGAAGAGTCTGTTAGGCAGAAAGAAATTAGAGCCCCATAGGTAGCCCTATTGCAAAGAAATAAGGCAATAACAAGCGGGAATTGCAGACACAGCTGATAATTTTAAAATGTCAGTCATAGGTAGGGACTTTTTAATGATAAAGAAATAAACATTACATTTTATATATAGGCATAAAGTAACACATGTAAACCCAGAGACAACTTGTGGTCCTAGTGACCAATTGTAAATAATAATTATCGCCGTATCTCAACATGTGTTAATGGGTCAAGTTTGAAAAATCTAGCAGCACACTCCCCCTTTAATTGGGATACACCATACATAACCTACCTGGGAATCTAAATTGGTACCGATCTTCAAAAATTATTCCACCTCAACTACATCCCATTATTACAGTCCATGCAAAACCAACTGACTAACTTACAACTCCCAACACTCTCTTGGTTTGGCCGTAAAAACCTGTTTACCTCTTTAGTTCTTCCCAGATTAAATTACTTACAAGTATTGCCCCTCCCATCCCCGACTCCTATTTCCAAGCCTTTACTAAGAAAATCAGAGCCTTTATATGGAACAGGAAAAAAGCCTGCATAGCCCTTTCTGTATTTCAAAGACCAAAGTCTTTTGGTGGTATAAACCTCCCAAAAGCATCACTTTATAATAAAGCCACTCTACTAACTAGGGTCATAGACTGGTTCAGAGAGACGCCACATACGTCATGGATAGGAATGGAGACATCTCTATCCCAATCATCCTTTTGAGTACTTCTGGTCAACTCTCAGAACAATCACATTAATAGTACAAATATTAGCCCAAACATTAAAGCTACTCTTGAAGCCTGGAAGAAATTCCAAAACTCGGCCTGGGGTATTCCTCTACCCTCCCCCCTTATTCAAGTTAGGGACCTAATTGACCTGGCCTCAGTGGAACTGAAACAGGGTCTCCCCCCTCGATTCGCAACTCTAGGGTTCCAGTCCTCTCCCTGTTCAATGATGGGGGTGAAATAGGTAGCAGAGACTTCATTTATTCTCTGTTTCCTGAAGTTAAACCCTTCTCATTCCTCCATTAATATCTATCTAAGTATATTCCATACCATACATTACTCAGACCTTTAACTTGATTTGAAAGCCTGATTTGCTCACAATCCTCCCCAAAAAAAACAATCTCTCAACTATACAAGAGACTCAGTTCTCCTATTCTTGTGCCAAAATTAGCTTTTGTTGGCTTTTGGGAGAAAGATCTAGGAGTCTCTTACTCTCCAGAAGACCAACTACAACTCTTCAGAGAGCCACACACTTTCTCCAGGTATATCATAATTCAAGAGAATGGGTATAAAATTCTCACGAGATGGTACAAAACCCCTGATGTTACCTGTAGGTTTGATGTAACTAGGTTGGATACCTGCTGGCGGTGCGGGAAGGGGAGAGGTAACTTTTTTTCACATCTGGTGGACTTGCCCACCAATCCACAAGTGGTGGACAGAGATTTTTAGATACAGCAATCTGGTATGCAAAACATCTTTTTTACCCTCGCCTCAATTAGCTTTCCTAGGCCTTTCCCCTTCCGGCACTGTCACCGGAGTTCCATTACTGTTTAAAAAACTACTAACGGCAGCTCGCCTTTTAGTTCCTCGTAATTGGCTGACATCTGACCTTCCACCAATTGACCATTGGATAAACAAGCCCTCACCCCACTAGAAAAATAAAAATGATGGCTTTTTTAAATGCTTTTATTGTGTAAAACTAAAAAAAGAAAATAGACATATTTGGTATTGTTTCAGGGAATAGCCAGCTCTATAAAAATATCACATGACCTACTTTATCAGTTGAACATTGTAAATAAATAAATATATGCTAGAAGAGCTTTTTTTTGTGACCTCGCCTCCCAAAAAACATATCATCAAGCGATGAAATCACTTATTTACCCCAATATGGTACCAATAAAAAATGCAGTCTGTCCTGCAAAAGTCAAGCCCTCAGACATTTATGTTGGCAAGAAAACAATTATGTTATGGATGTAAGTATATGGCAATTAAAAATATAGCACATTTTTTTATTAAAAGTGATTTTATGATGCAAAAGTACTAAAACAAGAAAAAATATATAAATTTGGTATCACCATAATCGTATCAACCTGTAGAATAAAGTCATTATATAATATATAACACATAGTGAATAGAGTTAGGAAAGATTTGATTCGCACCGAATACAAATTTCCTCGCGCTTCGTGGTAACGAATAGCATTTTTCTTAAAATGGCTGCTGCACTTGTGAGGACACGGGGCAAGGAACTGTGGGAAGTGTTGTAGAAATTTGCTTGCATCAGACGCAAATATCCTAGCTGCGCTAAAATTGTGCCGAAATACGCCAACCACAAAGAATTTCCCCCGTGCTTAAAAGCACATGTATCAAGCTCTTTTGTGTAAGGAAAGGTAACCCTCTTCAAGAGTCAGACAAGGTGGTGTTTCATTGCAGACTTCTGTTGAGCCTCCTCCTGCCCAGTCTCCTCACTTTTATTTTATAGCCACAAAAGGTGTAACAATAGAAAGGGGCAGGCCCATCACCCAACCACTTCCTTCATGTAACAAACATACAGGAAGTGATTATATATAGGAACATGAGAAACCATCATCACTTAAAATAACATAGCCAGCTAACAAAACACTTATATACAATAATCTCCCATTACCACTGGAGTGAACTTTATCCAGCCTTGCTCAGTGATCAATGTCCAATAAAGTTGCTATGATCCTCATGCATGTTTATTTACAGGACAGCGTCATTATCTCCAGTGGCTGGTAAGGCACACTAGAGACTACAAAAAGACGTTCCTTTCATATATTGTTCTCTTAACAAATGCATCCACGCCAAGCCAATAAATCTGCGTCTTGCGCAGTGGCCCTAGCCGGCGTCCATACATTCGCCAAGAAAACACTGCTCTGCTGAACACATCAGTCTCCCCCGGCCCACAGCCCAGCACATAGCAAATGGATCGTTCACCAACGGAGACCTCTGCATCCGACAGCTGTGTCTCCACATCCATAGGAAGTGGAGACACAGCTGTAAATCTTTTTTTTTTTTTTTTTTTTGTAAAACTATTTTTTTTACAAGTTCAGGGAAAGATTATTCAAGGTGTAGGAAAAGGACAGGGAGGAATCAATCCACAGCATTTCTGTTGAACAGGGGAGATGGCAGCCTGAGTAATAGGGACATTCCTATTAGACCTTGCAGCACTGACTGGGCACCCAAATTGCCATTATACAGCTCTGTAATTTCATCACACCAGTCTAATTAGGGTGCAAGTGCTGTTTGACACAGGAATTAACAAGGGTTATTACAAGGAAATATTTATACGTTTTATTTGCCCTAGTGTGGTGCAAATATATGTTCTAAAGCATTTTCTGGCTTGTATTAGTGGAAAAAAGGGCTTATTACTAGTGATGAGCGGCAGGGGCGATATTCGAATTTGCAATAAATACCCGTATATCTATGAATATTCGTCAAATATTCGTGAATTGGCTAAATTCGTTCGCGTTATATTAATGAGATAATCCCAATGTAAAAATCGCTTAAGTGCACATGTGATAAAGGGCGAATTTAACAAAGTTTGAAAAGATTTATAAAAATTGGCCTCCAGCACATAATCGAATCAATCAAATCAAATTACGTGACACTGATCTGGTGTTCTTGTTCATCAACACGATGAACAAGAACACCAGATCAGTGTCACGTAATTTGATTTGCTATAATCGATTAGTATTTTTATACTTCGAGAATCGCAAGTAAAAATCACTTGTCAGCGCATGTGAGACTGACAAAGAGGTGTGGCCATAGTTTTCAAACTACCCAAAGTTTCAGGCAAAAGGAGAATATGGCTACTAACAGCATATTTGACTCCAAGGAGACAGAACACCTGATCACCGTAAGTAATGGGACATTCTAGCACTGTATTTGTTACATGTCACATGTTTGAACATACAATTAAGTTGTAGATATTTTTTTTTTCAATTGCTATTATAAAAAGGGCATTATCATGCGATCTTTAAAATCACATGATATTCTACTACACATTTTAACACATCTAAGTAGATATTACTCAATGGTGCATTAAGTATTGTTGTGACATTACAGAACTGTAGCATGTATTAATGCACAGCATTGAAATATCTCTCATATGCACATTGCACATCCATATTCCTCCGACACACTTACCTCCTCCCCCCACCCCACCCAAACACCCCTCCCACACACCCCTCCCACGCTGCCCCCACCCCCCCAAAGAAAGACACACACACACAAACACAATATATAGATTACATTTTGTGTCCTGTTGGTCACTCACTATCAGGATTCTGAAGAATCTTTCATTGTCTGACCATCATTATTTGCTGGTTCATTTAGAATTAACCAGGGTGCACCTTGTGGAGATGAACCAGTTTTACACACGATACCTTACAGTCACTTCACTAGACAGGTATTTTTCTGCTCAGCTGGCCAATATCCGATTGGTTCAACCCCACACACATACAATTTTAATACAATCAGATCTTTTAGCAGTAACATTTAATGTAATATTTTCCCTTCAAAGACTTAAATACTTTTTTATGTTCAATACTTGTATGTAAAAAAAATTGGGATTATATGCTTGCATATTTATCCTGCAGCGTATGTTCGAGCGGGGCTACGACCAGACCCGTAAACGGGCTCAGATGCAGCGGATTGTGATGGAGATCCGTTCCAACCTCAAACGGAAATTCGGTGTCACACATCATAAAGAGTCCGTCATAAAAAAATGGTCGGATCTGAAGAGGGGGAACCCGAAGTTAATGAAAGAGATCCGTGACCGCACATGCCCAGGTACAATGCTTAGATTACTTTTTACTACACTCTGTAATGTATATATATATTTAGGCAAATAAGTATTTCATCCTTTTACAAATGATTACTTAGTACCTGGTGTGACACGTAGCGAATCAGCAGATCAGCAGGTTACATCATACTTCTCTACATCACCATGAGTATATATATACAGTGTGTATATACACTCACCTAAAGAATTATTAGGAACACCATACTAATACGGTGTTGGACCCCCTTTTGCCTTCAGAACTGCCTTAATTCTACGTGGCATTGATTCAACAAGGTGCTGATAGCATTCTTTAGAAATGTTGGCCCATATTGATAGGATAGCATATTGCAGTTGATGGAGATTTGAGGGATGCACATCCAGGGCACAAAGCTCCCGTTCCACCACATCCCAAAGATGCTCTATTGGGTTGAGATCTGGTGACTGTGGGGGCCATTTTAGTACAATGAACTCATTGTCATGGTCAAGAAACCAATTTCAAATGATTCGAGCTTTGTGACATGGTGCATTATCCTGCTGGAAGTAGCCATCAGAGGATGGGTACATGGTGGTCATGAAGGGATAGACATGGTCAGAAACAATGCTCAGGTACCCCGTGGCATTTAAACGATGCCCAATTGGCACTAAGGGGCCTAAAGTGTGCCCAGAAAACATCCCCCACACCATTACACCACCACCACCAGCCTGCACAGTGGTAACAAGGCATGATGGATACATGTTCTCACTCTGTTTACGCCAAATTCGGACTCTACCATTTGAATGTCTCAACAGAAATCGAGACTCATCAGAGCAGGCAACATTTTTCCACTCTTCAACAGTCCAATTTTGGTGAGCTCGTGCAAATTGTAGCCTCTTTTTCCTATTTGTAGTGGAGATGAGTGGTACCCGGTGGGGTCTTCTGCTGTTGTAGCCCATCCGCCTCAAGGTTGTGCGTTTCGTGGCTTCAAAAATGCTTTGCTGCATACCTCGGTTGTAATGAATGGTTATTTCAGTCAACGTTGCTCTTCTATCAGCTTGAATCAGTCGGCCCATTCTCCTCTGACCTCTAGCATCCACAAGGCATTTTCGCCCACAGGACTGCCGCATATTGGATGTTTTTTCCCTTTTCACACCATTCTTTATAAACCCTAGAAATGGTTGTGCGTGAAAATCCCAGTAACTGAGCAGATTGTGAAATACTCAGACCGGCCTGTCTGGCACCAACAACCATGCCACTCTCAAAATTGCTGAAATCACCTTTCTTTCCCATTCTGACATTCAGTTTGGAGTTCAGCAGATTGTCTTGACCAGGACCACATCTCTAAATGCATTGAAGCAACTGCCATGTGATTGGTTGACTAGATAATTGCATTAATGAGAAATAGAACAGGTGTTCCTAATAATTCTTTAGGTGAGTGTATATCATCTATTTAGCTGTTGAGCCTGCAGCTTGGAGGATTTTGCAACCGTGGTCTATTGGACTAGTGCTGATGTCTGAATTTTTGTTTGATTTTTTATATATATATATATATATATATATATATATATATAAATAAAGAAAGTCCGCAGCACTCCTTGAAGTAAAAAATTTGCAGTTTATTTACACATGTCAGAAAATTTACAACGTTTCAGTTCTCTCACAGAACCTTTCTCAAATCAGGTGAACATAAAGTGCATACGTGCATGTTTAAATACATTTTCACATTGTGTCCAATTAATTCATTAACTAATACAACAACCGTGCACTCCCCTCATAGGATAAGCTACATTCCACATAATTGGTGCCACATGTTCCCATAGGTGCCAATAAATCTATGTATGTTTACTAATACATTCAATAGTGAATATTCATTATCATGACAAGTGTATACAAGTGCATGTAATAAAGTGCAAAGTGCGCTAAAACAGCTTAACTAAACTATTCTGATACCTTGCTGAGGGTTTTTTCCACGGAGATATATCAGGAGAGGACGTCTTAACTTGTGTGGAAGCACGCTGGTCTTCTGCGTCTCTTCCTCCTCAATGCGCATGTGTCAGTCCTTCCCCCTTTGTGACGCAGTACATATCCATCATGCGTCCATAATAGGCGGAGACCCAGCGTAGTGACGCGCGATCGTCCGGGTCAGCACCCAACACGCACGTCATTCATGCGCCAGCGTGCTACACCAAACGTCCGCGCCACATCACCAGTCTACTCAACCATTTTACCTTCGGGCACTCATTAGGACAATATCCTACATCTCTATTCCTCCCTATAGTCTCCGTTGCATAACCCCATCAGCAAGCTCAGATAAAAATCTAAATAACGATTCAGACAATACCTATATGTAAACACATCACATTTTAACGTGGACACGTCCCTGTAGCTTTCATTGGGTCCACCTCATACAGAATACGGAGATACATCAGATTACAGACCTCATGGACAGATATCAGCTGACCATTCCTCCTGTCACCCTTAATTCGACATTTAACCCTTTGGGTTTCAGAGTATCCAACCGGAAAATCCATCTAAGCTCAGTTTTTTTCAAAATATTCAATCGATCCCCACCTCTATCCAATGGTTTAACATGATCTAGGATCATGAATCTCAGGTCACTTTCTTTATGATTTCTTTCCACAAAATGTTTTGACACAGGCAAATCCTTTCTTTTATTCCTAATAGATTGTCTATGATTATTTAACCTAGTTTTCATGTCACAGGTGGTTTCACCCACATAGAGTTTTTTGCAAGGGCACCACAGTACATATATCACCCATGACGAGTCACAAGTGAGATAATGCCTTATGTTAAAGATCTCACCCGTGTCTGGATGTGCGAACACCGATCCTTTGTCCATCAGTTTACAGTTCACACATCCCAGACACGGGAAAGAGCCCGTGTGCCTTGTTTTAAGAAACGTTTGTCTAAGTTGACCCTTTTCAGGCAGTCTAGAGTGCACAACCTTATCCCTGATATTACCTGCTCTTTTATAAGCCATCATGGGCGGATTTTTGAAAGCTGCAATATTGGGGTGGCCACTACTAAGCAGCCCCCAATGTCGCCTCACTATCTTTTCTGTATATTGAGGAGGACCAAATACATATGAATTTGAACATCAAACCTACTGATAAGAACACATTGTTGCATTTTACAAGTGGACATCCAAGAAGGATGGTAGACTCGTTACCGTTCAGTCAAATGCTCAGAGTATGGAGAATAGTTGATAAGGATGAGAATATGAAAGTGGCATTGAGCAACATGGAACAATCCTTCATAAATAGGGGTTACCCTAGAAGGTTAGTGAAAAAATATGCCGATAAAGCAAGAGAAATCCCTAGAGAGGAGTTGTTAACCTCAAAAGTTAGACAGGTTAGTGATAGATTACCTTTTGTGTCATCATACAGTGAGTTGAGTCCAAACATTGAAAAGATAGTGAGGCGACATTGGGGGCTGCTTAGCAGTGGCCACCCCAATATTGCAGCTTTCAAAAATCCGCCCATGATGGCTTATAAAAGAGCAGGTAATATCAGGGATAAGGTTGTGCACTCTAGACTGCCTGAAAAGGGTCAACTTAGACAAACGTTTCTTAAAACAAGGCGCACGGGCTCTTTCCCGTGTCTGGGATGTGTGAACTGTAAACTGATGGACAAAGGATCGGTGTTCGCACATCCAGACACGGGTGAGATCTTTAACATAAGGCATTATCTCACTTGTGACTCGTCATGGGTGATATATGTACTGTGGTGCCCTTGCAAAAAACTCTGTGGGTGAAACCACCTGTGACATGAAAACTATGTTAATTAATCATAGACAATCTATTAGGAATAAAAGAAGGGATTTGCCTGTGTCAAAACATTTTGTGGAAAAAAATCATAAAGAAAGTGACCTGAGATTCATGATCCTAGATCATGTTAAACCATTGGATAGAGGTGGGGATCGATTGAATATTTTGAAAAAAACTGAGCTTAGATGGATTTTCCGGTTGGATACTCTGAAACCCAAAGGGTTAAATGTCGAATTAAGGGTGACAGGAGGAATGGTCAGCTGATATCTGTCCATGAGGTCTGTAATCTGATGTATCTCCGTATTCTGTATGAGGTGGACCCAATGAAAGCTACAGGGACGTGTCCACGTTAAAATGTGATGTGTTTACATATAGGTATTGTCTGAATCGTTATTTAGATTTGTATCTGAGCTTGCTGATGGGGTTATGCAACGGAGACTATAGGGAGGAATAGAGATGTAGGATATTGTCCTAATGAGTGCCCGAAGGTAAAATGGTTGAGTAGACTGGTGATGTGGCGCGGACGTTTGGTGTAGCACGCTGGCGCATGAATGACGTGCGTGTTGGGTGCTGACCCGGACGATCGCGCGTCACTACGCTGGGTCTCCGCCTATTATGGACGCATGATGGATATGTACTGCGTCACAAAGGGGGAAGGACTGACACATGCGCATTGAGGAGGAAGAGACGCGGAAGACCAGCGTGCTTCCACACAAGTTAAGACGTCCTCTCCTGATATATCTCCGTGGAAAAAACCCTCAGCAAGGTATCAGAATAGTTTAGTTAAGCTGTTTTAGCGCACTTTGCACTTTATTACATGCACTTGTATACACTTGTCATGATAATGAATATTCACTATTGAATGTATTAGTAAACATACATAGATTTATTGGCACCTATGGGAACATGTGGAACCAATTATGTGGAATGTAGCTTATCCTATGAGGGGAGTGCACGGTTATTGTATTAGTTAATGAATTAATTGGACACAATGTGAAAATGTATTTAAACATGCACGTATGCACTTTATGTTCACCTGACTTGAGAAAGGTTCTGTGAGAACTGAAACGTTGTAAATTTTCTGACATGTGTAAATAAACTGCACATTTTTTACTTCAAGGAGTGCTGCAGACTTTCTTTATTTGTTTATCCGTCCTGTATCGAGGGACCACCGCGGGCACCGTATAACTGTGAAAAAGGAGTGCTGCCTGACCTTTTCTATGGATATATATATATATATATATATATATATATAGAGTCCAAAAAACTAGTTAAGTGATACAAAGGAAAGCAAAATCTTGGAACATTTTTCAGTTTATATAGTGAATGTTTGAGCTTTTTTTTTTCAGAGGAACAACAGAAATTTGATATATTTTTCTTTATGTTTTGATTTTGAAATAGAATGTGTAGTGTTCCTAATGCATTTGTGTGTATGTAAATAAAAGCTATTAGAAGAATTTTGAGCTTTATTCACTTTTTTAAACACACTGCTATTATTTTGAACACAACTGTATGTATGTGTGTACTGTATATACAGTAATGGCCTCAAATGTTGGCACCCCTGAAATTTTTCAAGAAAATGAAGTATTTCTCACAGAAAATTATTGCAGTAACACATGTTTTGCTATACACATGTTTATTACCTTTGTGTGTATTGGAACAAAACCAAAAAAGGGAGGAAAAAAAAGCAAATGGAACATAATGTCACACCAAACTCCAAAAATGGGTTGGACAAAATTATTGGCACCCTTAACTTAATATTTGGCTGCACACCCTTTGGAAAAAATAACTGAAATCAGTCGCTTCCTATAACCATCAATAAGCTTCTGACACCTCTCAGCTTCTGACACCCGGAATTTTGGACCACTCTTCCTTTGCAAACTGCTCCAGGTCTCTCTTATTGGAAGGGCGCCTTTTCCCAACAACAATTTTAAGATATCTCCACAGGTGTTCAATGGGATTGAAATCTGGAATCATGGCCGCTTTAGAACTCTCCAGCCCTTTGTTGCCATCTATTTCTGGGTGCTTTTTGACATATGTTTGGGTCATTGTCCTGCTGGAAGACCCAAGATCTCGGACGCAAACCCAGCTTTCTGACATTGGGCTCTACAGTGTGACCCAAAATCCGTTGGTAATCCTTAGATGTCATGATGCCTTGCACACATTCAAGGCACCCAGTTCCAGAGTCAGCAAAACAACCCCAAAACTATTTATTGATATATATAAGACTGTTGTAATAAAAA
Organism: Bufo bufo; assembly: GCF_905171765.1. Lineage (NCBI taxonomy): Eukaryota > Metazoa > Chordata > Amphibia > Anura > Bufonidae > Bufo > Bufo bufo. Next base: position 263,985,339 of record NC_053393.1, read on the forward strand.
TAAACATTCCAAAAAGTGTACATATATCAAATTCCCCCAAAAAATTCTTAAAAAGACACAATGTCCTACATATATAGTTCCACTACCAATCGAAATGCATGATTTCATAGAGATGTAATACCTGATGATAACTAGCAATGCATTTATTGCAAAGATAAAAAATATATTACTAGTAAAAGACTAAAAAAGCAAAAATGACTTTGGTTATCGCTATCAAGACATGCAGAGCAATATGTCGTATGCTTCCACTCCATAATATGTAATATTGGGTATATAGTCACAGTCTAGATTAGCAAAAAACCACATTTGTGACAGCCTTTTCATACCATACATTATATGAATAACCAATATTGAATTATCAAGAGAGGTCTGTATACATTAACTGCTTCAATATATAAATACACTGGGATTTTCCTCTGACAGAGAGAGATAGATACATAATTTGGTCCATTAGGACCTCCAATATATATATATATATATATATATATATATATATATATATATATATATATATATATATATACACACTGCTCAAAAAAATAAAGGGAACACTTAAACAACACAATGTAACTCCAAGTCAATCACACTTCTGTAAAATCAAACTGTCCACTTAGGAAGCAACACTGAGTGACAATCAATTTCACATGCTGTTGTGCAAATGGGATAGACAACAGGTGGAAATTATAGGCAAGTAGCAAGACACCCCCAATAAAGGAGTGGTTCTGCAGGTGGTGACCACAGATCACTTCTCAGTTCCTATGCTTTCTGGCTGATGTTTTGGTCACTTTTGAATGCTGGCGGTGCTTTCACTCTAGTGGTAGCATAAAACGGAGTCTACAACCCACACAAGTGGCTCAGGTAGTGCAGCTTATCCAGGATGGCACATCAATGTGAGCTGTGGCAAGAAGGTTTGCTGTGTCTGTCAGCGTAGTGTCCAGAGCATGGAGGCGCTACCAGGAGACAGGCCAGTACATCAGGAGACGTGGAGGAGGCCATAGGAGGGCAACAACCCAGCAGCAGGACCGCTACCTTCGCCTTTGTGCAAGGAGGAACAGGAGGAGCACTGCCAGAGCCCTGCAAAAGGACCTCCAGCAGGCCACAGATGTGCATGTGTCTGCTCAAATGGTCAGAAACAGACTCCATGAGGGTGATATGAGGGCCCGACGTCCACAGGTGGGGGTTGTGCTTACAGCCCAACACCGTGCAGGACGTTTGTCATTTTCGAGAGAACACCAAGATTGGCAAATTCGCCACTGGCGCCCTGTGCTCTTCACAGATGAAAGCAGGTTCACACTGAGCACATGTGACAGACGTGACAGAGTCTGGAGACGCCGTGGAGAACGTTCTGCTGCCTGCAACATCCTCCAGCATGACCGGTTTGGCATTGGGTCAGTAATGGTGTGGGGTGGCATTTCTTTGCAGGGCCACACATCCCTCCATGTGCTCGCCAGAGGTAGCCTGACTGCCATTAGGTACCGAGATGAGATCCTCAGACCCCTTGTGAGACCATATGCTGGTGTGGTTGGCCCTGGCTTCCTCCTAATGCAAGACAATGCTAGACCTCATGTGGCTGGAGTGTGTCAGCAGTTCCTGCAAGACGAAGGCATTGATGCTATGAACTGGCCCGCCCGCTCCCCAGACCTGAATCCAATTGAGCACATCTGGGACATCATGTCTCGCGCTATCCACCAACGTCATGTTGCACCACAGACTGTCCAGGAGTTGGCAGATGCTTTAGTCCAGGTCTGGGAAGAGATCCCTCAGGAGACCGTCCGCCACCTCATCAGGAGCATGCACAGGCGTTGTAGGGAGGTCATACAGGCACGTGGAGGCCACACACACTACTGAGCCTCATTTTGACTTGTTTTAAGGACATTACATCAAAGTTGGATCAGCCTGTAGTGTGTTTTTCCACTTTAATTTTAAGGGTGACTCCAAATCCAGACCTCCTTGGGTTGAAAAATTTGATTTCCATTTTTTAATTTTTGTGTGATTTTGTTGTCAGCACATTCAACTATGTAAAGAACAAAGTATTTCAGAAGAATATTTAATTAATTCAGATCTAGGATGTGTTATTTTTGTGTTCCCTTTATTTTTTTGAGCAGTGTATATATATATATATATATATATATATATATATATATATATATATATATACACTGCGTGCAGAATTATTAGGCAAATTAGTATTTTGACCACATCATCCTCTTTATGCATGTTGTCTTACTCCAAGCTGTATAGGCTTGAAAGCCTACTACCAATTAAGCATATTAGGTGATGTGCATCTCTGTAATGAGAAGGGGTGTGGTCTAATGACATCAACACCCTATATTAGGTGTGCACAATTATTAGGCAACTTCCTTTCCTTTGGCAAAATGGGTCAAAAGAAGGACTTGACAGGCTCAGAAAAGTCAAAAATAGTGAGATATCTTGCAGAGGGATGCAGCACTCTTAAAATTGCAAAGCTTCTGAAGCGTGATCATCGAACAATCAAGCGTTTCATTCAAAATAGTCAACAGGGTCGCAAGAAGCGTGTGGAAAAACAAAGGCACAAAATAACTGCCCATGAACTGAGAAAAGTCAAGCGTGCAGCTGCCAAGATGCCACTTGCCACCAGTTTGGCCATATTTCAGAGCTGCAACATCACTGGAGTGCCCAAAAGCACAAGGTGTGCAATACTCAGAGACATGGCCAAGGTAAGAAAGGCTGAAAGACGACCACCACTGAACAAGACACACAAGCTGAAACGTCAAGACTGGGCCAAGAAATATCTCAAGACTGATTTTTCAAAGGTTTTATGGACTGATGAAATGAGAGTGAGTCTTGATGGGCCAGATGGATGGGCCCGTGGCTGGATTGGTAAAGGGCAGAGAGCTCCAGTCCGACTCAGATGCCAGCAAGGTGGAGGTGGAGTACTGGTTTGGGCTGGTATCATCAAAGATGAGCTTGTGGGGCCTTTTCGGGTTGAGGATGGAGTCAAGCTCAACTCCCAGTCCTACTGCCAGTTTCTGGAAGACACCTTCTTCAAGCAGTGGTACAGGAAGAAGTCTGCATCCTTCAAGAAAAACATGATTTTTATGCAGGACAATGCTCTATCACACGCGTCCAAGTACTCCACAGCGTGGCTGGCAAGAAAGGGTATAAAAGAAGAAAATCTAATGACATGGCCTCCTTGTTCACCTGATCTGAACCCCATTGAGAACCTGTGGTCCATCATCAAATGTGAGATTTACAAGGAGGGAAAACAGTACACCTCTCTGAACAGTGTCTGGGAGGCTGTGGTTGCTGCTGCACGCAATGTTGATGGTGAACAGATCAAAACACTGACAGAATCCATGGATGGCAGGCTTTTGAGTGTCCTTGCAAAGAAAGGTGGCTATATTGGTCACTGATTTGTTTTTGTTTTGTTTTTGAATGTCAGAAATGTATATTTGTGAATGTTGAGATGTTATATTGGTTTCACTGGTAAAAATAAATAATTGAAATGGGTATATATTTGTTTTTTGTTAAGTTGCCTAATAATTATGCACAGTAATAGTCACCTGCACACACAGATATCCCCCTAAAATAGCTAAAACTAAAAACAAACTAAAAACTACTTCCAAAAATATTCAGGTTTGATATTAATGAGTTTTTTGGGTTCATTAAGAACATGGTTGTTGTTCAATAATAAAATTAATCCTCAAAAATACAACTTGCCTAATAATTCTGCACTCCCTGTATATATATATAGTTGCAAGAAAAAGTATGTGAACCCTTTGGAATGATATGGATTTCTGCACAAATCGGTCATAAAATGTGATCTGATCTTAATCTAAGTCACAATAGACAATCACAGTCTGCTTAAACTAATAACACACAAAGAATTAAATGTTACCATGTTTTTATTGAACACACCATGTAAACTATCACAGTGCAGGTGGGAAAAGTATGTGAACCCTTGGATTTAATAGCTGGTTGAACCTCCTTTGGCAGCAATAACTTCAACCAAACGTTTCCTGTAGTTGCAGATCAGACGTGCACAACGGTCAGGAGTAATTCTTGACCATTCCTCTTTACAGAACTGTTTCAGTTCAACAATATTTTTGGGATGTCTGGTGTGAATCGCTTTCTTGAGGTCATGCCACAGCATCTCAATCGGGTTGAGGTCAGGACTCTGACTGGGCCACTCCAGAAGGCGTATTTGCTTCTGTTTAAGCTATTCTGTTGTTGATTTACTTCTATGCTTTGGGTCGTTGTCCTGTTGCAACACCCATCTTCTGTTGAGCTTCAGCTAGTGTGACAGATGGCCTTAATGTCTTGATAAACTTGGGAATTCATTTTCCCTTCGATGATAGCAATCTGTCCAGGCCCTGACGCAGTAAAGCAGCCCCAAACCATGATGCCCCGACCACCATACTTCAAAGTTGGGATGAGGTTTTGATGTTGGTGTGCTGTGCCTCTTTTTCTCCACACATAGTGTTGTGTGTTTCTTCCAAACAACTCAACTTTGGTTTTATCTGTCCACAGAATATTTTGCCAATACTGCTGTGGAACATCCAGGTGCTCTTGTGCAAACTGTAAACGTGCAGCAATGTTTTTTTTTTTGACAGCAGTGGCTTCCTCTGTGGTATCCTCCCATGAAATCTATTCTTGTTTAGTGTTTTACATATCGTAGATTCACTAACAGATTCGCGGATCCGCAAAACACATACGGAGGTCTGAATGGAGCCTTACAGGGGGGTGATCAATGACAGGGGGGTGATCAGGGAGTCTATATGGGGTGATCAGGGGTTAATAAGTGACAGGGGGTTGTGTAGTGTAGTGGTGATTGGTGCTACTTTACAGAGCTGCCTGTATCCTCTGGTGGTCGATCCAAGCAAAAGGGACCACCAGAGGACCAGGTAGCAAGTATATTAGATGCTGTTAACAAAACAGCGTCTAATATACCTTTTTGGGGTTAAAAAAATCGCATCTACAGCCTGCCAGCGAATAGATATATATATATGTACAGTACAGACCAAAAGTTTGGACACACCTTCTCATTCAAAGAGTTTTCTTTATTTTCATGACTATGAAAATTGTAGATTCACACTGAAGGCATCAAAACTATGAATTAACACATGTGGAATTATATACATAACAAACAAGTGTGAAACAACTGAAAATATGTCATATTCTAGGTTCTTCAAAGTAGCCACCTTTTGCTTTGATTATTGCTTTGCACACTCTTGGCATTCTCTTGATGAGCTTCAAGAGGTAGTCCCCTGAAATGGTTTTCACTTCACGGGTGTGCCCTCTCCGGTTTAATAAGTGGGATTTCTTGCCTTATAAATGGGGTTGGGACCATCAGTTGCATTGAGGAGAAGTCAGGTGGATACACAGCTGATAGTCCTACTGAATAAACTGTTAGAATTTGTATTATGGCAAGAAAAAAGCAGCTAAGTAAAGAAAAACGAGTGGCCATCATTACTTTAAGAAATGAAGGTCAGTCAGTCAGTCAGCCGAAAAATTGGGAAAACTTTGAAAGTAAGGGCTATTTGACCATGAAGGAGAGTGATGGGGTGCTGCGCCAGATGACCTGGCCTCCACAGTCACCGGACCAGAACCCAATCGAGATGGTTTGGGGTGAGCTGGACCGCAGAGTGAAGGCAAAAGGGCCAACAAGTGCTAAGCATCTCTGGGAACTCCTTCAAGACTGTTGGAAGACCTTTTCAGGGGACTACCTCTTGAAGCTCATCAAGAGAATGCCAAGAGTGTGCAAAGCAGTAATCAAAGCACATGTGATGGCAATGAGAAAAAGGATCTTGTAGGACAACCAGCTAAGATCTACTTCGGCAATAGGCTCAAAGGGAGGACCTGTAAGTCTATTTAGAACCAGCGATAATTCCCAGATGGGCATAGGCGGTCTAACAGAAGGCCTCAACTTCTTCAATGCTCTAAAAAATCTAGCTATTAAAGAGTCACCTGCATATTGGCCATCTGTCCAGGCATTAATGGCTGTCATGTGAACTCTCAACGTATTAGGCTTTAGGCCTTTTTCGTGCCCCTCTTGTAGGAATTGCAAAATGGAGTTGGTAGAGATTAGTAACTCTTTTCTGCAACCAGGATGAAAACTTTCTCTATCTGAAAGGCCTTTCTCTTTTAATCTTTCCCTTTCAGGTGCCAAACGGTTAAATGCAACTTGTTCAGTTGAGGATGGTAAAGGTCTCCCTGTAGAAGAAGATCTGGGTACAGAGGCAAAGTCCAGTGATCGTTTTTCGAAAGTTGAGATACGACAGAAAACCAAGCCCTGCGGGGCCAATATGGAGCTATTAGTATCGCTTCCGGTGCTTCTGAGAGGAGTTTTGGTATGATCTGAGGTAATATTAGTATGGGAGGAAAAAGGTAAACAAACTTGTGGCTCCAATTCAGTGAGAAGGCATCCAGACAGTTGGGTCTGTCCGCTCTCCTGAGTGAACAAAACTTCAGGACTTTCTTATTCTTTCTGGTTGCAAACAGATCACATTCTGGATGGCCCCATTTCTCCACAATTTGGGCGAAATATTTTGGGTTCAATTCCCATTCTCCTGGACACACCCTCTGTCGAATGAGCCGATCTGCCCTGACATTCTCGGAGACCTTGATGTGAACTGGCATTAGGCTGTGTAGGACTGGCTCTGCCCAAGACATTATTCTGTCGCAAATGGACTGTAGAGAGAGACAGCGCGTTCCCCCTTGTTTATTTACATAATATGCTACCGTTGCGTTGTCTATCTGCAGGAGAACTGCTCTGTGGTAGAGATAGGGCTCGAAATGCTGCAGGGCTAGTTGAATGGCTTTCAATTCCCTGAGGTTTGAGGATCTCCTCATCGTGGTTGAGGGCTATTCCCCCTGAATCCACTGGTCTCCCATGTGTGCACCCCAACCTTTGCGGGAAGCATCTGTTGTTATCACTACTCTCTGTATGACTCAGAATTATCTTCCTTTTACCAGATTTTCTTCTCTTGTCCACCAAAGAAGCCCTCTGCGCGTTGCATACGATATCTTCATCATAGTGGTTAGAGATTTGGGATTCTTGTCCCAACAGTGGAGAATTTCTCTTTGCAGGTCTCTCATATGAGCTTTCGCCCATGGAACCGCTTCTATAGCAGCTGTCAATAACCCGAGGGTGCTCATTGCCGAACAGATAGATATTTTTGTTGTAGAGATCAACGACTGAATTCTTTGAACAATCTGAGCCACTTTGAGGGGAGGAAGAAATACCCTCATTACTTCTGAGTCTATTAAAAGACCCAGGAACTGGATTCTCGTAGTGGGGACAAGCTCTGACTTTTTTAGGTTGACAATAAACCCAACTTGCTGAAGTAGATTCAGGGCAGTGTGTAGATCCTACCTCAGAATTTCCTCGGAAGCTGCTATAAGTAACCAGTCGTCCAGATATGGCACTATCCTTAGACCTCGAACTCTCAGAGCTGCTATTAGGACGACCACAACTTTTGTGAGAATAGGAGGGGCCGGAGATAGCCCGAAGGGAAGAGCTTTGAATTGATAGTGCCAAGTCTGACCTAGAGTCCTGACCGCCACCCTGAGAAATCTCCTCGATTCTTTGTGGATAGGTATATGAAGGTATGCATCCTTTAGATCTATGGATGCCATCACCTCCCCAGGTTGCAGGATGCTCAGGACAGATTTTACCTTTTTTTAAATGATTGTTTAGAAACCTTAAATCTATGATGAGGCGCCACCTGCTGGTTTCGGAACAGGAAACTCTTGAATAGACCCCTTATACTTCCTCTTCTGGCGCTCTCTCCAGAACATTCATCTGTAGGAACTCCTGAAGAAGAGGCATAATTATTGGATCCTCCGTGTTGTTTAACAGGAACCTTTCTTTTGGATGATGAATGAATTTGAGTGAATAACCGTTCTTGATGATATTCCGAACCCAATTGTCTGAAGTGACACTCTCCCATTTCGTATAAAAGTTTCTTAACCTTGCGCCTAGAGTGAGGGCAGGCCTGACATCAGAATTTTGAACTGGAGGCAGGGGCTTCAGAAGGTTTCTTCTTTCCCTTGTCCTGGTAGCGGAAGCGAAACTTCTTCCCTTGCTCCAGTCTATTACGACCCTGAAAGGAAGATCTTCCCCTCTGCGTACAAAATCTAATAGAGCTGGGCCTGAAAGTTTGCGGAAATGCTAAAGCTTTCTCTTTTTTACTTTCTTCCAGGATCTTATCCAACTGGGATCCTATTAACTTTCCCGGTTCAAATGAGAGGGCGCAAAAATTGGATTTAGAGGCAGCATCTCCCGTCCAAGGTTTTAACCATATCGATCTTCTTGTAGAATTCGCTAAAGCCATGTTCTTGGCTGAGATCTTTATAACATCAAGAGGAAAATCACAAAGAAATTCCGCAGCCGTCTTTAGGGTCGATACTTGATTCAAAAGTTCATGCCTTGATACCCCCACTTGGATGTCTCTGGTTAGTTCGCTGAGCCAGACTCTTAAAGCTCTTGCAACAGGCACTGAGGACATTTCTGCCTTCTGCAGGGAAGCAAGGTTGCAATGAGCTCTTTTTAGGAAGGTGTCAGCTTTCCGATCCATAGGGTCTTTTAATAGGGAAGAATCATCTGACGGAAAAAAAGATCTTTTGGACAGACGTGCAATGGCTGGATCAACTTTAGACGGCAATTCCCACTCCTCCGATGATGCAGGGTCTAATTTGTATAGGGACTTGAAGCGAGGTCCTAAATCCAGGCGTTTATCGGGTCTCTTCCATTCCCTTTCCATAATGGTCTTTAAAACCGGGCGAGCGGGAAGAACTCTGGATTTCTTCTTAGGGAAGTAATACAGGTTACCTTTATCTTGAACTAAATCTTCTTCATCATTAGTTTCCAGACAACGCTTTACGCGTCTAATAAGTTTTTCTACTGAATCCTTTTTCAATAGGAAAAATTCATCGCTGCCTGCATCCGAATCCGAAGATAGGTCAGATTGAGAAACAATAGCTGACGACTGAGACATGTCATCTGAATGATGATGATGATGATGATGATGATGATGGTGGCTTTTTTCCGCCTTGCTACCAGAAGTAGAAAGTAAATTCTGCATATTTTCTTTGAACCAGGAAAAAAACTTTTTTGCTTCTTCTGCTAACGAGTCCTGTGGGCTACAATCCATACAGATATTGGATACCGCTTCTGGTGATAAGGGCTGTAGCGTAGACAAGTGATGCATAGCTTAGATTTTGCGGGCTGCAGAACAGGCGTGCGTAACTTCTCTGCACAGAGATCACAGATGTCGTCTTGTAACTCATCTGGAAGTGGCAACTTACAACCTGCACAAGCACGGTGCTTTATCTTTTTATGGCTCTTCCGGCTCAACATCTAAAGAAAGAAACAATTTTAATTAGATGCACATATAGAAAGCATAAAGGAGGCTAAACAGGGCAGCAATACCTTTAGAGACTCAGAACTCGGCTGCCTGGCACAGCAAACGTGTGCAAACAGCCTCTGAGTCTCTAAATAGGATCTAGGATTTGAATTTGCCGCCCAAACATGCCCCCAACGTGATGACATAACAGAACCTGGACGCCGCACAGGAAAAGGCAGAGCGCCTGTGCCAACAACGAAACAAGCGTGCGCCTATACTTTCAACAACAGAGCCCGCGGTGCATAACAGAAGAAGAGGTAAGTTAACCCTTCCTGAACACTTACCCGGAAAAATAAACAGAAATGAGCCAAGCAAGCGCCGGCAGACAGCCCAATACTCACCCGGCTGTCACTGTCTGTATACTGGGAACTAGGTCAGCCAGGCAGACGCACTGGACACCGACCGGCGACCTACTACAGGCATTACCAGGTAAACGCACTGGTAGGCAACAGCCACAAAACACTATAGTAGGTCTGGGCTAGGAACACACTAGCCAGACCGAAGGAGCCTGAACAACACAAGGCTCAAGTCCTTTCCAGGTGGGCAGCAAGGTGAGACCATCACCTGCTAGAGTAAGGACTAGAGAAAACACAATTGGTGCAGTGCCTTGGCGTCTCATATAGAGTACCTAGGGTATTGTCAATTCTGTTAATTGTTAGATTTTTTTCTAGGTGGGTGGTCCTATGATAGAGTGACTGGGACGAGAAATATCCCTTCTGTGCTGCTGCAGGACGAAGAAGAAATAGGTAATACATGAAACAAAAACATAATGGTGTATAACATAAGTCACATTCTAGGAATATGTATCATATACATTTTGCATGGAATACACTGACTACTTCATAAACCATTTTATGATGCTTTACTCACCTTAACTTTTGAAATCTCTGCAATAAGTTGTGGCAGAAATGTGAGCAGCAAAGTGGAAACTCCAGATATAAAATTTATTGAAATATAAGAAATAAATGCAACATCTAAACTGGTAAAACATCCAGATAGAAGAAGCATCCATGGAAAAGTTGCATATCTAATAAAAAAAAAAAAAGCTAAGTAAATTATGTGTAATGATCTAGTCATTTTGTAGAAACACTTACACCATACTGAAAAACAACAACTGTGTGTACTCTATAGAGGATTTCTCAGTTCAAGTAAAAACTGATATATATATATATATATATATATATATATACTCACCTAAAGAATTATTAGGAAGACCATACTAATACGGTGTTGGACCCCCTTTTGCCTTCAGAACTGCCTTAATTCTATGTGGCATTGATTCAACAAGGTGCTGCTGATAGCATTCTTTAGAAATGTTGGCCCATATTGATAGGATAGCATCTTGCAGTTGATGGAGATTTGAGGGATGCACATCCAGGGCACGAAGCTCCCGTTCCACCACATCCCAAAGATGCTCTATTGGGTTGAGATCTGGTGACTGTGGGGGCCATTTTAGTAGAGTGAACTCATTGTCATGTTCAAGAAACCAATTTGAAATGATTTGAGCTTTGTGACATGGTGCATTATCCTGCTGGAAGTAGCCATCAGAGGATGGATACATGTTCTCATTCTGTTTACGCCAAATTCGGACTCTACCATTTGAATGTCTCAACAGAAATCGAGACTCATCAGACCAGGCAACATTTTTCCAGTCTTCAACAGTGCAATTTTGGTGAGATCGTGCAAATTGTAGCCTCTTTTTCCTATTTGTAGTGGAGATGAGTGGTACCCGGTGGGGTCTTCTGCTGTTGTAGCCCATCCGCCTCAAGGTTGTGCGTGTTGTGGCTTCACAAATGCTTTGCTGCATACCTCGGTTGTAACGAGTGGTTATTTCAGTCAACGTTGCTCTTCTATCAGCTTGAATCAGTCGGCCCAATCTCCTCTGACCTCTAGCATCCACAAGGCATTTTTGCCCACAGGACTGCCGCATACTGGATGTTTTTCCCTTTTTACACCATTCTTTGTAAACCCTAGAAATGGTTGTGCGTGAAAATCCCAGTAACTGAGCAGATTGTGAAATACTCAGACCGGCCCGTCTGGCACCAACTACAATGCCACGCTCAAAATTGCTTAAATCACCTTTCTTTCCCATTCTGACATTCAGTTTGGAGTTCAGGAGATTGTCTTGACCAGGACCACACCCCTAAATGCATTGAAGCAACTGCCATGTGATTGGTTGACTAGATAATTGCATTAATGAGAAATAGAACAGGTGTTCCTAATAATTCTTTAGGTGAGTGTATATATACAGACACTGTAAAATGAAACACTAAAAAAAAAATTACTACAGATGTAGACTGGTGTTCCCTGGTGCTATTTTGTATCAGATCATACCGTGTATATATTATTTATATATATATATATATATATATAGTGAGTCAGTGACAGGCCTCATGGTTGTTAGGGGAGATATATGGCAGGATTTGCTGCTTCTTCCCCACAATCACCAGGTCTGAAGCAAGACCAGGTGCAGTAATCACTAGTGTTGATCAAGCATGCTCGACACATGGTGGTATTCAGCCGAATACCGCATGTGCTCGAGCGCAATGCTTGAATCTCCTCCCCGCATGTTTGTTGGCTGGTACGCAGCCAAAAAACATGCAGGTAAGTACTGCCCTTCACTGTAATGCCATAGCCATGTTGGTTACTGGCATTACAGTGACTGGCTGGCCGGAACGCATCATCGGGTGCTATATAGCACCCGATGACACCTGTTCGGCTCAGTGTTAGTCAGGGAGAGCTGTGCAGAATAAGGGAAAGATAGTGTAGGGAGTGTTTTATTTTTATTTTTTTAAGTTGAAAAACTTGCGGTATTTCTCCTGTGTAACGTTTCCACATCCCAAATACCTGTGACATTCCCTGTAATTTTTTACTAGCCACTGGTGACATCAGCACATTATCTGCTGTATTTCTTCTAAGTAACGTTTCCACATCCAAAATACCTGTGACATTCTCTGTAAATTTATTTTGGCCACTGCTGAAATCAGCAACATTATCGGTGGTATATCTCCTGTGTGACGTTTCCACATCCTAAATACCTTTTTTAATTTTTATGCGCATACACTTACAAATTATATATATATATATATATATATATATATATATATATATATAGTGAGTCAGTGACAGGCCTCATGGTTGTTAGGGGATATATATGTCAGGATTTGCTGTGTCTTCCCCACAATCACCAGGTCTGAAGCAAGACCAGGTGCAGTAATTACTAGTGTTGATCGAGCATGCTCGGCCGAACAGCAGTTCAGCTCGAGCATCTCGATGCTCGGCACATGATGGTATTCGGCCGAATACCGCATGTGCTCGAGCGCAATGCTCGAGTCTCCTCCCCGCACGTTTGTTGGCTGGTACGCAGCCAATAAACATGCAGGTAAGTACTGCCCTTCACTGTAATGCCATAGCCATGTTGGTTACTGGCATTACAGTTACTGGATGGCCGGAATGCGTCATCGGGTGCTATATAGCACCTGTAACGGTCGCGTACACACACACACAGGGGGGGAGGGAAGTGACCACTGCGCTCCACCCTTACCCCTGGCCCTGCCTACTTGCCTCGCGAGTCCTAATGACAGGGGACAACTGGACGGCAATCCCTAACTTGGAATAAGTGCAGGGATGACAGACAGACAAGCAACAGGACGTGAACGGACCGAGTCAATACCAGGAAAGCTACAAAGTACAAAGGATTAAGCAAAGAATGGTCAGGAGAAGCCGGGGTCAAATACCAGGAGAGCAGAGAAGTACAAGAGGAGTCCTAAGAGAGTAGTCAGGTGGGAGCCGAGGTCACAATACCAGGACGGATGCGCAGTACAGGAAGATCAGGCAAAAGGATGGTCAAGGAACAGGATCAGGTAAGTATTCAGCAGTCCATTCAGCGTCACATGACCGACAGACAGACCAGTCGAGCACCGAGTGATCAGCTCGGCGCTCAAGGCAGACTTAGGAGCAGGGAGCCACCCAGATAGTAAAGCCGCCCTGGGAATGAGGTCAAACACAGATCCTCATTCCCAAAGCTAAGCAACAGGTCTGCGGGCGATGGGGGACAGAGTGCACCTTCGGAACCCCGTGACAGTACCCCCCCTTTTATGAGGGGCCACCGGACTCAAGACTTCAGGCGATGGCTTTTCAGGGTGTTCTAAATGAAATTTACGAACAAGTCTAGGAGCATGAACCTCCCTGGCAGGTACCCAAGATCTCTCTTCAGGTCCATACCCCTTCCAGTGAATCAGGTACTGCAAGGAATTACGCACCTTCCTGACATCCACTATTTTAGACACGACATACTCGACAGCATCATTAACAAGAACCGGGGGAGGCGAGGCTTTTGATGGTACTACCGGTTCAAAATATTTTTTAAGCAGAGATTTATGGAACACATTATGAATGTGGAATGACTCGGGCAGCTCCAACCTAAAAGATACCGGGTTAATCGTGATCTTATATGGTCCAATTAAACGAGGAGCAAATTTTTTAGAAGTTACCTTGAGAGATAGATTCTTGGAGTACAACCATACTTTATCCCCAACCTGAAAGTTTACCCCCCTTGAACGTCTCCTATCGGCCTTGAGTTTTTGAGAACATTGAGCCTTTTCTAGGTTCGATTGAACCCGGGCCCAAACTGTGCACAGTTCGGAGGAGAGTTTATCCGCTTCAGGGTTAGAGGAGGAGACGGACGACCCAGAATGAAAACGGGGATGAAAACCATGGTTACAAAAGAAAGGGGAGACCCCAGCGGAAGAATTGACATGGTTATTCAAAGCAAATTCAGCCAATGGAAGAAATTTCACCCATAATTGCTGGTCATCAGCAACATACGACCTCAAGAATTGTTCGACAGACTGATTAAGGCGTTCAGTCTGCCCATTACTCTCAGGGTGGTAGGCAGAGGAAAAAGACAATGAAATTTTACATTTTTGACAGAAGGCCCTCCAGAATTTGGACACAAACTGCACACCCCTGTCAGAAACAATTTTTTTCGGGATACCATGCAATCGAACAGTTTCTTTCACAAAAAAAGACGCCAGGGTTTTGGCATTCGGGAGTTTAGACAAGGGAATGAAATGGACCATCTTGCTAAACCTATCCACCACTACCCACACTACAGTCTTACCCTCCGCCGGCGGTAGGTCAGTTATAAAGTCCATCGAGATATGGGACCAGGGTCTACTGGGAATGGGTAGGGGTCGTAGGTTACCAGCAGGGCGAGTCCTAGGTGTCTTGGACCTGGCACAAACCTCACAGGCTGACACATAGGACATGACATCCCTAGTTAGAGTGGGCCACCAATAAGATCTAGAAACCAGATCCTTAGTGCCCTCAACACCCGGATGTCCACAAAAGGCAGAATCGTGACACTCACCCAACAGCTGGAGACGAAATTGTACGGGAACAAACAACTTATCTGTTGGGGTGGATACCGGTGCCAGATGTTGTTCCGACCTAATGCGAGCCGAGATATCCTGGGTAAGAGCTGCTAAGAAGATTTTTGCTGGTAGGATGGATTCAGGTGGTACCACAGTAGGTTGAAAAGCTTGGAAGCTCCGAGATAATGCGTCCGCCTTCACATTTTTACTTTCCGGCCTGAACGTGATGGAAAAATCAAAATGAGTAAAAAACAGAGCCCATCTGGCTTGACGGGGATTCAACCTCTTAGCAGACTCGAGAAACATAAGGTTTTTATGGTCAGTGACAACAGTTACACAATGCCTTGGCCCCTCCAGAAAATGCCTCCACTCCTCAAATGCCCATTTAATGGCCAGCAGCTCCCTATTTCCTATGTCGTAGTTTCTCTCCGTGGGAGAGAATTTCCTGGAGAAGAAGGCACTTGGTCTCAGATTAGTGAGCCTAGCAGGACCTTGTGAAAGGACTGCTCCTGCGCCGTCCTCGGACGCATCCACCTCCACAATAAAAGGTCTCTCCTGATCAGGCTGGATCAGAATGGGAGCGCTACTGAATGCCTTTTTTAATTTTTCAAATGAAGAAATGGCCTCAGTAGACCAATTCTCCAAATCCGCCCCTTTCTTAGTAAGGTCGGTCAACGGTTTAGCAATTACGGAAAAATTCATAATAAATTTACGATAGTAATTGGCGAAACCTAAGAACCGTTGTAAGGCCTTTAAGGATGAAGGTCTTACCCATTCCTTAATTGCTAGTACCTTACCAGGATCCATCTTGAAGGCATGAGGAGTCAGAACATGCCCTAGAAACAGAATCTCCTGCACACCAAAGACACATTTCTCTTGTTTAGCGGATAGCTGATTCTCCCTCAACACCTCTAATACTTGTCTAACATGAGACACATGGGATTCGAAGTCAGGAGAGAATATCAAAATGTCGTCAAGATAGACAATAACAAATTTACCTAAGAACTCCCTAAGAATGTCATTCATGAAGTTTTGGAACACAGCTGGGGCATTGCTGAGTCCAAAAGGCATCACCTGATATTCAAAGTGTCCTACCGGAGTATTGAACGCCGTCTTCCATTCGTCTCCCTCCTTGATTCGGATTAGATTGTATGCCCCTTTCAGGTCAATTTTGGAAAACCAGGTTGCCCCCAGGACCTGGTTAAATAAATCCGGAATCAATGGGAGAGAGTATCTATTCTGGACAGTGATTTTATTTAATCTCCGGTAATCGATACATGGCCTAAGACCACCATCTTTTTTCTTAACGAAGAAAAACCCCGCCCCCATAGGAGAGACAGAAGGTCTAATATGCCCTTTACCAAGGCTCTCCTTAATATAATCTTCCATGGCCTTGCGTTCGGGCATAGAAAGATTATAAATTCGTCCTTTAGGAAACTTGGCCCCCTCTATTAGCTCTATGGTACAATCATAAGGTCTATGGGGGGGTAGAACCTCCGGGGTTGGTGATGAGAATACATCAGAATATTCTCTAACAACAGAGGGTAAAGTATCAGACTTTACTGAGACCCCAGCCTGTACCACGGACAGGCACGAGTCACACTTAGGCCCCCATCTCACCAACTCCCCATTGGACTAATCTATAGTGGGGTTATGTAGTCGGAGCCAAGGCAACCTTAGTACCACCTCAGCAGGTAGGTTCTCCAGGACTAGAAGCGAACATCTCTCTGAGTGGCACACACCCACGGTTAGAGAAATCTCTGAGGTACATAAGCTCACCGTACCACCAATAAGAGGAGTAGCATCAATAGCCATGACATGGATAGGAGTTGGTAAGGCAAACATAGGAATACCCAATCTTACAGCATACTCAGAGTCAATAAAGCTAGCCGCTGAGCCAGAATCAATAAAGGCCTTACCCGGCCATTTATCTACTCCCAGAGAAATCGTAATGGGTACCGAAAGCTTACATTTAGAAAATTCAGGGTGTACCTGGTCTTTAGGTTGCCTTGCCTTAGGAGACTTGACAGAGAGGACCTTCTTAGGACACTGGTTGATCCAATGGTCAGGATCTCCACAGTAAAAGCATTCTCCACGTCTGCGGCGAAGATTCCCTTGGGTCATGCCAACCTGCATGGGTTCCTCAGTGGAGACCTCAGCATTGTCTCTGGGATAGGCCTCTGGCTGGACCACCATCTGGGAAGAGAACTGTTGTTCCTGTCGTCTCTCCCTAACCCGTCGGTCAAGTCGGACAACAAGGGTCATCATCTCCTCTAAGGTCTCTGGAAGTTGATAACTGACCAGAAGATCCTTTAATTTATCAGACAGACCTGACCTGAACGGACTCTTCAGGGCTGGTTCGTTCCATCCTGAGGGGACACACCACCTTCTGAATTGGGTGCAATAATCCTCCGCTGGTAAATTGCCCTGAACCAGTGCCTTTAGAGCCGTCTCGGCTACTAGAGCCCTGTCTGGTTCATCATAGAGGGTACCTAGGGCCTGAAAGAACCCCTCCACAGAATATAAACAACTGGCGCCAGCAGGTAAAGAGAACGCACAGTCCTGGGGATCACCCTGTAATCTGGAAATGATAATGCCCACGCGTTGACTCTCGGGCCCAGAGGACACGGGGCGCAAACGGAAGTAAAGTTTGCAACTCTCCTTAAAAGAGAGAAACTTCTTCCGGTCTCCAGAAAAGGTTTCTGGGAGCTTAATCTGGGGCTCAAAATGCGGACTGGAGGCCTGAGGAGTGGAAGAGCCTTGCCCTAACTCAAAAGAGCTGAGTTTTTCCCCTAACTCCTGCACCATCTGCGTCAGATTAGAGACATGGTCAGTCAGGGTCACCAGAGGATTCATAATACAGTGGTTATTGGGCCTGTTAATCTGTAACGGTCGCGTACACACACACACAAGGGGGGAGGGAAGTGACCACTGCGCTCCACCCTTACCCCTGGCCCTGCCTACTTGCCTCGCGAGTCCTAATGACAGGGGACAACTGGACGGCAATCCCTAACTTGGAATAAGTGCAGGGATGACAGACAGACAAGCAACAGGACGTGAACGGACCGAGTCAATACCAGGAAAGCTACAAAGTACAAAGGATTAAGCAAAGAATGGTCAGGAGAAGCCGGGGTCAAATACCAGGAGAGCAGAGAAGTACAAGAGGAGTCCTAAGAGAGTAGTCAGGTGGGAGCCGAGGTCACAATACCAGGACGGATGCGCAGTACAGGAGGATCAGGCAAAAGGATGGTCAAGGAACAGGATCAGGTAAGTATTCAGCAGTCCAACAAATAGCCAGGAACCTAGAAATTAACAGGCAACCTGTAGCCAGCAGGCTGCCTGTATTTATAGTGGGGAGTGAGGGTCATGTGACGTGGCCAGCGTCACATGACCGACAGACCAACCAGTCGAGCACCGAGTGATCAGCTCGGCGCTCAAGGCAGACTTAGGAGCAGGGAGCCACCCAGATAGTAAAGCCACCCTGGGAATGAGGTCAAACACAGATCCTCATTCCCAAAGCTAAGCAACAGGTCTGCGGGCGATGGGGGACCGAGTGCACCTTCGGAACCCCGTGACAGCACCCGATGACATCTGTTCGGCTCAGTGTTAGTCAGGATGAGCTGTGCAGAAGAAGGGAAAGATAGTGTAGGGAGTGAATTATTTATATTTTTTTAAGTTGAAAAACTTGCGGTTTTTCTCCTGTGTAATGTTTCCACATCCCAAATACCTGTGACATTCCCTGTAATTTTTTATTAGCCGCTAGTGACAGCATTGACATTATCTGTGGTATTTCTCCTGTGTAACGTTTCCACATCCCAAATACCTGTGACATTCCCTGTAATTTTTTATTAGCCGCTAGTGACATCAGCGACATTATCTGTGGTATATCTCCTTTGTGACGTTTCCACATCCCAAATACCTTTTTTAATTTTTATGCGCATACACTTACAAATCCTACGCTACTGTACGTGTGACATACTTTCAAGCATATATAACATTTAATATGAAAAAGGTGAGCAGTAGGGGATAGGGAAGTGGCCATGATGCTAATGGTGCACGCAGAGACCGTAGTCCTGGGCGCATTGAAACTGTGCCTGCTGCCAGAGCACAAGAAAAACAATAATCCACGATACCTAATTTCATGTCCTCGTTTGCCGGACAACGCCCTCGAAGTCAGACCAGTGCGACCAGGTGGTCGGTTGGATTGCAGCAAATAATGCTTCCAGTCAGTTAAGCACCACCCTGTCTTCCACCAAGTCCAGTGTCAGTAGCCAAGAGTCTGGTCAACACAATCCTCACCCTGATCTTACTTCCTCCCACCATGGAGAGTCTTGCCAAACAAGTGATCCCACACTCGGATATTACGAGGAGCTGTTTTCATCGCCATTCCTTAATTTGGGCCTCTCGCCAAGCCCGCTTGAAGAGGGACATGAGGAGATATTGTGCCCTAATTCCCAAACTCTGGAGCATCCACAGTCAGAAGAAGATGACGGTGGGGAACGGCCGTGTTTCACTAGGTGGATGATAATGATGAGACACAGTTGCCAATAAGTCGACGGCAATTAGTGTCTCAAGAGATTGATCATGAGAACGAGACACATTTGTCAATAACTGAGGTTTTTGTTAGGTCAACAAGTCAGGAGGATGAGCAGAGTGAGGAAGTGGAAGAGGAGGTGGTGGACGATGAAGTCACTGACCCAACCTAGGAAGATAGCAAGCCGAGTGAGGACAGCAGTACAGAGGGGGAGTGATCCGCAGCATGGCAACAGGCTGGAATAGGCAGTGGGGTGGCAAAAGGGAGAAGGTGGACCACAACAAACAGGTCCTCAACTGTTCCCCAGAGTACACCCTTGCGGAAATCTCCCTTGCCAAGGGGTAGGTGTTCCGCAGTCTGGAGCTTTTTTGAGGAAAATGCGGACAACAAAAGAATTGAAATTTGCAACCTGTGCCATACCAAAATGAGCAGGGGCGTGAACACTAGCAACCTAACAACCACGAGAATGATCCGCACACATGGCATCAAAGCACCGTAATAGGTGGGCCGAATCCCTGGGTCCACAATCTGTGTCTGCGGGTCACACCACTGCCTCCTCTTCACCTGTGTTACGTGCTGGCAATCCTCTGTCTAAGGCGCAGGCCCAGATGCCTCCTGCCCTGCACCTGGACCTTCGATAGCACCATCAGCGACTACATCCACTTCCGTGTCCCAACGCAGCATGCAAATGTCCTTACCCCAGGCATTTGAACGCAAGCGCAAATACCCAGCCACCCACCCACAGGCCATAGCACTAAATGTGCAACTTTACTAATTACTGGGCCTGCAAATGTTGTCATTTAGGCTTGTGGACACTGAGGCCATCCGCAGCCTGATTTTGGCGGCCGTCCCTCGTCCCCAGCCGCCATAATTTTTCATGGTGTGCCATGCCCGCCTTACACCAGCATGTGTCCCGTAACATCACACATGCCCTGACCAACGCAGTTACTGGGAAAGTCCACTTAACCACTGACAAATGGACAAGTGCTTTTGGCAAGGGACGCTAAATTTCCCTGACGGCACACTGGGTGAACATTGTGGAGGCCGGGAGCGAGTTGTACCCTGGGATGGCACAGGTGCTACCGACGCCAAGGATTGTGGGCCCTAATTCCATCAGTGTTTCCGCAACCACCTACTTTAGTGGCTCCAACCCCCACTTCTCCTCCTCGTCCTCCACTTCCACCTCAGAATTATCCTCTTGCAGCACCAGTCAGTAGCTGGAAGCAGTGTAGCACTGCAGTGGGGAAGCGTCAACAGGCTGTGCTTAAGCTGATCTGCTTAGGTGACAAAGAGCACACTGCTGTAGAGCTGTGGCCGGGGATAAGAGACCAGACTGATCTGTGGCTCTCGCCACTCAACCTAGAACCAGGCAAAGTTGTGTCATAGCTTGGTTGCGGCTTTGGAGCTCGCAAGCTCACACACATCCCATGACTAGCCTATGTCTTCAACTTAGTGGTTCAGCGGTTTCTCAAAACCTACCCCAATTTGCCTTAACTACTGGTGAAGGTGCACCGCATGTGTACCCATTTCCGCAAGTCATTGACAGCTTCCACCGGTCTATCAACGCTGCAGCAGCGCTTACAATTGCCAGCTCACCGACTGTTGTGCAACGTGAGCACTCGCTGGAACTCCACGTTCCACATGTTGGCCAGGCTTTGAGAGCAGCAGAAGGCAGTAGTGGAATACCAGCTGCAACATGGTCATCGCTTTTCCAGTCAGCTTCCGCTCTTCACAAGTGATGAGTGGGCATGGATGTCTGACCTCTATGAGGTTTTAAGAAACTTTAAGGAATCAACACAGATGGTGATCGGCGATAATGCTATTATCAGCATCACCATCCCACTTCTGTGTCTACTCAAACGCTCGCTTCAATTAGGGCCGACGCTTTGGAAGAGGTGGAAATGGTGGAAGACATTACACAGGGTGATAGCCAGACCACCCTCAGTTCGTTTTCTCAGCGCAAATTTAATGATGATGAGGAGGAGCAGGAGATCGTTGCCTCCACTACAGAGGGTAGTTCCCATGGAAGTTTAATTCCATCTGTTCAGCGTGGATGGGCAGAAGAGGATGAGGAGATTGAGAGTCATCCTCCTGATGACGACAGCGAAGTCTTGCCTGTTGGGAGTCTGGCACACATGGCTGACTTTATGTTAGGCTGCCTTTCTCGTGTCCCACGCGTTTTACACATTTTTGACAACACCGATTACTGGTTGTTCACACTTCTCGACCCCCGCTACAAAGAGAACTTCTCATCTCTTATTCCTGTGGTGGAGAGGACGAGCAAAATGGTGCAATACCAGAAGGTCCTTGTGGAAAAATTGCTTCAAGAATTTCCAGCTAACAACGCTGGCGGCAGAGTACGTATTTCCTTGGGCAACCAAGGAGGGGAGACGAGGGGAACATGCAGCAGTTCCAACATAGGCAGGGCAACACTCACCAAAGCCTGGGACAGTTTCATGACACCCCGCAAGCACCCTAACCCTAATGCCCGGCCTAGTGTCACAAGGAGGGAAATTTTTTGGAGATTTGGTGAAGGAGTACTGTGTCAGCGTCTTCAATGATCCATCTGTGCCTTACAACTACTGGGTGTCCAAGCTGGACACGTGGCATGAACTGGTGCTCTACTCCTTGGATGTGCTGGCTTGCCCTGCCGCCAGAATTTTGTCAGAGTGGGTATTTAGTGCTGCTGGGGGCATTATAACTGATAAGCGCATCTGCCTGTCAAATGAAAATGCTGGATTGCCCCTGACTATTCTACTCCACCAGAGGAAAGTGGCTGAACATAAAGGCACTTTAAATGTGTTTTTAATAATGTACTGAATACACTGTATTCCCATGCACCCGTTCCACCACAAAAAAGGTTATATGGTTAAATATTCCTTTTCTTGTCCTCTTCCATCATATCAACATGCTTATTAGTCTGCACTCGCTCCTAATGTTGTAGAGGGCCAGCTCACCTGTAGGCCCTTGCATGTAATGTTTTAGAGGGTCAGCTCACCGGCAGGCCCTCACCTACAATCTTTTAGAGGGTTATCTCACCTACAGGCCCTCGCATATGATGTTTTAGAGGGTCAGCTTACCAGCAGGCCCTAACCTACAATCTTTTAGAGGGTCAGCTCACCTGCAGGCCCTCGCATATAATGTTTTAGAGGGTCAGCTCACCAGCAGGACCTTGCATATAATGTTTTACAGGGTCAGCTCACCAGCAGGCCCTCACCTACAATCTTTTAGAGGGTCAGCTCACCAGCAGGCCCTTGCAAATAATGTTTTTGAGGGTCAGCTCACCAGCAGGCCCTCAACCATAATGTTTTACAGGGTCAGCTCACCAGCAGGCCCTCGCCCATAATTTTTTAATGGTTAGCTAAGCAGTAGGCACTCACCCCTAATGTTTTAGATGGTCAGCTCAGCAGCAGGGCCTCACCCGTAATGTTTTAGAGGGTCACCAGCAGGCCCTTGCTCCAAATGTTTTTGAGGGTCACCAGCAGGCCATCAATCCAAATTTTTCAAGGGTGTATGATGCCCTCCTTTATGTGTAACAAAGGGTGTATTGGAGTGACTGTTCCTTGTAATTTTTGGAAGCCCTTTCACTTAGTGCATAGGCTTTATGAGTGTAGAAGTCCCACTACCTGAACAATTGTTCCACAAGTAAATATACAGGAAAGAATGACAATAATACGCAATATGAATTTTAGAGGAAAAATTGTTAGGAAACAGTCTGTAAAAGTGGCATACTACTTGGACAACATTGTTCCCAGCAGTGACCTGGGAGTCCAAGATGCATCCAGATATCCTCCCCATGCCTTTCCCGAACCATTTTGGTGGTGTTTCCATCAATTTCTGACCTTTTCCTATGAACCAGACACCTTCCCCTCTTCAGAGCAGGGGGTGCCTAGTTAAATGCTCGGCTTCTCCCATTGACTTCGTCCTGAGGTGTTCGACTCAAGCACCCAAACACCAGAGCACTTTGGTGCTCGATCAACATTAGTAATCACCTGGGGATAAAGGAATCCTCAGAGTGAGGCATCATGCACATGGCCGTTGTTTTGGTCTGCATCCGAGCCGCAGTTTTGGCGGCTCGGATGCGGACCCATTCACTTATTTTTTTTATCAAAATTGGTTTTATTGATTTTCAATAAAGGTATTAACAAAATAAACATTTTGTATACATCAACAAATATCTTGTCAGTCCATACATTAGAGTCTTTCCAGCATAATGAGGCTGTCGCCATAATAACATGAAAGCATCATAGTACAGAATAGAAAGACAGATACATGTTATTATAAGGATACAGGATATTGCATAATTAATGTTAGATTATTGTAAAACTTTTAACATTTAACCAACCCCTCCCCCCTTTACTTGATCCAACAGAGAGACAGTTGCAGTACCTTTATTTCTCTATTAATTACGTCTCAGGAAGACCATTTCAATGAGAGCTGAGATTAAAGTGATCTAGTGACGTCCCCCATTCAACAGCATGTGGTATGACAACTGACCCAATAGGGAAAACTGCCCTCGTATGCAATCTCTTGATAGCGCCGCAGAAACCAAACTCCCATTCTCCACCCAGCCCCTCCATATCGACAGGAATTTGTTGGGACATTTTCTCTTGATATAGACTCCCCTTTCAAGGTGTAAAACTGTATTCAGCCTATTTATATACTCCTGTTTGTTTGGCGGATTACTTCTTATCCAGTATTTAGCAAGTTAAACCCTCGCCTGGAACAGCATTCTATGAATGCACAATGACAGTTTATCGTCTATTTCTGAAGATTCTAGAATACCCAATACACAGACCCTTGGATCATTAGGCAATCATATCTGGGTCGTAACTGTTATGATTTCACGTATATCTTCCCAGAATTTCTTCAATTTTTGGCAGTTCCAAACCATATGAAGCAATGTTGCTTCTGTTTCTCCACAGCGAGGGCATGAGGAGTCTGGTCGAGCGCCAATTTTGAATAGACATTTTTGGGTTCTATACACTCTGTGTATTAGATATAGCTGGGACAGCCTCTGGGATTCATTCAATGTAAGACTAGTTGTTAAAGCAAGAACGTCAGTCCATTGTTCTTGAGATATTGTTCCTACATCCTCTTCCCATTTTCCTTTTACCACCAAGGGAGTTGAGGATGCAATGGTGTCAAGTATAAATTTATATAGTCGTAATATCAGACCTTTTGTGGACCTGCCCTCCAGTAGCTGTTTCACCACAGGAAATTGTGTATGACAGTGATGGCTAACCTTGGCACTCCAGCTATGGTAAAACTACAACTCCCAAGATGCCCCTCTTGCTTCGCTGCTCTCAGAACTCTATAGAAATAAATGGAGCATACTGGGAGTCATAGTTTCACCACAGCTGGAGTGCCAAGGTTAGCCATCACTGGTGTATGACAAGCATGCCTCAATTGGAGTAATTGAAAAAATGCTGTCTTGGGTAGGCCAAATTCTTCCTGAAGCTGTGTAAAAGATTTTTTTTTTTTAAACATTCTCTTTTTATTAAAGTTTTCAACATAAAATCATATTGTCACATATACTTTTTAAGTATTTAGGAAAAAGGCATGACCAGTGCAACTGGTCTAAATGGCAAGTTAGTGCAAGTCACAAGTATAACCTCTATCCAAAGATAACGAGTGGTTCGCAAACCTAACTTATCATGCATTGTGAGATTGCAGGTACCATACAATGGATTTCCCACTTAAATGAACATACATAAAATAATTAACATAACTAAAATTGGGTCCAAAAAAAAAAAAAAAAAAAAAAAAAAAAAAAAGAAAAGACCAATACAAAATTGTTAGACAAAAAACCTAAGAGTCGAGGTGGATCACTCTCTATACCTGGTCAACCACATTCTGAAATCTATCTACCAGAGAAAAGTGTGTTATATATCTATTTTCCTTCCACAAAAGCTGTAACTATGTCTTGAGACCCATGTTAATATAGAGCCTATTCTTACAAACAGATTAATTCCCCTCTGGGTTGTCAGGAGTTCTGCTCCTCT
The DNA here is from genome assembly GCF_905171765.1 of Bufo bufo. Taxonomy (NCBI): domain Eukaryota; kingdom Metazoa; phylum Chordata; class Amphibia; order Anura; family Bufonidae; genus Bufo; species Bufo bufo. Next base: position 264,010,639 of record NC_053393.1, read on the forward strand.
AATTCTTCCGTATGACGTTATCCCAGGGTCACTGTTCCTGTTGAGTAACCATATGCGACAACCAAGGTTGCCAAGTTTTCAAAAACCTCTGTCTATTGTGAGACTCCCAACTGGTTAATTCCTCCATTCTGCATAAGTGATTCATTTTATCATACCACATGGCTATAGTAGGCGGTTCTGTAGTTCTCCATAAAGCTGGGACCAATAACTTGGCGGCTGTTATCATATGTGTCTGTAGATTATTTTTATTAGGAGTAAAGTTGCCCTCTGGCCTCCACAACAGAACTAAGGGGGCAGTGAGTGACAGGTTTCCTGAGCAGATCTTATTCATAGTCTCCTCCACTGAATCCCAAAACTGTCTAATTTTATGACAATGCCACCATATATGGGAAATGCTACCCACATCCTCCTTACATCTCCAACATTCATTGGAGCTGATTAAGTGGATTTTGCAGAGAAATTCAGGTGTACGGTACCATCTGGTTAAGGTTTTGAGTGAATTCTCCTGCACTCTGACACATCTGGAGAAACCATGTGAATGTGACAGAATAAAAGCTCTGATAGGGTCATCAAGGCTTATCCCTAGTTCCTTCTCCCATTCTTTAAGGTAAGTGGGCGGATTATCTCCTCTTTTTTCTAGAATCTGTCTGTATATTAAGGATAAAGTTTTAGTTGGCAATTTTGGCAATAGAACCATAGTCTCTAACCAAGATGGATCTATCTTCGAATGTTTTTTAGATAAGTTAAACTTTTTGCATGTTACTTCAAAGTCCCATTTTTGAATATCTGATCCTACTCCAGGTGGCTCCCCTCTGAGAGATTCAAAGATATCAGTGGTGAGAGGCAGTTTCAAAAGGTCCCCTACTTTGAGCTCTGATACAGAATCCCATACCGGGTTGGCCTCTATAATTCTATCTGATAGGACATAGGGCAAAATATTGAGAGGTGTAATAGGGGATAGATCTCCTTTGCTAAGGTTTAACGCTAATGACCTCTGACATTCCTTAATAGTACTCTTAGTTATAATACTTATAATTTCCTGAGGGTTTGAAGTTGGAGGTTTATGCCATAACAAGTGCGTATTATTTTTCCCCAGTATCTCTCTTTCAAAGCGTACATGTAGAGGATTATCTCCCGTTCTAGTTAAAATCAACCATCTCTCTAGATGGATTGCCTGAACATAGGCGGAGATATCTGGCAGAGAGATTCCTCCATGTCTCTTCTTCCTTATAAGTAGAGAATGAGGTAATCTAGCTTTTTGTTACCCCATAGATATTTTCCCATAATAGATCTCAATCTGTTCAGGAATGATCTGGGTATTGTTATTGGGAGGGAGCGAAACATATAAAGTATTTGGGGTAGGATGTAAGAGGTCAATACACTTTTCCGCCCTAACCATGAAATTCTAGGTAATAGGGATTTATTCAAGAACGTTTGCACTTTTGCTAATAACGGAGTGTAATTAAGCTGGAACAGCTGAGAGGGATTGGCTGGGATCATGACTCCCAAATATTTAATCGCAGTGGAGGGCCACTTAAAGGGGGTCATTCCTTTTATCTTTATCATTTGGGAAGGGGGTATTGAGACTCCAATGGCTTCAGATTTTTCCATGTTAATTTTAAAATTGGAAATCTCCCCAAAAGCTTTAAAGGTGTCTAGTATTTGCTTCATTGCTTCTACAGGGTTGGTGACCAATAGCAGCAAGTCGTCAGCAAATGCTGCCATTTTCTGCATATCACCCCTGAGTCTGATTCCCCTGATACTGGGGTCTTGTCTGAATTTCAGTAGAAGTGTTTCTAGAACTAATATAAATAGAGATGGGGAGAGAGGACACCCCTGTCTAGTACCGTTCTTAATAATGAAGGGGTCCGACAATGTACCATTGACTAAAATACGGGCTGTGGGAGCTGAGTACAGGGAAAAAATTGCTGTGACAAAAGTATCAGGGAAACCAAACGCCAATAAGGCACTACGCATGAAAGGCCAACCAACCCTGTCGAAAGCCTTTTCAGCATCTGTCCCTAGCAATATTAAAGGCATGTTTTTCTTTTTAGCATAGCAAACTGCATTAACCACTCGGCTAACATTGTGCCTGCCCTCCCTGCCGGGTACAAACCCCACTTGTTCCTCCCCCACCAACCCAGGCAACAAACCTGCTATTCGATGGCTTAGCAATTTAGCCCACCATTTTAGATCCGTGTTAAGGAGTGAGATTGGGCGATAGCTACCACACGCTTCCGGATCTTTCCCTTCCTTGTGAATGATAGTAATAGTCGCTTCCTGGGCCTGCGAGGGGAGGGTCGAACCTCCTAGGAGGGAGTTACACATCTTGGTGAAATGTGGGATCAGTATTTCCGCGAATTTCTTATAGTACACTATAGGGAAACCATCTGGTCCTGGACTTTTCCCAGATGGGATGCTGTTGAGAACCTTGGCCACCTCCTCCTCAGTGAATGGCTTCAGTAGATCTATTCTATCTCCAGCAGACAAGGCAGGCACATCAATAGATTTCAAGAAAGCGTCAATGTTATTTTGTAGCAACGCACTATCCCTAGTTTCGGGCCCACTTTCCCCTTCCAGATTATATAGTGAAGTATAGAACCTGCAGAATTCTTTCGCTATAGCTGGTGTAGCCGTCAATCTCTGGCCTTCTTTTGATTTAATTATCTGAATAAAGGACTTATTCCTCTGTGCCTTTAGCAGGCTCGACATCAATTTAGAGCTCTTATCTCCATGTGAGTAGTATTTGAAACGCAACGCCTGTAATATTTTAGCTGATTTAATGTTCAGCTTGTCTTTTAGCTGAGACCTTAGGGATTTTAGCTGATTTAAAACTTCAATTGTCTGCGCCTTTTTGTGTAGCTTTTCCAGTGTGGAAATCTGCAAAAGGAGGGAGTTTATCAACTGTGTTCTTTGTCTTTTAACCTTTGAGCCTATACTGATAAACTCTCCCCTTACTACAGCTTTGTGGGCCTCCCACAAAATCGGGCATGACATCTGAGGGGTTTCATTTAAGCTAAAATAATCTAGGATCACCTTCTTAACCCTATCTTTATGTTCATTCTCCTCCAAGAGGGTAGAATTGAGCTTCCATGACCAGGACCTTGCAGGCATGCCATTCAATACTAACTTCAGGATCACCGGGGCATGATCCGATATTGTCATCGACCCTATTGTAGCTTCCCTAACCATGGGGATAACAGTATTAGATAAAAACATGTAATCAATGCGCTGGTAAGAACCATGCACTTTAGAGAAAAAGGTGAAGTCCTTCTCCTCTGGGTGAATCAATCTCCACACATCAGATAGGCCCATATCTGCCAGAGTTATCTGCAATCTACGCTTCTGTCTTCCCGATAACAGGGTCGTGGCAGATGTGGAGTCCATCTCATGATCTAGTGCAATATTGAAATCACCTCCTAGTATTAAAATCCCTTCAGAGAACATTTTCAAAGATTCCAGAGCTTGTATCAGCCACTTAATTTGACCCTTATTTGGTGCATATATAGCTGCAAGGGTAATCATTGAGTTTGAGACCTTTCCCTTAATAAAGAGAAACCTGCCGTTGGGATCAATTAATTTCGCTGATAACTGAAAAGGGATATTCTTATTAAAACCAATAGAGACACCTCTAGATGCCGAAGAGTGTGTGGCATGATGCCAATCTGGGAAAAGTTTACTGGACATATTGGGGACATGATCATGTCTGTAGTGAGTTTCTTGTAGAAACACAATATCAGGGTTTTCTTTTCTAAGTGTGTGGTAAACTTGGCTACGCTTCTGCGGAATGTTCATTCCATTCACATTAAGTGAATAAAGTGTAATGTGCGTCATATCTGGAATACTTGGTATCTAGACCAGACCTCTCATTAGTATCAGTGAACCTATAGACCCGACTCAATAAAGTAAAGTAAAAGGACAAAAAGACATAAAAAACACATATAAACAGCATGTAAGGACTTCCCAGTCCTATAGGCGCTGTACAGCGCAATAGTGTAATTACATTTTGAGAATAAGAGATTGGGGGAGGGGACATAGGTAAAGACTTCTAGAAAAATCTAGATGAACCACTCACCCGACCTCTTATACAATTTCAGTAAAACTGACCGAATAACAATAACATTTCAAGAGTTCTGAACTCATGTCATATGTATGGACTAAGAGTATGTTGTTCCACATGCTCTGAGGCCTGTGGTATTATGACTATAGCTAAACCACTCTCTCCGTACCAAGGCAAATCAAACTGAGCATCTGATTAGTTTGCTAGCAATAGTTGAACCTGAACATTTTAAACGGTGACTACTTTAAATATCTCTTAATAAAGAGCACATATTTAGCAAGCAGGTAAACAAAGGCTCTCTCTGGGACAAGTGACTACCATGAGAGAGGTAAAACTTCAACCTCCAACATCAGGAGGCCTCAATTCAGTCCCCTGTCAGCGGTTTCTTCCTTGCATTCTTGTACTTAGGCGTATCTTTCCAGGGTAAAGGACCAGAAAGCTTGGGCAGCCTCTCCATGTTAGCTGAAGGGAGCCAGGAAGGGATGTCCAGGGGAGAAATCTCCAGGGCCTCCCATATCTTAGTAAGTTCATCTGGATGTCGCACCACAATCTGCCGGCCGTTAACAGTGGTACTCAAACCGAACGGAAAAAGCCACCTCATGGGCAGCCTCCTTTCTCTCAAAACTGCCGTGAGGGGTTTCAATGCCTTCCTTTTGGCTAGCGTGCTTGCTGCCAGGTCCTGAAAGAACAGGATTTTGTTCCCCTCAAAAGTTACCTCTTCTCTCTCCCTTGCTGCTTTGAGCACTGCAGATGTATCGAGGTAGTTCAGTAAGGCACAAATGATATCTCTAGGCGGCTCACTTGCAGCAGGTTTAGGCCTAAGCGCCCTGTGCGCCCTTTCAATGATGATATTTTCGGCCCGCTCTGCCCCCACAAGTATGGCGAATATCTGTTTAACACTGTCCAGCAATGCTTCTGCCGCCACCGATTCTGGGACACCTCTTATTCTAACATTTTTCCTTCTCCCCCTATTCTCTTGATCTTCTAAATGAAGATATATACTGTCCACCTGGGAGCCTAATGATTTCACATGGCTTTGTAAGCCCTTACTGTGTTGTATCGCAACCGCTTGAAATTCCTCCAGCGCTTCCACTCTCTGCCCCACATGAGTTACCTCCGTTCTGATGACCGCCAACTCCGTTAACACAGGGGATAGGGCCTGAGCTAAGGACTGCTGTAGAGACCTCTGCAGGAAAGCTCTGGTGATCGGAGCAGGATCCGGTTCGTCAGGCAGCTCAGAGGGAGCACAGGAGCTTGCGTCATCTGAATCCATATCCAGGGCTGCATCGTTGTCCTCCGCCATCTTCCCTCTGGCTGCAGGAGACGCCGTCCTCTTGTAGCGGTATTTGTCAAGCTCTCCATGTGATTTCCTTGACTTTGTCGCCTGCGTGGCTTCTCCACCTTTCTCCTTGTTTGATTTGCCCATATTTATGTCGGTCAGGGCTATATAAAAGCTTTAGATCGGGTGGTATGGTGAGGAGCTCAGAGCTCACACGTCTTCCACCATGCTCAGTTGGCTCCGCCCCCCGCTGTGTAAAAGATTTGAACAGTCCTTGAGATTGAATTTGACCCAGAAATAATATGCCCCTCTCCTCCCATGGGGAAAAGCCTTCTAGTCTGAATAACTCTGGTAATTGGGGATTCCGCCATAATGGGGTATTCTTGCTAAGACTTGTTAAGTTTGCCAGTTCCTTGAATTTTGACCAAACTTTGGTTATAAGGGAAACTGTGGTAAGTTTCCTGCCTAGAGGGTGCTGCCCACTCACTTCAATCAAAGCAATAGGTGCTTTCTGCTTCATACTATGAGCAACTATCTCAGCCGAGGAGTCTACTTCACGCGTTCTAATCCAACCCCTAACATGTTGCAATTGTGCAGCCATAAAGTAGGACCACGGATTCGGGAGGGACAAACCGCCTTCTTCTTACATTTTTGGAGTGTCTCTATACGAATTTTGTAAAATATTCTCTGTGGGACCTATACCGGGGAGTTATGTAATATAGATAATAATTGCGGCACGAATATCATTTTAATTAGATTACAGCGGCCAATTACCATAAGGGTAAAAACATTAGTTTTGACTACAAATTTAGCGATTAGTGGCTCTAAATTCAGTTTTATGTAATCGGCTGGTACTGGTGATCAGTTGCAGGGGTATATGGGTGAGATCTAATTGTGTTGGGGTGGGATCTAAGGGGAGAATTGTGGACTTGTCCCAGTTTATTTTAAGCCCAGAAAATGCCCCAAAATCAACAATCTCCTTCATTATTGGATCAATGAACTTCTGCAGATCTCCCACATATAATAATAGATCACCTGCGTATAACGAGACTCTTTCTTTCCGTGGGCCTATTGGAAATCCCTTCCAATGTGGAGAATTTCGTAGAAGGCAGGCCAGGGGCTCGATTGCTATCGCAAATAGGAGGGGGGACAAGGGACAACCCTGCCGTGTGCCTCTATGTAAAGGAAAGTGCTTGGAGAGTAGCCCGGAGTTATACAGTAATTTGACCCAGGAGATAAAACCCCGCCCAAATCCCATGGACTCCAAGACTTCCCACAGGTACTCTCATTCCATGCTGTCAAAAGCCTTGGCTGCGTCTAAGGATATTAATGCACGGCATCCCCCCGCATTTAACAGTCTCTGTAGATTCAAAAACAGTCAACGGAGATTATTGGCCGTGCTTTTATCTGGCATTAATCCAGCCTGATCCTTGTGTATTAAAGGAGTAATCACCTTATTAAGCCGGTTAGCCAGTAATTTAGCTAGCAATTTTACATCAATAGGTAGGAGAGAAATAGGTCTGTATGAGTCAGGTTTAACTGGGTCCTTATTGGGCTTTGGGATAACCACCACTATCGCCTCTCTCATAGAAGCAGGAAGCTTTCCGATTCGTAGTGCATCATTAAAGGTCTCCAGGAGGTGTGGAAGGAGACAGTCCCTGTATCGTTTAAATAATTTCCCTGCTAATCCGTCCGACCCCAGGGCCTTTTCATTAGGAAGAGAGCTTAAAGCTATTTCAAGTTCCTCCAATGTAATGGACTCATCCAGATATGCATCCGATTCTAGGGATAATTTAGGGATACATATGTGGCTAAGATAATTTTTTATATCATCTCTTTCCATAAGCAATTTGGAGGAGTATAAATCCTTATAAAAGTTGTGAAAGGTATACAGGATTACTGAACTTTCCACAGAAAGTTCTCCATCTGCGGTTCTGATTGCCGCTACTCTGGATGGACCCTCCTGTGACCGAACCACCCTGGCCAGCAGACTGCCCGTACTCTCTCCTGCCTCAAAGTACTTTTGTTTAGTGAAGAACCGTTTATTGTTTGCTATATGTAGCAGATGATCTGTAAGTTTGGATTGTGCTTCTTTCCAAAACGGCAGCAGTCTGCTGGGAGGGTGCGCCCACATATGCCTGTTCACTCATTGTCACTTCCTGCTGTATAGCTTTAGTGAGTTCCCTAGTTTTAATTTTATGTCTATTAATTTTCTGGATATAAAGACCTCTCACGTATGCTTTCATGGTGTCCCAAACTATTCCCATGGGTGCTGACCCTATGTTAAAATAGAAAAAATCCCTTATATATTCTGTCATGGGATCTTCCTCGTTTAACAAATGTATCCAAAAAGGATTGCGCTTCCAGAGTGTTGGATCACAACGCCCTCCGTCGTTTTTAAATCTCAATTCTATGTGTATGGGAGAATGATCCGAAAGGCACCGCAGTAAGTATTCAATAACAGAGGTATATGGCAGTGCCTCCAGGGATCCAATGGGTAAATATATTCTGGACAAAGAATTATGGGACGCAGAAAAGCAGGAGTACTGTCGTTTTTGAGGGAATTTAATTCTCCACAGGTCGTGTAGGTCTAGTTCCCTGAGTAACTTTGCCAATGTGGTTTCCCCAGCATGTGTTAGATCATTAGGTGGCGGGAACTTATCCAGAGAAGGGTCCAAATATTTATTAAAGTCACCCAACATCAGAACCGGCTCCTGGGGGCCCTGCACTATCCATGTCATTACTTATTTTATTACACCAGTGGATTATGGCGGTGGTATATATATATATATATATATATATATATATATATACACACTGCTCAAAAAAATAAAGGGAACACTTAAACAACACAATGTAACTCTAAGTCAATCACACTTCTGTGAAATCAAACTGTCCACTTAGGAAGCAACACTGAGTGACAATCAATTTCACATGCTGTTGTGCAAATGGGTTAGACAACAGGTGGAAATTATAGGCAATTAGCAAGACACCCCCAATAAAGGAGTGGTTCTGCAGGTGGTGACCACAGACCAGTTCTCAGTTCCTATGCTTCCTGGCTGATGTTTTGGTCACTTTTGAATGCTGGCGGTGCTTTCACTCTAGTGGTAGCATGAGACGGAGTCTACAACCCACACAAGTGGCTCAGGTAGTGCAGCTTATCCAGGATGGCACATCAATGCGAGCTGTGGCAAGAAGGTTTGCTGTGTCTGTCAGCGTAGTGTCCAGAGCATAGAGGCGCTACCAGGAGACAGGCCAGTACATCAGGAGACGTGGAGGAGGCCGTAGGAGGGCAACAACCCAGCAGCAGGACCGCTACCTCCGCCTTTGTGCAAGGAGGAAAAGGAGGAGCACTGCCAGAGCCCTGCAAAATGACCTCTAGCAGGCCACAAATGTGCATGTGTCAGAAACAGACTCCATAAGGGTGATATGAGGGCCCGACGTCCACAGGTGGGGGTTTTGCTTACAGCCCAACACCGTGCAGGACGTTTGGCATTTGCCAGAGAACACCAAGATTGGCAAATTCACCACTGGCGCCCTGTGCTCTTCACAGATGAAAGCAGGTTCACACTGAGCACATGTGACAGACGTGACAGAGTCTGGAGACACCGTGGAGAACGTTCTGCTGCCTGCAACATCCTCCAGCATGACCGGTTTGGCATTGGGTCAGTAATGGTGTGGGGTGGCATTTCTTTGGAGGGCCGCACAGCCCTCCATGTGCTCGCCAGAGGTAGCCTGACTGCCATTAGGTACCGAGATGAGATCCTCAGACCCTTTGTGAGACCATATGCTGGTGCGGTTGGCCCTAGGTTCCTCCTAATGCAAGACAATGCTAGACCTCATGTGGCTGGAGTGTGTCAGCAGTTCCTGCAAGACGAAGGCATTGATGCTATGGACTGGCCCGCCCGTTCCCCAGAACTGAATCCAATTGAGCACATCTGGGACATCATGTCTCGCTCTATCCACCAACGTCACGTTTCACCACAGACTGTCCAGGAGTTGGCAGATGCTTTAGTCCAGGTCTGGGAGGAGATCCCTCAGGAGACCGTCCGCCACCTCATCAGGAGCATGCACAGGCGTTGTAGGGAGGTCATACAGGCACGTGGAGGCCACACACACTACTGAGCCTCATTTTGACTTGTTTTAAGGACATTACATCAAAGTTGGATCAGCCGGTAGTGTGTTTTTCCACTTTAATTTTGAGTGTGACTACAAATCCAGACCTCCATGGGTTGAAAAATTTGATTTCCATTTTTTAATTTTTGTGTGATTTTGTTGTCAGCACATTCAACTATGTAAAGAACAAAGTATTTCAGAAGAATATTTAATTAACTCAGATCTAGGACGTGTTATTTTTGTGTTCCCTTTATTTTTTTGAGCAGTGTATATATACGGCAATTAGAAGAAATTGCACCCCATAAATTGAACAGTGCAGACAGACATATATCGGCCTTCAGTATCAATTTTGCAAGAATAGCACTCAAAGGGAATGGCTCTATGAACCAGGACACTAACCCCCCTAGCATGCGTAGAGAAAGTGGAATGAAAGGCCTGCGAGATCCATGGTTTATGAAGCAGCCTATGGGGTTGTTTAGACCAGGCATCCTCAAACTGCGGCCCTCCAGCTGTTGTAAAACTACAACTCCCACAATGCCCTGCTGTAGGCTGATACCTGTAGGCTGTTCGGGCACGCTGGGAGTTGTAGTTTTGCAACAGCTGGAGGGCCGCAGTTTGAGGATGCCTGGTTTAGACAAAGGAGTCTCAGTGAGGCACACTATGGCTGGCTGGTACTTCTGGACAGCCAGAAAAACCGCCTGACATTTAGAGGGATCTCCCAGTCCTCTTACATTCCATGCCAAAACGTGAGTTTTATCCGGCATCACTCCGTAAAAAGCATAAGAGAAAGGGCGGTCCAGGCACCCATATCAAGCAGTCACCGTATGGCATAAGTGTAATAACATATTATCTCTCTGTGGATCAAAAACCCCAATAAACCATGTGTAACATAGGAAGCGGTAACACATCTGTATTTGCGGACCAGATCTAAGTAGTAGAGACCCGGGCAGCAATAAAAGAGGGCCGCAGGTAACATAGTGACTTAGTTAACTCTTGGCCTGCCAACAAAACAATTAACAATAGGACAGGTATGAACATTAGAGTCAGTGTTATTGGATAGCACCAAATTACTACTCCGGGGCACGGTAGCAATCGTGCAAAAACAGGCACATAACAAGCATTAAACGTTATACTTATCCGCCTGTCCCCAGAGTCTTCCATAAGGTATCCGGAATAGTCCCAAGCATGGCATTTCCCGCTCTATCGGTCGTTCTCATATCATTCAGAAGGCAAGGATTCCATTTGTTCAACCCAGTGGCTGGCTTCCTCCGGGGATTCAAAATAGATTGTCTTTCCTTTAAACATTTATCCGCAGCTTTGAGGGGTATAGCATGGAATATTGTATATTTTGTGAGCGTAGTCTCTTTTTAACATCCAGGAACCGTGCTCACCGTTTCTGTACCTCCGCTGAGAAGTCAGGGTATATCGAGACTCTTTGTCCATCTATAAATAGATTCTGGTGTTCCCTTGCCTTGCGGAGAATGGCATCTCTATCTTGAAAGTGTAGAATCCTCATTAGCAATGGCCTAGGACAGTGGTGGCGAACCTATGGCACGGGTGCCAGAGGCGGCACTCAGAGCCCTCTCTGTGGGCACCCACACCCTGGAACAAGTCTGACTGTACCAATATGCCTTAGACCTTTCCTGCCATTCATCAGCGCAGGACGCACCATGAACAGGCAGCACACTGAATGTAGACAGGCTATTATAGCTACTACATGATAAAGTACATGAAAAATATACTATATTGGACTGTAGGATTCTGGTTAACTTGCCGCGTTGGCACTTTGCGATAAATAAGGGGGTTTTGGGGTTGCGGTTTGGGCACTCGGTCGCTAAAAGGTTCGCCATCACTGGCCTAGGAGGACATCCCGGTGGTGGTGGGCGAGACGGCACTCTGTGCGCCCTCTCTATAGCAAATAGGGGAGAAACAGAGTCCTTTCCAAATATCTTCCTGAACCAGTCCTCAAAGAAATGGACAGCATTGGATCCTTCAGATTTTTCTGGGATTCTTACTATGCGAAGGTTGTTTAAGCGTGATCTATTTTCCAAGTCCTCCATTTTATTTATTAGAAGGGTGATATTATGGATTACTTTAGCCAGATCACGCTTCATAGGGGGGACCTGGTCTTCCAGGCGGGATATGCGTCCCTCTGCTTCAGAAATTCTCTCATTAACGTTCCTGATGTCCTGCCTAATAAGGGACACATTCTCTTGGAGGGACCCAATAGTTGTATTGAGGGTCATCAAGGCTGCGTTACATTGGTGCACGGCTGTATAAATGTCCTTGGTGGTAGGTTCGGACAGCTTTGGAAGCATGGGGGCTGCATTTGGACCCTACATAGTGAATTATATTCGGTAGGGGGCCCCCCGTCACTTGCCTTCAGCTCCTCCGCGTGGGATCCGCCATCTTGGGAGCAGGAGTCTCCCTCTGCATCATGAGCGGCCGAAGTCGCCGCTTGTGTCAGCAGGACTCCGGGCAAACTGTCCTCCGGTATGGGGGTTTCTTTAGAGGGGGGAACATGGGCATACTGTTCCAGGCGCGCCGCTACCTCTGCCGCCTTAAGCGAAGCGGTCGTGCCATGCTGCTTCGCTGGGGTCGGTCCCGCCACCTCTTTATCCTTCCTGCCCGAACGAGTCATGCTGGCCAGAAATAGCAGGGAGATCTCCCTCGGTATTGTGCTGGTGCTCGGCTGTTTAAATCACCTCAGCCACAGGATGAAGTCAGATTTAAGCCAGCGCTGCCCGGCAACTCAAGCGCGAGCGTCTTCCTACATCGCCGGCCAGGCCACGCCCCAGACCCATTCACTTCAATGGGGCCGCAAAAGATGTGGAGAGCACTCCGTGTGCTGTCCGCATCCGTTGCTCCGTTCCGTGGCCCAGCAAAAAAAATATAACCTGTTCTATTCTTGTACGAGCTTTGCGGACAAGAATAGGCAGTTATATTAAAGGCTGTCCCTGTTTTGCGGATCCGCGGTTTGCGGACCGCAAAGAACGAAACGGTCGTGTGCATGTAGCCTGAGAGGGGGTGGTGTTTTGCACACAGAAGCCTGGAGTGGTTCAAGGTTGGGTTTAGCCTGAGGTTTGGGGGTTCAACGACGCCTAAGGAAGAGGGTCGCACGGTCAGCATCGGGAAGACTTCTAGACCACTATCCCCCAAGAGACAGTGGTGTGGGAGCAGCCTGGAGGATGCTGGAGGTTGGGCTAGGAAAGCCGCATCTGATCATGGGTGTGAACTGTGTTATACAAGGTGAGACAGGGATACGTTATTTGTTTAATAGGTAGTGCCTAGACGGGCAGGTGTTTGTTTCTTTTGCTTTGTTTATGCTGGTGTGCCACAATAAAACACTTTTTGGACACTAAAACCCTTGTCTGAGGAAGCAATCTGTGCTTGAAAACCCCTGAGAGAAAGCGATCCCTTACAATTGGTGGAGGATGTGTGCAGTGTCAATGCTGAAAGGACACAACAGAAAGTGAAATGGCGAAGTGGTTGCTAGGGGCAACGAGATCACAGAAAAGAGCAGGTGATGCCGAAGAAGCTGTCATTTATGGATTTTTTTTTTCTGATTTGCAATGAAAAGTTGTGCGGTGAGTTAAAGGGCCAAAAGCCCAATGAAAGGAGCCCATGGGAGATATCCTGCGAGTTAGTGATCGGGGGAATCCCGCTGGGGTCATTCTAGACTCCCGCCAAGTGTCTTGGGACCTGCCCAAATTTCTGGACTTTCTAACGAGGGGGCAGAGACAAATACTACTGTCACTGACCTTTGTGACGGACTATGTCTCTGTACAGTGGGAGCTCTGAAAATGTGAGACCTTGAGGGTAGAGTTCAAACTGGGCAAGGACTTTCCCTTATTTTGGCAGCTATAGAGCGGAGAGAGTGCTTCAAGTTCTGCCGTTGGAGTTCCAGAGACTAAGATGTGGGCCGTTGCTAAGGGCAACCAATGGGAACCAAGTGAGAGGGAGAGCAGTGTGGCACTCCGGAGTGCATATGTTCTCTGTCAGTATGTACCGAGTCCTGGAGATGATGTGCGGAGAAACCTTAATGATGTTGCTAGGAGAAACCACTACCTGGAGAAAGTGACAGCTTTACTTGTGGCGTCAGTTACCAGAAATTACTGGGGGATGGCGAATTTCAAGGATCCCATGCTAGCCCATGTAAGAGGAAGCAGGATTGCGAAATCGGAAGTCACTGAGGCTATTGTGGAGTCTGCATGCGATCCTGGGCGGATGGTTCCTAGGATCCAGGAGAAAGACGATGAACTCTAGAGAGAGTTCAGAGAAGAGCTACTAAACTAGTACATGGATTGCAGGATAAAACTTACCAGGAAAGGTTAAAGGACCTTAATATGTATAGCTTGGAAGAAAGAAGAGACAGAGGGGATATGATAGAAACTTTTAAATACATAAAGGGAATCAACTCGGTAAAGGAAGAGAGCATATTTAACCACCTCCGGACCGCTGTACGCACAGACGCGTCCTGGAGGTGGTTGATTCATTCCTCCTGGACGCGCCGGCGCGTCATCTCGCGAGACGCGAGATTTCGGTCACAGCCGGCCCGCGCATGCGCATCGCGGGCCGGCAAAAGTTAGAGGAGTATTTCATCAGCAACCTGCCAGCCAATGATCGTCGCTGGCAGGTTGCTGATTTTTAAAAAATCGAATCACAAGCCAGATAACAGATCATATTAGTAAATATGATCTGTTATATGGCTTCTCTGCTTCTCTGCTGGTCCTTTTCGTCGGTTGGATCCAGCAGAGAAGCAGACATCACTGTGAGTACACACCAAACACTGCCCTTAGCCCCTGATCACCATCCATCACCCCCATCATCCAAATTAACCCCTTGATCGCCCCCTGTCAATCACTTAGTGAAAGACAAAAAGTGATCAGTGTAAACTGACACTTTTTTTTTTCACTAGTATTGGCTGTTAGGTTTTAGGGATAGTTTAGGCCCCTTGGTTAGGTAGTTAGCGTCAGTTAGCGCCCACCCCACCGCACCGCAGTCACTTTTATTCGCTGTTTAGCGTATCGCTAATCAGCATTTGTACTTTTATAGTATCTGTAAGTGATCAAAACTGATCACGGTCAGATCTATAATAGTATTAGTGTCACTTTAGTTCGCCCTCCACCCAAAACGCAGTGTTTGCCCGATCAGGCCTGATCGGTCGCCCACACGTGCGTTCACCCACGCCCGCCCCACCGCAGTGACAAAAAAATTTTTTTTTTTGATCACTGCACATTCACTTGACACGCTCTGCGGCGATAAAAAAATCAGTTTTGATATTTTTTATCAACCGCAGCGGCCTCCGGTACTTCGCTAGCCTCCCCTTTGTAAGACAGGCTTGCTTTTTTTCTTGGGTAGTCTCAGGGAATACCCCTAAATTTAGTAGTCCAAATGTCAAACAGGGGGTATTCTTCTGAAGAGGCCTACAGGATTCTGACCCAGTCGGATGAGGAGTGGGAACCCTCATCTGATGAATCTAGCGGGTCAGAATATGAACCTGTAGAAAGCAGTGGCTCTCTGACCCAAAGTTCGGACGAGGAGGTTGAGGTCCCTGGCAGCACCAGGCGTACCCGGCCCCGTGTCGCTAGACCACAGGTTATGCAGGATCCGCTTCAAGAGCAGCAGAGTGGGGCTGTCGCTGCCGGATCACGTGGTGAGGCATACACCAGCAGCGCAGCCCTTCCTGGACCTAGTACCAGCACTGCCGTACAACATGGTGAAGTAGCGAGCACCAGAAGGGCAGTTGAAGCTGGTACGGTGGCACGTGCACTAGTTACCCCGTCGCAGCCACCGCACAGACAGGCCCGTAGAGCCCCTAGAATCCCTGAGGTGCTGGCAAACCCTGATTGGCAGTCACCAACTTCAGCCGCACCAGTAGTTCCCCCTTTCACCGCCCAGTCTGGAGTTCGGGTTGAGACGGCTCAGATCAGTACGGCCCTGGGATTTTTTGAGCTGTTCTTGACTGCGGAGCTCTTGGACTTAGTCGTGGCAGAGACCAACCAATATGCCACACAATTTATAACCGCAAACCCGGGAAGCTTTTATGCCCAGCCTTTCCGGTGGAAACCAGTCCAAGTTTCCGAACTTAAAATTTTTCTGGGCCTTCTCCTCAACATGGGCCTGACAAAAAAGCATGAATTGCGGTCATATTGGTCAACGCACCCAATTCATCACATGCCCATGTTCTCTGCTGCTATGTCCAGGACACGATTTGAGGCCATCCTGCGTTTCCTGCACTTTAGCGACAACACCACCTCCCGTCCCAGAGGCCACCCAGCTTTTGACCGGCTCCACAAAATTCGGCCCCTCATAGACCATTTCAACCAGAAATTTGCAGATTTGTATACCCCTGAGCAAAACATCTGCGTAGACGAGTCCCTAATACATTTTACCGGGCGCCTTGGCTTCAAACAGTACATCCCAAGCAAGCGTGCCCGGTATGGGGTCAAATTGTATAAGCTCTGTGAAAGGGCCACAGGCTATACCCACAAATTTCGGATCTATGAGGGAAAAGATCAGACCCTGGAGCCGGTCGGTTGCCCTGACTACCTGGGGAGCAGTGGGAAGACAGTCTGGGACTTGGTGTCACCCTTATTCGGCAAGGGGTACCATCTTTATGTGGACAATTTTTACACAAGTGTGGCCCTCTTTAGGCATTTGTTTCTAGAACGGATTTGCGCCTGTGGCACCGCGCGAACTAGTCGCGTGGGCTTCCCCCAACGGCTTGTAACCACCCGTCTTGCAAGGGGGGAGAGGGCTGCCTTGTGTAACGAAGAACTGCTCGCGGTGAAATGGAGAGACAAGCGTGACGTTTACATGCTCTCCTCCATTCACGCAGACACGACAATACAAATTCAAAGGGCAACCCGTGTCATTGAAAAGCCCCTCTCAGTCCACGACTATAATGCGCTCATGGGAGGGGTGGACTTCAATGACCAGATGTTGGCTCCCTATTTAGTTTCCCGCAGAACCAGACGCTGGTATAAGAAGGTGTCTGTATATTTAATTCAATTGGCGCTCTACAATAGTTTTGTTCTCTACAGTAAGGCTGGGAGAACACGATCCTTCCTCAAATTCCAGGAAGAGATCATCGAGAACCTCCTTTACCCAGGAGGTTCCGTGGCCCCATCCACCAGTGTAGTTAGCCGTCTACACGAGCGACATTTCCCCAGTGTCGTTGCTGGTACCTCAACCCAACCGCCACCCCGAAAAAAATGTCGTGTCTGTAGCAGGAGTGGAATAAGGCGTGACACCCGCTATTTCTGTCCTGACTGTCCGGACCACCCTGCCCTATGCTTAGGAGAGTGTTTCCGGAAGTACCACACACAGGTACACCTAGCATAGGGATCACATCTCACCAGGACAGGCACACAGGGCTATTAGGGCCCTTTCTCTCACAGCTGCTGCAAACCTCTCCTTTCACCTGGGATAAAGTGCATAACGTACTTCGCCACATCTTTGGGCGATTTGCGCTTTGCACATTGTCCCATGGGGAAGGAGAGGTTTGTTCTATAAAGGTAAAAAAAAAAAAACAAAAAAAAAATTACCGGTAAGTAAAAAAGTTAAAAAAGTTTAAAAAAGTTAATATGTTCTGTTCTAAAGTTAATAAAGTTATTGCTTTGCGGCCTGGTTTTTTCTTTTTTGTTTTGTTTTTTTTACCTTCCAGGTGGACCATCCGATCGACCAGCTGCAGCACTGATGTGCATTCGGACAGAAGCATTGCGCTGCTGTCAGATTACACGCAAGTCGGTGTATGCGGCGCTGCAAGACGAGATTTCTCCTCTGCAGTAAAAGATATGTTTGCCAAGGCATATGAGCTGAGGAGGTGGCGGTGTTCATATACTTTGGCAAACACTTTGTATATATAAAAAAAAAAATCCCGGCAATGATTTATTCATCCACATCGATTGATGTGAATGGAGAAATCTGGTTTGCCAGGGCATACGAGCTGAAGTGGGTATGGATGTTGGGCGGAGCTCCTATGTCCTGGCAGACGCCTTTCCCCTCCTTTTTTCTTTTTTTGGCCGAGATTTTTTCATCCACATTGATCGATGCGAATGAAGAAATCTGTGCCGTTCATTTTTTTCTTTCAGCCCAGAGGCTGAACGGAAAAAAAAAATCTCATTACCCGTATGCTCAATATAAGGAGAATAGCAGAAACTCCTAATGCTGGGCATACATGTAATGATTGCGGAGACCCTCAAATGCCAGGGCAGTACAAACACCCCACAAATAACACCATTTTGGAAAGAAGACACCCCAAGGTATTCGCTGAGGGGCATATTGAGTCCATGAAAGATTGAAATTTTTGTCCCAAGTTAGCGGAAAGGGAGACTTTGTGAGAACAAAATCAAAAAAATCAATTTCCGCTAACTTGTGCCAAAATTTTTTTTTTTCAATGAACTCGCCATGCCCCTCATTGAATACCTTGGGGTGTCTTCTTTCCAAAATGGGGTCACATGTGGGGTATTTATACTGCCCTGGCATTTTAGGGGCCCCAAAGCGTGAGAAGAAGTCTGGTATCCAAATGTCTAAAAATGCCCTGCTAAAAGGAATTTGGGCCCCTTTGCCCACCTAGGCTGCAAAAAAGTGTCACACATCTGGTATCTCCGTACTCAGGAGAAGTTGAGGAATGTGTTTTGGGGTGTCTTTTTACATATACCCATGCTGGGTGAGATAAATATCTTGGTCAAATGCCAACTTTGTATAAAAAAATGGGAAAAGTTGTCTTTTGCCAAGATATTTCTCTCACCCAGCATGGGTATATATAAAATGACACCCCAAAACACATTCCCCACCTTCTCCTGAGTACGGAGATACCAGATGTGTGACACTTTTTTGCAGCCTAGGTGGGCAAAGGGGCCCATATTCCAAAGAGCACCTTTCGGATTTCACAGGTCAATTTTTACAGAATTTGATTTCAAACTCCTTACCACACATTTGGGCCCCTAGAATGCCAGGGCAGTATAACTACCCCACAAGTGACCCCATTTTGGAAAGAAGACACCCCAAGGTATTCCGTGAGGGGCATGGCGAGTTCCTAGAATTTTTTATTTTTTGTCACAAGTTAGTGGAAAATGATGATTTTTTTTTTTTTTTTTTTTTTCATACAAAGTCTCATATTCCACTAACTTGTGACAAAAAATAAAAACTTCCATGAACTCACTATGCCCATCAGCGAATACCTTGGGGTCTCTTCTTTCCAAAATGGGGTCACTTGTGGGGTAGTTATACTGCCCTGGCATTCTAGGGGCCCAAATGTGTGGTAAGGAGTTTGAAATCAAATTCTGTAAAAATTGACCTGTGAAATCCGAAAGGTGCTCTTTGGAATATGGGCCCCTTTGCCCACCTAGGCTGCAAAAAAGTGTCACACATCTGGTATCTCCGTACTCAGGAGAAGGTGGGGAATGTGTTTTGGGGTGTCATTTTATATATACCCATGCTGGGTGAGAGAAATATCTTGGCAAAAGACAACTTTTCCCATTTTTTTATACAAAGTTGGCATTTGACCAAGATATTTATCTCACCCAGCATGGGTATATGTAAAAAGACACCCCAAAACACATTCCTCAACTTCTCCTGAGTACGGAGATACCAGATGTGTGACACTTTTTTGCAGCCTAGGTGGGCAAAGGGGCCCACATTCCAAAGAGCACCTTTCGGATTTCACAGGTCATTTTTTACTGAATTTGATTTCAAACTCCTTACCACACATTTGGGCCCCTAGAATGCCAGGGCAGTATAACTACCCCACAAGTGACCCCATTTTGGAAAGAAGACACCCCAAGGTATTCCGTGAGGGGCATGGTTAGTTCCTAGAATTTTTTATTTTTTGTCACAAGTTAGTGGAAAATGATGATTTTTTTTTTTTTTTTTTTTTTCATACAAAGTCTCATATTCCACTAACTTGTGACAAAAAATAAAAACTTCCATGAACTCACTATGCCCATCAGCGAATACCTTGGGGTCTCTTCTTTCCAAAATGGGGTCACTTGTGGGGTAGTTATACTGCCCTGGCATTCTAGGGGCCCAAATGTGTGGTAAGGAGTTTGAAATCAAATTCTGTAAAAATTGACCTGTGAAATCCGAAAGGTGCTCTTTGGAATATGGGCCCCTTTGCCCACCTAGGCTGCAAAAAAGTGTCACACATCTGGTATCTCCGTACTCAGGAGAAGTTGAGGAATGTGTTTTGGGGTGTCTTTTTACATATACCCATGCTGGGTGAGATAAATATCTTGGTCAAATGCCAACTTTGTATAAAAAAATGGGAAAAGTTGTCTTTTGCCAAGATATTTCTCTCACCCAGCATGGGTATATATAAAATGACACCCCAAAACACATTCCCCACCTTCTCCTGAGTACGGAGATACCAGATGTGTGACACTTTTTTGCAGCCTAGGTGGGCAAAGGGGCCCATATTCCAAAGAGCACCTTTCGGATTTCACAGGTCAATTTTTACAGAATTTGATTTCAAACTCCTTACCACACATTTGGGCCCCTAGAATGCCAGGGCAGTATAACTACCCCACAAGTGACCCCATTTTGGAAAGAAGAGACCCCAAGGTATTCGCTGATGGGCATAGTGAGTTCATAGAACTTTTTATTTTTTGTCACAAGTTAGTGGAATATGAGACTTTGTAAGAAAAAAAAAAAAAAAAAAAAAAATCATCATTTTCCGCTAACTTGTGACAAAAAATAAAAAGTTCTATGAACTCACTATGCCCATCAGTGAATACCTTAGGGTGTCTACTTTCAGAAATGGGGTCATTTGTGGGGTGTTTGTACTGTCTGGCCATTGTAGAACCTCAGGAAACATGACAGGTGCTCAGAAAGTCAGAGCTGCTTCAAAAAGCGGAAATTCACATTTTTGTACCATAGTTTGTAAACGCTATAACTTTTACCCAAACCATTTTTTTTTTACCCAAACATTTTTTTTTTATCAAAGACATGTAGAACTATAAATTTAGAGCAAAATTTCTATATGGATGTCGTTTTTTTTTGCAAAATTTTACACCTGAAAGTGAAAAATGTCATTTTTTTGCAAAAAAATCGTTAAATTTCGATTAATAACAAAAAAAGTAAAAATGTCAGCAGCAAAGAAATACCACCAAATGAAAGCTCTATTAGTGAGAAGAAAAGGAGGTAAAATTCATTTGGGTGGTAAGTTGCATGACCGAGCAATAAACGGTGAAAGTAGTGTAGGTCAGAAGTGTAAAAAGTGGCCTGGTCTTTCAGGGTGTTTAAGCACTGGGGGCTGAGGTGGTTAAAAGAAGAAAAACTACCACAAGAGGACACAGTTTTAAATTAGAGGGGCAAAGGTTTAACAGTAATATAAGGAAGTATTACTTTACTGAGAGAGTAGTGGATGCATGGAATAGCCTTCCTGCAGAAGTGGTAGCTGCAAATACAGTGAAGGGGTTTAAGCATGCATGGGATAGGCATAAGGCCATCCTTCATATAAGATAGGGCCGGGGGCTATCCATAGTATTCAGTATATTGGGCAGACTAGATGGGCCGAATGGTTCTTATCTGCCGACACATTCTATGTTTCTATGTTTCTATGTTTCTAACTCTATATGAGAGGTACCTGCACCCGTGAAGACATTGGGTAAGAGCGTGAGCGGGTGCTGGGCTCTGGAGTTTGCTGACCAGTGCCCTAATACCTCAGAAGCCCTGAGTTGTGGTATGAGCCAGCAGCAGTTGCTATCTGCCGAGCCAGTTGATGTAAAAACACCAGGACTAGAGACTGTTACACAAATCTGTGACCTTATGGAGAAGGGCAGTCCAGGCATTGTTTGACGCAGAAAGCCAGGTGATCATGGTACCTGACAGCCGGGTGGCTGGGAACTATGTGCGGGACATTCTTGGGGATAGCATGAACTACCCTGGGGCTCTCACTGGGTGTGAGACTCCAGTGAAAACTGAGACTTATTAACTTGGGGATGCAATTACGCGCATGCATGATGTGTTGTTGAGACGTGATTTCATTTTGGTCTGGGGACTGTAGGGATATGTAGACACTTCTGGAGCTAGCGATGAAACTCCTGCAGAACTTGTACTGACCCCTATAAGTGATGTGACCAATGAAAACAGTGGTACCGATAAGGTGCAAAGTAAATGTGCCAAGTTGTCTGCATTGCCTAATGAAAATGTGTAGTTATGCAAAATTGCTGATGATGATGACGACACACCTCTTCCTTTGCGTGCTGTGGTTGGAGAAGAAGCTCCCCCTGCTGGTAAAAATATAAATGATGTAGAAATGCTGATAAATGTGGAAGAGAGGGTGTAACACACGTACTAGATGCAGATAAGCAGCCTCCACAGGGGCCTATGGTTAGGGAGCTCGGGAGCAAGGTAGATGAAGGTGACATACAATGTGAACGACGCATATGAAAGAAAGCCTAAGCTGATTCAAGACAGAACGCAGGACAACTGCAATAACTGCTTCTGTGTCTCCGGAGTGCGGCACCAAGCCTTTCTCCCAATTTCTCCGGGTTAAACGTGTTGTATCAGATGAGGCCAAGTTGGATGCGACCCTTGATTCCATGGCCAATAGGTTTCAAGCAAGGGGTTACCCCAAACGACTATTGAGGGAACACATGGACAGGGTTCGCACTTTAGACAGGACTGAGCTGTTGACTCAACGGAGAACTGTCCGTAACAGGGACAGGATTCCGTTCGTCTCAGTATACACTGAACTCAGCCCCTCTATAAATAGGATCCTCAATAAACATTGGGGTCTGCTTGGCACATGTTTTAAAGATATCCCTGAGTTTTCATGTCCACCTTTATCATCTTATCGTCGATCCAGAAACTTGCGGGATCAATTGGTCAAAGCCGATATTGGCCCCAAGGGATCCCTGAGACAAACCAAGTTGATGCAGTCCGGCCAGGGCTGTTTTCCTTGCCTGAACTGCGTCAACTGCAAGTACATTCGCAAAGGGAGGAATTTTGTACATCCCACCACTGGCGCAACCCACAGCATTTTATTCCATCTAACCTGTGATTCAAACCATGTCGTCTATGTATTATCCTGCCCATGTAATTTGCTTAATGTGGGTGAGACGACAACTGAATTGAAGACTCGCCTCAATAATCACCGCCTCAGTATCTGGAAAAAACGGTTGGATCTGCCGGTATCCAAGCACTTTACTGAGGCCAAACATAGAGAAGGTGATTTGAGGTGCTGGATCCTTGATCACATACCCCAGCCCAGTCGGGGTGGTGACAGGTCCAGGATACTCAAGCGTAGAGAGCTCAGCTGGATCCACAAGTTGGACAGCTTGAAACCCAAGGGTTTGAATGTCGAGTATAATTTTGGGATTGTCCTATGAGGGTTGGTTTGCCCCGATGTCTAGCGGGATGTTGTTCCGCTACTTGTGTACATACTTGGAGAGTTATATAGCTCAATTTATTCTAGCTTTAACCTTTTTTTCTTCTCTTTTTTTTAGATCACCTACACTCAGCACTGTGGGGGATGGAACATACGGATGGTGTGCATGCAGTATACCTCAGGAGGGGGCCACTCGACTGTATTTTGTATTCTGTTTTTTTATGATGGCATCTTTCATTTATGTTTTTGCCAGGTATGGATTGGTCCTTGTGGTACAATAGCCCCTGTTGGTGTAATGTGTTTATGATATTCATTTCATTTTATTACCCTGTGGCATCTGAGCACCTAGATGAGTAGATCCCTCTTGGGCTGTAAGGTGGCTCGATACCTTTGGGGAGAACCCTGCAGGTACTGCGGATCTCACAGTTGCGGTGGATCTTTACCTGGGTTGGGCATGCAGGCACCCGATTCTATGGGAGCTTTGTGCCCTTTTCAGGCCCCTGATGCCCGATTTTGCTCTAGGTTTGATGCGGTACACAGAGGTATGATCCATGGGCTAGTTTCCAATACCCAAGATGGCACTTTCTAGCTAGGCCCTTCACTGGGCATGAGCATCATCGCGGCTAACTGGAGTGACGTCTGGATGACGTACGGTCGCCGGCCTGCTGTGATGATGCGTCGCGCTTCCTGCATGTCCAATACCCGCTATTGGTGCCTTGCCACGCCTGCGCAATGGGATGTCCACAACGCCGACATGGCGATATTGAATGAGCCTCCCTGCTGGTTCGGTATGTCTGCGGCACCACCGCCTCGCTCCTCCCCTTGTATTATTTATATTTATGTATTAACAGTGTGGACGCATTGTCTGATCATATTTATTGTATTTGATTCACACATGTTGCATCACGTTTTTGATGTATATAGCATGCATGGTCATGCTTCTTAATTGATGATTTATTTCATGCACTATGAGACACTGTATTTATTCAATATATTGTTGTTATGACTTGTAACACACCCACCGGGTGATATGTGATCACATGATTTGTATGTTGATTGATTCCCCTATATAACTGTCACCATTTGAGTTGTATCTTTGCTTGAAGAAGGCTCATGCTTGGAGCCGAAACGTTGCACCACCTGGGTGAATAAAGGGTTCACTTGCTTTTACCTACCGGAGTGCCGCTTTTTTTTCTGGATCTATATACACAGTATATATATTTCTTTATTTTTTATTTTATTTTTATTTATTTTTGCAGGATAAGTACTTTTCAACACCACCATTTAATATTGCATAAAATGTAGTGGGAAGTGGCATAAAAATTCTAAAGGTGGTGGAATTGGGGAAATAAAAATTCTATTTTGCTACAGTTTGACTTTTTTATTTATTTTTTGTTTTTTTTACAGGGTTTATTATGTGGTAAAACTGACTTGTGATCTTAATTCTCCAAATAAGTATGAATCTGGCGATACCTCACACTTTTCCTTGCGTTTTGATGCTGAAAAAAAATATAAATGTGATTTTATTTTTTATTTTATTTTTTGCTGTCATTTTCTGACCCCTATAACTTTTTTGTACTTATGTGTGAGGAGTTCATTTGATGTGGGGAGATCTTTACTTTTCATTAATACCATTCTGGTGTGTGTACAACTCTTTGATCACTTTTTAATAAATTTTTGTAGAAGGAGAAGCAAACTTTTTGACTTTTTTTTTCTTTCACCTGTTTCCGTATAGGATTAATACTTTTATATTTTTTTGCAAGTGCATTTTTAAATTTTTGGACGTTTTTTTATTCTCATTTTGGGGAAAGGGAGGTGATTAGAATTTTCATATTTTTTGAAGTTTGTAAATTTGTAAAATCTTTTATTACAGGAAAGAGCTCCATAGGAAACACTCTGCAGCAGCCATGTGTTGTTAATTATGACAGGGGCTGCCGCACATAAGCTCTGGCTCCTATGATTGCAGCAGGGGCGAGCCGGAGCATCACCGAAATCATTAATCAGCTTGCACATATGCTGTGCTCAGGTTTGACCACAGCATCTGATATGTTAAATTGCGGCTATCGGCATTACCGCCGGTCGCGGACATTATCAGTGGATGCCTGCTGTATGAAACAGCAGACACCCAGTTTTTATGCGGCATGCTCCACTCAAGAGTAGTGTTGAGCGGACTTCTGTTTTAAGTTCGGCGTCTAAAGTTCGGCTTCCGGTTAGCGGAGAATCCCGATATGGATTCCGAATTCCGTTGTGGTCCGTAGTAGCGGAATCAATAATGGCTGATTATTGATTCCGCTACCACGGACCACAACTGAATTCGGAA
Organism: Bufo bufo; assembly: GCF_905171765.1. Taxonomy (NCBI): domain Eukaryota; kingdom Metazoa; phylum Chordata; class Amphibia; order Anura; family Bufonidae; genus Bufo; species Bufo bufo. The sequence goes on from NC_053393.1 coordinate 264,035,750, forward strand.
TCCATATCGGGATTCTCCGCTAACCGGAAGCCGAACTTTAGATGCCGAACTTAAAACAGAAGTTCGCTCAACACTACTCAATATTAAAAGACCCGACATGTGACGTGATAGTATGTCATATGTCAAGAAGGGTTAAGAGTTGAGTCTGCTAAAACAAGCATAACCTTACTTCATGTCTATATATGTTTTTCAATAGTTTGTAATACTAACTGATTTATTGTGAAATTGGCCTTATCATATAAAAATAATGATACTGTTATTTTTCATTCTAAACATGGCCAAAATAAGCAAAGATTGTAATTTGCTATGGTGACTTAGAATGGAAAACTGCCCCAGTTATACCTTCCTTTACTGTATAAGGGCTTATTCAGACAGCCGTATGCTGTCCGCAAAATTGTGGATCCATTTTTTTGCGGATTAGATGCTGTCCCATTCACTTCTATGGGGTCTTTTCTTCCATTGCACGGCTCAGCAAAACAAATGAAACATGTCCTATACTCGTCAGTGAAAATCAGGACATGGCCCCATTGAAGTCTATGGGTCAGCAAAAAAACGGAATGCAATTTGTTTTTTTGTGGACATGCTAAACTGTTTGCAAAAAAACGGATCCGCATTTTTGTGGACAGCATATGACCGTCTGAATGAGCCCTAAAGGTAATTTTTCACTTTAAAATTGTCCTTTACTAGAAGAAACTTAAGAAATATAGCCAATTATTTTTTACAATAGCATTAACAAACCAACATTATGCAGCTTGAATGTAGCTAAAGCAAATTTGTAAGCTATTAAGCTGACATGGGGAAAACAGGAGCTTCTGGTGATGTTATCTACAACTAGCTAACCACATTATTGTTTTCACCTATGAAATCACTCCTGAAGGTAGAAAAATATATAATCAATAGCAGAGTACACACCAGGTTATAGACAACTGAACAGCATGAGCATCTTTAAAAGATGTTTCCAGTGTTTGCCTCATTAGCAGCAAATAAATCTTTCACAGGCTCCAAATACATTTCAGTTCTCAACATTATGTTACTGGTGCAAAGTGTTCTTTCAATTTCCCAAATGAAAACATAATAGCCAGAGAATAGCGAAAATCATGCTCCCAACAGCAGGTGCAAGTAAACCGTAAAGATTTCTGTGTGAGGAGAACAAGCTATAATTCCTGAGCAGAATTTACAATCACATACCCGAAAAGGATCAGCAGGAGAGCAGAAGCTGCCAAGTTTTCTCGGAACGTAAAGGCAGTTAGTTGGAAGGAAGCACACAAAGGCTGGCAGGAACTAGATAAAGTGCCTTGACAAAAAAACAAAAAGCAAAATCAACAGAATTAGTAAGCAACGTATTTAATGCTCTCAATGATTATACTTTATATTAGTCACATTTAACATGCATAGGCAATCTACAAATAAAATAAAGATGTGTAACTATAAATGGTGAGGCACTAGTACAGAACTATGGAGGATTTTTCATTTATAATTTGTACGCTGTTTAATATGGATATAAAAACTCAGTTGTTGCTGCCCCCTGATTTAAATGCATGCTAAGGCATGTATGTGCAGGGAGCCAGCAGGTCACTGCTAAAAGTTAATTGTCTTTCAAAATGTGTATATATGTTTGTGATTTAGTGTTAAAAAGGGATTATTGTGTATTCCAAATGGTTGTGTTTGGACAACAAATGGTTAACACTGGCAGTATTAGCCTAGTTTCCAGGGTTATGGGCTGGTCCCATCCCCTGGCTACAGGGAGTCAATACCTACATGTGTGACCTCCTGCCTATGATTGAAAAGCTGCCAGAGAACCACTTAACTGAGACACTACTTCAGATGATAAGAGAACATCCACAGAAGGTTTAAAACCATCAAGACTGTGCCTAGAAAGACAGTAAGGCTACATTCATACTTCCATATGAAAAGATGGCCATTAAAAATTGGACACACTGTAATTTTTTCATTTGAATGCATTTTATGGCCACATGTCCGATTTGAACGGCCACATTACGTATGTTTTGCATCAGTTTTTAATGCCACAATGGCAGCACAGCAGACCAAATATAAATATGGAGGGGCAGGCCAATGGATCCAGCAACAAATCCATAATATAAGAAGAAAAGTGGGAGCACTCTCATAAAAAAATTAGTGGAAAGAAAAAGTATTTATTCACCTTTTATAAGAAACACTTTGTTTCCCCAAAAGTGTGTGTGTGTGTGGGAAGGGGGTGGCAGTGCATCTTATAAAGTGAATACTAGTGAGCGCTTTCATTATGTATATCACTCACTAGTATGCAGTAGGTGTGGAGAGTGAAGTGCTACGAGCCTCCTTGGTGTTCCTTCCTGGGGTCACGTTGCACTGTCCTGACTGCGTACAGCGTCAGGACGTAGTGGCCGCACTATGACCTGACAACATACGCAGTTAGGTGACAGTGCAACGCAGGCCTTGGATTAGTAGAACTACAGGTAACAGCACTCTGCTAGTCAATTGCACAAAGATATAAGCAAACACTGAAAGAATAAATGCTTGGTGGTCATACTTACTGCAAATGCAGCTAGAAGCTCTTTGCGAATATAATTGATCAAAAATATTTTGGGCCCATCTACCGGTCGTCAAGGTAGCTTCTAATCAGATGGGTCCTACTCTAACATGCCTCTCCTGGGCTTACAGCCTACAATCTGGGCAAAGTAGTACCAAGCTGTATACTACGCATGCCTCTCCCAGGCTGTGAGCCTGCAGTATGGGCTGGGTAGAATACAGCTGTACAAGCTATCTGATTAAAAGCACATGGTAAATGGGCTGGTGGTGCACGGTTCAATCTCACCACCAGGGGGAGCCACTCCCCTAGTGGCAGTGACAATGGGGAAAAAATTAACGAACCAGCAACGCAGGACAGAGAAGACAATGGAGCATGACTGCAGCAGAGACCTGGAGAGGGGCCTTGGAGCAGGAAAGTTAAAATAGTTATCCTATTATTAATGTAAAAAAATTAAATCAGGCATCATATACTACATTACATGACAAATGACAATCTCTTTCTAACAAAGCTGGAACCAGCCCTGTGCCTCACATGCATCCTGTCACCGCCAGCTCTGTGAGAAGATCTGGCAGACGTTCTTCTCTACCTGTTGTATGATGTTCTTTGTTTTGGTTTCACTTTGTCATCTCCTTTCCATCTCCCAGCTGTCACCTATTTGCACTGATTGTCTCCCTTTATATTCCCTCCCATACTGCCTCACTTTGCGGTTTATACTTCTTTCTGGATTGTGTTCACTGCTGGAGGCTGCTTCTCATGAGTCCTCAGATAAGTCTGTTTCCTTTATTTGTGTTTCTTGCTGGCTTGATTGTAGGTGACCTTGACTCCGTCCGTATTAAGTGCAGGGAGCCGGTGGTCGTGTCCCCTCACTATTATAGGGTTTTCAGGTGTCACATAGCATAAGGTACGAGGGCATGCTATCGTCTACCATAAAGATCTTTGCATGGGCATAGCAGTCAGGGAGAGCTCTAGGGGTTTTATAGGGCTCACCCATATGCTCCTTAGTTTGGGATCAAGCCAGTCGGATGTTTATTTATAAGTTCCAGCTTTCTGCAACACCATCCGTGACACATCCAGAGATCCCCCCTTTCATTGCTCTGCTAGATTTCTATCAAGCTGGCAGCTCAAGGGGAGTGTATTTTCTGTTGTAGCTAAGGGGGCGTGTCCATTCTGTTGCAGATTTCTGCCTATCACAGCTCAGGAGGCAGTTAGTCTTTCCTTCCCCATTTGTATTTTTTTGGGGGGGTTATCTGAGGGAGATTCCTGTTCATCCTTCCTTTTGGAGGAATAGGTAGTCCCGTCCCTGCCATTAGTACCAAGGTCCTATAGGGTTAGATAGGACTTTAGGCATTCCTGCGTATGAACTCACCTAACTTTGGGGTCTGTTCATACTGGTAGTCAGTCAGGATTGTGTTTAGGGTTTTCACTAGGAGGTGTCCATCTTCCTTTCCTAGTTCTCAGGCCTGATTCCCTGTCCCCCCTTCCTTCCTATGTGTGGTGTTTCCCTCTCACATCGAAGCGTGACAGATACATTTTATTGAATACCTCAGTGGCTTGTGAATTTATTTATTTTAAGGTCTGATCTGAGGTCTAATAGGGGTCTGACATGGAGGTCTGATGGGTGTTTGATCTGATGTCCTGATATGGGGGTCTGATCTGAGTATCTGATATGGGGGTCTGATTTAAGTACCTGATATGAGGTTTGATGAAAAAAAAAAAAGTATTTTCCTATTCTAAAATCTGGGGTGAGTCTTACATGTATCATCAGGTGCATCTTATAAAGTGAAAAATATGGCATATACTGTATATATAGGATATATCCTCATAGTGCCACTTGTATATATTTTATCATAGTGCCCCCTGTATACAGTCCTCATAGTGCTCTCTGTATATATGTCCTCAAATTGACCACAATGATACCCCCCATTAATGTCCACTAATGTCCCCCCACACCACCACCCCCAACCCAGGTAGTGTCAGCTAGAGATGAGCGAATACCTCAAGATTTGGTTTGTATCTGACTCGCCAAATTTTGTGAAAAGTTCTATTCGACCCAAATAGATTTGTTCCGAACCAAAATGGCTCCAATTGCCCTGTAAATTGGTATATAACTCTCTAGTCCTCTAAGGCTGGGAATTTTTGGAAATTGCATTTTGCAAATTTTTGATTTTTTTTTAATTTTCCCTCCCCCTTCCCTTAGCTCTCGGACGTAATGATGTCAGTAGCAAATCATGTCAGAGAGACACTGACACACATAGCTTTAGGTAAAGGCATGTTTGACGGCATTAAAAAGCAGCATGTTTAAAAACACACTGTGCCATGGCTTATGCTTTTTCCTATTCCAAAGCTTTCAAAAATTTCCCCTAATCAGAGGCAGATGGAGTTTAAACACACACAGGGGGAGATATATCAAGAATGGCACATCTATCCTCAAGCATGCCTCTTAAAAAATCAGGAGCATCTCTGCCCTGCCATGTGCCGGAAATTGAATTCTATGCTTGCTACATGCTGGTGTAGACTTGAGCTACAACTTATGTCACTTTCTGTTGAAAGGTATAATAAATGTGGTGGGGGGCCATGAAGCTCCACCGACTTCTGCTAATCCCCACTCTTTTTTTTTCTCAAAACTTTGGAAAAGTGTCGAGAAACCTAAAAAGTTGCAAATTATATAATGTGCGACTTTTTTAATGCCACAATAGTGGCATAATTGGCTTAATAAATGTCACTCCATGTGTTATTTGAGAAACAAATGTCACTTGATGAGAGACCAAGCGTCGAAAAATTATGTCTTTAAGGGGCCATAAAATATACACTGCTAATTGTCAGAAGAAAGAGTTGCCTGTTGGGATCAAGCCTCAGAAAATTAGGTCTTAATGGGGCCAGAATGCATGCAGTGCTAATTGTCAAAAGAAATGGTGGCTTATTATGAAGCCTTAAAGATGTATGCCTTTAAGCTACATGCACACGTTCAGGATTCATGTGCGGAGAATCCGCACTGAAATCCGCAGGTGTTCACAGGCAAATCCGTGCGGTCAATCCGCATTAATTAGTGCGGATTTGCATGCGGATTTGCATGCGGATTTGGTGCGGATTCGGTGCGGATTTTCCGCATGCGGATTTCACTAAGTGAATGAAGAAAATCCGGTCAGGAAAAAAATAATTAATTGACATGTCGCGGATTTTAAAATCCGCACCGCAGGTCAAAATCCGCGCGGAAAAAATCCGCATCGTGTGCATTGAGAATTTCAAATTCTCATAGAATACAATGGACATGACCTACGGTGCGGATTTTCCGCACGCAAATCCGCGCGGAAAATCCGCACGCAATCCTGATCGTGTGCAGGGGGCCTTAGGGGTCAGAATGCATGCAGTTCTAATTGTCAGAAGTAAGAGCTGATTGTTGAGAACAAGACTCAGAAAATGATGCCTTAATGGGGCCAGAATGCACACAGTGCTAATTGTCAGAAGAAGGGATGGCTTATTAGGATGAAGCCTCCAAAATTAGGCCATAACGGAGCGAGAATGCATGCAGTGCTAATTGTCAGACGAAAGAGTGGCTTGTTAGGATCAAGCCTCAAAAAAGTTTTGTCTTTTAGTTGAAAGCAGCTGGATTAGAGTGGGTTAAGGGTAAGGTAAGGTACTAGCAGCATGTTGCTTCAACATTAGTGGCAGCAGTAGCAACCTAACCTGTCAGTAGATCGACTGTTTATGGATAGTAGTAGTAGTGGCAGATGCAAAGTGTTAATTGTGGCGTTAACAGCATAAATAGAGCATGGAGTGGCAGCTGGGGTAATGGTGGCAACAGCAGCAGCTATACAGGTACATGTTGGCATGCAGGCAGACGGCAGCAGTAGCATGATTGTGGCCGTGGAAGGATAGCAGCAGCAGAAGCCTTACAGAACATAATGGTAGGCAGGCAACATGATGGTAGGCAAGGAGGCAGGCAGACAACAATGGCAAGAAGGTACCTCAGCCGGAGGATTGAAAATCCTCCCTAATCCAGGCTTGGTTCATTTTAATAAAGGTGATGTTTTGGACACTGGCAGAGGACAACTTGGTCTGTTTGGTTGTCACAGCCGCCTCCATGGCTTTAAAAACCCTCTCCAAGACGACGGAGGCTCAGCAAGAAAGAAGACCAAGAGCATGCTGGGCCAGTTTGGGCCACTGTTGCAGTCTGCCTGCCCAGAAGTCCATGGGGTCTGGGAAGATTCAATGTGGGCTAGAGTCCAGGTAGGCCTGAACCTGGGCATTGAGTCAGAAGGACTGGGCTTGATGACTTGTCTGGGCCTGACGCCGGACATTAAAAAACTGCTCCATCATGGTGAGTAGGCTGAACTGGCTTCTACTGCTTGTTGCTAAAGGTGGGTGACTTTGCGGTGGGCGAAGAGGGGCCTTCCTTTGGAACATGCTCGCAGCAGGCGTCTGCAGGCCGAAAGCTTTTGCAAGCTTGGTACACAGTACGGATAGCGTGGGTCTAAAAGCATAGATATCCAGTAATCGTCAGTCTGCTTCATGTACATGATACACCTGTCAGTGCATAAGCAAGCGAATGTACAGCTTGCCATCCTGGACAGTGTGCCTGAGGCGCTACTCCAAGTGTGTAGCAGGGAGCTGCTGTCATGGACGTACCGAGACATAAGGATGTCCCCGCGACAGTGGGTGGCAGAAGATCTGCAAGACTGGCAACACGTGCTTTGATCTGACAGGTTTCCTTGTTGATCAATAGATATCTGTGTTGTTTCTAATACTGGCCACACCTCTAACCTCCAGGTGTTGCTATTGTGGTCATTTAACTTTTCTTATTTATAGTTGCTTCTCCCACAATGCTGTGCGGCTTATAGCTTCAGTGGTATCTGTGATCTGCTGGTGTTTGGATTTCGACTGAGTTCCTGTTGCTGCCATAGCTAATAGAAAGTTAAGTGTTTCCTTTCCCTTTTGCATTTAGTTTTTGTTAAGGCTACATTCACACGACCGTATTTTTGGCTCTGCATCCGTTCTGCAATTTTGTGGAACGGGTGCGGACCCATTTATTTCAATGGGGCCACAAAAGATGCGGGCAGCACACAATGTGCTGTCCGCATACGTAGATCCGTTCCGCGGCCCCGCAAAAAAAGATAGAAATGCCTTTTCTTGTCCGCAATTGGGTCGAGGATAGGACATGCTCTATCATAGAGTCGGCTAAATTCACACGGCCGGTATCCGGGTTTTGCGGATCCGCAATTTGCGGACCGCAAAACACATATGGTCGTGTGAATGTAGCCTTATCTGTGTGTTGTTTTCCCCCTGTCCTTTGTTGTAGGCCTGAGGGAGACTCCTGGTCATCCTTTCTTTCTAGAGGAACAGGTAGTCTCAGTCCTGTCACTAATTGCCAGGGTCTTATAGGGTGAGTTAGGACTCTAGGTACTCCTGCGTGTAAACTCGCCTACCTTTGTGGCCTATTCATACTGATAGCTAGAGATGTCCCAAACTATTCGCCGGCGAACAGTTCTCGGCGAACATAGCTTGTTCGCGTTCGCCGCGGCGGACGAACATATGCAATGTTCGGTCCGCCCCCTATTCGTCATCATTGTGTAAACTTTGACCCTGTACCTCACAGTCAGCAGACACATTCCAGCCAATCAGCATCATACCCTCCCTCCCAGACCCTCCCACCTCCTGGAACGCATCCATTTTAGATTAATTCGAAAGCTGCATTCTTAGTGAGAGGAGAGACAGTGTAGCTGCTGCTGATTTAATAGGGAAATCGATAGCTAGGCTAGTGTATTCAGTGACCACTACAGTCCTCAAAAACTAATCTGATCTCTGCTGTAAGGACAGCACCCCAAAAAGCCCTTTTTGGGGCTAGAACATCAGTCTGCTTTTTTTTTTTTTCTGTGTAATCTAATTGCAGTTGCCTGCCTGCCAGCGTGTGTGTCAGGCTCACAGCGTATACTGTGCCCACTTGCCCAGTGCCACCACTCATATCTGGTGTCACAGTAGCTTGCATTTAAAAAAATAAATAAAAACTTTTTGGACTGTAATATAATAGCAGTCAGTTGCCTTCACACGCGTGTGTTTCATGCCCTGCAAGTGCATAGTGTCACCAGCGCAACTCATATCTGGTGTCACAGTAGATTACATTTAAAGAAAAACAACAATTTTGACTGTGAATAAATAGCAGTCAGTTGCCTGCACGTATTTGTGTGTTTGACCACCTCCGGACCGCCGTACGCAGCGACGCGTCCTGGAGGTGGTTGATTGATTCCGACTGGACGCGCCGGCGCGTCCTCTCGCGAGACGCGAGATTTCCTGTGAACGCGCGCGCGCTCACAGGAACGGAAGGTAAGAGAGTGGATCTCCAGCCCGCCAGCGGCGATCGTTCGCTGGCAGGCTGAAGATGTGATTTTTTTAACCCCTAACAGGTATATTAGACGCTGTTTTGATAACAGCGTCTAATATACCTGCTACCTGGTCCTCTGGTCGTCCCCTTTGTTTGGATCGACCACCAGAGGACACAGGTAGCTCAGTAATATGTTGCACCAAGCACCACTACACTACACCCCCCCCGTCACTTATTAACCCCTTATTCACCCTTGATCACCCTTGATCACCCCTGATCACCCCATATAGACTCCCTCATCACCCCCCTGTCATTGATTACCCCCCTGTCATTGATCACCCCCCTGTAAATCTCCATTTAGACATCCACATGATTTTTACGGATCCACTGATAGATGGATCGGATCCGCAAAACACATACGGACGTCTGAATGGAGCCTTACAGGGGCGTGATCAATGACTGTGGTGATCACCCCATATAGACTCCCTGATCACCCCCCTGTCATTGATTACCCCCCTGTCATTGATCACCCCCCTGTAAAGCTCCATTCAGACGTCCGCATGATTTTTACGGATCCACTGATAGATGGATCGGATCCGCAAAACGCATACGGATGTCTGAATGGAGCCTTACAGGGGCGTGATCAATGACTGTGGTGATCACCCCATATAGACTCCCTGATCACCCCCCTGTCATTGATTACCCCCCTGTCATTGATCACCCCCCTGTAAAGCTCCATTTAGACGTCCGCATGATTTTTACGGATCCACTGATAGATGGATCGGATCCGCAAAACGCACACGGACGTCTGAATGGAGCCTTACAGGGGCGTGATCAATGACTGTGGTGATCACCCCCATATAGACTCTCTGATCACCCCCCTGTCATTGATCACCCCCCTGTCATTGATCACCCCCCTGTAAAGCTCCATTCAGACATTTTTTTGGCCCAAGTTAGCGGAAATTATATATTTTTTTCTTACAAAGTCTCATATTCCACTAACTTGTGTCAAAAAATAAAATCTCACATAAACTCACCATACCCCTCACGGAATCCAAATGCGTAAATTTTTTTAGACATTTATATTCCAGACTTCTTCTCACGCTTTAGGGCCCCTAGAATGCCAGGGCAGTATAAATACCGCACATGTGACCCCATTTCGGAAAGAAGACACCCCAAGGTATTCCGTGAGGGGCATATTGAGTCCATGAAAGATTGAAATTTTTGTCCCAAGTTAGCGGAAAGGGAGACTTTGTGAGAAAAAAATAAATAAATCAATTTCTGCTAACTTGTGCCAAAAAAAATAAATTTCTATGAACTCGCCATGCCCCTCATTGAATACCTTGGGGTGTCTTCTTTCCAAAATGGGGTCACATGTGGGGTATTTATACTGCCCTGGCATTCTAGGGGCCCCAAAGCGTGAGAAGAAGTCTGGTATCCAAATGTCTAAAAATGCCCTCCTAAAAGGAATTTGGGCCCCTTTGCCCACCTAGGCTACAAAAAAGTGTCACACATGTGGTATCTCCGTATTCGGGAGAAGTTGGGGAATGTGTTTTGGGGTGTCATTTTACATATACCCATGCTGGGTGAGATAAATATCTTGGTCAAATGCCAACTTTGTATAAATAAATGAGAAAAGTTGTCTTTTGCCGAGATATTTCTCTCACCCAGCATGAGTATATGTAAAATGACACCCCAAAACACATTCCCCAACTTCCATTCCAAAACTCCCTCCTACCTAAAACTTTAGACAAAACTCCGTCCTTCCTCATCCAAAACTCCATCAGACCTCAGACAAAACTCCGTCCTCCCTCATCAAAAACTCTGTCCTCCCTCAGACATCAGCCAAAACTCCGTTGTCCCTCAGCCAAAACTCTGTCGTCCCTCAGCCAAAACTCTGTCGTCCCTCAGCCAAAACTCTGTCGTCCCTCAGCCAAAACTCTGTCGTCCCTCAGCCAAAACTCTGTCGTCCCTCAGCCAAAACTCTGTCGTCCCTCAGCCAAAACTCTGTCGTCCCTCAGCCAAAACTCTGTCGTCCCTCAGCCAAAACTCTGTCGTCCCTCAGCCAAAACTCTGTCGTCCCTCAGCCAAAACTCTGTCGTCCCTCAGCCAAAACTCTGTCGTCCCTCAGCCAAAACTCTGTCGTCCCTCAGCCAAAACTCTGTCGTCCCTCAGCCAAAACTCTGTCGTCCCTCAGCCAAAACTCTGTCGTCCCTCAGCCAAAACTCTGTCGTCCCTCAGCCAAAACTCTGTCGTCCCTCAGCCAAAACTCTGTCGTCCCTCAGCCAAAACTCTGTCGTCGCTCAGCCAAAACTCTGTCGTCCCTCAGCCAAAACTCTGTCGTCCCTCAGCCAAAACTCTGTCGTCCCTCAGCCAAAACTCTGTCGTCCCTCAGCCAAAACTCTGTCGTCCCTCAGCCAAAACTCTGTCGTCCCTCAGCCAAAACTCTGTCGTCCCTCAGCCAAAACTCTGTCGTCCCTCAGCCAAAACTCTGTCGTCCCTCAGCCAAAACTCTGTCGTCCCTCAGCCAAAACTCCTGCTAGCTGCTGGAGAGGCAAAGGACCTGTGATGATGTCATGACCATGTGATGAGTCACGTGTGTGGGAGGGGTCAGATGTGCACAGCAGCTGGTAGAGTGTACAGAACTGTAGCCATCAAATAGAGCTCTGTACTAGAGATGTGTGTGTAACCTGCATGTAGCAGTGTTGTGTACTGTGTAGCAGAGCTGTATGTGTAACCTGCATGTAGCAGAGCGGTGTACTGTGTAGCAGAGCTGTATGTGTAACCTGCATGTAGCAGAGCTGTGTACTGTGTAGTAGAGCTGTATGTGTAACCTGCATGTAGCAGTGCTGTGTACTGTGCAGCAGAGCTGTATGTGTAACCTGCATGTAGCAGAGCTGTGTACTGTGTAGCAGAGCTGTATGTGTAACCTGCATGTAGCAGAGCTGTATGTGTAACCTGCATGTAGCAGAGCTGTATGTGTAACCTGCATGTAGCAGAGCTGTATGTATAACCTGCATGTAGCAGTGCTGTGTACTGTGTAGCAGATCTGTATGTGTAACCTGCATGTAGCAGAGCTGTATGTGTAACCTGGATGTAGCAGTGCTGTGTACTGTGTAGCAGAGCTGTATGTGTAACCTGCATGTAGCAGAGCTGTATGTGTAACCTGCATGTAGCAGAGTTGTGTACTGTGTAGCAGAGCTGTATGTGTAACCTGCATGTAGCAGAGCTCAGCTACATGCAAGTTACACATACAGCTCTGCTACACAGTACACAGCACTGCTACATGCAGGTTACACATACAGCTCTGCTACACAGTACACAGCTCTGCTACATGCAGGTTACACATACAGCTCTACTACACAGTACACAGCACTGCTACATGCAGGTTACACATACAGTTCTGCTACACAGTACACAGTTCTGCTACATGCAGGTTAAACATACAGCTCTGCTACATGCAGGTTACACATACAGCTCTGCTACACAGTACACAGCTCTGCTACATGCAGGCTACACATACAGCTCTGCTACACAGTACACAGCACTGCAACTTGCAGGTTACACATACAGCTCTGCTACACAGTACACAGCTCTACTATATGCAGGTTACACATACAGCTCTGCTACATGCAGGTTACACATACAGCTCTGCTACACAGTACACAGCTCTGCTACATGCAGGTTACACATACAGCTCTGCTACATGCAGGTTACACATACAGCTCTGCTACACAGTGCACAGCTCTGCTACATGCAGGGTACACATACAGCTCTGCTACATGCAGGTTATACATACAGCTCTGCTAGACAGTACACAGCACTGCTACATGCAGGTTACACATACAGCTCTGCTACATGCAGGTTACACATACAACTCTGCTACACAGTACACCGCTCTGCTACATGCAGGTTACACATACAGCTCTGCTACATGCAGGTTACACATATAGCTCTACAGCTCTACTACACAGTACACAGCTCTGCTACATGCAGGTTACACATACAGCCTATTACACAGTACACAACTCTGCTACATGCAGGTTACACATACAGCTCTGCTACATGCAGGTTACACATACAACTCTGCTACACAGTACACCGCTCTGCTACATGCAGGTTACACATACAGCTCTGCTACATGCAGGTTACACATATAGCTCTACAGCTCTACTACACAGTACACAGCTCTGCTACATGCAGGTTACACATACAGCTCTGCTACACAGTACACAACTCTGCTACATGCAGGTTACACATACAGCTCTGCTACACAGTACACAGCACTGCTACATGCAGGCTACACATACAGCTCTGCTACACAGTACACAGCACTGCAACTTGCAGGTTACACATACAGCTCTGCTACACAGTACACAGCTCTGCTACATGCAGGCTACACATACAGCTCTGCTACACAGTACACAGCACTGCAACTTGCAGGTTACACATACAGCTCTGCTACACAGTACACAGCTCTGCTACATGCAAGTTACACATACAGCTCTGCTACACGCAGGTTACACATACAGCTCTGCTACACAGTACACAGCTCTGCTACATGCAGGGTACACATACAGTTCTGCTACACAGTACACAGCTCTGCTACATGTAAGTTACACATACAGCTCTGCTACACAGTACACAGCACTGCTACATGCAGGTTACACATACAGCTCTGCTACACAGTACACAGCTCTGCTACATGCAGGTTACACATACAGCTCTGCTACACAGTACACCGCTCTGCTACATGCAGGTTACACATACAGCTCTGCTACACAGTACAGAACACTGCTACATGCAGGTTACACACACATCTGTAGTACAGAGCTCTATTTGATGGCTACAGTTCTGTACACTCTACCAGCTGCTGTGCACATCTGACCCCTCCCACACGCGTGACTCATCACATGATCATGACATCATCACAGGTCCTTTGCCTCTCCAGCAGCTAGCAGCTCTGTCAGATGAAGAGTGTGTGTAGCAGGGCATATTTTGAGTTAGGGAGGACGGAGTTTTGGCTGATGTCTGACGGAGTTTTGGCTGATGTCTGACGGAGTTTTGGCTGATGTCTGACGGAGTTTTGGCTGATGTCTGACGGAGTTTTGGCTGATGTCGGACGGAGTTTTGGCTCATGTCTGACAGAGTTTTGGCTCATGTCGGACGGAGTTTTGGCTCATGTCGGACGACGGAGTTTTGGATGAGGGACGACGGAGTTTTGGATGAGGGACGACGGAGTTTTGGATGAGGGACGACGAAGTTTTGTCTGAGGTCTGATGGAGTTTTGGATGAGGTAGAAGGGAGTTTTGCCTGACGGAGGATGGAGTTGTGGATGATGTCTGACGATGTCCTAATATGTATGCCGTACAAATGGATCCAGAGAAAGTCTGTGCGGTATTGGACTGGGATCGTCCCGAAAATCTGAAGGCTCTTATGCGGTTTTTGGGGTTCACCACCTAATAACTGAAAATGTATTCTGAATTATTCGACAGTGGTAAAACCCCTAACTGACTTGACTAAGAAAGGGACGGATGTTTCGGTGTGGTCTGATTCGGCGTTGCAAGCCTTTTCTGCAGCCCCTATATTGGTGCAGCCGGATGTTTTAAAACCTTTCATTATGGAAGTGGATGCGTCCAAGGTGGGGGTAGGAGCAATTTTCTCGCAGGTAAATGGTGTCCATGTGCCTTTTTCTATAAAAAACTCTCTGCCACAGAGAGAAATTCTGATGTGGGTAACAGAGAGCTGCTGGCCATTAAGTTGGCTTTTGAGGAATGGCATCATTGGTTTGAAGATTCATCCAATGACTGTGTTCACTGATCACAAAAATCTAGCCTACCTGGAGTCGGCTAAACGACTGAACCCGAGGCAGGCTAGATGGTCGTTGTTTTTTACTAGATTTAATTTCATTGTCACATCATCCGGGGGTTAAGAACGTCAAGGTGGATGCCTTGTGATGTAGTTTTTCTGGAGGTGGTGATTTTGAAAATCCGAGTCCTATACTGGCGGAAGGGGTGGTGATTAGGGATGAGCGAACCCGAACTATATATTTTGGGGTGTCCGTGACACGGACCTGAACCCGAACATTTTAGTAAAAGTTCGGGTTCGGTGTTCGTCGTTTTCTTGGCGCTTTTTGAAAGGCTGCAAAGCAGCCAATCAACAAGCGTCATACTACTTGCCCCACGAGGCCATCACAGCCATGCCTACTATTGGCATGGCTGTGATTGGCCAGTGCAGCATGTGACTCAGCCTCTATTTAAGCTGGAGTCACGTAGCGCCGCACGTCACTCTGCTGTGCTTAGTGTAGGGAGAGGTTGCAGCTGCGACGTTAGGGCGAGATTAGGCAGTGATTAACTCCTCCAAAACACTTAAGTCAGTGATCGATCTACAGCTGTGGATCATTGAACTGCTGCTATTCAATTGCTCACTGTTTTTAGGCTGCCCAGAGCGTTTTTCAGTCACTTTTTTCTCGGGTGATCGGCGGCCATTTTGTGGCTTGTGGTACGCCAGCACAAGCTGCCACCAAGTCCATTTAACCATCAATAGTGTGGTTATTTTTTTGCTATATCCTACATCAGGGGCAAGCTGTCACCAAGTCCATTTAACCATCAATAGTGTGGTTATTTTTTTGCTATATCCTACATCAGGGGCAAGCTGCCACCAAGTCCATTTAACCATCAATAGAGTGGTTATTTTTTGGCTATATCCTACATCAGGGGCAAGCTGCCACCAAGTCCATTTAACCATCAATAGTGTGGTTATTTTTTTGCTATATCCTACATCAGGAACAAGCTGCCACCAAGTCCATTTAACCATCAATAGTGTGGTTATTTTTTGGCTATATCCTACATCAGGGGCAAGCTGCCACCAAGTCCATTTAACCATCAATAGTGTGGTTATTTTTTGGCTATATCCTACATCAGGGGCAAGCTGCCACCAAGTCCATTTAACCATCAATAGTGTGGTTATTTTTTGGCTATATCCTACATCAGGGGCAAGCTGCCAACAAGTCCATTTAACCATCAATAGTGTGGTTATTTTTTTGCTATATCCTACATCAGGGGCAAGCTGCCACCAAGTCCATTTAACCATCAATAGTGTGGTTATTTTTTTGCTATATCCTACATCAGGGGCTTGGTTGTGCTTGCTATTTTATTGAGGGGTGAAATACAATTGCCAAAATAGCAGTACCCTAAATCTGGTGTTTCAGCTGTGGCCAGCCAATTGTAATACTGTCTGCTGTCTGGCAAAGGATATATTTTTGTTCTGGGTTGAAATACAATTCCCAACTTAGCAATTTCCTAAATTAGTGGTTTCTGCTGTATCAGGGCTACTTTAAATCTATTCATTAAAAGGGTATATTAGATTCAAGGTGCTGATAGGGTCATTCTCAATAACTTCACACACACGCTACTGTGCATTTCCAAGTCTAATTCTGTCTGTAAACGTATACCTGTCCCCCAGCGCCTAAATAATAGGCCTCAAATTTATATTCAGCTAAATCTGTGGTTATTGCTGTAGCTGGTCAAGTTATTTTGTGTCCGTCAAAGCACAGTTTTTGTTTTGGGTTAAAATACAATTCCCAACCTAGCAATTTCTTAAATTAGTGGTTTCTGCTGTATCAGGCCTACTTTAAATCTATCCCTAAAAGGGTATATTAGATTCAAGGTGCTGATAGGGTCATTCTCAATAGCTTCACACACAAGCTACTGTGAATATCCAAGTCTAATTCTGTCCGTAAACGTATACCTGTCACCCAGCGCCTAAATAATAGGCCTCAAATTTATATTCAGCTAAATTTGTCATTACTGCTGTGCCTGTATTAGTGTAATACGGTACCTAAATAGATAGCCAGATAGTGTTAAGTGTCTGTAAAAAAAGGGCTGAATTTGAATTCAATACATTGGGCCAAATAATATTTTTCTTATTGTGGTGAACGGTAACAATGAGGAAAACATCTAGTAAGGGACGCGGACGCGGACATGGTCGTGGTGGTGTTAGTGGACCCTCTGGTGCTGGGAGACGACGTGGCCGTTCTGCCACAGCCACACGTCCTAGTGTACCAACTACCTCAGATCCCAGTAGCCGCCAGAATTTAAAGGGATAATTGGTGGGGCCCAATGCCGTTCTAAGGATGGTAAGGCCTGAGCAGGTACAGGCATTAGTCAATTGGGTGGCCGACAGTGGATCCAGCACGTTCACATTATCTCCCACCCAGTCTTCTGCAGAAAGCGCACAGATGGCGCCTGAAAACCAAGCCCATCAGTCTGTCACATCACCCCCATGCATACCAGGGAAACTGGCTGAGCCTCAAGTTATGCAGCAGTCTCTTATGCTGTTTGAAGACTCTGCTGGCAGGGTTTCCCAAGGGCATCCACCTAGCCCTTCCCCAGCGGTGGAAGACATAGAATGCACTAACGCACAACCACTTATGTTTCCTGATGATGAGGACATGGGAATACCACCTCAGCACCTCTGATGATGACGAAACACAGGTTCCAACTGCTGCGTCTTTCTGCAGTGTGCAGACTGAACAGGAGGTCAGGGGTCAAGACTGGGTGGAAGACGATGCAGGGGACGATGAGGTCCTAGACCCCACATGGAATGAAGGTCGTGCCACTGACTTTCACAGTTCGGAGGAAGAGGCAGTGGTGAGACCGAGCCAACAGCGTAGCAAAAGAGGGAGCAGTGGGCAAAAGCAGAACACCCGCCGCCAAGAGACTCCGCCTGCTACTGACCGCCGCCATCTGGGACCGAGCACCGCAAAGGCAGCTTCAAGGAGTTCCCTGGCATGGCACTTCTTCAAACAATGTGCTGACGACAACACCCGAGTGGTTTGCACGCTGTGCCATCAGAGCCTGAAGCGAGGCATTAACGTTCTGAACCTTAGCACAACCTGCATGACCAGGCACCTGCATGCAAAGCATGAACTGCAGTGGAGTAAACACCTTAAAAACAAGGAAGTCACTCAGGCTCCCCCTGCTACCTCTTCTGCTGCTGCAGCCTCGGCCTCTTCTGCTGCTGCCGCCTCGGCCTCTTCCTCCGCCTCTGGAGGAACGTTGGCACCTGCCGCCCAGCAAACATGGGATGTACCAACAACACCACCACCTGCGTCACCAAGCATCTCAACCATGTCACACGGCAGCGTTCAGCTCTCCATCTCACAAACATTTGAGAGAAAGTGTAAATTCCCACCTAGCCACCCTCAAACCCTGGCCCTGAATGCCAGCATTTCTAAACTACTGGCCTATGAAATGCTGTCATTTAGGCTGGTGGACACAGACAGCTTCAAACAGCTCATGTCGCTTGCTGTCCCACAGTATGTTGTTCCCAGCCGGCACTACTTCGCCAAGAGAGCCGTGCCTTCCCTGCACAACCAAGTATCCGATAAAATCAAGTGTGCACTGCGCAACGCCATCTATGGCAAGGTCCACCTAACCACAGATACGTGGACCAGTATGCACGGCCAGGGACGTTATATCTCCCTAACTGCACACTGGGTAAATGTAGTGGCGGCTGGGCCCCAGGCGGAGAGCTGTTTGGCGCACGTCCTTCCGCCGCCAAGGATCGCAGGGCAACATTTTTTGCCTTCTGTCTCCTCCTCCTCCTACTCAGCTTCCTCCTCCTCTTCTTCCACCTGCTCATCCAGTCAGCCACACACCTTCACCACCAACTTCAGCACAGCCCGGGGTAAACGTCAGCAGGCCATTCTGAAACTCATATGTTTGGGGGACAGGCCCCACACCGCACAGGAGTTGTGGCGGGGTATAGAACAACAGACCGACGAGTGGTTGCTGCCAGTGAGCCTCAAGCCCGGCCTGGTGGTGTGCAATAATGGGCGAAATCTCGTTGCAGCTCTGGGACTAGCCGGTTTGACGCACATCCCTTGCCTGGCACATGTGCTGAATTTGGTGGTGCAGAAGTTCATTCACAACTACCCCGACATATCAGAGCTGCTGCATAAAGTGCGGGCTGTCTGTGCGCGTCTCCGGCGTTCACATCCTGTCGCTGCTCGCCTGTCTGCGCTACAGCGTAACTTCGGCCTTCCCGCTCACCGCCTCATATGCGACGTGCCCACCAGGTGGAACTCCACCTTGCACATGCTGGACAGACTGTGCGAGCAGCAGCAGGCCATAGTGGAGTTTCAGCTGCAGCACGCACGGGTCAGTCGCACTGCGGAACAGCACCACTTCACCACCAATGACTGGGCCTCCATGCGAGACCTGTGTGCCCTGTTGCGCTGTTTCGAGTACTCCACCAACATGGCCAGTGGCGATGACGCCGTTATCAGCGTTACAATACCACTTCTATGTCTCTTTGAGAAAACACTTAGGGCGATGATGGAAGAGGAGGTGGCCCAGGAGGAGGAGGAAGAGGGGTCATTTTTAGCACTTTCAGGCCAGTCTCTTAGAAGTGACTCAGAGGGAGGTTTTTTGCAACAGCAGAGGCCAGGTACAAATGTGGCCAGCCAGGGCCCACTACTGGAGGACGAGGAGGAGGTGGAGGAGGATGAGGATGAAGCATGTTCACAGCGGGGTGGCACCCAACGCAGCTCGGGCCCATCACTGGTGCGTGGCTTTGGGGAAACGCAGGACGATGACGATACGCCTCCCACGGAGGACAGCTTGTCCTTACCTCTGGGCAGCCTGGCACACATGAGCGACTACATGCTGCAGTGCCTGCGCAACGAAAGCAGAGTTGCCCACATTTTAACATGTTCGGACTACTGGGTTGCCACCCTGCTGGATCCACGGTACAAAGACAATGTGCCCACCTTACTTCCTGCACTGGAGCGTGATAGGAAGATGCGCGAGTACAAGCGCACATTGGTAAACGCGCTACTGAGAGCATTCCCAAATGTCAAAGGGGAACAAGTGGAAGCCCAAGGCGAAGGCAGAGGAGGAGCAAGAGGTCGCCAACGCAGCTGTGTCACGGCCAGCTCCTCTGAGGGCAGGGTTAGCATGGCAGAGATGTGGAAAAGTTTTGTCACCACGCCACAGCTAACTGCACCTCCACCTGATACGGAACGTGTTAGCAGGAGGCAACATTTCACTAACATGGTGGAACAGTACGTGTGCACACCCCTCCACGTACTGACTGATGGTTCGGCCCCATTCAACTTCTGGGTCTCCAATTTGTCCACGTGGCCAGAGCTAGCCTTTTATGCCTTGGAGGTGCTGGCCTGCCCGGCGGCCAGCGTTTTGTCTGAACGTGTATTCAGCACGGCAGAAGACGTCATTACAGACAAACGCAGCCGCCTGTCTACAGCCAATGTGGACAAGCTGACGTTCATAAAAATGAACCAGGCATGGATCCCACAGGACCTGTCCATCCCTTGTGCAGATTAGACATTAACTACCTCCCCTTAACCATATATTATTGTACTCCAGGGCACTTCCTCATTCAATCCTATTTTTATTTTTATTTTACCATTATATTGCGGGGCAACCCAAAGTTGAATGAACCTCTCCTCTGTCTGGGTGCCGGGGCCTAAAAATATCTGACAGGGGCCTGTTCCAGTGGTGGGTGACATGAAGCCTGATTCTCTGCTATGACATGAAGACTGATTCTCTGCTGAGTCGCTGACATGAAGCCTGAATCTCTGTTATGGGACCTCTCTCCTCTGTCTGGGTGCCGGGGCCTAAATTATATGACAATGGACTGTTCCAATGTTGGGTGACGTGAAGCATGATTCTCTGCTATGACATAAAGACTGATTCTCTGCTGACATGAAGCCTGAATCTCTGTTATGGGACCTCTCTCCTCTGCTTGGGTGCCGGGGCCTAAATTATATGACAATGGGCTGTTCCATTGTTGGGTGACGTGAAGCATGATTCTCTGCTATGACATGAAGACTGATTCTCTGCTGACATGAAGCCTGAATCTCTGTTATGGGACCTCTCTCCTCTGCCTGGGTGTCGGGGCCTAAATATCTGACAATGGACTGTTCCAGTGGTGGGTGACGTGAAGCATGATTCTCTGCTATGACATGAAGACTGATTCTCTGCTGACATGAATCATGCTATGAGACCTCTCTCCAATTGATATTGGTTAATTTTTATTTATTTTATTTTTATTTTTATTCATTTCCCTATCCACATTTGTTTGCAGGGGATTTAACTACATTTTGCTGCCTTTTGCAGCCCTCTAGCCCTTTCCTGGGCTGTTTTACAGCCTTTTTAGTGCCGAAAAGTTCGGGTTCGGGTCGGGACGACGTTCGGGTCAGGTTCGGATCCCGAAGCCGAACATTTCCGGGAAGTTCGGCCGAACTTCTCGAACCCGAACATCCAGGTGTTCGCTCAACTCTAGTGGTGATATGCGCTTTATACCCTGACCTAAGGGTGAAGGTATTAGAGGCTCAGGGAGACGCACCATATTCTTGACCCTCTGGGAAATTGTTTGTTCCAGCAGAATTGCGGCACAAGGTGTTTGAGGAACATCACTGTACGGTTCTTACCGGACAGCCTGGGAGTAGATCCACTGCCGACCTCCTCTCTCGTAGATTCTGGTGGCCAGGTTTGCGTAAGTGTGTTGAGCACTATGTTTTAGCCTGTGGTACCTGTGCACGCGCTAAGGTGACACATACTCGGCCTTATGGATCTCTACTTCCGTTACCCATCTGTCCAGACCATGGATTTTTAGTAGACCGAGCGTGTTTCAGGTGATCACTCCAGAATCAGAGTATCCACTTCTGTACGTATGGGTAAATCATTAATATCCACAGGAATCCCTTTTTCTCCACTGACTCCTATGGAATGCCAAAAATACACTGATAGGGAAGTACTGCTATTGTCGAGTGTAGGCACACTTGAATTAATACTTACAAGTGCACAGCAGTATATAGGCCCTTCAGAAGACGCTATAGGAGCGAGTACATCAAGATGCTCCTTCCCGATGATAATCCTATAGGGGGTTCGCTACAATAGTGAAGTACCGTCTCCAATTTGTATAAAACAAGTATTTATTATACTCACAATTCCATAAAAGATATAAGCATTTCTCAAATAAAAGCAGCAGTCTTATGCACGCCTGTGCGTGCATAAGACTGCTGCTTTTATTTGAGAAATGCTTATATCTGTGCATGCATAAGACTGCTGCTTTTATTTGAGAAATGCTTATATCTTTTATGGAATTGTGAGTATAATAAATACTTGTTTTATACAAATTGGAGACGGTACTTCACTATTGTAGTGAACCCGCTATAGGATTATCATCGGGAAGGAGCATCTTGATGGACTCGCTCCTATAGCGTATTCTGAAGGGCCTATATACTGCTGTGCGCTTGTAAGTATTACTTCAATGGATTTTATTACGGATCTGCCTAATTCATGAGGAAAGACAGTTATTCTGGTGGTAGTTGATCGTTTTAGTAAAATGGTGCATTTTATTGCATTACCTGGCCTACCTAATGCTAAAACACTTGCACAAGTGTTTGTTGACAACATTCTGAAACTTCATTGCATTCGGATCAGGGGACTTTTTGGTGCATATGGGTTTCACCCGCAGTTTGGCACATTTTCTGGTTCAAATACTGTACTTCTGGTATCCCTGAGGAAGAACATTTTTCATCGTCATTATCATCTGTATGGTGGAGAATTCAAAATAACTTGATGAATATGGGCAACAAGTATAAACGTGTGGCTGACAGGAAACGTATGAATGGTCCGGACCTAAGAGTGGGTGATTTTGAGTGGCTGTCCACAAAAAATATTACGTTGAAGGTACCTTCTTGGTAGTTGGGTCCAAGATTTATTGGTCCATATAAGATCAGTGCCAATATTATTTCTGTAGCTTTTCATTTAGAATTTCCTCGGGCTCTGAAAATGCATAATGTTTTTCATAAATCTTTGTTGAAGAGATATGTGGAACCCTTGGAGCCGTCTTCCTTGCCACCCGCTCCTGTCATGGTGGACAGTAGTTTGGAATTCCAGATTGCCAAGATTATTGATTCTTGAGGCCTTCATAGATCTTTTCAGTAACTTGTTCACTGGAAGGGTTATGAACCAGAGGAAAGGATGTGGGTACCGGCATCTGACCTAAATGCTAGTCGTTTGGTGAAAGCTTTTCACAGGTCTTAACTGAATAAGGTCGGTCCTGGGTGCCTGGAAGTCACCCGTAAAAAGGGGGGGTAGTATACTGTCTCGGACATAACGAGACAAACAGACGTCCCCGCGACAGTGGGTGACAGAAGCTCTGTGAGACTGGCAACACGTACTTTGATCTGACAGGTTTCCTTGTGGATTAATAGACGTCTGTGTTGCTTCTTATACTGGCCACACCTCTAACCTCCAGGTGTATCTATTGTGGTCATTTAACTTTTCTTATTTATAGTTGCTTCTCCCACAATGCTGTGCGGTTTATAGCTTCAGTGGTATCTGTGGTCTGCTGGTGTTTGGTTCTCGACTGAGTTCCTGTTGCTGCCATAGCTACTGGAAAGTTAAGTGTTTCCTTTCCCTTTTGCATTTTGTTTTGGTTCATCTGTGTGTTGTTTTTCCCCTGCCCTTTGGTGTAGGCCTGAGGGAGACTCCTGGTCGGCCTTCCTTTCTGGAGGAACAGGTAGTCTTAGTCCTGTCACTATCGCGAGGGTCTTAAAGGGTGAGTTGGGACTCTGGGTACTCCTGCATATGAACTCTCCTACCTTTGGGGTCTGTTTATACTGATAGTCAGTCAGGACCATGACTAGGGATTTTACTAGGAGGTGTCCTTATTTCTTCCCTAGCTTTCAGACCTTGTTCCTTGTTCCCTCTCCTTCTTCTTCCGGTGTGGTGTCTCCCTCCCACACACGGGCGTGACTGCTGCTGATGTTGTCTGCCACGTGCACGTAAAGGGCAGGGATGGCTTTTTGGGAGAAATAATGCTTGGTATTTTCCAGCGCGGCTGGGTGCAGGCCATAAGCTCACTAAAGGCAGCAGACTCGACTAAATGGTACGGCAGCAACTGCACCACCATTAACTTCGCCAGGTGGGAATGAAGTTTGTGCACCGTGGGATTGCAGGGTGTGTTTCTTGGCCATACATTCCATTACTGGTGCTTGTTAAGGGAGCAGAAAAGGAGGAGGAGTAGGAGTCTGAGCTGAAGAAGCACAAAGTGATGACAACAATGTGAAAGACCTAGTACTGCTCATGGATGTGGCCTGGCTAGTGCAAGGAAGACCTGGAGAAGAAGCAAAATCTTTTTAAAGTACCTGGCAGCCACCTTGGTTTGCCCATGGGATACGGTGATGCCGCTTCACGTGGTGCCTACATTTAGGTCTTTTTGTCCACGACTAATTTTCCCTTTGCTCAGCACAGTGCTGATGTCTCCTGGCAGAGTAGACAAAAAGTCATAGATGGCAGATGTTTACCTACTCTGTCCAGAGGTGGTCGAGCTTGCCTTAGCCCTTGCATGCTTTGGCCCTGATGTTCCCACACTACTTGCGGCCTCCCCACTTCTCAAAGCAGAGATGGCCCTGGAGCTTCTGGCCTTACCTCGTCTCTTCCCTTTATTGCTGTGACAGCCACTGCCCTCCGCCTCTGATGTGAACTCCTTCTGGCTGCTCCCATCTGGCTCCCAGGTCCTGTCTAACATACAATCATCATCGGAGTCTTCAACCTACCTGTCACTTTTATCAGACTGTGATAGGTCATGTTGGGCTCCTTGGCCCCCCTCCAGATTCCCCGCTCTGAATGTGTCCCCCACATCCACTTTAGCTACCTCCACCACCCTGGCTACTGGTGCCATTACTTACACCAACACATCTATTCATGGAGTCCCCCGCCTCTCCAAGAACTTCCACCTCCAGATAATCCAAAGACTGACTGTGAGCAGCATAGGCAATATTCGTTTTCGCAATAAATTAGCAAATTCTAGAATTTGTGATCTCCAGTCATTATTTTCTTGATTGCGAGCATCGGCAATGTAATATGTGCACATTGCGCACGCAATACAGGCGTGGGTCACTTTTGCTACATTTTTCAAGCTGCTAGAAGTTTCCTGAGACTGGAGAAAGGAATTACTGTACTGAGCACTATCATAATACCCTAAAACCCTGCACTGAAACCTATTAGCTACACTATATCAGGATATAACCTATACTGACTATCTCCCACTAACTATTTGTATTATATATATGAGCTAACTAACTATGTAATGTAATTGATTCAGCAATGTAAATGACCCAGCAAAGCACAGAGCACAGCAATAACACTGCTCTCTCTCTCTCAGAACTGCAAAAAACAGCAGAAAATGGCTGCTGGGGAGTTTCTTATATAGTAAAGGGGTAGGCAACTTTCTTATTTGTTTATAACACATAAAAAACCTACAAAAAACCTCTTTGTTTAAACCAGACAGTATTTAAGCTTACCGAAAAAAGAAAATCCAATGTCATAACAAAAGCAAACGGTGGGACCATATATCAAAATAGCTTTATTAAATAATACATATATAAGGATCAGGAGAAGAAAAAGGCAAGCTGGAAAAGGATACAAAGAAAAGCAAGGGACAAAACCTCACTGAATAACCGTATCCACCATATGCCCCGCAGTATGATAAATCAATGCCAGACATATAGCTATATTTAAATCCCTGTATAGATAATGGATGGTACAGAAATATACTAAACCTTTGCTAAACAAAGAGTAAAATAAATCCCCACTGAGCAAAATGAATGAACTAGACTGTCAAATAGGGAGTTAAAGTTGATGATTCTTGCTAAAAACAAAGGCAAGCTTGGTGCAAGAAACAAAGTATACTGACCATACATAAAACAAGGGTATACCATATAGAGTATTTAGAAAAAAAAACAAAAAACACCAACCTCAAAGTAAAGCCGAGGTAAGTATAGACACTATGGCATACTTAGGTATAGCCACAATCAAGTTATACAGTGAACATGCCCTGGGACATGGTGACAGTAGAGATTTGAAGCCCCATGCGCAGAACCTCAACGCGTGTTTCACCCTGAAGGCTTTGTCAGGAGGTAATATAACAAAAACAAAGACAGGTGCACTCTGTGGTCTTACTACCCCTCATACTGGTGTAAAATTGAGAGATTAGCTAACATATCCTGCTTGGAGGACATGTCTGAGCCCGAGCATCGCGCCAAGGTTTCTCAAGTAGCTCGGGACCTAACGCTAAACCTACCTGGGCCGTATGGGTAATACCAGGAGCCAGTGGGCAAATTACAGGAGCGCAAGGTCCGACTCACAGCAATCTCCCAGTAACCTCCAGCATGTGACCATGCATACAGTGGGCCTGGGCTATATCAGACAGTCTCGGGTGGGGCTTAGAGCTCTCTCCCTACTCCCACTGTATGGCTAATCTCTCAATTTTACACCAGTATGAGGGTTAGTAAGACAGCAGAGTGCACCTGTCTTTGTTTTTGTTATATTATTTTTACTGTTTATCACATCCTCACATCTGTGTAGGATGTCTATTGTGGTACTTGTGGTCCGCTGCAGGCATCCTCCATTGTATGAATTTTTGCTGGGGATTGCCATTAGCAGCGGACCACAAGTGCAGGATCTGCCCCCCGGTATAGATGCACTACTGCATATGGAGTTAAGCACTTCCTGCTTTTTAATACCACTCCAATCTGTAGTTCGTCAGGAGGTAACCTACACTGACTATCTCCCACTAACTATCTGTAATATATATACAGTACAGACCAAAAGTTTGGACACACCTTCTCCTTCAAAGAGTTTTCTTTATTTTCATGACTATGAAGGCATCAAAACTATGAATTATATACATAACAAACAAGTGTGAAACAACTGAAAATATGTCATATTCTAGGTTCTTCAAAGTAGCCGCCTTTTTGCTTTGATTACTGCTTTGCACACTCTTGGCATTCTATTGATGAGCTTCAAGAGGTAGTCCCCTGAAATGGTCTTCCAACAGTCTTGAAGGAGTTCCCAGAGATGCTTAGCACTTGTTGGCCCTTTTGCCTTCACTCTGTGGTCCAGCTCACCCCAAACCATCTCGATTGGGTTCAGGTCCGGTGACTGTGGAGGCCAGGTCATCTGGCGCAGCACCCCATCACTCTCCTTCATGGTCAAATAGCCCTTACTTTCAAAGTTTTCCCAATTTTTCCGCTGACTGACTGACCTTCATTTCTTAAAGTAATGATGGCCACTCGTTTTTCTTTATTTAGCTGCTTTTTTCTTGCCATAATACAAATTCTAACAGTCTATTCAGTAGCACTATCAGCTGTGTATCCACCTGATTTCTCCTCAACGTAACTGATGGTCCCAACCCCATTTATAAGGCAAGAAATCCCACTTATTAAACCTGACAGGGCACACCTGTGAAGTGAAAACCATTTCAGGGGTCTACCTCTTGAAGCTCATCAAGAGAATGCCAAGAGTGTGCAAAGCAGTAATCAAAGCAAAAGGTGGCTACTTTGAAGAACCTAGAATTGACATATTTTCAGTTGTTTCACACTTGTTTGTTATGTATATAATTCCACATGTGTTAATTCATAGTTTTTTTTTTTGTTTCAATCATTTTTATTGAAAATTTAAACAATACAGAAGATGCATACCATCCATTACAATAATAATGCAATCTAGATAGTCGATGATACAAATGAAGCTCATAGATGGTAAAATTATAGATTATGTGTCCAGTATCAACACATGTAAGCCAGTGCTATAAGGACATATGACAACACACACTTATAATGACACAAACTCAAAATAAAGAAAGAAAGAAAGTGAAATAAAAGATAAAAGATAAAAACAAAGAATAAATATTGCCTTGTTGCTAATAACATTACAGTAGTATAATGATCAGACAGCTTTAGAGAGACATATCATAAGGTTGGTTTGACGGCCTGGGCATGAATAACATCCATAGCTCCCATTGATACAAGAATTTATCGACTCTATGATCTTTGTATGCCATTACTTTTTCAAAAGTAGTTATTTTGGACTCTGGCAAGTATTTCAGCCTCAGAGGGGACGGTTACCGATTTCCAATATTTGGTCAGAGCTAATTTAGTCACAAGTAGCAGATGTGCCACCGGAATTCTGCTCCTGGGTGGAATAGTTTGTATACCCTTGAAAAAGAGAGCAGTGTTCACATTTTTGTTAACTGCAATACCACAAAAACAAGAGGCAACTTCAAATATATCCAACCAAATCTTTGAAATCAACGGGCACCCCCAAAGGATATGTAGCAGTGTACCTTTGTGTCCACATCCACGCCAACAGAGATGAGATGTACCAGGATAGATTCTGCTCAATCTGTCAGGGGTGTAGTACCATCTTAAACATGACTTTATAGCAGCCTCATATAAAGATGTGCTATGAAAAGTTTTGGAGATGAATTTGAATGTCTCTATCCAATCAACCTCAGGTATAATTGCTTCCAGTTCCTTGTCCCAAGCCAGAAGTGGTGCAGATTTGGTAAAAGTGGATTTCATGCCTATAGCTTGGTATAGAAATCTTATTCCCTCCTTTCTATCCGTTCTTGTTGGTAAGGCCCACATTTCAAAGATTCCCTTGTACGCTATCACTTGGTAAGGAGATACTGATTGTAAAAGATGCCGGACCTGTAGGTATTTAAAGAAATCTCCTCTAGGGATCATAGAGGACTTTAAGGATCCATTGCTGTATTGTTGACTCAGTGTGTTGATACCTAAGGGGCCCCATGGTGATAAGTCTAACTCCGGAATATGTAATTCCACTAGCTGTAAAGGTGATAAATCTAGCAATGAGACCGGAACTGGAGCACATTTACTGTGAAAGAAACACCAATGGTAGATTGAGGCCTTCATCACGAGAGGTAGAGGCTGAACCCTAGACTTAGAGACACTCAAGCTGTTAATCAGGAGGGTTTTTAAATGACCGTTTGGGCTGACGTAGATTCAATTTGTACCCAGGGAGTTTGAACATCCATAATCCACCATTTCTTCAAAGCCTGTATTTGGGTGGCCAGGAAGTAATCCTTAAGATCTGGAAGGCTAAGACCTCCTTTGGTTTTATGTTTTGTGAGAGTGCTAGTTGCGATTCGGGGTTTACTTCCCGACCATACAAAGCAGCTGAGTAGGCCTTGTGCCTTTTTAAAAAAGAAGTTGGGGACTTTTGTAGGAACCATTCTAAAGATAAATAAAAGCTTAGGTAAAATAAACATTTGGAAGGTCGCAATGCGGCCTACCCATGATATTTCAGATTTGCTATATGTGGCAAAGTCTTGCTTGATCATCTCTAATAAGGGGAGATAATTGGTACTAAACATAGTAGAAAAGGTTGGAGGTAAATTCATGCCCAGGTATTTTATGCTATCGCCTCTCCAATCGAAGGGGAAGGCACCTTTTAAGGAGTCTATCATGTCTCTTCCTATGTTTAGAGGGAGGATTTGGGACTTGGATTCGTTAACCTTATAATATGATAGGCGACCATACTCTTTAATAGTAGAAAGAGCTGCTGGGAGGGCAGTTTGAGGTCATGATAATGTCATAAGCACATCGTCTGCATACATGGAAATGCAGTGTTTAGTCTTCCCAATCTGTATTCCAGGTACTTCTGGGTTAAGTCTAATGGCCTGGGCCAGGGGCTCCATCGCTAGAATAAAAATCAAGGGTGAGAGAGGACACCCCTGACGCGTGCCATTAGTTAAGGGAAATGATGAAGATAGGGCCCCATTGATAAACACCTTAGCTGAGGGGTTGGAGTACAGGGCTCGTGTTGCATCGATGAATGCCCCACCCAGTCCCATTGTTCCCAACACAGAGAAGGCGAACGACCAGTTCAGTCAGTTGAACGCCTTCTCTGCATCTAAGGTCACCAATAGTGCCTGGGTCCCCCTACGATTTATGATGTCTATTATATTCAATACTGCGAGAATTATCTGTAATTTGCCTGCCCTTGACAAATCCTGTCTGGTCCGAAGATGTAAGGATTGGTATAATATCTGATAGTCTTGTAGCCAGAATCTTGGCATACATTTTCAGATCTGTATTTAACAGAGATATGGGTCTGAAATTCTGGGGTCTGTCAGGTGATTTGCCCGGCTTTGGTAGGGCTACAATTGTTGCAGACAACATCTCGGCCGGGAAAGAACCCTCTATAAATGCTTTGTTATATACCGTTAACAAGTGGGGAATGAGTTTGTCCTGATAAGTGCTGTAATAAATATTGGACAGACCATCTGGGCCAGGGGATTTGTGAGGGTGGAGCGAGGAAATGGCTTTAACAATCTCAGGGATGCTAATAGGTAGGGACAATTTGCTCCTCTGCTGGTCGCTTAGGGCCGGGAGGTTTAATTTTTCTAAGTATGCGTCAATTTCAGGGGGCGGGGTAGGGTTTATCTCAGGAGAGTCTTTTAAGTTATATAGGGCTGAGTAATACTTAACAAATTGATCTGCCATAGCCTTTGGATCATAAATCTTATGACCGTCTGTCGGGTGGACCAAATAAGGGATTCTGGCTTTGGCTGCCCTTGTTTTTAGGCGGCAGGCCAATAATTTACCTGCTTTATTGTCTTGCGAATAATAACGGGCTTTAGTGGCCCTCAGGTTCTTCTCGTATGTAAAGAGGAGACACTCCCTAAGTCGTGTTCTCAGGGCATGTATTTGAGCAGATCTTTCTGCGGACGGGGAGGATTTATTCAGGGATTCCAGAGAAGTAAGCTGAGACATAATGTCATGTAATTTTTGTTCCCTTATTTTTTTTTGCCTGGTGACCCAATTTGATAAATATACCTCTTATGAAAGCCTTATGGGCATTCCACAGGCTATAGGGATTAGAGACTGAGCCCGCATTTAGCTCGAAATAATCGGTTAGTGCTTTATCAATTTCGGCCCTGTACTTTGGATTAGAAACAATATAAGGACTGCAGCTCCAAAGAGTATCACGTATATTATACGTCTCTTGTATTGACAGAGATATAGCCGCGTGATC
This sequence comes from Bufo bufo, assembly GCF_905171765.1. Classification (NCBI taxonomy): domain Eukaryota; kingdom Metazoa; phylum Chordata; class Amphibia; order Anura; family Bufonidae; genus Bufo; species Bufo bufo. Next base: position 264,066,474 of record NC_053393.1, read on the forward strand.
AGACCATTTTATTGTTTCAACCGTAGACTGCGTGGACAATTGGAGGAGTGATCTACTAACTAGGAAGAGGTCTATGCGGGAGTAGGAATTATGCACAGGAGAAAAAAAAGAATAGTCTCTTTCAGACGCATGGTGAATTCTCCACACGTCGTACAGCTCCTCCCGGTTCAGAAGAGGACTCAGAAAGGGATAGGAACCCCTATTCTTGGCTGAGGAATCCATCTCAGCGTCGGGCACTAAGTTAAAATCTCCACAGATTATTAAATGGCCTTGTCGCAGTTTCGCTGTTTTTGCTAATACTTTATTAAGAAAGTGCAGCTGATGTCTATTCGGAGCATAAACGGCTACTATGGTATATGCCATATTATTTAAAGTGCAGGTCAGAATGATGAATCTGCCATTCTTATCAGTAAGGGTGTTAGTGATTGAAAGGGCAATAGTGTTCCTAAAGGCCAGTATGACTCCTCTTTGCTTTTTAAGGTAATGAGACTGTACGACATGTGGGAATAGATGATGTTTGATCCTATGTGCATCCTTGCATACTATGTGAGATTCCTGCACACACAATATATCTGCTTTGAGGTCGAGAGCTTCTGACCACATGAAGGATCTCTTCTGAGGGCTATTTAGCCCCTTGGCATTTAGAGAGACCAGCTTAAGAGCCATGGGAGAAAGTCAAAAGGCTAAGGGTACCTGCTTGAATCTCTCTAGATGCCATAAAAAGCCCGATCCCAACTCCTTCAATATCCCAATCATTAATGCCATCTGATACGTGACTGTAAAGGCAAGTAAAAATTAAACAAAAAGAACAAAACGAACAAAACAGACAAAAATATAACAAACTATACATCAAATCAAGCCGGAATGAATAATCACCAATGATGGTGAATAACCGGTCTTAGGACTTATAGGGAACTAGTCCTGTTTGATGCCAAGCACTAGAATGCACTCCAGTGCACAAATTACTGTAGGTATTCAATGCTTGGTACCCCTTTTGGCACCAATTGCATGCCACTCTTCATTTAAATGGCGAGGGGGCCCGGGTAGGGGATCTTCTTCTGAAGGGAGAGGAAAGTTCCAGGAACTCAGTAAGCGACGGCCCTCTTCTACTGATGCAATGCTGTGTTGCTTGCCATTATGAGTAAGAAGAAGCTTCACCGGGAACCCCCATTTATAGGCAATACTATGCTCCCTGAAGACGGTGGTGATAGGAGCTAACAGGCGCCTTTGTCGTAGCGTGGCTGCCGACAGGTCTGCATACAATTTCACAGACTGAAAGGGCGCGGGCAATTCAGACATCTGCCGGGCCGCCATTAATAAAGCTTCTTTTGTGCGGAAAAAGTGTATCCGGGCCAGAGTGTCTCTGGGGATATTCTCTGGCAGGTGCCGGGGTCTTGGGATCCGATGGGCCCTGTCTACGATCAGGTCTTGATCTGCACATGAGGGTAACAGCTTTCTCATTAAGGTTTTCAGGAAGTCCATCAGCTCAGAGGGGCTAACATCCTCTGAAATGCCCCGAAATTTAATATTGTTACGCCTGGAGCGGTCCTCCAGGTCGTTTATTTTAGCTTGGATGCGGTCAATGTCCGCCTGCATGGCTTCTTGGTTATCAATTAACTGGTTGTGCGAGGTTGCAAACTCCCCCATTTTGAATTCCACATGCGCCACTCTCGATTCTAGGCCCGCAACAGATGATTTTAGCGGAGTAATCAAGGAGGAGAAATCAGAATGAAGGGCCGCGCTAAAAGCGATCAACATCTCCTTCAAGAGGTTTCCCGACGCAGGCTGATCAGAGGTAGGTAACTTGCATAATATGCTGGAAACAGAATGGGCATCCAGGCCCTCAACGCTCACCTCTGTGTCTGCCGCCGGCTGGAGTTTAGGCCTCTGCTTCTCTGGGCTCCCTGCGTCGGAGCAGAGTGGCGACTGTGCTTTGGCGTCACCGGAGGGGGGAGATGCACCAGCGGAGCTGCCCGTCGATGTAGACCGGTTCTCAGGTGAGTGTAGGCTTGAATCGCTCCTCGCTGGCTGCGGTGATTCTCGTTGCCGCGTTGGAGAAGATGCAGATTCCTTCTCAGCCGCATGAGGTGAGAATGGCTGGACCGCCGGGCTCTGCTGTAAGGCGTCCGCATCTTTCTCGAAGTAGAAATCGAGTTTGCCTTGTTTGGCATGCACCCTTTTGCCCCTAGGCATTTCACAAGCCGTTTAGGCACTTTCGGGTGAATGGCACCGGGTGTTTCAAAGGGTATACCTTGCTAAATCAGTCGATATGTGCAGGAGCAGCAGGTTCAAGCGGCCATCACGCTCGGCTGCCAAACCACGCCCCCCTTAATTCATAGTTTTGATGCCTCCAGTGTGAATCTACAATTTTCATAGTCATGAAAATAAAGAAAACTCTTTGAATGAGAAGGTGTGTCCAAACTTTTGGTCTGTACTGTATATATATATATATATATATATATATATATATATATAGGAGCTAACTACCTATGTAATGTAATTGACTCAGCAATGTAGATGACTCAGCAGAGCACAGCAATAACACTGCTCTCTCTCTCTCTCTCTCTCTCTGAACTGCAAAAAAACAGCAGAAAATGGCTTCTGGGGAGGTTCTTATATAGTAAGGGGTAGGCAACTTTCCTATTGGTTGCTAGCGATGTTGCTAAGCTCAAACAAAGATATTGCAGCCTTCTCATTGGCCCACAAGCAAGAAGCAGTAGGGTACTTATGAGAAAAATTCTAAAATATTTGATATTACAAAGATAAAGCACTATATTCTAAATCTTTGCAAATTCTCAAAGTGCCGATATTCACGATTATAATATTCACGATCAACACAATTCTATGGTGGTGTAACAGCTAGTATAGGGCACAGTACAATTGTCAGGCAGCCCCAGCCCCAGTTCTTGACTACCCAGCTCGGCTGCTCTTCATCCTAACAATCCCTGAGCTTTCCAGGGTCAAATTGCAGCAACCGTGCCACAGGGGTGTGAGTGAGTGATGGGTTTCCTGAAGCTCCCTCGACCAGCGTACAGTGACATGAAGGGTACACCAGTTCTTCCCTTCGGAGAACACTGTTACTGGGTTTCTCCTGCCTGATGGCGGTTGAAGTGCCCTTGAGGTTGATGTTTTACGGTGCCATGGTGATGGATCATGTGATGAGCGTAGTGACGTAATCAAAGGTCTATTCCTCACAGATAAAGACAGAAGAGATGCCGGCTGCGCGAACAAGTGGATTAAGGTGAGTTAAATTATTTTTTTATTATTTTTTAACCCCTCCAGCCCTTTTTTAACCCCTCCAGCCCAGCGTACAGTGACATGAAGGGTACACCAGTTCTTCCCTTCGGAGAACACTGTTACTGGGGTTCTCCTGCCTGATGGCGGTTGAAGTGCCCTTGAGGTTGATGTTTTACGGTGCGAGGCATGGTCCCTGTTGTTGTGGCACCAGCACCTTGAGGTGCAAATGTAGGATGGAAATAATGAGTCCAGGTTAACAGCAAACAATTCTTTACTGAAGCTTCAGATACAGACAGTTAAGGACAGGTCTTACTTGTTATGGACCGGCTGATGTTACACGGAAATGTAGTCTCCTCAGATAGTACAGTTCTCACAGCTGCACATATAACCATAGGTCAAACCCTGTGGCTCTTTTAGATGTTTTAAGCCATCTTCCTTATCCTGCACTGGTATACACAAGAATACAGGCTTGGGGTGTAGACTTTACTTCTAGCAACAAAAGAGCGGTTTTCCCTAACGGCAGGTAAACACAAGCAAGTGCGGATGCAATGCGTTTTTCACTGATGGTTGCTAAGAGATGTAGTTTGTAAACCTTCAGTTTCTTTATCACGCGCGTGAAAAACGCATCAAAATGCATTGCACGCCCGCGGAAAAAACTGAACAACTGAACGCAATCGCAGACAAAACTGACTAAACTTGCTTGCAAAATGATGCGAGTTTCACTGAACGCACCCTGAATGCATTCGGAGCCAATCCATCACGCTCGTGTGAAAGAGTCCTTAGGAGCAGGATGCAGTAAAATCTCCTAGACTCCCCAATTCTTCTTCTTCTTCCTATGCCTAATCTGTCCCTAGCACTAGAGACAGTTGAAGGTATAATGGCTCCCTGAAGGCCTCTTTCACACGAGCGTGTCCGGATAAGGTCCGGATGTGTTGCGGCAAACCCACGCGAGTAGGTACGCAATTGCAGTCAGTCGCTGTTCAGTTTTTATCGCGCGGGTGCAATGCGTTTTGCACGCGTGTGATAAAAAACTGAATGTGGTACCCAGACCCCAACTTCAGGTTTGGGTTCAAGGTTGTGTAGATTGTATTATTTTTTTATAAGGGAAAATAATAGCATTCTGAATACAGAATGCTAAGTAAAATAGGGCTGGAGGGGTTAAAAAATAAAAATAAAAAATTTAACTCACCTTAATCTACTTGTTCGCGCAGCCGGCATCTCTTCTGTCTTCATCAGTGAGGAATAGGACCTTTGATGACGTCACTGCGTTCATCACATGGTCCATCACATGATCCATCACCATGGTGATGGATCATGTGATGAGCGTAGTGACATCATCAAAGGTCCTATTCCTCACAGATAAAGACAGAAGAGATGCCGGCTGCGCGAACAAGTGGATTAAGGTGAGTTAAATTATTTTTTTATTATTTTTTAACCCCTCCAGTCCTATTTTACTTAGCATTCTGTATTCAGAATGCTGTTATTTTCCCTTATAACCCTGTTATAAGGGGAAATAATAATGATCGGGTCCCCATCCCGATCGTCTCCTAGCAACCGTGCATGAAAATCGCACCGCATCCGCACTTGCTTGTGGATGCTTGCGATTTTCACGCAGCCCCATTCACTTCTATGGGGCCTGCGTTGCGTGAAAAACGCACAAAATAGAGCTTGCTACGATTTTCACGCAACGCACAAGTGATGCGTGAAAATCACTGCTCATGTGAACAGCCCCATAGAAATGAATGGGTCCGGATTCAGTGCGGGTGCAATGCGTTCAACTCACGCATTGCACCCGCGTGGAAAACTCGCCCATGTGAAAGGGGCCTAACAGTTTCTGTCATACTCTGATGCACAGACACCCAGAATGACTGCTCGGTCTGCTAGGGAACATCCCTGCTTGCTTCCCTGCTGATTGTCTCACAGGCTGACAGCCTCTATGAGACAATCAGGGCAAGCCCCCCCCCCCTTCCTCTCTGGGTTATGAGCAAGCTTCTTCTTCCTCCCTGGTGCTTTTTTTCCACTCGCAAAACTTTAATAAAATAGTACTATGCGGCATTTTACAGTTTTCATCCAAAGTGAACCAGAAAAGTAGGTTACCGAAAAAACTGAGATTGTTAATGATTCAACAAATCGATTCACTCATCTCAAGTGCTAGTAACCTTTTTTTTTAAAAGCATACTTACCTCATCCACTTTGCAGGGACACTCGCTCCTCATTGGAAGCACCAGTACCTCACCACACTTTGTACGTCAAGTCCTGCATGCAAGTGAATGAGGTAATTTATTTTTTATTTTACCATTGAATTCATTTTTTACAGTGTACCTGTTTTAATGGCTGTTAGATGGGTGTACTCTTGTCTAAACGGTCGCTATTCACTGCCAGGTAAAAAACAGCCATGTGAATAGCAAAGACTTTAATTGGCTTGTGTGAGTGTAGCCTAAGGTACCGCACATTTATGGCAATAAGACTTTACTGCTTGTATAAAGTGTATATTGCTTTGGTGCACACAGCACTTTGAGATGGACTGGCCACATGGATATAAGGTCTGCATGCGGTATGGAATTGCATGTGGTAAACTTAGAGTGAGACTCAGGGAGGATTACTACCTTCAATGCTACTGCCTATACAAAACTATTAGGAGAAGTCTACTCTGCAAAGTACTTCAGAACTGTTCATATTGCTGCTATTTGAACTACTATTCCCATCATAAAGTCATTAAGGAGAGGCTTTATTTATTGTAATCAACTGGCCTTGTCATTGACTCCACCATCAATCTGCTAGCCCCTACATCTGCCCTCTTGCCTTGCTCTCATGTATCTAACATCGAGGTAGGAGCCCCATAAAGCACAGGGCATGCCCCAAAGGAAGAAAGGGTGTGCCCTTCATTAACTGCCGCTTTGAAGGAAGGCAGCCAATGAGAATTAATTACTACTCCTGTCAGTGCCACAAACTACCTCTCAGCTATCCCCCGTCAGTTGTTGCATGTGTAATATGGAACTACTGACAAAACTCTAAGCTTGATAATGCTGGGATTTTATTATATTGATAGCTGAAAATAAAACATGTATAATTTTTTTTTTAAAGTGAATGTGTCATCAAAAAATAACCTATTGTTTAATTCAAGATTTTATATTAAACACTCCCTGCCTGCCGCCGTTCACGCTAAATAATGACTTTTATAATATGCAAATGAGCCTCTAAGTGCTAGTGGGGCGTTGCTGCAGCACCTAGAGGCCCCGTCCTCTCACCGTTTGGCATGCCCTTGTAAAGGTGATTGACATCCTCCGTCTCCTCCGTGCCCCGCAAATCCCGCGCCTGCGCCGTCCAATTTAGTTTTAGGAGCAGGCGCAGTGAGTGAAGTACGCTCGCCTGCTTCCGTCCTTCACTCACTGCACCTGCGCCTAATACTAAAATGGACGGTGCAGGCGCGAGATGTGCGGGGCACGGAGGAGACCGAGGATGTCAATCAACTTTTACAAGGGCATGCCAAACGGTGAGAGGACGGGGCCTCTAGGTGCTGCAGCAATGCCCCACTAGCAACTAGAGGCTCATTTGCATATTATAAAAGTCATTATTTAGCACGAACGGTGGCAGGCAGAAAGATATAAGTCATACAGTTATGTTCTGCTGACATTAGCACATCGCTAATGTCAGCCAGCTACATAACGATTTTTCTGATGACAGAAACCCTTTAAAAAAAAAAATCCTAAAATCCTACAGTTTTCACACTGGCCCAACACTTGACCTGTACTGACCACTTTTCATTAAAGGAACAATTAGAATAAACATTTTGTATATACAGTCAGGTCCATAAATATTGGGACATCAACACAATTCTAAGATTTTTGGCTCTATACACCACCACAATGGATTTGAAATGAAACAAACAAGATGTGCTTTAACTGCAGACTGTCAGCTTTAATTTGAGGGTATTTACATCCAAATCAGGTGAACTGTGTAGGAATTATAACAGTTTGCATATGTGCCTCCCACTTGTTAAGGGACCAAAAGTAATGAGACAATTGGCTTCTCAGCTGTTCCATGGCCATGTGTGTGTTATTCCCTCATTATCCCAATTACAATGACCAGATAAAAGGTCCAGAGTTCATTTCAAGTGTGCTATTTGCATTTGGAATCTGTTGCTTTCAACTCTCAAGATGAGATCCAAAGAGCTGTCACTATCAGGGAAGCAAGCCATCATTAGGCTGAAAAAACAAAACAAACCCATCAGAGAGATAGCAAAAACATTAGGCGTGGCCAAAACAACTGTTTGGAACAAGAAGGAATGCACCGGTAAGCTCAGCAACACCAAAAGACCCGGAAGACCACGGAAAACAACTGTGGTGGATGACTGAAGAATTCTTTCCCTGGTGAAGAAAACACCCCTCACAACAGTTGGCCAGATCAAGAACACTCTCCAGGAGGTAGGTGTATGTGTGTCAAAGTCAACAATCAAGAGAATACTTCACCAGAGTGAATACAGAGGGTTCACCACAAGATGTAAACAATTGGTGAGCCTCAAAAACAGGAAGGCCAGATTAGAGTTTGCCAAACGACATCTAAAAAAGCCTTCACAGTTTTTGAACAATATCCTATGGACAGATGAGACCAAGATCAACTTGTACCAAGGTGATGGGAAGAGAAGAGTATGGAGAAGGAAAGGAAATGCTCATGATCCTAAGCATCCCACCTCATCAGTGAAGCATGGTAGTGGTAGTGTCATGGTGTGGGCATGTATGGCTGCCAATGGAACTGGTTCTCTTGTATATATTGATGATGTGACTGCTGACAAAAGCAGAAGGATGAATGCTGAAGTGTTTCGGGCAATATTATCTGCTCATATTCAGCCAAATGCTTCAGAACTCATTGGACGACGCTTCACAGTGCAGATGGACAATGACCCAAAGCAACCAAAGAGTTTTTTAAGGGAAAGAAGTGGAATGTAATGCAATGGCCAAGTCAATCACCTGACCTGAATCCGATTGAGCTGCATTTCACTTGCTGAAGACAAATCTGAAGGGAAAATGCCCCAAGAACAAGCAAGGACTGAAGACAGTTGCAGTAGAGGCCTGGCAGAGCATCACCACGGATGAAACCTAGCTTCTGGTGATGTCTATGCATTCCAGACTTCAGGCTGTAATGACTGCAAAAGATTTGCAACCAAGCATTAAAAAGGGAAAGTTTGATTTATGATTATTATTCTGTCCTATTACTTTTGGTCCCTTAACAAGTGGGAGGCACATATGCAAACTGTTGTAATTTCTACACCGTTCACCTGATTTGGATGTAAATACCCTCAAATTAAAGCTGACAGCCTGCAGTTAAAGCACATGTTGTTCATTTCATATCCATTGTGGTGGTGTATAGAGCCAAAAATGTTAGAATTGTGTAGATGTAATATTTATGGACCTGACTGTATAGTTTTGCGGGAAAAGATTCTGTTAAACTTGTAATTTACACATTTACACTTCTGCTCTTTTGAAACTGAAAGGGTTGTCCGCTTTTGTAATATTGATGACTCAGCATAGGTCATCAATATCAGATTGGAAGGGGCCAACTGCCAGCAGCACCAATGATCAGCTGTTTGAAGAGAATGATCCTGTAACGGGGCGCCGAAGGCGCACTCGGTCTCCCATCAGCCGCAGACCTGCTGCTTAGCTTCGGGAGCGAGGATCTGTGTTCGGCCTCGTTCCCAGGGCGGCTTTGCTAGCTGGGAGGCTCCCTGCTCCTAGGTCGACCTTGAGGGCTGAGCTGATTACTCGGTGCTCGACTTGTCTGTCTGTCGGTCATGTGACGCTGGCCACGTCACATGACCCTCACTCCCCACTATAAATACAGGCAACCTGCTGGCTACAGGTTGCCTGTGATTTTGGTCCCTTAGGCTGTGTATTATTATTGTTATTAAGCTTACCTTTGGATTTGACCCTTGATCTGCTTCCTGACACCTCTTCTTCCTGCTCCCTGAACCTTGATGCTACCTCTCGGATTTTGACCTCGGCTTGCTTTGGGATTTTGTCTTTGCCTCTTCTCTTGTACTGACGTGACCTCCCGGAGTTTGACCTTTGTCTCCTCCCTCGTACTGACGTGACCTCCTAGACTGACCCCGGCTAGTTGACCCGCCTCGCCCTTCCATTTTTGGTTGTACCTTGCTTGTTCCACTTCTCTGTCCGCTCGAGTGCTACCTCTCATTGGCTGTCCGCTTCCCTGCTGTCTCTATCTCTCTGCTTGCACTTACTCAGGTCAGGGACTGTCGCCCAGTTGCGCCCCGTCACCTAGGGCGGATGGTGCAAGTAGGCAGGGACAGGGGACCGGGTGGCAGCTCAGGGGGTGCACCTCCGCTCTATATTTATACCCGTGATGCTACCCTGTGACAGATCCACTGTTTACTTCTGTTTACCTCCTTACTGTCGCCATTGCAGCAGAGAGCAGGTGTAATTACAACTACGCTGTCCCATTCAAGTAATTAGGACAGAGCCATCCCATTGAAGTGAATGGGACAGATTTTCTGTAATTACACCTTCTGGCCACTGCTACGTAGACAGCGAGCAAATTCCAAATGCAAATAGTACACTTGAAATGAACTCTGGACCTTTTATCTGCTCATTGTAATTGGGATAATGAGGGAATAACACACACCTGGCCATGGAACAGCTGAGAAGCCAATTGTCCCACTACTTTTGGTCCCTTAACCACCTCAGCTCCCCTACCTTAAACACCCTTAATGACCAGGCCACTTTTTACACTTCTGCACTACACTACTTTCACCGTTTATTGCTCGGTCATGCAACTCACCACCCAAATGAATTTTACCTCCTTTTCTTCTCACTAATAGAGCTTTCATTTGGTGGTATTTCATTGCTGCTGACATTTTTACTTTTTTTGTTATTAATCGAAATGTAACGATTTTTTTGCAAAAAATGAAATTTTTCACTTTCAGTTGTAAAATTTTGCAAAAAAAACGACATCCATATATAAATTTTTCTCTAAATTTATTGTTCTACATGTCTTTGATAAAAAAAATGGTTTGGGTAAAAGTTATAGCGTTTACGAACTATGGTACAAAAATGTGAATTTCCGCTTTTTGAAGCAGCTCTGACTTTCTGAGCACCTGTCATGTTTCCTGAGGTTCTACAATGGCCAGACAGTACAAACACCCCACAAATGACCCCATTTCGGAAAGTAGACACCCTAAGGTATTCGCTGATGGGCATAGTGAGTTCATAGAACTTTTTATTTTTTGTCACAAGTTAGCGGAAAATGATGATTTTATTTTTTATTTTCTTTCTTACAAAGTCTCATATTCCACTAACTTGTGACAAAAAATAAAAAGTTCTATGAACTCACTATGCTCATCAGCGAATACCTTTGGGTGTCTTCTTTCCAAAATGGGGTCACTTGTGGGGTAGTTATACTGCCCTGGCATTTTAGGGGCCCGAATGCGTGAGAAGTAGTTTGAAATCAAAATCTGTAAAAAATGGCCGGTGAAATCCGAAAGGTGCTCTTTGGAATGTGGGCCCCTTTGCCCACCTAGGATGCAAAAAAGTGTCACACATCTGGTATTGCCGTACTCAGGAGAAGTTGGGCAATGTGTTTTGGGGTGTCATTTTACATATACCCATGCTGGGTGAGATAAATATCTCGGTCAAATGCCAACTTTGTATAAAAAAAGATATTTCTCTCACCCAGCATGGGTATATGTAAAAAGACACACCAAAACACATTGCCCAACTTCTCCTGAGTACGGTGATACCAGATGTGTGACACTTTTTTGCAGCCTAGGTGGGCAAAGGGGCCCACATTCCAAAGAGCACCTTTCGGATTTCACCGGCCATTTTTTACAGATTTTGATTTCAAACCACTTCTCACGCATTCGGGCCCCTAAAATGCCAGGGCAGTATAACTACCCCACAAGTGACCCCATTTTGGAAAGAAGACACCCCAAGGTATTTCGTGATGGGCATAGTGAGTTCATGGAAGTTTTTATTTTTTGTCACAAGTTAGTGGAATATGAGACTTTGTAAGAAAAAAAAAAAAAAATAAATCATCATTTTCCGCTAACTTGTGACAAAAGATAAAAAAATCTAGGAACTCGCCATGCCCCTCACGGAATACTTTGGGGTGTCTTCTTTCCAAAATGGGGTCACTTGTGGGGTAGTTATACTGCCCTGGCATTCTAGGGGCCCTAATGTGTGGTAAGTAGTTTGAAATAAAAATGTGTAAAAAATGACCTGTGAAATCCTAAAGGTGCTCTTTGGAATGTGGGCCCCTTTGCCCACCTAGGCTGCAAAAAAGTGTCACACATGTGGTATCGCCGTACTCAGGAGAAGTTGGGCAATGTGTTTTGGGGTGTCTTTTTACATATACTCATGCTGGGTGAGAGAAATATCTCGGCAAAAGACAACTTTTCCCATTTTTTTTATACAAAGTTGGCATTTGACCAAGATATTTATCTCACCCAGCATGGGTATATGTAAAATGACATCCCAAAACACATTGCCCAACTTCTCCTGAGTACGGCGATACCAGATGTGTGACACTTTTTTGCAGCCTAGATGCGCAAAGGGGCCCACATTCCTTTTATGAGGGCATTTTTAGACATTTGGATCCCAGACTTCTTCTCACACTTTAGGGCCCCTAAAATGCCAGGGCAGTATAAATACCCCACATGTGACCCCATTTTGGAAAGAAGACACCCCAAGGTATTCAATGAGGGGCATGGCGAGTTCATAGAAATTTATTTTTTTTGGCACAAGTTAGCGGAAATTGATTTTTTTATTTTTTTTTCTCACAAAGCCTCCCTTTCCGCTAACTTGGGACAAAAATTTCAATCTTTAATGGACTCAATATTCCCCTCACGGAATACCTTGGGGTGTCTTCTTTCCGAAATAGGGTCACATGTGGGGTATTTATACTGCTCTGGCATTTTAGGGGCCCTAAAGCGTGAGAAGAAGTCTGGAATATAAATGTCTAAAAAATTTTACGTATTTGGATCCCGTGAGGGGTATGGTGAGTTCATGTGAGATTTTATTTTTTGACACAAGTTAGTGGAATATGAGACTTTGTAAGAAAAAAATAATTAATTTCCGCTAACTTGGGCCAAAAAAATGTCTGAATGGAGCCTTACCGGGGGGTGATCAATGACAGGGGGGTGATTAGGGAGTCTATATGGGGTGATCACCCCCGTCATTGATCACCCCCCTGTAAGGCTCCATTCAGATGTCCGTATGTGTTTTTTGCGGATCCGATCCATGTATCAGTGGATCCGTAAAAATCATACGGACGTCTGAATGGAGCCTTACAAGGGGGTGATCAATGACAGGGGGGTGATCAATGACAGGGGGTGATCAGGGAGTCTATATGGGGTGATCAGGGGTGATCAGGGGTTAATAAGGGGTTAATAAGTGACAGGGGGGGGTGTAGTGTAGTGGTGTTTGGTGCTACTTATTACTGAGCTGCCTGTGTCCTCTGGTGGTCGATCCAAGCAAAAGGGACCACCAGAGGACCAGGTAGCAGGTATATTAGACGCTGCTATCAAAACAGCGTCTAATATACCTGTTAGGGGTTAAAAAAATCGCATCTCCAGCCTGCCAGCGAACGATCGCCGCTGGCAGGCTGGAGATCCACTCGCTTACCTTCCAATCCTGTGAACGCGCGCCCCTGTGTGCGCGCGTTCACAGGAAATCTCGCGTCTCGCGAGAGGACGCGTATATGCGTCCAGGAGGAATGAATCAACCACCTCCACGACGCGTCGCTGCGTTCGGCGGTCCGGAGGTGGTTAACAAGTGGGAGGCACATATGCAAACTGTTGTAATTCCTACACCAATCACCTGATTTGGATGTAAATACCCTCAAAATAAACTGACAGTTTGCAGTTAAAGCACCTGTTTCATTTCAAATCCATTGTGGTGGTGTATAGAGCCAAAAATGTTAGAATTGTGTCACTGTCCCAATATTTATGGACCTGACTGTAAATACAGGATTCATCATATCACAGCTTATCTATTCTTTAAGTGTCTATGGACTGTGTTTTTTTTTTTTTTTTTTTTTTTTTTACTAAGGCCACTTTGGCACCATCACTATTTAGGCTACTTTCATATATGCATTTTTGCAGGATCCGGTATGGATCAGCAAAAATGCTGCCGTCTAGATAATATAACCGTCAGAATCAGTTATGAACGCATCTGGTTGTATTATCTTTAAAATAGCCATTGGAAGTCAATGGGTGTCAGATCCATTTTCTTTTGTGTCCGAGAAAACGTATCGGGCACCATTGAGTTACATTGTTTCATGCCGGATCCATCTTGTCTGCATCCCATGCTGGACAGAAAAACACAGCTTGCAGCGGTTTTCTGTCCGGCATGGGAACGCAACCAAACAGAAAAGAATGCATTCTGGTGCACTCAGTTTTGTTCATTTCAACTTTGTCCTCATTGATAATGAATGGGGAAAGAACAGAAGTGTTTTCCTTGAGTATTGAGATCCTCTGCCGAATCTCAATACTGGAAAGGAAAAACGTACATCTGAAAAGTAGCCTTAGGCCCCTTTCACACGGGCGAGAATTCCGTGCGGGTGCAATTTGCGTTTGAATAGGCACTGAACCCTAAATAATGCATGAACTGGAAGCAATATGATCAAGTCAGTAATTCTTCTAATAAAAAACACTTTTATAATACCTTATGCATTGGATCATTGGGCCTGGAAAATTCTATGGCTGCCGTATTTGAGAGCCATGTGAGACATTTACAGCCAGCATGCAGCTAAACCTAATATTTTCATGTGTACACATTTAACAAACCATGTCATGCAGAAAGTTAGTGATCCAGTAGATTCTATTATTAAGTCCGCTGATATGGTGTAGAACTTTTGCACCAGATACATGATCTTTCACAACATAACTCCCAAACGATGCAGTAAGTATTGAAAATCCTAATGTTATGCACAGGGCCACTCAACATTGTCGAACATTCTCCATGCTGTTTAGGGAATAAAGAAAATACATAATACAAACATTAGTTTCAATTGGACATTGTATGGGGCTATCATGCTACAGTGTAGACTACTGCCAAGCAGAAAGTTTTACGTATTGCAGTTAATAATATCCCATATGAATACACAAAAACACACTTCAGGATTCACACCTTATTTTTTCTATGTCAGCTCTGTCCATTGTGTAGTGGATCAAACTGGTTACTCCAGTTGTTCATCCATTCACTTTAAAGGAGCAGCGCTGGAGTTGCCATCTCCATCCACTACACAAAGGATGAAAATGTGTAGTTCCAGCGCCTAATTCTAGCACCAGATCTATTTTCAAACACCTGATCGACGGTGTGTAAGTTGTTGGACCCTCGTCAATCTGATATTGATGGTCTATACTGAGGATAGGCCATCACTAATAAAATAATAGAGAACAACTTTAAACTTCTTGCACAAAAACAGAAACAAATAATAATGTTGCATAAATAAATTAATGAATAGATAAGAAGTTGCCACTGCAAGTATCAGGGCAGGTAAAAATAAAAATACTGTAATCCAAAAGCCAAAATGACTTGGTTTTACTGATGTTACTATTTGTGGGAATAGGTAATTGAGAATAGACTTAGGCCTTAACCACCTCAGCCCCCATAGCTTAAACACCCTTAAAGACCAGGCCACTTTTTACACTTCTGACCTACCCTACTTTCACCGTTTATTGCTCGGTCATGCAACTTACCACCCAAATGAATTTTACCTCCTTTTCTTCTCACTAATAGAGCTTTCATTTGGTGGTATTTCATTGCTGCTGACATTTTAACTTTTTTTGTTATTAATCGAAATTTAACGATTTTTTTGCCAAAAAATGACATTTTTCACTTTCAGTTGTAAAATTTTGCAAAAAAAACGACATCCATATATAAATTTTTCTCTAAATTTATTGTTCTACATGTCTTTGATAAAAAAAAAATGTTTGGGTAAAAGTTATAGCGTTTACAAACTATGGTACAAAAATGTGAATTTCCGCTTTTTGAAGCAGCTCTGACTTTCTGAGCACCTGTCATGTTTCCTGAGGTTCTACAATGCCCAGACAGTACAAACACCCCACAAATGACCCCATTTCGGAAAGTAGACACCATAAGGTATTCGCTGATGGGCATAGTGAGCTCATAGAACTTTTTATTTTTTGTCACAAGTTAGCGGAAAATGATGATTTTTTTTTCTTTTTTTTTTTTTTCTTACAAAGTCTCATATTCCACTAACTTGTGACAAAAAATAAAAAGTTCTATGAACTCACTATGCTCATCAGCGAATACCTTTGGGTGTCTTCTTTCCAAAATGGGGTCACTTGTGGGGTAGTTATACTGCCCTGGCATTCTAGGGGCCCAAATGTGTGGTATGGAGTTTGAAATCAAATTCTGTAAAAAATGGCCGGTGAAATCCGAAAGGATTGGAAGGGTTAACTTCCTTCCCAGTGTGTGTGTGCACCACAGAAGGGAAAAACACCACTTAAAAAAGAAGTGCACACAATACATAAAACACAGTGTACACCATACACACACACCTAACATAAAAGAAGTCAGGTGAGACTGCATGCCAAAGCAGCAAGCTGCCTAGCACCGCTCAGGCTGCATAGCTGAGAATGCTGAACAGAACTAGTTGCCCGCGGCAACCACAAGTGAGGCCACACACAGCGACCCTCACCTGTGGTTGAACACGGGCAACTAGTTCTGTTCAGCATTCTCAGCTATGCAGCCTGAGCGGTGCTAGGCAGCTTGCTGCTTTGGCATGCGGTCTCACCTGACTTCTTTTATGTTAGGTGTGTGTGTATGGTGTACACTGTGTTTTATGTATTGTGTGCACTTCTTTTTTAAGTGGTGTTTATCCCTTCTGTGGTGCACACACACACTGGGAAGGAAGTTAACCCTTCCAATGCCACAGAAGGGAAACACACATACATAAAGGGAAAGTGCACACAATAACATACAACACAGTGCACACAACACACACACCTAACAAAAGGTTGCTAGGTGTGACCGCATGCCAGGGCAGCAAGCTACCTAGCGACGCTCAGGCTGCTCTGCTGCTAAAAACAACACTGGTTGCCCACGGCAACCACAAGTGAGGCCACAGACAAGCGGCCCTCACCCGTGGTTGAACGCCCATACAAAACCGCAGGCAACCGCATGCGGTAAAGGAGTCACGGTCATGGGCATGGCCGTGACATGGCCGGTGAAATCCGAAAGGTGCTCTTTGGAATGTGGGCCCCTTTGCCCACCTAGGCTGCAAAAAAGTGTCACACATGTGGTATCTCCGTATTCAGGAGAAGTTGGGGAATGTGTTTTGGGGTGTCATTTTACATATACCCATGCTGGGTGAGAGAAATATCTTGGCAAAAGACAACTTTTCCCATTTTTTTATACAAAGTTGGCATTTGACCAAGATATTTCTCTCACCCAGCATGGGTATATGTAAAATGACACCCCAAAACACATTCCCCAACTTCTCCTGAGTACGGCGATACCACATGTGTGACACTTTTTTGCAGCCTAGATGCGCAAAGGTGCCCAAATTCCTTTTAGGAGGGCATTTTTAGACATTTGGATACCAGACTTCTTCTCACGCTTTGGGGCCCCTAGAATGCCAGGGCAGTATAAATACCCCACATGTGACCCCATTTTGGAAAGAAGACACCCCAAGGTATTCAATGAGGGGCATGGCGAGTTCATAAAAAAAAAAAAAATTGGCACAAGTTAGCGGAAATTGATTTTTTTGATTTTTTTTCTCACAAAGTCTCCCTTTCCGCTAACTTGGGACAAAAATTTCAATCTTTCATGGACTCAATATGCCCCTCAGCCAATACCTTGGGGTGTCTTCTTTCCAAAATGGTGTTATTTGTGGGGTGTTTGTACTGCCCTGGCATTTGAGGGTCTCCGCAATCATTACATGTATGCCCAGCATTAGGAGTTTCTGCTATTCTCCTTATATTGAGCATACGGGTAATGAGATTTTTTTTTTCCGTTCAGCCTCTTGGCTGAAAGAAAAAAATGAACGGCACAGATTTCTACATTCGCATCGATCAATGTGGATGAAAAAATATCTGCCAAAAAAAAAAAGGAGGGGAAAGGCGTCTGCCAGGACATAGGAGCTCCACCCAACATCCATACCCACTTAGCTCGTATGCCCTGGCAAACCAGATTTCTCCATTCACATCAATCGATGTGGATAAATAAATCATTGCCGGTATTTTTTTATTTTTTTTTATATACAAAGTGTTTGCCAAAGCATAGGAACACCGCCACCTCCTCAGCTCATATGCCTCGGCAAACGTATCTTTTACTGCAGAGGAAAAATCTCATCTTGCAGCGCCGCATACACCGACTTGCGTATAATCTGACAGTAGCGCAATGCTTCTGTCAGAATGCACATCAGTGCTGCAGCTAGTCGATCGGTTGGTCCACCTGGAAGGTAAAAAAAAAAAAAAAAAAAAACAGGCCGCAACACAATAATTTTATTAACTTTGGAAGAGAACATCTAAACTTTAACTTTTTGAACTGAACACATTAACCTTTTTGCTTACTGGTGTTTTTTTTTTTTTTTTTTTACCTTTATAGAACAAACCTCTCCTTCCCCATTGGTCAATGTGCAAAGCGCAAATCGCCCAAAGATGTGGCGAAGTGCGTTATGCACTTTGTCCCATGTGAAAGGAGACGTTTGCAGCAGCTGTGAGTGAAAGGGCCCTAATAGCCCTGTGTGCCTGTCCTGGTGAGATGTGATCCCTATGCTAGGTGTACCTGTGTGTGGTACTTCCGGAAACACTCTCCTAAGCATAGGGCAGGGTGGTCAGGACAGTCAGGAGAGAAATAGCGGATGTCACGCCTTATTCCACTCCTGCTACAGACACGACATCTTTTTCGGGGTGACGGTTGAGTTGAGGTACCAGCAACGACATTGGGGAAATGTCGCTCGTGTAGACGGCTAACTACACTGGTGGATGGGGCCACGGAACCTTCTGGATACAGGAGGTTCTCGATGATCTCTTCCTGGAATTTGAGGAAGGATCGTGTTCTCCCAGCCTTACTGTAGAGAACAAAACTATTATACAGAGCCAATTGAATCAAATATACAGACACCTTCTTATACCAGCGTCTGGTTCTGCGGGAAACTAAATACGGAGACAACATCTGGTCATTGAAGTCCACCCCTCCCATGAGCAAATTTTAGTCGTGGACTGAGAGGGGCTTTTCAATGACACGGGTTGCTCGCTCAATTTGGATTGTCGTGTCTGCGTGAATGGAGGAGAGCATGTAAACGTCACGCTTGTCTCTCCATTTCACCGCGAGCAGTTCTTCGTTACACAAAGCAGCCCTCTCCCCCCTTGCAAGACGGGTGGTAACGAGCCGTTGGGGGAAGCCCCGGCGACTAGGTCGCACGGTGCCACAGGCGCAAATCCGTTCTAGAAACAAATGCCTAAAGAGGGCCACACTTGTGTAGAAATTGTCCACATAAAGATGGTACCCCTTGCCGAATAAGGGTGACACTAAGTCCCAGACTGTCTTCCCACTGCTCCCCAGGTAGTCAGGGCAACCGACCAGCTCCACGGTCTGATCTTTTCCCTCATATACACGAAATTTGTGGGTATAGCCTGTGGCCCTTTCACAGAGCTTATACAATTTGACCCCATACCGGGCACGCTTGCTTGGGATGTATTGTTTGAAGCCAAGGCGCCCGGTAAAATGTATTAGGGACTCGTCTATGCAGATGTTTTGCTCTGGGGTATACAAATCTGCAAATTTCTGGTTGAAATGGTCTATGAGGGGCCGAATTTTGTGGAGCCGGTCAAAAGCTGGGTGGCCTCTGGGACGGGAGGTGGTGTTGTCGCTAAAATGCAGGAAACGCAGGATGGTCTCAAATCGTGTCCTGGACATAGCAGCAGAGAACATGGGCATGTGATGAATTGGGTTCGTGGACCAATATGACCGCAATTCATGCTTTTTAGTTAGACCCATGTTGAGGAGAAGGCCCAGAAAAATTTTAATTTCGGAAACTTGGACTGGTTTCCACCGGAAAGGCTGGGCATAAAAGCTTCCCGGGTTGGCGGTTATAAATTGTGTGGCATACCGATTTGTTTCTGCCACAACTATGTCTAAGAGCTCCGCAGTCAAGAACAGCTCAAAAAATCCCAGGGCCGAACCGATCTGAGCCGTCTCAACCCGAACTCCAGACTGGGCGGTGAAAGGGGGAACTAATGGTGCGGCTGAAGTTGGTGACTGCCAATCAGGGTTTGCCAGCACCTCAGGGATTCTAGGGGCTCTACGGGCCTGTCTGTGCGGTGGCTGCGACGGGGTAACTACTGCACGTGCCACCGTACCAGCTTCAACTGCCCTTCTGGTGCTCGCTACTTCACCATGTTGTACGGCAGTGCTGGTACTAGGTCCAGGAAGGGCTGCGCTGCTGGTGTATGCCTCACCACGTGATCAGGCAGCGCCAGCCCCACTCTGCTGCTCTTGAAGCGGATCCTGCGCAACCTGTGGTCTAGCGACACAGGGCCGGGTACGCCTGGTGCTATCAGGGACCTCAGCCTCCTCGTCCGAACTTTGGGTCAGAGAGCCACTGCTTTCTACAGGTTCATATTCTGACCCGCTAGATTCGTCAGATGATGGTTCCCACTCCTCATCCGACTGGGTCAGAATCCTGTAGGCCTCTTCAGAAGAATACCCCCTGTTTGACATTTGGACTACTAAATTTAGGGGTATTCCCTGAGACTACCCAAGAAAAAAAGCAAGCCTGTCTTACAAAGGGGAGGCTAGCGAAGTACCGGAGGCCGCTGCGGTTGATAAAAAATATCAAAACTGATTTTTTTATTGCTGCAGCGCGTGTAAAGTGAATGTGCAGTGATCAAAAAAAATATATTTTTTGTCACTGCGGCGGGGCGGGCATGGGTGAACGCACGTGTGGGCGACCGATCAGGCCTGATCGGGCAAACACTGCGTTTTGGGTGGAGGGCGAGCTAAGGTGACACTAATACAATTATAGATCTGACCGTGATCAGTTTTGATCACTTACAGATACTATAAAAGTACAAATGCTGATTAGCGATACGCTAAACAGCGAATAAGTGACTGCGGTGCGGTGGGCTGGGCGCTAACTGATCCCTAAACTACCTAACCAAGGGGCCTAAACTATCCCTAAAACCTAACAGTCAATACCAGTGAAAAGAAAAGTGACACTTTACACTAATCACTTTTTTCCTTTCACTAGTGATTGACAGGGGCGATCAAACGGGTGATCAAAGGGTTAATTGGGGTGCAGGGGGGTGATCTGGGGCTACAGTGTACTGTTGGTGCTACTCACAGTTCAGTCTGCTCCTCTGCTGGATCCAACCGACGAAAAGGACCAGCAGAGGAGCAGACAAGCCATATAACAGATCATATTTACTAATATGATCTGTTATACGGCTTGTGATTCGTTTTTTTGAAAATCGCCAGCCTGCTAGCCAATGATCGTTGCTGGCAGGCTGGTGACAAACTTGTACTTTAACTTTTGCCGGCCCGCGATGCGCATGCGCGGGCCGGCTCTGACCGAAATCTCGCGTCTCGCGAGATGACGCACGGATGCGTCCAGGAGGAATGAATCAACCACCTTCTGGACGCATCTGTGCGTTAGGCGGTCCGGAGGTGGTTAAAGAGAACCTGTCACGACTAAATGCAATGCAATCTGTGAACACCATGTTATAGAGCAGGTGGAGCTGAGCAAATTGATATACAGTCAGGACCATAAATATTGGGACATTGACATTGACTGTCGGCTCTATTTTGAGGCTATTTACATCCAAATCAGGTGAACGGTGTAGGAATTACAACAGTTTGCATATGTGCCTCCCACTGTTAAGGGGCCAAAAGTAATGGGACAGTTGGCTTCTCAGCTGTTCCATGGCCAGGTGTGTGTTATTCCCTAATTATCCCAATTACAATGAGCAGATAACAGGTCCAGAGTTCATTTCAAGTGTGCTATTTGCATTTGGAATCTGTTGCTGTCAACTCTCAAGATGAGATCCAAAGAGCTGTCACTATCAGTGAATCAAGCCATCATTAGGCTGAAAAAACAAAACAAACCCATCAGAGAGATAGCAAAAACATTAGGTGTGGCCAAAACAACTGTTTGGAACATTCTTAAAAAGAAGGAACGCATCGGTGAGCTCAGCAACACCAAAAAACCCGGAAGACCATGGAAAACAACTGTGGTGGATGACCGAAGAATTCTTTCCCCGGTTAAGAAAACACCCTTCACAACAGTTGACCAGATCAAGAACACTCCCCAGGAGGTAGGTGTATGTGTGTCAAAATCAACAATCAAGAGAATACTTCACCAGAGTGAATACAGAGGGTTCACCACAAGATGTAAACCATTGGTGAGCCTCAAAAACAGGAAGGCCAAATTAGAGTTTTACAAATAAGAAAGCCTTCACAGTTCTGGAACAACATCCTATTGACAGATGAGTCCAAGATCAACTTGTACCAGAGTGATGTGAAGAGAAGAGTATGGAGAAGGAAAGGAACTGCTCATGATCCTAAGCATACCACCTCATCAGTGAAGCATGGTAGTGGTAGTGTCATGGCGTTGGCATGTATGGCTTCCAATGGAACTGGTTCTCTTGTATTTATTGATGACGTGACTGCTGACAAAAGCAGCAGGATGAATTCTGAAGTGTTTCAGGCAATATTATCTGCTCATATTCAGCCAAATGCTTCAGAACTCTTTGGACGGCGCTTCACAGTGCAGATGGACAATGACCCAAAGCATACTGCAAAAGCAACCAAAGAGTTTTTTAAGGAAAAGCAGTGGAATGTTATGCAATGGCCAAGTCAATCACCTGCCCTGAAACCGATTGAGCATGCATTTCACTTGCTGAAGACAAATCTGAAGGGAAAATGCCCCAAGAACAAGCAAGGACTGAAGACAGTTGCAGTAGAGGCCTGGCAGAGCATCACCAGGGATGAAACCCAGCGTCTGGTGATGTCTATGCGTTCCAGACTTCAGGCTGTAATTGACTGCAAAGGATTTGCAACCAAGTATTAAAATGTGAAAGTTTGATTTATGATTATTATTCTTTTGGTCCGTTAACAAGTGGGAGGCACATATGCACACTTCTGCTCTTTTAAAACTGAAAGGGTTGTCCGCTTTTGTTAAATTTATGACTCAGCATAGGTCATCAATATCAGATTGGCGGGGGCCAACTACCGGCAGCACCAATGATCAGCTGTTTGAAGAGAATGATGCACTGTTTACTTCTCTGTTTACCTCCTCACTGTCACTATTGCAGCAGCGAGCAGTTGTAATTACAACTAGGCTGTCCCATTTAAGTGAATAGGACAGAGCCATCCCATTGAAGTGAATGGGGCAGATTTGCTGTAATTACACCTGCTGGCCACTGGTATGTAGACAGCGAGCAGGTAAACGGTGAGGAGAACACAACGCTCCTAGGTGAGTTGCGTTCTCTTCAAACAGCTGATCTGATATTGATGCCCTATCCTGAGGATAGGTCATAAAGATAGTAGACCCCTTTAAGACTGCCCTTGAGAACAGCAGTACATCAATGACTGACAGTTATATCTGTATACACACCTAAACAGAGAATGTATCATTGATAACATTTCACCTGTGCACAAGTGAAGCAAGAAAAGGCAGAAATTTAAGCATATAAATTACAAGATTTATTTAAAGCTATGTCTTTAGGGGCATTTTTTTTTAAAGATTTTATTTTATTTATTTTGGACTTAAATCCTTTTTTCAATATTTTTTTTTATTAAAAGTATTCATCAGCTTTGTCATAAAGGATTAACTTCTGCCTAGCTGTAAGAGTCGTACTTTCACTTTTACTTTGTGCCGGTCATCTAATAACCCTTATCTCAAACTAATAGCTCAAAATACTTACTTAAGCCAAATAATTATCAGTAAGATGGGAATTGAGCTATAATTAGTGCTTATAAGGTCAGATATCAGAGATAAAGAGCCACCAGCTGAGTTGCCTGACGAAACACAGTTAAAGCTCAGAGAATCTCAAGACTGTACAGAAAAAGGGGCTTAACATTTTAAATACAGACCAATTGAAAAAATGATTTTTAGCTGAAAAGGAGTGCATTGCAATGATAAAAAATTGCCCCCAAAGGTCCATAGCCTTTAATCTTTTCCCACAAAGCTATGTATCAATCTTTCAGGTTCTCATGCTCTCCTGCCATTACATTTTGT
Source organism: Bufo bufo (assembly GCF_905171765.1). Lineage (NCBI taxonomy): Eukaryota > Metazoa > Chordata > Amphibia > Anura > Bufonidae > Bufo > Bufo bufo. The sequence goes on from NC_053393.1 coordinate 264,089,931, forward strand.
AATGACAGGTTCTCTTTAAACACATAGCGAAAATCCAGCTGGGAGTGTATTACTGCTGCTAAGCTTAACTTCCACTGATTTAAGTGAACTGAACTTTCTATGCCATCGTGTTAATATTTTGGATCAATGACCTGGACCCCACATTTCATGTAAACCAAACTTAAATAACCATGAAATTCAATTATACTGTGGACCTAGCCCAAAACTCCACAGCAAACTATGCAATGAAATCCCTATATATATATATATATATATATATATATATATATATACAGTACAGACCAAAAGTTTGGACACACCTTCTCATTCAAAGAATTTTCTTTATTTTCATGACTATGAAAATTGTAGATTCACACTGAAGGCATCAAAACTATGAATGAACACATGTGGAATTATATACATCACAAACAAGTGTGAAACAACTGAAAATATGTCATATTCTAGGTTCTTCAAAGTAGCCACCTTTTGCTTTGATTACTGCTTTGCATACTCTTGGCATTCTCTTGATGAGCTTCAAGAGGTAGTCCCCTGAAATGGTTTTCACTTCACAGGTGTGCCCTCTCAGGTTTAATAAGTGGGATTTCTTGGATTATAAATGGGGTTGGGACCATCAGTTTCGTTGAGGAGAAGTCAGGTGGATACACCGCTGATAGTCCTACTGAATAAACTGTTAGAATTTGTATTATGGCAAGAAAAAAGCAGCTAAGTAAAGAAAAACGGTGGCCATCATTACTTTAAGAAATGAAGGTCAGTCAGTCAGCCAAAAAATTGGGAAAGCTTTGAAAGTAAGGGCTATTTGACCATGAAGGAGAGTGATGGGGTGCTGCGCCAGATGACCTGGCCTCCACAGTCACCAGACCTGAACCCAATCGAGATGGTTTGGGGTGAGCTGGTCCGCAGAGTGAAGGCAAAAGGGCCAACAAATGCTAAGCATCTCTGGGAAATCCTTCAAGACTGTTGGAAGACCATTTCAGGGGACTACCTCTTGAAGCTCATCAAGAGAATGCCAAGAGTGTGCAAAGCAGTAATCAAAGCAAAAGGTGGCTACTTTGAAGAACCTAGAATATGACATATTTTCAGTTGTTTCACACTTGTTTATTATGTATATAATTCCACATGTGTTAATTCATAGTTTTGATGCCTTCATAGTCATGAAAATAAAGAAAACTCTGTGAATGAGAAGGTGTGTCCAAACTTTTGGTCTGTACTGTGTATATATATATATATATATATATATATATATATATATATATATACACTGCTCAAAAAATAAAGGGAACACAAAAATAACACATCCTAGATCTGAATTAATTAAATATTCTTCTGAAATACTTTGTTCTTTACATAGTTGAATGTGTTGACAACAAAATCGCACAAAAATAAAAAAATGGAAATCAAATTTTTCAACCCATGGAGGTCTGGAATTGGAGTCACACTCAAAATTAAAGTGGAAAAACACACTACAGGCTGATCCAACTTTGATGTAATGTCCTTAAAACAAGTCAAAATGAGGCTCAGTAGTGTGTGTGGCCTCCACGTGCCTGTATGACCTCCCTACAACGCCTGTGCATGCTCCTGATGAGGTGGCGGACGGTCTCCTGAGGGATCTCCTCCCAGACTTGGACTAAAGCATCTGCCAACTCCTGGACAGTCTGTGGTGCAACGTGACGTTGGTGGATAGAGCGAGACATGATGTCCCAGATGTGCTCAATTGGATTCAGGTCTGGGGAACGGGCGGGCCAGTCCATAGCATCAATGCCTTCGTCTTGCAGGAACTGCTGACACACTCCAGCCACATGAGGTCTAGCATTGTCTTGCATTAGGAGGAACCCAGGGCCAACCGCACCAGCATATGGTCTCACAAGGGGTCTGAGGATCTCATCTCGGTACCTAATGGCAGTCAGGCTACCTCTGGCGAGCACATGGAGGGCTGTGCGTCCTTCCAAAGAAATGCCACCCCACACCATTACTGTGACCCAATGCCAAACCGGTAATGCTGGACGATGTTGCAAGCAGCAGAACGTTCTCCACGGCGTCTCCAGACTCTGTCACATCTGTCACATGTGCTCAGTGTGAACCTGCTTTCATCTGTGAAGAGCACAGGGCGCCAGTGGCGAATTTGCCAATCTTGGTGTTCTCTGGCAAATGCCAAACGTCCTGCACGGTGTTGGGCTGTAAGCACAACCCCCACCTGTGGACGTCGGGCCCTCATATCACCCTCATGGAGTCTGTTTCTGACCGTTTGAGCAGACACATGCACATTTGTGGCCTGCTGGAGGTCATTTTGCAGGGCTCTGGCAATGCTCCTCCTGTTCCTCCTTGCACAAAGGCGGAGGTAGCGGTCCTGCTGCTGGGTTGTTGCCCTCCTACGGCCTCCTCCACGTCTCCTGATGTACTGGCCTGTCTCCTGGTAGCGCCTCCATGTTCTGGACACTACGCTGACCGACACAGCAAACCTTCTTGCCACAGCTCGCATTGATGTGCCATCCTGGATAAGCTGCACTACCTGAGCTACTTGTGTGGGTTGTAGACTCCGTCTCATGCTACCACTAGAGTGAAATCACCGCCAGCATTCAAAAGTGACCAAAACATCAGCCAGGAAGCATAGGAACTGAGAAGTGGTCTGTGGTCACCACCTGCAGAACCACTCCTTTATTGGGGATGTCTTGCTAATTGCCTATAATTTCCACCTGTTGTCTATCCCATTTGCTTAACAGCATGTGAAATTGATTGTCACTCAGTGTTGCTTCCTAAGTGGACAGTTTGATTTCACAGAAGTGTGATTGACTTGGAGTTACATTGTGTTGTTTAAGTGTTCCCTTTATTTTTTTGAGCAGTGTATATTGTGGGGATTCGTTCTAGTAGTTAGGATAAGCGGGTGCAGTACAGAGACAAGTTATTATAACAAAAAGTCACCTTGGTGGCAGTTCTGCCTCAGAAAGTCCAAATACAGGCTTTAGGCGGCCTGTTCCTGTCACGGCTGAGGATGGGGGTAATCCTCAGCCGTGCGATGCCAGAAGATGTTAGTGGCTGCTCGGCCAGGATGACAGAAATAGGGAGCAGGTCACCTCCTAGAGCTTCCCTAATCTGACCCTGACTCCTAGCTGCATGAGCCGACCTTGAAGGTAGGAGGGCTCATGCTCAGGAACCTCGGATCCCTACTGACCCTCCGCCGATCCCTGAGCTAGGAACTGGGTAGACAGCCCGTTCCTCCTGGACACGGAGGAACAGGAGTCTTACTGGCCAAGCTGCAAGGAAAAGGGATACAAAAACAGACCTATGGATATGGCAGGGGAACTGCAGTAGTTCCACCTATCTGCCACAGCCTTGCTGACTGGATCCCTGTGCTGACACGCTGATGTCCACACCATACTTAAAAGGACACAGCCAACACACATACAGACAGGAACCCAGATCCATAGCTGCATTAAATAACAGAAGGAAAACAACATCGACTAAACATCACATAACATTTGCTTTGACCACAAGGGTGGCCCTCACTGGCAGATGGTATAAGGTATGAGGATGACTCCAGCAGACCATGGCTGAAGTACCCCTCTGGCTACTGCTCTCAGCAGAGGCTATATAGGCCCAAGTAGCCACAACCACACAGACACACCCAGTGCTCACAGTCTAGGAAGGGAATTAACCCTTCCCACACCAGGGAAGGGAAGACAGCCACTTAAAGGGGACGTGCACACATACAAAAAACTAAGGCACACCTAATAGACAGGTTGCCAGGAGCAACCGCATGCAATGACAGCGAGCAGCCTAGCAACCAGCTCCAACTGCTCTACTGCCACATACCTAATGTTGCCAGTGGCAACCACAGGTGAGGCAACATACTTCAGCACTCACCTGTGATTGACAACAACCCCAGACCACAGGCAACTGCATGCGGTTCAGGAGTCACGGCCATTACCATGGTCGTGACAGTTCCCCTGATATACGGGTCTCAGCTCTCCAGCCCAGCACAGGCCTCAGATCCCAGCACACAGACATGGCTTCTAAGCCCAGCTGCCTATTTAAAGACGGCCAGGTGCTGCCAAAACCCGGACCTGCACTTAAAATTCGATCTGGTATTTGACCTCACCTGGCTGTAAATCAGTCCAGCAGCACATGCTGAGAAGAAAATACCTGTTTTCCCAGACCAAACCTCTCACTGTGTCACATACCCCTCTTTGTTCAACCCTGATGGGGTGAACACACGCCAGACAGTGTACCTGGGACAGGGCATCTACGTTTCCCTGTAACCGTCCTGCCATGTGTTCCACCGAAAACTTTAAGTTTTGTAGGGCGAGAAACCATCAGGTGACCCGGTCATTTCTGTCCTTGGCCTGGCTCATTCACTTGACAGGGGAGTGGTCAGTCACCAGGTGGAATTTTCTCCCCAATAAATAATAGCCGAGAGACTCAAGTGTCCACTTGATAGCCAGGCACTCTCTCTCCACTATACTATACCGGGTCTTGGCTAGGGTGAGCTTTCGGCTGAGGAAGACAACGGGATGCTCCTCCCCGGTGACTTCCTGAGACATTACAGCATCGAGGCCTACTTCGGAGGCATTGGTCTGTACTATAAACTCCCTTTTGAAGTTGGGCGTCACCAAAACCGGGGACCCGCACATGGGCCGACCTCAAAGCAGAGAAAGCCTCTTCTGCCCGATCATCCCAGCGAACCATCATTGACTTGTGTCCCTTCAAGAGCCTTGTCAATGACGTGGCCACTGTAGCAAAGTGGGGGACAAACCTCATGTAATAGCCCACCCTGGCTAGTGTACCTTGCAGTTCACATCTCCAACTTTCTTGAGTACCTCGTAGGGCCCTTTCCACCTAGCCAGGAACTTACTGTCCACGGTCAGTACCAGAAACAAAACCCGATCATCCAAGTTAAAGATCCGAACCCGAGCCTGCAGATTATGGACCCGACTTTGGGCTCACTGAGCTGCCTTCATATGCTCTCTAACAAGAGGCAACACTGTCTCTATTAGTTCTTTTATACGGAGTGGGTTGTTGTTCCCATGCCTCTTTGGCTACATCCAAGAGATCGCCAGGGTGTCTACTATATAGCAGTTTGAAGAATGAGAACCCTGTAGAAGTCGGGGGTACCTCTCGCACTGAGAACATGAGATAAGGCAGAAGAAGGTCCCAATTCTTCCCATCTTTAACCACCAACCTTTTCAACATTTTTTTAATGTTTGGTTAAACCTTTCTACCAGTCCGTTTGCGGGTGGTAAACGGACATCCATAGCTGTTTATGTGCAGCAACTTACAGAGTTCCCTCATCACCTTGGACATAAAAGGGGTCCCCTGATCTGTAAAAACCTCTTTAGGTAGTCATACTCGGGAAAACAGCTCCATTAACTCCTTAGCTATGAGTTTGGCTGAGTGGCGTAGTATAGGATGATTAAGATGTGTTGGTGCCCTCTGGCGGACTTCGGCACGGGGCCTATGAGATCCATAGTTATTCTGTCAAACGGTACCTCGATAATCGGGAGAGGAACTAGGGGACTACGGAAATGTGGCTGGGGGCTAGTTATCTGGCAGGTCGGGCAAGACTTACAAAACTGTTCTACCTCTCTGAATATGCTGGGCCAGTAAAACCGCTGTAGTATATGATCGGGCCTGGGGTGGAGATTTCTGGGGTTTGCTGACCCCCCTTCCGACAGAACCCTCCTTTTAGATTCCTGGTAGCTTCATAGCTTTCCACCAGGTCCACCATCTCAAGGACATTGCCAGGAGACACCTGACCGATCCATTGCTAGAGAGGGTATGGCAAAGCCCTCCAGAACATATTGGCTAACAGACGATCCTGCATAGCAGTGGGACTCAGCATGTCAGGCTGTAGCCATTTTTGCAAGAGGTGAAGTAAGTTATAATATTGGGGTCTTGTAGGCTCAGCCGGGTTGAACCCCCACTGATGTACCCGCTGGGCCCGGACCAACACATTCACTCCCAGTCTTGCCAGAATATCACCCTTGACTTTCTGGTAGTTGGCCACTTGATCGTCCAGCAAGTCAAAATAGACCCACTGGCAATCGGATGCCAAGAACGGAGAGACGACCTCAGCCCACTGGTCTCGGGGTAGCTTCTCTCATACATCGCCAGATAGGTTTCGACGTCATCTTCGGGTGTCATCTTGGGGATCGCCACACGAACCACTTTCCGGGCATCGTGGACGCTCGCGGTTGATCCTGCCATCTGCAAAGCCATCACGTGTTGTAGCAGCAGCTGGTTTGTTTCTTGCTGCTGCCTGTTAGCTACCCACTGTTGCAGGTTTGTTTCTTGCTGATGTTTGTTAGCCTCCACGAGGGCGTTCATTACCGCCTCCATTTTGTCAAGGGTCACGGGTTAAAATTTAGCGGGTTTAATGCAAGACATACAACCGTGCCCGGCGGAAAAAAAAACAAAACAACAACAAAATTTCGGCACTTACGCCTGCCTATCTGCGCTTGCCCGCATTCTCCACCAATTGTGGGGATTTCCTCTAGTAGTTAGGATAAGCTGGCGCAGTACAGAGGCAAGTTAATATAACAAAAAGTCACCTTGGTGGCAGTTCTGCCTCAGAAAGTCCAAATGCAGGCTTTAGGCGGCCTGCTCCCCTAACATACGGGTCTCAGCTCTCCATCCCAGCACAGTCCTCAGATTTCAGCACACAGACATGTCTTCTGAGCCCAGCTGCCTATTTAAGGACAGCCAGGTGATGCCAAAACCCAGACCGGCACTTAAAATCTGGTCCAGTATTTGACCTTACCTGGCTGTAAATCAGCCCAACAGCACATGCTGGGAGGGAAATTCCTGTTTTCCCAGACCAAACCTCTCACTGTGTCACAATATATAGTAAAGGCACATGGCCAGTTTTCTTGATGCAGTTTTGAAAGCCAAAATCAAGAGTGGATAAGTAGAATGAACGGACCTATTTTAATTTTTGCATTTTTTTGTTTTCCTTTCCATATTCTAAGAGCCATAGCATTTTTTTATTTTCTGTTCACATGGCAATATGAGAGCTTATTTTTGCAGGACATGAGGTACTGTTTAATGGTACCATATCTGTTAGTGGAAAACAGAAAAACAAATTTGTTGTGGTGTGATACTGAAAACATAATTTTGCGTGATTTTGCGCTAATGGGTTGAAGACAGATAGTACCACTATCTTTTTTATTCACTTCAGTTTTTTTTTCTCTAAAAACTGCTTACTCTTACACCACTTACTCTAGTTTTGAATATTTTTTCTTGAACTAGGACAACACTGTTAAAGGGAACCTGTCATCAACTTTTTGCGGCCCATACTAAATGCAGCATAAAGTAGAGACAGGTCAAATTATTTCAGCAGTCTGTCATTTTGAAAGTTAAAAGTAAGTGGTTGCTGAGAACCAACATCACAATAATTGCAGACTGGGCTGGGAAAAGAGTCACGGCCACCTGAGAAGAGTCATGGTTATTCATAAGTTCCTGCTCTCCTTGCCGATGATCGACTTTTCTACCTAGCTTTCTCCCTTTCTCTCTAGAAGAGAACTGCCAATCATCAGCAGATGGGCCGGGAGAGCAGGAGATTATGAATAACCATGACTGGTCTCAAGTAGATTTGACTCTTTTCAAGGCCTGAGCTGCAATGATTATGATGCTGGTTCTCAGCAACCACTTACTATTAGCGCATGAGTGACACACTGCTGAAATCAGCATTTCTGTCATTACTTTATGCTATCCTCAGTGAGGTCAGCATGAATTTGATGACAGGTTCCCTTTAAGCCAGATTTAGCAACTGTGACTTATTAAAAAGTTACAAAAATTGTCACAATCTTACTTACAGCAAATGAGGGGGGTAGAAAGTAGATTAACATATCAGGGCAATGTGAGATGTAAAGATGTACCAATTGTATCAACTACTGTATGAAATTTGATAAATTTGATGCATATTACAGCAACAGAGAGACCTGCAATTCCTCTCTTGAAAAATCTTCCCCTAAATCTTCCCTCATTTATTGGATATATAGCCTAGTATCTGGGATACTTGACTAGCTCCACACTCCACTGTATCCACATGCTTAGTACTTGGATATACTGTGGTCTCACAAGTTACAATGGGCTTAGGATATGATATTTTAAAGATACAATGGTCTTCCTTGCCACTATAACTTGAAACCAGACTCGATATACAATGCCTCAGACACTATAGATCTGCAACATATGTGACTGACTGCAAGCTCCAAATGGCCAGCATGGGCATGTCACTGCTAACACCTATGTTGCTCTTATTTAAAATATAGTGTGGTGCTACTTGTTAAGTGGTAGAAAAAAAATAGTTTCTACAGAACTCTCAAAATCCATATGCTTTATTCGTCACAAGAAATGATAAAAACATCTCCCCATATTCACATTTGAAAATAAAAGATACTAGTGTCTTTTTACTACATCGTGAGGGAAGGTACAGATAAAAGGAGATCGATGCCAGGGGGTCAATCATTCAGACCACGAGACTCCCTGTATTCTATAGGGTCATATAGTAGTTTGAGTGTAAACAATTCACTAAGATTGATAATATAGAACACCAAATAAGAAAAAGTCACTGGGGATGTCAGACTTTTTAGATCATTGATACATATGTTTGTCCCTAAGATAATTAATAATGGGTAAGGGGTGAAAGTCACCCACAATCAATATCGTTCACAACCACAATTGTAGTATTAAAAAGGTGCTTTTACTGATTCATAACCATACACAAAAATAGGCAATAAATATAACCCATAATCCACAACATAAGGTGCAGTCTTAAAATACAAAACATTCCCGTTAAGGGGCTCTTTACTGCCCTGTACGAAAACATCCTCTTAGAAAGGAGTTGCAGGAAAGTAATGCTCTCCCTCCTGTTTTTGTGTATGGTCATAAATCAGGAAAAGCACTTTTTTATATTACAATTGTAATTGTAGACCATGTGGGTTACTTTCTCCCCTTACCTGTAATTAATTATCTTCAGGACGAACATATGCATCAATGGTTTAAATAGTCTGATTTTCCCAGGGACTTCTTAGTTTGAGTGTAAAGAATGAGAGGAGGCTATCCACGGCTGCCAAACCCTGGAGAAAAGGTTCACCGTATAATTTTGGATTGCATCAATTTTATCAAATACTAGCAGAAGGACCCGGCTTTGCATGGGTATATTTCATCTATTTCATTTTATGTTTCTGTGTGTCGTAAAAAGACCTCAACATTGCCCGTCTCTTTAACAGTGACCGCATCTTTAACAGTAACCTGCACAGTGCCTGCCCCTTTAATAGTGACCTCCACAGTGCGTGCCCCTTTAACAGGGACCTCCACAGTGCCCGCCCCTATAACAGTGACTGCATCTTTAACAGTGACCTGCACAGTGCCTGCCCCTTTAATAGTAACCTGCACAGTGCCTGCCCCTTTAACAGTGACTTCCACAGTACCCGCCCCGTTAACAGTGACTTCCACAGTGCCCGCCCCGTTAACAGTGACCTCTGCAGTGCCTGCCCCTTTAATGGTGACCTCCACAGTGCCCACCCCTTTAACAATGACCTCCACAGTGCCTGCCCCTTTAACATTGACCACTCCTTTGACAGTGACCTCCGCAGTGCCGCCCATTTAACAGTGACCTCCGCAGTGCCCGCCCCTTTAACAGTGACTTCCACAGTATCCGCCCTATTAACAGTGACTTCCACAGTGCCTGCCCCTTTAACAGTGACCCCCACAGTGCCCGCCCCTTTAACAGTGACCTCCACAGTGCCCTCTCCTTTAACCGCCTCCGGACCGCCTAACGCGTTCCGGAGGCGGCAGCCCTGCGCACAGTCACGCATATATGCGTCATCTCGCGAGACGCGAGATTTCGCTCAAAGCCGGCCCGCGCATGCGCATCGCGGGCCCGGCAAAAGTTAAAGAAATATTTCGTCACCAGCCTGCCAGCCAATGATCGTGGCTGGCAGGCTGGCGATTTTCGAAAAATCAAATCACAAGCCAGATAACACATTATATTTGTAAATATGATGTGTTAAATGGCTTGTCTGCTCCTCTGCTGGTCCTTTTCGTCGGTTGGTTCCAGCAGAGGAGCAGACATCACAGTGAGTAGCCACCAAACACTACACTTAGCCCCAGATCAGCCCCCATCACCCCAATTAACCCCTTGATCACCCCTTGATCGCCCCTGTCAATCACCTAGTGAAAGGAAAAAAGTGATCAGTGTAAACTGTCACTTTTTTTTTTCACTGGTATTGACTGATAGGTTTTAGGATAGTTTAGGCCCCTTGGTTAGGTAGTTTAGCGTCAGTTAGCGCCCAGCCCACCGCACCGCAGTCACTGATTCGCTGATTAGCGTATCGCTAATCAGCATTTCTACTTTTATAGTATCTGTAAGTGATCAAAACTGATCACAGTCAGATCTATGATTGTATTAGTGTCACCTTAGCTCGCCCTCCACCCAAAACGCAGTGTTTGCCCGATCAGGCCTGATCGGTCGCCCACACGTGCGTTTACCCACACCCGCCCCGCCGCAGTGACAAAAAATATATATTTTTTTGATCACTGCACAACCACTTTCCGAACGCGACGATAAAAAAAATCTGTTTTGATATTTTTTATCAATCGCAGCGGCCTCCGGGACTTCGCTAGCCTCCCCTTTGTAAGACAGGCTTGCTTTTTTTTCTTGGGTAGTCTCAAGGAATACCCCTAAATTTAGTAGTCCAAATGTCAAACAGGGGTATTCTTCTGAAGAGGCCTACAGGATTCTGACCCAGTCGGATGAGGAATGGGAACCCTTATCTGACGAATCTAGCGGGTCAGAATATGAACCTGTAGAAAGCAGTGGCAGTCTGACCCAAAGTTCGGACGAGGAGGTTGAGGTCCCTGATAGCACCAGGCGTATCCGGCCCCGTGTCGCTAGACCACAGGTTGCGCAGGATCGCTTCAAGAGCAGCAGAGTGGGGCTGGCGCTGTCGGATCACGTGGTGAGGCATACACCAGCAGCGCAGCCCTCCCTGGACCTAGTACCAGCGCTGCCGTACAACATGGTGAAGTGGCGAGCACCAGAAGGGCAGTTGAAGCTGGTACAGTGGCACGTGCAGTAGTTACCCCGTCGCAGCCACCGCACAGACAGGCCCGTAGACCCCCTAGAGTCCCTGAGGTGCTGGCAAATCCTGATTGGCAGTCACCAACTTCAGCCGCACCATTAGTTCCCCCTTTCACCGCCCAGTCTGGAGTTCGGGTTGAGACAGCTTAGATCGGTTCGGCCCTGGGATTTTTTGAGCTGTTCTTGACTGCGGAGCTCTTGGACTTAGTCGTGGCAGAAACAAATCGGTATGCCACTCAATTTATATCCGCCAACCCGGGAAGCTTTTATGCCCAGCCTTTCCGGTGGAAACCAGTCCAAGTTTCCGAAATTTAAATTTTTCTGGGCCTTCTCCTCAACATGGGTCTAACCAAAAAGCATGAATTGCGGTCATATTGGTCCACGAACCTGATTCATCACATGCCCATGTTCCCTGCTGTTCAGGGCACAATTTGAGGCCATCCTGCATTTCCTGCACTTTAGCGACAACACCACCTCCCGTCCCAGAGGCTACCCAGCTTTTGACCGGCTCCACAAAATTCGGCCCCTCATAGACCACTTCAACCAGAAATTTGCAGATTTGTATACCCCTGAGCAAAACATCTGTGTAGATGAGTCCCTAATACATTTTACCGGGCGCCTTGGCTTCAAACAATACATCCCAAGCAAGCGCGAACGGTATGGGGTCAAATTGTATAAGCTCTGTGAAAGGGCCACAGGCTATACCCACAAATTTCGGATCTATGAGGTAAAAGATCAGACCCTGGAGCCGGTCGGTTGCCCTGACTACCTGGGGAGCAGTGGGAAGACAGTCTGGGACTTGGTGTCACCCTATTTGGCAGGGGGTACCATCTTTATGTGGACAATTTCTACACAAGTGTGTCCCTCTTCAGGCATTTGTTCCTAGAACAGATTGGCTGCTGTGGCACCGCGCGAACTAGTCGCGTGGGCTTCCCCCAACGGCTCGTTACCACCCGTCTTGCAAGGGGGGAGAGGGCTGCCTTGTGTAACGAAGAACTGCTCGCTGTGAAATGGAGAGACAAGCAAGACGTTTACATGCTCTCCTCCATTCATGCAGACACGACAATCCAAATTGAGCGAGCAACCCGTGTCATTGAAAAGCCCCTCTGTGTCCACGACTATAATTTGCTCATGGGAGGGGTGGACTTCAATGACCAGATGTTGTCTCCGTATTTAGTTTCCCGGCGCACCAGACGCTGGTATAAGAAGGTGTCTGTATATTTAATTCAATTGGCTGCATATAATAGTTTTGTTCTCTACAGTAAGGCTGGGAGAACACGATCCTTCCTCAAATTTCAGGAAGAGATCATCGAGAACCTCCTGTATCCAGAAGGTTCCGTGGCCCCATCCACCAGTGTAGTGAGCCGTCTACACGAGCGACATTTCCCCAGTGTCGTTCCTGGTACCTCAACCCAACCGTCACCCCGAAAAAGATGTCGTGTCTGTAGCAGGAGTGGAATAAGGCGTGACACCCGCTATTTCTGTCCTGACTGCCCTTACCACCCTGCCCTATGCTTTGGAGAGTGTTTCCGGAAGTACCACACACAGGTACACTTAGCATAGGGATTGCATCTCACAGGACAGGCACACAGGGCTATTAGGGCCCTTTCTCTCACAGCTGCTGCAAACCTCTCCTTTCACCTGGGATAAAGTACATAATGTACTTCGCCACATCTTTGGCCGATTTGCGCTTTGCACATTGTCCCATGGGGAAGGAGAGGTTTGTCCTATAAAAGGTAAAAAAAAAAAAACGCCAGTAAGCAAAAAAGTTAACTTTCATTTCAAAAAGTTAAAAAAAGTTTATATGTTCTGTTCAAAAGTTATTATAAAGTTAATAAAATTTATTGCGTTGCGGCCTGGTTTTTTCTTTTTTGTTTTGTTTTTTTACCTTCCAGGTGGACCAACCGATCGACTAGCTGCAGCACTGATGTGCATTCTGACAGAAGCATTGCGCTGCTGTCAGATTACACACAAGTCTGTGTATGCGGCGCTGCAAGACGAGATTTCTCCTCTGCAGTAAAAGATACGTTTGCCGAGGCATATGAGCTGAGGAGGCGGCGGTGTTCATATGCTTTGGCAAACACTTTGTATATATAAAAAAATAATAATAAAAAATCCCGGCAATGATTTATTCATCCACATCGATTGATGTGAATGGAGAAATCTGGTTTGCCAGGGCATACGGGCTAAGTGGGTATGGATGTTGGGCGGAGCTCCTATGTCCTGGCAGACGCCTTTCCCCTCCTTTTTTTTTTGCAGAGATTTTTTCATCCACATTGATCGATGCGAATGAAGAAATCTGTGCCATTCATTTTTTCTTTCAGCCCAGAGGCTGAACGGAAAAAAAAAATCTCATTACCCGTATGCTCAATATAAGGAGAATAGCAGAAACTCCTAATGCTGGCCATACATGTAATGATTGCGGAGACCCTGAAATGCCAGGGCAGTACAAACACCCCACAAATAACACCATTTTGGAAAGAAGACACCCCAAGGTATTCGCTGAGGGGCATATTGAGTCCATGAAAGATTGAAATTTTTGTCTCAAGTTAGCGGAAAGAGAGATTTTGTGAGAAAAAACCCCAAAAAATCAATTTCCGCTAACTTGTGCCCAAAAATTTTTTTTCTATGAACTCGCCATGCCCCTCATTGAATACCTTGGGGTGTCTTCTTTCCAAAATGGGGTCACATGTGGGGTATTTATACTGCCCTGGCTTTTTAGGGGCCCTAAAGCGTGAGAAGAAGTCTGGTATCCAAATGTCTAAAAATGCCCTCCTAAAAGGAATTTGGGCACCTTTGCGCATCTAGGCTGCAAAAAAGTGTCACACATGTGGTATCGCCGTACTCAGGAGAAGTTGGGGAATGTGTTTTGGGGTGTCATTTTACATATACCCATGCTGGGTGAGAGAAATATCTTGGTCAAATGCCAACTTTGTATAAAAAAATGGGAAAAGTTGTCTTTTGCCGAGATATTTCTCTCACCCAGCATGGGTATATGTAAAATGACACCCCAAACCACATTGCCCAAATTCTCCTGAGTATGGTGATACCACATGTGTGACACTTTTTTGCAGCCTAGGTGGGCAAAGGGGCCCACATTCCAAAGAGTACCTTTAGGATTTCACCGGCCATTTTTTACAGATTCTGATTTCAAACTACTTACCACGCATTCGGGCCCCTAGAATGCCAGGGCAGTATAACTACCCCACAAGTGACCCCATTTTGGAAAGAAGACATCCCAAGGTATTTCGTGATGGGCATAGTGAGTTCATGGAAGTTTTTATTTTTTGTCAAAGGTTAGTGGAATATGAGACTTTGTAAAAAAAAAAAAAAAAAATCATAATTTTCCGCAAACTTGTGACAAAAAATAAAAAATTCTAGGAACTCGCCATGCCCCTCACGGAATACCTTGGGGTGTCTTCTTTCCAAAATGGGGTCACTTGTGGGGTAGTTATACTGCCCTGGCATTCTAGGGCCCTAATGTGTGGTAAGTAGTTTGAAATCAGAATCTGTAAAAAATGGCCAGTGAAATCCTAAAGGTGCTCTTTGGAATGTGGGCCCCTTTGCCCACCTAGGCTGCAAAAAAGTGTCACACATGTGGTATCGCCGTATTCAGGAGAAGTTGGGCAATGTGTTTTGGGGTGTCATTTTACATATACCCATGCTGGGTGAGATAAATATCTTGGTCAAATGCCAACTTTGTATAAAAAAAATGGGAAAAGTTGTCTTTTGCCAAGATATTTCTCTCACCCAGCATGGGTATATGTACATTCCACAGGTACATTCCAAAGAGTACCTTTAGGATTTCACCGGCCATTTTTTACAGATTCTGATTTCAAACTACTTACCACGCATTAGGGACCTAGAATCCCAGGGCAATATAACTACCCCACAAGTGACCCCATTTTGGAAAGAAGACATCCCAAGGTATTTCGTGATGGGCATAGTGAGTTCATGGAAGTTTTTATTTTTTGTCAAAAGTTAGTGGAATATGAGAAAATCATCATTTTCCGCTAACTTGTGACAAAAAATTTAAAGTTCTATGAACTCACTATGCCCATCAGCAAATACCTTAGGGTGTCTACTTTCCGAAATTGGGTCATTTGTGGCGTGTTTGTACTGTCTGGCCATTGTAGAACCTCAGGAAACATGACAGGTGCTCAGGATGTCAGAGCTGCTTCAAAAAGCGCAAAATTCACATTTTTGTACCATAGTTTGTAAACGCTATAACTTTTACCCAAACCATTTTTTTTTTACCCAAACATTTTTTTTTTATCAAAGACATGTAGAACAATAAATTTAGAGAAAAATTTATATATGGATGTCGTTTTTTTTGCAAAATTTTACAACTGAAATTGAAAAATGATATTTTTTTGCAAAAAAATCGTTAAATTTCGATTAATAACAAAAAAAGTAAAGATTTCAGCAGCAATGAAATACCACAAAATGAAAGCTCTATTAGTGATAAGAAAAGGAGGTAAAATTCATTTGGGTGGTAAGTTGCATGACCGAGCAATAAACGGTGAAAGTAGTGTAGTGCAGAAGTGTAAAAAGTGGCCTGGTCATTAAGGGTGTTTAAGCTATGTGGGCTGAGGTGGTTAATAGTGACCTCCACAGTGCCCGCCCCTTTAACAGTGAACTCCACAGCGCCCGTCCATTTAACAGTGGTCCCTGCCCCCCATGTATGTAGCAGTGTAGTTGTGCCGTCATACGTCGTATGACTGTATATTTAAGGACCTGCGAACTGCTAAAACCTGTGATCAGTTGTTATGGCAACCTGGAGCAGGACCTGCGAGCTTCTATTGGCTAATAAGGGACATGTGACCATGTAAATGACAGTTCGGATTTAAGTGCTGGCTTCTATTGGCTAATGCAGGTCATTTTTTGGGGAATATCTCAGGAACAGTAAGTCCTAGAGAGATGTGACCCGGACACCTGATGTACCTGTGTGCCAAATTTGGTGAAGATCGGTCGAGTAGGCATCTTCCAGTTTTGTGCTATGTATATGCACACTGCCAGGAGGAAAAACTGAGTTTAAATGGGGGAAATTTCATCCCAATGGGCTTAAGTTTGAATAGAGAAACTGCTGGAACTTTATGGAATGTACAGTAGATCCTAGAATATCAGAGTGAATGGAGCAACTGGTGACCGAGAAAGTATACACTATGGGATATGCTCACCAAATATGATACATGGATCAAATTGTATCACAACCCTGAAAACAAAGCAGTGAAACTGATGGGTATATATGATGGAGATGCTCTGTAACGTAGTATGTTCTATGAAGCACCTGAGTGCTGCTATTTTTCACTCATGTGGTGAGATTATAGTAGCCTTTCTGGACTTCTTACTATATGGTCTAAACTGATCTTTACTTGTGTCAGTATATAGCTGCTCCTTTCGAAACCAGGTCTAGGTGGGTTCATTTTATTTTTCTTGTACACTGTGTACTAGACATGACCAGACATGATCCATAAGAAACCCCTGTCTTCATCATAGAAAGTGATTTACAGCTTCCAGCTGTCATTTCTGACTATTATATGAACTTTGTTTTCTTTTATTTTTAGGTGTCATGGGGCGTTGGGACTAATAACTAGGTTTTACAGTTTGGAGTTGAGGACTTATGTTACAATATATTCAACTTATAATAGTTATTGCAGAACCAGTTAATATTGTAACTCGAGGGACCACTATTTAAATATTATGGTGGAGCAGGAAGCCCCCAGCTTTAGCTCAAAAGGCTACTAGACACTAAACAGAATAGGCAACAGGCTAGAAGGGACCAGTTGTCTGAACCCATCATTTATTGTGAGAATGAGGCTTGGTAAGTACTAGTTTTGCAATTTTAAAGGATATTACAAGGCGTACTATTCCAGTGCTTTTGGACATATGGGCACATACTTAAAATTACCCTGTTTCTAATGACACCTTTCCCAAGGATGTAATTGACGTAAACAGGGCTGTAGTAACACTTCACTCATTTCAATTTTACATGGACACAGTAGTTGGTAATTAGAATATTTAGTTTTATTATTTACAGACCATTAAGTGGTCTACTATTATGGCATTTTTGGGACTGAGGAGATTATATTTAGTGTTTTCATAATTTGCATGTTGAGGGCTAAGAAAGCAATCGTATTTCAATGTATGATAGACTACAGTGGCATGTGGGAGACTAAGGAAGACATTGTTGCTTTGTGGGGAATTAAGGGTACATTATTATCCTGTAGAACACTATTATCGACTGGGGCAATAGATTGGCACTCTTACTGTTTGGAGCATGAAGTTGGGGCAATATTGCTATATGGAACACTAGATGGGGCACCACTACTGTCATGGGAAATATCAAAGACCTGTTACTTTGTGTGGTACTTATAACTTCTGGGGAAATATTTTGACAGGATTACCACATAGAGCACTATTACAATTGGGGACACTAATTTGTGCACTTTTACTATCTCAGGTAGAGTTGAGCGAACACCTGGATGTTCGGGTTCGAGAAGTTCGGCCGAACTTCCCGGAAATGTTCGGGTTCGGGATCCAAACTCGACCCGAACTTCGCCCCGAACCCCATTGAAGTCAATAGGGACCCAAACTTTTCGGCACTAAAAAGGCTGTAAAACAGCCCAGGAAAGGGCTAGAGGGCTGCAAAAGGCAGTAAAATGTAGGTAAATCCCCTGCAAACAAATGTGGATAGGGAAATGAATAAAAATAAAAATAAAATAAATAAAAATTAACCAATATCAATTGGAGAGAGATCCCATAGCAGAGAATCAGGCTTCATGTCATAGCAGAGAGTCAGGCATCATGTCACCCACCACTGGAACAGGCCATTGTCAGATATTTTTATGCCCCGGCACCCAGACAGAGGAGAGAGGTCCGATAGCAAAGAATCAGGCTTCATGTCATAGCAGAGAATCAGGATTCATGTCACCCACCACTGGAACAGGCCATTGTCAGATCTTTTTAGGCCCCGGCACCCAGACAGAGGAGAGAGGTCCCATAGCAGAGATTCAGGCTTCATGTCATAGCAGAGAATCAGGCTTCATGTCATCCACCACTGGAACAGGCCATTGTCAGATATTTTTAGGCCCCGGCACCCAGACAGAGGAGAGAGGTCCCATTGCAGAGAATCAGGCTTCATGTCACCCACCACTGGAACAGGCCACTGTCAGATATTTAGGCCCCGGCACCCAGACAGAGGAGAATGGTCCCATTGCAGAGAATCAGGCTTCATATCAACCACCACTGGAACAGGCCACTGTCACATATTTAGGCCCCAGCACCCAGACGGAGGAGAGGTTCATTCAACTTTGGGTTGCCCCGCAATATAATGGTAAAATTAAAAAAAGAGGATTGAATGAAGTGCCCTGGAGAACAAGAATATATTGTTAAGATGAAGTTATAAATGTCTAATCTGCACAAGGGATGGACAGGTCCTGTGGGATCCATGCCTGGTTCATTTTTATGAACGTCAGCTTGTCCACATTGGCTATGGACAGGCGGCTGCGTTTGTCTGTAATGACACCCCCTGCAGTGCTGAATACACGTTCAGACAAAACGCTGGCCGCCGGGCAGGCCAGCACCTCCAAGGCATAAAAGGCTAGCTCTGGCCACGTGGACAATTTGGAGACCCAGAAGTTGAATGGGGCCGAACCATCAGTCAGTACGTGGAGGGGTGTGCACACGTACTGTTCCACCATGTTAGTGAAATGCTGCCTCCTGCTAACACGTTCCGTATCAGGTGGTGGTGCAGTTAGCTGTGGCGTGGTGACAAAACTTTTCCACATCTCTGCCATGCTAACCCTGCCCTCAGAGGAGCTGGCCATGACACAGCTGCGTTGACGACCTCTTGCTCCTCCTCTGCCTTCGCCCTGGGCTTCCACTTGTTCCCCTGTGACATTTGGGAATGCTCTCAGTAGCGCGTCTACCAACATGCGCTTGTACTCGCGCATCTTCCTATCACGCACCAGTGCAGGAAGTAAGGTGGGCACATTGTCTTTGTACCGGGGATCCAGCAGGGTGGCAACCCAGTAGTCTGCACACGTTAAAATGTGGGCAACTCTGCTGTCGTTGCGCAGGCACTGTAGCATGTAGTCGCTCATGTGTGCCAGGCTGCCCAGAGGTAAGGACAAGCTGTCTTCTGTGGGAGGCGTATCGTCATCGTCCTGCGTTTCCCCCCAGCCACACACCAGTGATAGGCCCGAGCTGCGTTGGGTGCCACCCCGCTGTGAACATGCTTCATCCTCATCCTCCTCCACCTCCTCCTCATCCTCGTCCTCCAGTAGTGGGCCCTGTCTGGCCACATTTGTACCTGGCCTCTGCTGTTGCAAAAAACCTCCCTCTGAGTCACTTCTAAGAGACTGGCCTGAAAGTGCTAACAATGACCCCTCTTCCTCCTCCTCCTCCTCCTGGGCCACCTCCTCTTCCATCATCACCCTAAGTGTTTTCTCAAGGAGACATAGAAGTGGTATTGTAATGCTGATAACGGCGTCATCGCCACTGGCCATGTTGGTGGAGTACTCGAAACAGCGCAACAGGGCACACTGGTCTCGCATGGAGGCCCAGTCATTGGTGGTGAAGTGGTGCTGTTCCGCAGTGCGACTGACCCGTGCGTGCTGCAGCTGAAACTCCACTATGGCCTGCTGCTGCTCGCACAGTCTGTCCAGCATGTGCAAGGTGGAGTTCGACCTGGTGGGCACGTCGCATATGAGGCGGTGAGCGGGAAGGCCGAAGTTACGCTGTAGCGCAGACATGCGAGCAGCGGCAGGATGTGAACGCCGGAAGCACGCACAGATGGACCGCCCTTTATGCAGCAGCTCTGACATGTCGGGGTAGTTGTGAATTAACTTCTGCACCACCAAATTCAGCACATGCGCCAGGCAAGGGATGTGCGTCAAACCGGCTAGTCCCAGAGCTGCGACGAGATTTCGCCCATTATCGCACACCACCAGGCCGGGCTTGAGGCTCACCGGCAGCAACCACTCATCGGTCTGTTGTTCAATACCCCGCCACAACTCCTGCGCGGTGTGGGGCCTGTTCCCCAAACATATGAGTTTCAGAATGGCCTGCTGACGTTTACCCCGGGCTGTGCTGAAGTTGGTGGTAAAGGTGTGTGGCTGAGTGGATGAGCAGGTGGAAGAAGAGGAAGAGGAAGCTGAGTAGGAGGAGGAGGCTACAGGAGGCAAAGAATGTTGCCCTGCGATCCTTGGCGGCGGAAGGACGTGCGCCAAACAGCTCTCCACCTGGGGCCCAGCCGCCACTACATTTACCCAGTGTGCAGTTAGGGAGATAGAGCGTCCCTGGCCGTGCTTACTGGTCCACGTATCTGTGGTTAGGTGGACCTTGCCACAGATGGCGTTGCGCAGTGCACACTTGATTTTATCGGATACTTGGTTGTGCAGGGAAGGCACGGCTCTCTTGGAGAAGTAGGGGCGGCTGGGAACAACATACTGTGGGACAGCAAGTGACATGAGCTGTTTGAAGCTGTCTGTGTCCACCAGCCTGAATGACAGCATTTCATAGGCCAGTAGTTTAGAAATGCTGGCATTCAGGGCCAGGGATCGAGGGTGGCTAGGTGGGAATTTACGCTTTCTCTCAAATGTTTGTGAGATGGAGAGCTGAACGCTGCCGTGTGACATGGTTGAGATGCTTGGTGACAGAGGTGGTGGTGCTGGTGGTACATCCTCTGTTTGCTGGGCGGCAGGTGCCAATGTTCCTCCAGAGGCAGAGAAAGAGGCCGAGGCAGCAGCAGAAGAGGTAGCAGGGGGAGCCTGAGTGAGGTCCTTATTTTTATGGTGTTTACTCCACTGCAGTTCATGCTTTGCATGCAGGTGCCTGGTCATGCAGGTTGTGCTAAGGTTCAGAACGTTAATGCCTCGCTTCAGGCTCTGATGGCACAGCGTGCAAACCACTCGGGTCTTGTCGTCAGCACATTGTTTAAAGAACTGCCACGCCAGGGAACTCCTTGAAGCTGCCTTTGGGGTGCTCGGTCCCAGATGGCGGTGGCCAGTAGCAGGCAGACTCTCTTGGCGGCGGGTGCTCTGCTTTTACCCACTGCTCCCTCTTTTGCTACGCTGTTGGCTCGGTCTCACCACTGCCTCTTCCTCTGAATTCTGAAAGTCAGTGGCACGACCTTCATTCCATGTGGGGTCTAGGACCTCATCGTCCCCTGCATCGTCTTCCACCCAGTCTTCCTCCCTGACCTCCTGTTCAGTCTGCACACTGCAGAAAGACGCAGCAGTTGGCACTTGTGTTTCATTATCAGAGACTTGCTGAGGTGGTATTCCCATGTCCTCATCATCAGGAAACATAAGTGGTTGTGCGTTAGTGCATTCTATGTCTTCCACCGCTGGGGAAGGGCTAGGTGGATGCCCTTGGGAAACCCTGCCAGCAGAGTCTTCAAACAGCATAAGAGACTGCTGCATAAGTTGAGGCTCAGACAGTTTCCCTGATATGCATGGGGGTGATGTGACAGACTGATGGGCTTGGTTTTCAGGCACCATCTGTGCGCTTTCTGCAGAAGACTGGGTGGGAGATAATGTGAACGTGCTGGATCCACTGTCGGCCACCCAATTGACTAATGCCTGTACCTGCTCAGGCCTTACCATCCTTAGAACGGCATTGGGCCCCACCAAATATCGCTGTAAACTCTGGCGTCTACTGGAACCTGAGGTAGTTGGTACACTCGGACGTGTGGCTGTGGTAGAACGGCCACGTCCTCTCCCAGCACCAGAGGGTCCACTAACACCACCACGACCAGGTCAGCATCCGTGTCCCTTACTAGATGTTTTCCTCATTGTTACCGTTCACCACAATAAGAAAAAAATAATTTGGCCCAATGTATTGAATTCGAATGCAGGCCTTTTTTTTACAGGCACCTAACACTATCTGGCTATCTACTTAGGTACCGTATTACACTAATACAGGCACAGCAGTAACCACAGATTTAGCTGAATATAAATTGTAGGCCTAGTATTAGGCGCTGGATGACAGGTATACGTTTACAGACAGAATTAGACTTGGAGATGCACGGTAGCGTTTGAAGTTATTGAGAAAGACCCTATCCGCACCTTCAATCTAATATACCCTTTTATGATTAGATTTAAACTTGGCCTGATACAGCAGAAACCACTGATTTAGGGAATTGCTAAGTTGGGAATTGTATTTCAACCCAGAACAAAAACTGTCCTTTCACGGACACTAAATAACTTTACCAGCCACAGCAGTAAACACAGATTTAGCTAAATATATATTGTAGGCCTATTATTTAGGCGCTGGGTGATAGGTATACGTTTACGGACAGAATTAGACTTGGAGATGCACGGTAGCGTTTGAAGTTATTGAGAATGACCCTATCCGCACCTTCAATCTAATATACCTTTTTATGGATAGATTTAAACTTGGCCTGATACAGCAGAAACCACAGATTTAGGGAATTGCTAAGTTGGGAATTGTATTTCAACACAGAAAAAAATATATCCTTTGCCAGACAGCAGACAGTATTAAAATTGGCTAGCCAAAGCTGAAACACCAGATTTAGGGTACTGCTATTTTGGCAATTGTATTTCACCCCTCAATAAAATAGCAAGCACAGCCAAGCCCCTGATGTAGGATATAGCAAAATGTACTTGGTGGCAGCTTGTGCTGGCGCACCACAAGACACAAAATGGCCGCCGATCACCCCAGAAGAAAGTGACAGAAAAACGCTCTGGGCAGCCTTAAAACAGTGAGCAATTAAATAGCAGAGGTTGAATGATACACAGCTGTACATCAATCACTTCAGTAAGTGTTTTTGATGAGTAAATCCCTGCCTAATCTCGCCCTAACAGCAGCAGCTGCATCCTATCCCTACACTGATCAGAGCAGAGTGACGTGCGGCGCTACGTGACTCCAGCTGAAATAGAGGCTGGGTCACATGCTGCACTGGCCAATCACAGCCATGCCAATAGTAGGCATGGCTGTGAGGGCCTCTTGGGGCAAGTAGTATGACGCTTGTTGATTGGCTGCTTTGCAGCCTTTCAAAAAGTGCCAAGAAAGCGCCAAACACCGAACCCGAACCCAGACTTTTACGAAAATGTTCGGGTCCGTGTCACGAACACCCCAACATTCGGTACGAACCCGAACTATACAGTTCGGGTTCTTTCATCCCTAATCTCAGGCACTATTTCTGTCTGGGCTATTACTACGATCTGAGGCACTATGTAGAGTAAAGGAAAGTTAAGTAGTTGGGCAGCAGACTTTGCAGAGATGAGTTGTGAAGTCTTCATTAAGGTAGGAAGCTATATGCGATACATTAACAGATTATCAGCAATATTATAATTTTATGAAATAATACTCACATTTTAACTTCATCCATCAGAGTCCCTGTATAGGGCTTGCTATATACAGTTATTCCTTAAAAAACATAAAAAATACAATGTGATGCTTTTGCTGTTAATACACTGCTCAAAAAAATAAAGGGAACACTTAAACAACACAATGTAACTCCAAGTCAATCACACTTCTGTGAAATCAAACTGTCCACTTAGGAAGCAACAATCAATCAAAATGACAATCAATTTCACATGCTGTTGTGCAAATGGGATAGACAACAGGTGGAAATTATAGGCAATTAGCAAGACACCCCCAATAAAGGAGTGGTTCTGCAGGTGGTGACCACAGACCAATTCTCAGTTCCTATGCTTCCTGGCTGATGTTTTGGTCACTTTTGAATGCTGGCGGTGCTTTCACTCTAGTGGTAGCATGAGACGGAGTCTACAACCCACACAAGTGGCTCAGGTAGTGCAGCTTATCCAGGATGGCACATCAATGCGAGCTGTGGCAAGAAGGTTTGCTGTGTCTTTCAGCGTAGTGTCCAGAGCATGGAGGCGCTACCAGGAGACAGGCCAGTACATCAGGAGACGTGGAGGAGGCTGTAGGAGGGCAACAACCCAGCAGCAGGACCGCTACCTCCGCCTTTGTGCAAGGAGGAACAGGAGGAGCACTGCCAGAGCCCTGCAAAATGACCTCCAGCAGGCCACAAATGTGCATGTGTCTGCTCAAACGGTCAGAAACAGACTGAGGGTAATATGAGGGCCCGACGTCCACAGGTGGGGGTTGTGCTTACAGCCCAACACCGTGCAGGACGTTTGGCATTTGCCAGAGAACACCAAGATTGGCAAATTCGCCACTGGCGCCCTGTGCTCTTCACAGATGAAAGCAGGTTCACACTGAGCACATGTGACAGACGTGACAGAGTCTTGAGACGCCGTGGAGAACGTTCTGCTGCTTGCAACATCCTCCAGCATGACCGGTTTGGCATTAGGTCAGTAATGGTGTGGGGTGGCATTTCTTTGGAGGGCCGCACAGCCCTCCATGTGCTCGCCAGAGGTAGCCTGACTGCCATTAGGTACCGAGATGAGATCCTCAGACCCCTTGTGAGACCATATGCTGGTGCGGTTGGCCCTGAGTTCCTCCTAATGCAAGACAATGCTAGACCTCATGTGGCTGGAGTGTGTCAGCAGTTCCTGCAAGACTAAGGCATTGATGCTATGGACTGGCCCGCCCGTTCCCCAGACCTGAATCCAATTGAGCACATCTGGGACATCATGTCTCGCTCTATCCATTTCATTTCTATTGCACCACAGATTGTCCAGGAGTTGGCAGATGCTTTAGTCCAAGTCTGGGAGGAGATCCCTCAGGAGACCGTCCGCCACCTCATCAGGAGCATGCACAGGCGTTGTGGGGAGGTCATACAGGCACGTGGAGTCCACACACACTACTGAGCCTTATTTTGACTTGTTTTAAGGACATTACATCAAAGTTGGATCAGCCTGTAGTGTGTTTTTCCACACTACATGGGTTGAAAAATTTGATTTCCATTTTTTTATTTTTGTGTGATTTTGTTGTCAGCACATTCAACTATGTAAAGAACAAAGTATTTCAGAAGAATATTTAATTAATTCAGATCTAGGATGTGTTAATTTTGTGTTCCCTTTATTTTTTTGAGCAGTGTATATAAGAACCTCCCCAGCAGCCGTGTACATATTTTATAATGTATCTGTAGAATATTAGACATTTTTATAATATTTAAACACAGCAAATTAATCTATAGGTATTTTAACCCTGTTGATGTTAGGATAATGTTCACATATATTATACCTACATACCTATATAATTCCTGAAAGTAGACATCTGCCATATTATGAGAATTCTGAAAATGCCAACCAGCACATTATATTTAAAGGGTTGTTTCATTTCCTATATTGATGACTTATCTTCAGGATAGGCCATCAATAGCAGATCGGCAGTGGTCTGACTCCCAGCACACCCACTTATCAGCTGTTTAAAGAGAACAGTTTACCTACTATCTGTTGACATTGCAGTGGCAAACAGGGGTAACTGCAGCTCCTCCATCCCCAGCTACTTCTTCCCATCAAAGTGTATGGAGACAGAGGAGCTGTAATTACACCAACTTGCCACTGTGGTGTCAATTGCAAGCAGGTAAACAGTGAAGAGAAGGCAGTGCTTGCATCAGAGCTGTGTTCTACTCAAACAGCTGTTTGGTGGGGTTACCGGGAGTTGGACCACTGCCGATCTGATATTGATGATGACCTATCCTGAAGATAGGTATTCAATATAGTAAACAGGACAATCCCTTAAATGGACACTTTCATACAACTTTGCATCAAAGCATAATATTTTGTTTAGGCATGAGCACATTTTTTTTTAAATTTGTAATAGTGATCAAAGTGTCAGTGGCTCACCAACGGGTAATAACACGGAATAGGTGCTCTCTCCCAGGGCAACACCCCAAACCCTTAAATATAGTGTTAGAATAATCAAATTAGAAGACTGGAGGGCACTCAAATCTCTGGAGGTTATGAGAAAATAATAAGATTAAAAATCATTTTATTCAGATGCTAAATACCAATAAATATCCAATCATAATAATATATAAAATCACGCTTCAAATTTACAAAAGACACAATATATTCATTCACTTATCTGCACATCGCATCGCTCTGTATAGCCTTCAGATGATCCTTTTAACCTCTTGCCGCCACGCTAACGCCGAAAGGCGTCATTGCGGCGGCTCCCCCAGGCTACGCTAACGCCAATAGGCGTCATCTCGCGTGAGCCGAGATTTCCTGTGAACGCGCGCACACAGGCGCGCGCGCTCACAGGAACGGAAGGTAAGAGAGTTGATCTCCAGCCTGCCAGCGGCGATCGTTCGCTGGCAGGCTGGAGATGTGGTTTTTTTAACCCCTAACAGGTATATTAGACGCTGTTTTGATAACAGCGTCTAATATACCTGCTACCTGGTCCTCTGGTGGTCCCCTTTGTTTGGATCGACCACCAGAGGACACAGGTAGCTCAGTAAAGTCCCACCAAGCACCACTACACTACACTACACCCCCCCCCCCGTCACTTATTAACCCCTTATTAGCCCCTGATCACCCCATATAGACTCCCTGATCACCCCCCTGTCATTGATTACCCCCCTGTCATTGATTACCCCCCTGTAAAGCTCCATTCAGACGTCCGCATGATTTTTACGGATCCACTGATAGATGGATCGGATCCGCAAAACGCATCCAGACGTCTGAATGAAGCCTTACAGGGGCATGATCAATGACTGTGGTGATCACCCCATATAGACTCCCTGATCACCCCCCTGTCATTGATTACCCCCCTGTCATTGATTACCCCCCTGTAAAGCTCCATTCAGACGTCCGCATGATTTTTAGGGATCCACTGATAGATGGATCGGATCCGCAAAACGCATCCGGACGTCTGAATGAAGCCTTACAGGGGCATGATCAATGACTGTGGTGATCACCCCATATAGACTCCCTGATCACCCCCCTGTAAAGCTCCATTCAGATGTCCGCATGATTTTTACGGATGCACTGATAGATGGATCGGATCCGCAAAACGCATCCGGACGTCTGAATGAAGCCTTACAGGGGCATGATCAATGACTGTGGTGATCACCCCCCTGTCATTGATTACCCCCCTGTAAAGCTCCATTCAGATGTCCGCATGATTTTTACGGATGCACTGATAGATGGATCGGATCCGCAAAACGCATCCGGACGTCTGAATGAAGCCTTACAGGGGCGTGATCAATGACTGTGGTTATCACCCCATATAGACTCCCTGATCACCCCCCTGTCATTGATTACCCCCCTGTCATTGATTACCCCCCTGTAAAGCTCCATTCAGACGTCCGCATGATTTTTACGGATCCACTGATAGATGGATCGGATCCGCAAAACGCATCCGGACGTCTGAATGAAGCCTTACAGGGGCATGATCAATGACTGTGGTGATCACCCCATATAGACTCCCTGATCACCCCCCTGTCATTGATTACCCCCCTGTAAAGCTCCATTCAGATGTCCGCATGATTTTTACGGATGCACTGATAGATAGATCGGATCCGCAAAACGCATCCGGACGTCTGAATGAAGCCTTACAGGGGCATGATCAATGACTGTGGTTATCACCCCATATAGACTCCCTGATCACCCCCCTGTCATTGATCACCCCCCTGTCATTGATCAACCCCCCTGTCATTGATCACCCCCCTGTCATTGATCACCCCTCTGTAAGACTCCATTCAGACATTTTTTTGGCCCAAGTTAGCGGAATTATTATTATTTTTTTCTTACAAAGTCTCATATTCCACTAACTTGTGTCAAAAAATAAAATCTCACATGAACTCACCATACCCCTCACGGAAACCAAATGCGTAAAATTTTTTAGACATTTATATTCCAGACTTCTTCTCACGCTTTAGGGCCCCTAGAATGCCAGGGCAGTATAAATACCCCACATGTGACCCCATTTCGGAAAGAAGACACCCCCAGGTATTCCGTGAGGGGCATATTGAGTCCATGAAAGATTGAAATTTTTGTCCCAAGTTAGCGGAACGGGAGACTTTGTGAGAAAAAAATTAAAAATATCAATTTCCGCTAACTTGTGCCAAAAAAAAAAAATTTCTATGAACTCGCCATGCCCCTCATTGAATACCTTGGGGTGTCTTCTTTCCAAAATGGGGTCACATTTGGGGTATTTATACTGCCCTGGCATTCTAGGGGCCCCAAAGCGTGAGAAGAAGTCTGGTATCCAAATGTCTAAAAATGCCCTCCTAAAAGGAATTTGGGCACCTTTGCGCATCTAGGCTGCAAAAAAGTGTCACACATCTGGTATCGCCGTACTCAGGAGAAGTTGGGGAATGTGTTTTGGGGTGTCATTTTACATATACCCATGCTGGGTGAGAGAAATATCTTGGTCAAATGCCAACTTTGTATAAAAAAATAGGAAAAGTTGTCTTTTGCCAAGATATTTCTCTCACTTAGCATGGGTATATGTAAAATGACACCCCAAAACACATTCCCCAACTTCTCCTGAATACGGCGATACCACATGTGTGACACTTTTTTGCAGCCTAGGTGGGCAAAGGGGCCCATGTTCCAAAGAGCACCTTTAGGATTTCACAGGTCATTTACCTACTTACCACACATTAGGGCCCCTGGAAAATGCCAGGGCAGTATAACTACCCCACAAGTGACCCCATTTTGGAAAGAAGACACCCCAAGGTATTCCGTGAGGGGCATGGCAAGTTCCTAGAATTTTTTATTTTTTGTCACAAGTTAGTGGAAAATGCTGATTTTTTTTTTTTTTTTTTTTTCATACAAAGTCTCGTATTCCACTAACTTGTGACAAAAAATAAAAACTTCCATGAACTCACTATGCCCATCAGCGAATACCTTGGGGTCTCTTCTTTCCAAAATGGGGTCTCTTGTGGGGTAGTTATACTGCCCTGGCATTCTAAGGGCCCAAATGTGTGGTAAGGAGTTTGAAATCAAATTCTGTGAAAAATGACCTGTGAAATCCGAAAGGTGCTCTTTGGAATATGGGCCCCTTTGCCCACCTAGGCTGCAAAAAAGTGTCACACATCTGGTATCCCCGTACTCAGGAGAAGGTGGGGAATGTGTTTTGGGGTGTCATTTTACATATACCCCTGCTGTGTGAGAGAAATATCTTGGCAAAAGACAACTTTTCCCATTTTTTTATACAAAGTTGGCATTTTACCAAGATATTTATCTCACCCAGCATGGGTATATGTAAAAAGACACCCCAAAACACATTCCTCAACTTCTCCTGAATACAGAGATACCAGATGTGTGACACTTTTTTGCAGCCTAGGTGGGCAAAGGGGCCCATATTCCAAAGAGCACCTTTCGGATTTCACAGGTCATTTTTTACAGAATTTGATTTCAAACTCCTTACCACACTTTCGGGCCCCTAGAATGCCAGGGCAGTATAACTACCCCACAAGTGACCCCATTTTGGAAAGAAGAGACCCCAAGGTATTCGCTGATGGGCATAGTGAGTTCATGGAAGTTTTTATTTTTTGTCACAAGTTAGTGGAATATGAGACTTTGTATGAAAAAAAAAAAAAAAATCATCATTTTCCACTAACTTGTGACAAAAAATAAAAAATTCTAGGAACTTGCCATGCCCCTCACGGAATACCTTGGGGTGTCTTCTTTCCAAAATGGGGTCACTTGTGGGGTAGTTATACTGCCCTGGCATTCTAGGGGCCCGAATGTGTGGTAAGGAGTTTGAAATCAAATTCTGTAAAAAATGACCTGTGAAATCCGAAAGGTGCTCTTTGGAATATGGGCCCCTTTGCCCACCTAGGCTGCAAAAAAGTGTCACACATCTGGTATTGCCGTACTCAGGAGAAGGTGGGGAATGTGTTTTGGGGTGTCATTTTACATATACCCATGCTGGGTGAGAGAAATATCTTGGCAAAAGACAACTTTTCACATTTTTTTATACAAAGTTGGCATTTGACCAAGATATTTATCTCACCCAGCATGGGTATATGTAAAATGACACCCCAAAACACATTCCTCAACTTCTCCTGAGTACGGAGATACCAGATGTGTGACACTTTTTTGCAGCCTAGGTGTGCAAAGGGGCCCACATTCCAAAGAGCACCTTTCGGATTTCACTGGTCATTTTTTACAGAATTTGATTTCAAACTCCTTACCACACATTTGGGCCCCTAGAATGCCACGGCAGTATAACTACCCCACAAGTGACCCCATTTTGGAAAGAAGAGACCCCAAGGTATTTCGTGATGGGCATAGTGAGTTCATAGAAGTTTTTATTTTTTGTCACAAGTTAGTGGAATATGAGACTTTGTAAGAAAAAAAAAAAAAAAAAAAAAATCATCATTTTCCGCTAACTTGTGACAAAAAATAAAAACTTCTATGAACTCACTATGCCCATCAGCGAATACCTTAGGGTGTGTACTTTCCGAAATGGGGTCATTTGTGGGGTGTTTGTACTGTCTGGCCATTGTAGAACCTCAGGAAACATGACAGGTGCTCAGAAAGTCAGAGCTGCTTCAAAAAGCGGAAATTCACATTTTTGTACCATAGTTTGTAAACGCTATAACTTTTACCCAAACCATTTTTTTTTTACCCAAACATTTTTTTTTTATCAAAGACATGTAGAACTATAAATTTAGAGCAAAATTTCTATATGGATCTCGTTTTTTTTGCAAAATTTTACAACTGAAAGTGAAAAATTTCATTTTTTTGCAAAAAAATCGTTAAATTTCGATTAATAACAAAAAAAGTAAAAATGTCAGCAGCAATGAAATACCACCAAATGAAAGCTCTATTAGTGAGAAGAAAAGGAGGTAAAATTCATTTGGGTGGTAAGTTGCATGACCGAGCAATAAACGGTGAAAGTAGTGTAGTGCCGATTTGTAAAAAAGGGCCTGGTCTTTAGGGGGGTATAAACCTGTGGTCCTTAAGTGGTTAAGGGTCCTTGCTCTGCATATCCATTTTTCAGCGCTATTGATTGGATCCTTGATTATACTGTTACGCTGTGGCCATAGATATGCAGATCAACGATCCCTGCTGGTTTATTTAATATGAACATTAAAATCAATACTATAAGGAATCACAAACACTAATATACAATGTTGTAAAAAATACCAAAAAACTATGTATATGAAACAGTGCCTGTTTTTGTCAATTGCACAGCAGTTCACGTATTTTTTTAATAGTTATATACTCAGCTGCTAGCCCCGATGCAGCCGTGAATATTCAAAGTTCTGTATATCTGATTGGTGCAATGGAATATATATTTACAGTCCTATGATTGTTGTTAATAAGGAGCAGTGATTGTGTTCCCAATGGTGTAATGCGCCAACCAATGTGCTGTTAATTAAACAGATTTTAGCACTTGTGGAACTAGCGATTGGAAACAACTATTCCCCCTCCCAGGCATGTCCCATGTCCCTTTTTGCAATAAAAATTTTCATTATTAAAAAAGAGCGAACTAAAGGTATACTGTTGACCACTGATGAAGGGACAGCAAGTCCCGAAACGCGTTTGGTAAAAGGAGAAAACAGTATACCAGTGATATACCATACGGTTAGATATAATCTAAAGCAGGTACACTGAATAATCCTGCACCAATACTCTCACCTAAGTGGATCTAAGGGGAGCAATTAAAAGAGCAGCCAGCTTCTACTATGCCACGAGGTATGCCGACAAAGCGCAACTATTCAAACCAGACAGGACGCATTCCTCCTAAGGCTACACGCGCATATCTACAGCAAAGATCCAAGTAATAGTGGATGGTAATCACAACTACTCATGCCAGACGGGACATATTCCCCTGGAGGTTACCCCGACTCATGTGCATACCCGCAGCTTGGATTCAAGAAACAGTGGATGGGTAAAGTTGCCAGTGTGGCACTTTGATCAAATTAGGAGAGAATTTGATATTATTTGGCAATACAATATCAGCTATTAACTGACTGTGCCTCTAATTAGACTTACAGGATTGTATATATTTACATTAACAGTAGTGATGAGCGAGTATGTGTGTGTGTATATATATATATATATATATATATATATATATAGTACAGACCAAAAGTTTGGACACACCTTCTCATTCAAAGAGTCCCAACCTCATTTATAAGGCAAGAAATCCCACTTATTAAACCTGACAGGGCACACCTGTGAAGTGTAAACCATTTCAGGGGACTACCTCTTGAAGCTCATCAAGAGAATGCCAAGAGTGTGCAAAGCAGTAATCAAAGCAAAAGGTGGCTACTTTGAAGAACCTAGAATATAACATATTTTCAGTTGTTTCACACTTGTTTGTTATGTATATAATTCCATATGTGTTAATTCATAGTTTTGATGCCTTCAGTGTGAATCTACAATTTTCATAGTCATGAAAATAAAGAAAACTCTTTGAATGAGAAGGTGTGTCCAAACTTTTGGTCTGTACTGTGTGTGTGTATATATATATATATATATATATATATATATATATATAGATATAAGCTATCTAACTATCTATCTAATGTAGTGTGGAAAGCATAGAGCACAACAATGACACTGCTGTCTCTCAGAACTTTAAAAAAGTGTAGAAAATTGCTGCTGGGGAGGTTCTTATATACACTGCTCAAAAAAATAAAGGGAACACAAAAATAACACATCCTAGATCTGAATTAATTAAATATTCTTCTGAAATACTTTGTTCTTTACATAGTTGAATGTGTTGACAACAAAATCACACAAAAATTAAAAAATGGAAATCAAATTTTTCAACCCATGGAGGTCTGGATTTGGAGTCACACTCAAAATTAAAGTGGAAAAACACACTACAGGCTGATCCAACTTTGATGTAATGTCTTTAAAACAAGTCAAAATGAGGCTCAGTAGTGTGTGTGGCCTCCACGTGCCTGTATGACCTCCCTACAACGCCTGTGCATGCTCCTGATGAGGTGGCGGACGGTCTCCTGAGGGATTTCCTCCCAGACCTGGACTAAAGCATCTGCCAACTCCTGGACAGTCTGTGGTGCAACGTGACGTTGGTGGATAGAGTGAGACATGATGTCCCAGATGTGCTCAATTGGATTCAGGTCTGGGGAACGGGCGGGCCAGTCCATAGCATCAATGCCTTCGTCATGCAGGAACTGCTGACACACTCCAGCCACATGAGGTCTAGCATTATCTTGCATTAGGAGGAACCCAGGGCCAACCGCACCAGCATATGGTCTCACAAGGGGTCTGAGGATCTCATCTCGGTACCTAATGGCAGTCAGGCTACCTCTGGCGAGCACATAGAGGGCTGTGCGGCCCTCCAAAGAAATGCCACCCCACACCATTTCTGTGACCCAATGCCAAACCGGTCATGCTGGAGGATGTTGCAAGCAGCATAACGTTCTCCACGGCGTCTCCAGACTCTGTCACGTCTGTCACATGTGCTCAGTGTGAACCTGCTTTCATCTGTGAAGAGCACAGGGCGCCAGTGGCGAATTTGCCAATCTTGGTGTTCTCTGGCAAATGCCAAACGTCCTGCACGGTGTTGGGCTGTAAGCACAACACCCACCCGTGGACGTCGGGCCCTCATATCACCCTCATGGAGTCTGTTTCTGACCGTTTGAGCAGACACATGCACATTTGTGGCCTGTTGGAGGTCATTTTGCAGGGCTCTGGCAGTGCTCCTCCTGTTCCTCCTTGCACAAAGGCGGAGGTAGCGGTCCTGCTGCTGGGTTGTTGCCCTCCTACGGCCTCTTCCACGTCTCCTGATGTACTGGCCTGTCTCCTGGTAGCGCCTCCATGCTCTGGACACTACGCTGACCGACACAGCAAACCTTCTTGCCACAGCTCGCATTGATGTGCCATCCTGGATAAGCTGCACTACCTGAGCCACTTGTGTGGGTTGTAGACTCCGTCTCATGCTACCACTAGAGTGAAAGCACCGCCAGCATTCAAAAGTGACCAAAACATCAGCCAGGAAGCATAGGAACTGAGAAGTGGTCTGTGGTCACCACCTGCAGAACCACTCCTTTATTGGGGGTGTCTTGCTAATTGCCTATAATTTCCACCTGTTGTCTATCCTATTTGCACAACAGCATGTGAAATCGATTGTCACTCAGTGTTGCTTCCTAAGTGGACAGTTTGATTTCACAGAAGTGTGATTGACTTAGAGTTACATTGTGTTGTTTAAGTGTTCCCTTTATTTTTTTTGTGCAGTGTAGTAAGTGGTAGGCAACTTTTCTATTGGTTGCTAGGGATGTTGCTAGGCTCAGACAAAGACATTGCAGCCTTCTCATTGGCCCACAAGCAAGAAGGTAGGTTACTGATGAAAAAAAATCTAGAATATTCGAAAATATTAATATATATCACTATATTCTAAATATTTTCAAATTCTGTGCTGATATTCGCGATTAATATTCGCCATTCGAATATTCGCGATTCGAATATTCACACCCAACACTAGTCACTATAATCAAATTAGTTCCATTTCACATACGTACAGGGCAATATATTTAAAGGGAACCTGTCATGTGGATATTTGATTATAATCTAACTAATTATATACAATCATTAACTACTAAAAAGTACCTTAGATGTATTCACTTACTGGTGTGACAGATGGTTACCTCATAATATACAAACAAAGATGCCACATGCAGCATGCTAATGAGCTGATTTGAGTCCAGCGTGATGTCAGTGAGTCCAGCGTTTATTTAATTCAGAGAAATAGCCACTCCCCTGCCCACCTGCTGCTGATTCATATGGAAAATAACTGTCAATCAGCAGCAGGTAGGCGGGGAGAGTCAGGAGCTCATGAATATTCAGGACTCATCATTATGAGCTGGAGCTTTTCAATACAAGATGTTGGCAGATTGACTGGGTCAGTTAAAGAAAGTGACTCAGCATTTTGCTAGGAGAATCAGTCACTTATTTATGTTGCCATTAGTTAGGACCCCATAAAACTGGTGACAGGTTCTCTTTAACCGTGGCATCTTACTGATGCCATGTAATGCAACAGCTAACAGAAGGAATTCACTATAATTAGTTTAGTTCCACTGCACACATGTACAGGGCATTATACTGACGCTATGTAATGCAACAGCTAACAAGTCATTTGCTATACTCAATTTGTTTCTACTGCACACATATACAGGGCAAAGTATTTATCTGTGAAGTCATACTGGCACTATGTAACATAACAGCTAACAGAAGGCATCCGCTATAATCAATTTAGTTCCACTACAGACATGTACATCACAATATATTTAACCGTGGCATCATACTGATGCTATGTAATGCAACAGTTAACTGAAGGCATTCTCTATAATCAATTTAGCTCCACTTCACACATGTACAGAGTGAAATATTTAACCGTGGCATCATAATGAAGCTATGTAATGCGATAGCTAACAGAAGTCATTTGCTATAATCAATTTGGTTGTACTGCATGCGTGTTCAGGGCAAAGTATTTATATGTGAATCTGTGAAGTCATACTGGCACTATGTAACATAACAGCTAACAGAAGGCATTCGCTATAATCAATTTAGTTCCACTGCAGACATGTACAGGGCAAAGTATTTAACCGTGGCGTCATATTGAGTCTAAGGGCTCGTTCACACGACCGTGTAAAGCCTGTGCCCGGGCTGTGGGCCGCAAATTGCGGTCCGCAATGCACGGGCACCGACCGTGGCCCAGCTGCATGGGGATCGTGGACCTATTCACTTGAAAGGGTCCGCGATCCCTCCATTCGCAAAAAGATAGAGCATGTTCTATCTATTTGCTGTGCGGAGGCACGGAACGGAACCCCAGAAAGCACTCTGTAGTGCTTCTGTAGTGTTCTGTTCTGTGCTTCCATTCCGCATCTCCGGATTTGCGGATCCATTGAAGCGAATGGGTATTGCGGATCTGAAAATGCGGTCCACAATATGGAAACGGGCAGCACACGTTCGTGTGAACGAGCCCTAAGTAACACAACAGCTAACAGAAAGTATTCTCTATAATCACATTTGCTCTGCTGCACACTAAGGCTACATTCACACGTCAGTATTTTTCTATATCCCGATTTTTGGTCCGTTTTTTGCGGATCCGTTGTTCCTGAAAATGTTTCCGTATGTCATCCGTATGTCATCCGTTTTTTGCGGATCCGCAAAAAACGTAAACATGTATAAATTTCAATAAGCAAATAAAGTTGTTTGGATTTCTTTGAAAAAAATAAATAAATAAAATAAATAAATAAATAAAATGTCATTTCCAGGAACGGAATCCGTATAAAACGGATGACATACGTAATGACATCCGAATGTCTTCCGTTTTTTGCGGATCCATTGACTTTGTATTGTACCAGGATCCGAATTTTGCGGAAAAGAATAGGACATGTTTTATATTTAAACGGACATGCGGAACGGAACAACGGAAACGGACAGCACACATTGTTCTGTCCGATTTTTTCCAGGACCCTTTGAAAATGAATGGGTCCAGATCTGTTCCGCAAAAAACGGAACAGATCAGGAAAGAAAAAGCGGACGTGTGAATGGACCCTTATACAGAGCAAATAAATGACACCATCCCGGAATATGGACTATCACTATAAGGCTCCATTCACACATCCGTAATAATGGGTCCGCAATTAATTCTCTATGGAGACGGGATGGATGCGGAGAGCACACTATGTGCCCTCTGCATCCGCATTTCCGGAGCGTGCCGCCGATCTTTCGGTCCACGGCTCCTGAAAAAATAGAACATGTTTAATTCTTGTCCACAATTGTGGACAAGATTAGGCATTATCTATTATAGTGTCGGCGATGTGCGGTCCGCAAAATGCGAAACACACATTGCCGGGGTCCGTGTTTTGCGGATCCGTGGATCTGCAAAACACATACGGATGTGTGAATGGACCCTAATAAGGGATTAACTCTGAATATGGGTGCACTAGAACGTGATGCACACGGTGATTAAAGTTTGTTTTAACTGATGATCTATCCTCTGGATAGATCAT
The DNA here is from genome assembly GCF_905171765.1 of Bufo bufo. Classification (NCBI taxonomy): domain Eukaryota; kingdom Metazoa; phylum Chordata; class Amphibia; order Anura; family Bufonidae; genus Bufo; species Bufo bufo. The sequence continues at coordinate 264,126,863 of NC_053393.1, forward strand.
CAGCATCTGACCGGCGGGGGTCCAACACCCGGGACCCCCGCCGATCAGCTGTTTGAGAAGGCAGTGGCACCCGCCGATCAGCTGTTTGAGAAGGCAGTGGCACTCCAGCAGTGGCGCGGCCTTCTCACTGTTTACCGCTGGCCCAGTGACGTCACAACTAGTATCAACTGGCCTGGGCGGGGCTAAGCTCCATTCAAGTGAACAGAGTTTAGCCCTGCCCAGCCCAGTTGATACTAGTCGTGATGTCACTGGGCCAGTGGTAAACAGTGAGAAGGCCGCGGCACTGCTGGAGCGCCACTGCCTTCCTAAACAGCTGATCGGCGGGGGATCCGGGTGTCGGACCCCCGCCGGTCAGATGCTGATGATCTATTCAGAGGATAGATCATCAGTTAAAACAAACTGCAGAACCCCTTTAAGGGCTCTTTCACACCTGCGTTATTGTCTTCCGGCATAGAGTTCCGTTGTCGGGGCTCTATGCCGGAAGAATCCTGATCAGGATTATCCTAATGCATTCTGAATGGAGAGTAATCCGTTCAGGATGCATCAGGATGTCTTCAGTTCTGGTACGGAACGTTTGTTGGCCGGAGAAAATACCGCAGCATGCTGCGCTTTTTGCTCCGGCCAAAAATCCGGAACACTTGCCGCAAGGCCGGATCCGGAATTAATGCCCATTGGAAGGCATTGATCCGGATCCGGCCTTAAGCTAAACGTCGTTTCGGCGCATTGCCGGAGCCGACATTTAGCTTTTTCAGAGTGGTTACCATGGCTGCCGGGACGCTAAAGTCCTGACAGCCATGGTAAGTGTAGTGGGGAGCGGGGGAGCAGTGTACTTACCGTCCGTGCGGCTCCCCGGGCGCTCCAGAGTGACGTCAGGGCGCCCCAAGCGCATGGATCACGTGATCCATGTGATCACGTCATCCATGCGCATGGGGCGCTCTGACGTCATTCTGGAGCGCCCCGGGTGCCGCACGGACTGTAAGTATACCTCTCCCCCGCTCCCCGCTCCTACTATGGCAACCAGGACTTTAATAGCGTCCTGGGTGCCATAGTAACACTGAAAGCATTTGGAAGACGGTTCCGTCTTCAAATGCTTTCAGTACACTTGCGTTTTTCCGGATCCGGCAGGCACCTCCGGCAACGGAAGTGCATGCCGGATCCCAACAACGCAAGTGTGAAAGAGGCCTAAACTCAACCTGCAGTCTCTCTGCTTTCTCCCCACCATCTCTATAAAGTCTTTAAAAACTTTCCCTTCGATCTCCTTGCACTCTCCCTGCACTTGCCCTATCCAATATTCCTTTTTAAAAACAGTTTTTAACATCACTGTCCCTAGTGCATAAGCGTTCTCCACATCTTTCCCTATGCTCAGCTCACAGTGAAATGGTGGAGACTGCATGTTTTATAGGGCGGTGCCATCACAGGAGATGGCTATCAACGTATTGGCTAGCTGTACAGCATTATGTGTGATTTTGCGTTTCCGGGCTTCTCAGTTTCACTTTCTATCACGTGTACCCGTCATTTTAGGACAACCTGATTTGCTACCAGGAAGGGCAAGGAAATTCGGCTTTGTTGTAAATAGAAGTTTTCCTAAACTTCGGATCGAATTCCACTTCGAATGAATCGCTTCGCTTAACTCTAGTTGTGATACTTTTAAGCTTGTAAAAAGCTATAAATCAATTATGATTTCAATTCTAAAGTTGATTAGGTAAAAAAAGCACAGTTGAATTCTCCACCTACACATACAAATCCGCATATGACCATCAGATATAAAAGAACTTTTAGGCTTCTTACACACGAGCGAGTATTCCGATCGCATTGCGCCCGCACGGAATCCGGACCCATTCATTTCAATGGGGCTGTGTACATGTGCGTTGGTTTTCACGCATTACTTGTGCGTTGCCTGAAAATCGCAGCATGTTCTATATTCTGTGATTTTCCCGCAACGCTGGCCCGATAGAAGTGAATGGGGCTGAGTGAAAATCGCATCACATCCGCAAGCAAGGGAAGATGTGATGCGTGTTTCATGGATGGTTGTTAAGAGATGTTGTTTGTATGCATTCAGTTTTTTATCTGAAAGCGATCGCAATCAAAATTGAATGACTTTAACTGCAAAATTGCACATTTTTCCCTATATGCATTCGCAACGCATCCAGACCTAATCCGGACACGCTCATCTGCAAGGAGCCTTACGGTATGTCGGCTCAGAGAAAAAACTGCAGTGGAAAATCAGATACAGATTTTGCCATTGATTTTGCTGTGGATTTGCTGAGGATTTCACCATCTATTTTGAAAAATCCACAACATTTCGCAATCCACACGATTGGATAATTTACACTGCACATATTTTACACATCATGTCAATGGTATTTTTTTTTATCTCATTCACTTTGCAGTTACTGTAAAATGCTGAAGTTCTGCTGTATAAAAATCCATCTGGACATATGTTTACAACTGTTCAAAGAAGCATTTACACAGTATATGAAATGTACCGTAAGTGTGGAATTTGGCATACATTTGTTCAGGATGTGCATGAATGCCAGAGCTACATATCCCAAAAGTGATACCATAATATTTTAAAATAAAACTATAAATAAAAAACACATACTGTAGTTTTTTTCCCCCCTTTTCATGCCAGCATATAGTAGAAATATGAAACTGTATAGCAGCAAATGGCTGTCTGTATTTTAGGTGGGGCCATGAGACTATAGTATTTCAAACTAATGTGAATACTGAATATGGTGTGAATTTAGCCTTAAAGGGAGTCTGTCACCTCCATATGGCCATATACAGTCCTTACATGGCTCTGTAGCACACCTATACAGGATTGTAACGGTACCGTTGTTCTTTTCTTTTACATTTGCCTTTGCCCGCCCTCCAAGTCTCTTGCCTCATCGATAGGTCCGGACTTGGAGGGCGGGCAAAGGAAGAGGCTGGGGAGGAGTAAAGTGAAAAGAAGGCAGAGCAGCCTGGGCACTTACACACTGAACGCCGCCCCTGGGCACTTGCGAGTGCTCATTTGCATATGAATTAAACTTTGTTTTTCCTGCTGGTGCAAATCTAAAGAAAAGAACAAAGGTACCATTACAATCCTGTATAGGTGTGCTGCAGAGCCATGGAAGCACTGTATATGGCCATATGGAGGTGACAGACTCCCTTTAAAGCATCCTCTCTACTATTAGCCTAAACATCACTATATGTATGACAGCGTGATGATGTAATATCACGCCGCACGGGAGGCTGCTGGCCCGTCGCAAGCAAATGGAGGAGGTACTATAAGTTTGCATTTTTTTTTTTATACTATTTTAGGTTAAATTTAGGTCGAATTTATCCTGAAATTCGGATCGAATTCTACTTTCACATTTTATCCGTAGGATACTGCCACCGTAACTGTACGGCGCTGCGGACTGTGACTTAAATTCCATCTCTGTACAGCTATGGCAGGCTGATTGGGCAGGTGCAGGAACTGTGCCCGCCCGATCAGCAGAAGGGGTCTGGCTGTTCGGTGAAAACACAGATGGCGGCGCATTAGCCCTAGCTGTGCTGAGGTCAGTACTGACTGCAGCATGTGTGATGTGTTTGTAGGGAGCTCCCTCCCGTCTCCATCGGGTCCCCTAGCTGCGGTGACTGGGAACCAATGGCTGGGAAGGCAGCCTGATGTCTTCCATAGGCATTGTGCTGCCTTCCATGTAATCTACCACATCAAAAAACCGCTTTGCAGTAAATATAAGTGAGGGAAGAATAATTATCATGCACTAGAACACCTTCCCAATTAAAATATACCTTTTATTAATAATAAACTAAAATCTGGCCTACAGCCGGACTACACATAACAGGAGAGTCAGCAAGACACACAATACAATACTATAATCAATGAGACAAGGGGTACACTGGTAGTACATGTGACAACATCCAGAAAAGGAATCCTTGACATGTATATGGAAGACGGCTGAGGAATCATTTATGATACAATAAACAACATTTATAGCTCAATGATGATCTGATGTTGGTGGGGCCATCATAAAAAAACAGTAATGCAATATAGTCAATTGACTTGACATATATTCCGCGGTTATACACGGTTTGCTGAATTACTATGCATATATTCCGTGAAAATTCACGCATTGCTGAAATACTGAAAAAAGGTTTTGTGGTTACTCACGGTTTGCTGAGATATCAGTAGGTATAGAACTTAACGGTTTGCTGAGATGTCAGTAGGTGTAGTTCTCAATAGCCAGGTGGGGAACCAACACTGGCGAATGAAGCAATGAGGTAGATATTTCACATTACTGTTAACCAGGATGGTCCGGAGGCCGTAATATTAGTGCAGCTCAGAGACGTAATGTCCAATAGTCAGTGAAATCCTATCCTACATGAATCCCTCCGTGACCCTTGTGGCGAAAATAACCTCGCCACTGGGTTTTGGAGGGGCCTGGTTGCCAGCATCTTGCCCCAGGATTATGGGTCCTCTCATCAGCCCATGCAAAACTTAAACCCCATGGCGATTTGACTGTGTTTGTGGCATCTGAGCGCTCAGATCCAAGCCATATGGGGACATGTGGGGTTTTGAGGTGTGTGACAGAGCCATCTGTCTGTGTAATTGTATTGTATGTTATGTGATGGTACCCAGATAGCTAATTTTATTGTATTTGTGTATTCTGAGTGCTATTCACCTAATGATATGCACTCTGACTTGAGCTATCTGGGAATATGTTAAATTTCTGTGTTTGCTGTGAGGGTGTGACATTGTGTGTTTGGGTGGTGATTCCTGTCCTGTTGTTATCACATGTGTATTGGTGATTTCCCTTTGTCCTGAGAGATAATTGAATTGCTCCTCGGGTGTCTCCAGGGCAGAGAGGAGGAAACCATGATGCATTGTGGGGATGTGTTGTGTCTGTGTATCCTGAGTGCTACGTATCTGTCCTGTGTCACAGTCTTCCTTCTGGTCCCCTAGGGGCGTGTACACCAGATGGGGACCTGCATAAATACGGGCGGGTAGTCCTCAATAAAGTGTTCCTGTTTTACACTCAACATAGAGCCTCGTCTAATGTGTGCGGGGATTGCTATACGTGTATACTCCCCTGGCTATTACTCCTAGCTCTTGTAAGAGCTGTTCCTGTTCCTGGTTCCTGTGGTGGTATAGGAGTCGAGCGGAGTGCTTGGAGTCCTCAGAAGGCACTTGAGGTACCCGGTCGGGGTGCCAGGAGTTCCGTTACAACCCTAGTTAAGCTCAGCCCAGGGACACCCCTTAAAGGTAGAGGTTCCCTGTCCTCGTGCCTAATCTGACTCTCCCTGTATGCCCCTATCCTCATTAACCAATAGTATATAACATAACAGACACACTAAAGAAAACAACAGAAAAAAACACAAATCCCAACGTTACGTTTCCCCAGCCAGTATGACTTCTGTCTGGTTCGTCAGGGGAAGTGGAGAACAATACTCCAGCAGCAGTGTCTCACAATGGAGATTTTCAATTTAGCGTCCCTCAATCGAGACCCTCCAGGAATAGGAGCCCAGATGTAGGCAATAGATGACCGGTGTCCCCAGAATCTAATCAAAATCTGCACCTTATAAAGTATCTTCCCCCAGTTAGTCCCTCCCCTTTAGACAATTATTTTCTTAGTATAGATTAAAGAGCACAAATGATATCATGAGCGATATCTTATCTTATAGTATAATTATCAGCCCCCATATGTATAACAATACTGTATTTATAAGGAAAAGATCATAAAGCACCTTAAAATTAAATGCCCCATTGGTACAGCATGTGAACGCCGATTTGGAACGCATATGCGTTCCAAACACCGGAAGTGATGTATTAAACCGAAAGTGGCATACCGGAAGTGACGCACATAGTGCTGCTCCGATAACCGGAAGTTGCTCTGGAACGCAAATTGCGTTCCACAATGCGATTATGAGGTTTAGGAAAGCAATGCATGCAGCTTCCAGTCATTCCACTATTTTAATAATAGGAAATACCGATTTTTATAGTGTGATGTTCCTCTTTTATATAATATTTCAGTCAGGATCGATCTTATTAGAGGGAGGAATAGAACACCAATTAATCTGGGGGGAATAGGTCTAGCCAGGAAACAATGAGGATTACAATTATTTAAACTTAGGCTGGGTCACACCGGACAGGGCATTTTTTCGGCCATCCATGGGGAAAATTTAATTACAAAATACACCCCATTCCGGCAACATTATATACATTAGAGCAGGGGTCAGCAACCTTTTACACACCGAGTGCCATTTTTGAAACCATCAGGCAACCGGGTGCCAGTGAACAACAGCGCTCCATAGTGTTAGTTAGATTTTCATTTTTATACTTTTTATACAGTACAAGTACATAGTTGTACTGCTAATAGTAAGTTAAACTCACTAATTAATTAAAGGTGTTTACCTTGCCACCCTAAGCTCAGTATAACGCGAGCTACAGCTATGTGCATGTGTTAGCTCACCTCCCGATCTACTGAGCCGACCTGTGACAGTCTCATTGTCACAGGTCGGCTAGAACTATGAGGTGAGTGAAAAGCACTCACCTCATAGTTCTCCTTTAAGGCAGTGAGAAATTCTATTCCACATTACAAAAAGACCTCAGATCAGCCCTAAACACTGCACCTTCATAAAACACAGGGTTTTTACTTACCTGATGGAGAGCTGAGACAAAAGACCAGAGGCGTGTGGGCTGTAGGCGTTCAAGCTGTAGACTTCTGACTGTAGGTTACTGGCAGGTATTTTCTTCTGGTAGACTGGAAGAAATACAAAATAATTATTACTTACAGAAAATAATTTCTAACAGGCCTACAGCATCACCAAAAGACCTCACGTCAGCCTCAAACCTTTTACCAGACCTCAGACCAGCAGCAATACACAGGAGACCTCAGATCTGGGGGGATCTGTGGATGACAGACACTGTTATGGGGGGATCTGTGGATGACGGACACTGTTATGGGGGGGATCTGTGGATGACGGACACTGTTATGGGGGGATCTGTGGATGACACACACTGTTATGGGGGGATCTGTGGATGACGGACACTGTTATGGGGGGGATCTGTGGATGACAGACACTGTTATGGGGGGATCTGTGGATGACAGACACTGTTATGGGGGATCTGTGGATGACGGTCACTGTTATGGGGGGGATCTGTGGATGACGGACACTGTTATGGGGGGATCTGTGGATGACGGACACTGTTATGGGGGGGATCTGTGGATGACACACACTGTTATGGGGGGATCTGTGGATGACGGTCACTGTTATGGGGGGGATCTGTGGATGACGGACACTGTTATGGGGGGATCTGTGGATGACGGACACTGTTATGGGGGGATCTGTGGATGACGGACACTGTTACAGGGGGATCTGTGGCTGGCACTGTTACAGGGGGGGGATCTGTGGCTGGCACTGTTACAGGGGGGGATCTGCGGATGGCACTGTTATATATGTGCCATCCACAGACCCCCCAGCCCATAACAGTGACATCCACAGACCCCCCCCCAGCCCATAACAGTGCCATCCACAGACCCCCCCCCAGCCCATAACAGTGACATCCACAGACCCCCCCCAGCCCATAACAGTGACATCCACAGACCCCCCCAGCCCATAACAGTGACATCCACAGACCCCCCCCAGCCCATAACTGTGCCATCCACAGATCGCCCCCGCCGCCAGTATACAAATATAAGATGTTATATTCATTTATTGGTTATTAAACATGCCCCCTCAGTCCTATTACTACCTTACATCCTAATCGCTTCTGTAGAATTCAGGTAGCCCAAGCCGGGCGGCCGGCGCGTCTCTCACTGACGTCACTTGCCTGCGCCGCCGGCTTCATTCAGGCACATGACAAGAGTTACGCTGCCGCCCGCCTGGCCTGCCTGAATTCTACAGATGCGATTAGGATGTAAGGTAGTAATAGGACTGAGGGGGCATGTTTAATAACCAATAAATGAATATGACATCTTATATTAGTATACCGGAGCGGCGGGGCGGGGCTATACTACACTGACTGCACCGCCCCGCCGCTATTGCCAGCCCCCAGATCCTCCTCCCAGTCCCTCCCCGAGTCCCCGCTCGCTCCTACATCGCAGCTTGCGATGTAAAACGGCAAGCATTCGCCCCATAAGACGCAGGGGCATTTCTCCCCCATTTTGGGGGAAGAAAAAGTGTGTCTTATGGGGCGAACTCACACGTGCCAGCAGAGACAGACTCGCGTGCCATGCCGGGCACGCGTGCCGGGGGTTGCCGACCCCTGCATTAGAGGATCACTTTTGATCCGATACTTTATATGATGACAGGATTTATAATACCAATAAAGTCACCATTGGTGGTTGGTTTATTTGGAGAGAAGAGGGGGGAGCCACCCCAGAAAGGGAGGGCCCCCAAAAAGCGGACATTATGATTTAGTAGTCGTGCCAGAGTGGGCAAATACAGAAACAAAGGAGTATAAGCCCTTGACAAGCCATAATTGTAGGGAAATAATAGTCGTGGTCAAGTGGGCACTTTTGAAAACATTGTAGTCGTGTCCAAGTGGGCAATCTGAAACAATGTGGGGATTGTGATGGAAAGACCTTTAAGAGGGAGGAGTGAGTGAGAACGGGAGAGCACCTATTTCAAAGGAAACAGCTAAACAATAATTGTTCGTTAAGACCATATGGACTGTACGTTTTTAATCTATATATCCACTGGCATTCCTTCTGTAAAATCTTTTTATCCCAATCTCCCTTACGGGGAGAGGGAGGAATGATGTCGATAATTTGGAATCCCAGGGATCTTGGATCGCCCGCATGGAACTCAAGTACATGATTCGCCATAGGTTTGCCTCGTCTATGTCTAATATCTCCTAAGTGCTCTCCCACTCTCCTCCTTAGCTCCCTCTTAGTCTTGCCCACATAATTCATGGGACATGAGCATGTTATCAGGTAAACCACTCCGCAACTCCTACAATTACCAAAATCCCTTATCTCAAAAGTTCTACCCGTTGTGATACTTTTAAAGGTTTTAGATGTAGTGATGAATGGACATGCATCCACTACATTTAAATGTTCCCAACGGTCTCCTATCCAACCAGGTTCCAGAAGTTTTTGGTGTCGTGTAGAGACTGTGTACCAGGAGATCCCTAATCGATTTCCCCCTCCTAAAGGTAATCCCTGGTTTGGATGGGAGCACATCCACAAGGTCTCTATCTGTTCGGAGAATATCCCAGTGTCTTCTCAGGATTTCGAAGATTCTATCATGGGAATCATCGTAGGTCCCGATGACCCTTATAGTCTGGTCCTGTGTTTTGTCCTTTTGGGGATGTAGGAAATCTTCTCTATTGTGAGTAAGGGAGTGTCTAAAGGCCTTTTTTAATGTTTCATCTGGATAGCCTCTATTTAAAAAACTATCCCTTAGGTCTCTAGACTGTGTCATGAATGTAGGGGTATCAGTGCAGTTCCTTCTTATCCGGATGTACTGGCCCTTCGGAATGCCTCTTTTTACTGGGTTCGGATGGAAGCTACCCCAGTGTAAAAGGCTATTGGTAGCCGTAGGCTTCCTAAATTTTTCAGTACACAGTAGTCCATTCCTTTTAGAGATTTTGATATCTAGAAAAGAGATCTCCCTATTATTAATTTCATAGGTAAATCTCAAGCCTATAGGATTGTTATTCAGCGATGTGACAAACGACTTAAAGGCAACCTCTGGGTGGTCCAGGGTTCCTCCACATCGCTGAATACAAGTTGGTCCTCCCACCAGCCCAGGAGCAAATTTGCGTAGGTCGGTGCACAAGGACTACCCATCGCGGTGCCCCTGAGCTGGTGGTAAAACACATTTTTTTTAAACAGGAAGAAATTGTGTGTTAAAACAAATCTAAGGATGGAGATCATGAAGGAATTATGGGCCCTAAACTGGATGCCCCTAGTCATTAAAAAGGACTCGACTGCCTTGACACCCCATTCATGAGGTATACTGCTGTAGAGGGCCTCTACATCGATAGAGGCCAAAAAAGTCTTTTCCTCTACAGCAGTATCCTGGATTCGCAAAAGGAGATCGCTCGTATCCCTTATGTACGAGGGTAACGCTGAGACGAATGGTCTCAAGACCTGGTCAATATAGATACTTGTATTTTGAGAGAAGGAATCAACCCCAGATACTATGGGTCTCTCTTTCAGTGGATCCACCCCCTTATGGATTTTCAGGAGTGCGTAGAAAGTTGGTATCTGAGGATTTTTGGGAGTCATAAACCTAAGCTCATCTGATGAAATTAATTTATCTTCAAATGCTTGCAGGAGAATCTGATCTAATTCTTCTATGAATATGTTCGAGGGATCATCCCGTAATCGACCGTAACATCCAGCATCATTGAGAAGGCCTTCGCACATTCCATTATACATAGTGTGGTCCATAATGACAATATTACCCCCCTTATCGGCGGGTTTCACAATGATGCTGTTGTCTTTTTGTAGTTCAGTAAGGGCCTCTCTTTCCTGTTTAGTAAGATGTGACCGCGGTACTTGCTGTGGTCTGATCTTTTCCAGATCCTGAATAACCAGTCTGGAGAAGATGTCAATTGCTGAGTTTTCTTGGGGGGGGCGGCATTTTGTTATTTTTAGGACGCAGTTTGGTGAAGGGGCCCAGACCGTTTTGGTGGTAAGGATCATCATTAATGGAAAGGAGGAGTCTGGTATCCATTAGACAGTCTAATGGGATACCCAGTTTTGTACATTCCTCCCTATCGTTGTTTTTATAAAACTTGTGCCAACGTAATTTGCGTGTAAAAAGACTTAAGTCTTTCACCCACGAGAATGTATTAAAATTTACCGTAGGTACAAAAGAAAGACCTCTTGACAGGATCTCTAATTCACAGGCTGTCAGTACCTTATTCGTCAGGTTGATAATGCAATTGGATCCCTGTCCCTCAGGTGGTAGGGAGGACCAGCTTGATCCTCCCCTCCCTTCCCTAAAAAACTCGTGGGCGTCCCCCCACCCCCAACAACAGCACATGATTCCAAGGAAGATGAGGCATGTCCCCGACCACTTCTCTGCCATCCTTTTCCTCCTCTCGGTCGAGAATTTCCTCCACCACGTCCTTTGTAGAGTAATTTAGATCTATTGTATCTCTCTGTATCTGAGGAGTCTATATCAGTACTGGAATCCTCTATACTCTTTGTTTCTGATTTATCTTTCAGAAAATCAAAGGCTCGTTTTTCTCTAAAGTTATTCAGATCAGTTACAAACTGTCTATGTTTCCTCTCTTTGAGTTGTGTTTGGAAATTCTCGACCGAGGTTTGGAGTGTGGCTTCCCTCCTGTTGAAATCAGGGTCCCCCTTCAGTGTCAGAGCCAATTCTATCTGTTTGTTTAATTTAGTACAGGTGTTATTCAGAATTTCTTTTTCTTCTTCAAGGAGGATTTTCATAAACCATATTGAGCTATCGATTGACTCCTTTTCCCAATTATCTAGTAGTCCAGGAGAACTAGATCTCTGCGCCGGGACTAACCGAATTCTCAGTCTTTCCATCACAATCCCCACATTGTTTCAGATTGCCCACTTGGACACGACTACAATGTTTTCAAAAGTGCCCACTTGACCACGACTATTATTTCCCTATAATTATGGCTTGTCAAGGGCTTATACTCCTTTGTTTCTGTATTTGCCCACTCTGACACAACTACTAAATCATAATGTCCGCTTTTTGGGGGCCCTCCCTTTCTGGGGTGGCTCCCCCCTCTTCTCTCCAAATAAACCAACCACCAATGGTGACTTTATTGGTATTATAAATCCTGTCATCATTTAAAGTATCGGATCAAAAGTGATCCTCTAATGTATATAATGTTGCCGGAATGGGGTGTATTTTGTAATTAAATTTTCCCCATGGATGGCCGAAAAAATGCCCTGTCCGGTGTGACCCAGCCTAAGTTTAAATAATTATAATCCTCATTGTTTCCTGGCTAGACCTATTCCCCCCAGATTAATTGGTGATCTATTCCTCCCTCTAATAAGATCGATCCTGACTGAAATATTATATAAAAGAGGAACATCACATTATAAATATCGGTATTTCCTATTATTAAAATAGTGGGATGACTGGAAGCTGCATGCATTGCTTTCCTAAACCTCATAATCGCATTGTGGAACGCAATTTGCGTTCCAGAGCAACTTCCGGTTATCGGAGCAGCACTATGTATGTCACTTCCGGTTTAATACATCACTTCCGGTCTTTGGAATGCATATGTGTTCCAAATCGGCATTCACATGCTGTACCAATGGGGCATTCAATTTTAAGGTGCTTTATAATCTTTTCCTTATAAATACAGTATTGTTATACATATGGGGGCTGATAATTATACTATAAGATATCGCTCATGATATCATTTGTGCTCTTTAATCTATACTAAGAAAATAATTGTCTAAAGGGGAGGGACTAACTGGGGGAGGATACTTTATAAGGCGCTGATTTTGTTTAGGATCTGGAGACACCGGTCATCTATTGCCTACATCTGGGCTCCTATTCCTGGAGGGTCTCGATTGAGGGACGCTAAATTGAAAATCTCTATTGTGAGACACTGCTGCTGGAGTATTGTTCTCCACTTCCCCTGACGAACCAGACAGAAGTCATACTGGCTGGGGAAACGTAACGTTGGGATTTGTGTTTTTTTCTGTTGTTTTCTTTAGTGTGTCTGTTATGTTATATACTATTGGTTAATGAGGATAGGGGCATACAGGGAGAGTCAGATTAGGCACGAGGACAGGGAACCTCTACCTTTAAGGGGTGTCCCTGGGCTGAGCTTAACAAGGGTCACGGAGGGATTCATGTAGGATAGGATTTCACTGACTATTGGACATTACGTCTCTGAAGTGCACTAATATTACGGCCTCCGGACCATCCTGGTTAACAGTAATGTGAAATATCTACCTGATTGCTTCATTCACCAGTGTTGGTTCCCCACCTGGCTATTGAGAACTACACCCACTGACATCTCAGCAAACCGTTAAGTTCTATACCTACTGATATCTCAGCAAATCGTGAGTAACCACAAAACCTTTTTTCAGTATTTCAGCAACGCGTGAATTTTCATGGAATATATGCATAGTAATTCAGCAAACCGTGTATAACGGCGGAATATATGTCAAGTCAATTGACCATATTGCATTACAGTTTTTTTATGATGGCCTCATCATTGAGCTATAATTGTCGTTTATTGTATCGTAAATGATTCCTCAGCCGTCTTCCATATACATGTCAAGGATTCCTTTTCTGGATGTTGTCACATGTACTACCAGTGTACCCCTTGTCTCATTGATTATAGTATTGTATTGTATGTCTTGCTGACTCTCCTGTTATGTGTAGTCCGGCTGTAGGCCAGATTTTAGTTTATTATTAATAAAAGGTATATTTTAATTGGGAAGGTGTTCTAGTGCATGATGCCTTCCATGTAAGCCTGTGAGACCCAGCCCCCTGGATCTCACAGGCAAGTAGGCTGTAAGTACATTACACTATGTAATACACTAATAGCCAATGCATTACAATACAGATCTATTGTAATTAGTCATGAGCAAGCATGCTCGGCTGAATATTTGCTATGCTCGGCACATGGCAGTACTCGAACGAGTACAGCATGTGCTCGAGCGCAATGCTCGAGTCTCCTCCCCGCACGTTTCACGGGTTTTAAGCAGCCAATAATGGTGCAGGTAAGTACTGCCCTCACTGTAATACCAGTAGCCATGTTGGCTGCTGGCATTGCTGTGATTGGCTGGCCGAAACGTGTCATCGGGTGCTATATAGCACCCAATGACGCAGACAGGGAGAGCAGAGCGTAGGAAGGGAAAGACAGAGTAGAGAGCGAATTTCACAGTTTTTTATTCTGAGAAAGCTTTTTTAAGACCCAAAAGTCCTTTTAAGTACTACAGTGTGTGTGTGTGTGTTTTCGAGCGGCAATCTATTTACCTGCAGACTCAGGGACAGTGCTGAGGAAGGGACAGAGGAGAGAGGAGAGAAATTTGCTGTTTTTACTACTAAAAGCTTTTCAAAGACCCCAAAGTCCTTTTAAGGACTACTGTGTGCAGGGCCGCTGATAGAAATCATGGGGCCCCGTACAGCATACATGACGGGGCCCCCTTCAGCTCCACCCCCTGATCCCTCCTTCAGCCACACCCCTGGCCCCGCCCTTGGCCCCTCCCCAGACGCCGCCTTGAAACAACATGCAGATTTGTCTACAAGTGATATTTATGGCTCTGGGGGGTCGTCTGTGAATGGCACTGTTATGGAGGGGATCTGTGGATGGCACTGTTATGGAGGGGATCTGTGGATTCAGATTGAGGAGGGGGGGGCAGTTTGTCACTTGCCTAAGGCCAGGGTAAGGGGGGCCTCCCACCCAGGCTGTGCACATTAATCCTGGCTGATCGATCGCTTCTGGCCTGCTGCTGTGCTGCCTGCAGTCACATCTGAGTGATGAGAGTACTGATTAGTTTTTTCCTAAAGGAGCGGGTATTGACTGGTCTGGTCTGGGGCTGCTGGGCTTAGTTATCACTGACTATGTCACCGCCACCGGCGCTTCCACCAGGCGGGTTAGGGCCCCCGGACCGGACTCACTCACTCAGGGACACTCACAGTTCACAGACACACACTTTAACTGGTCTGGACCGGACCACCAGGACCCTGGTCCAGTCGGATGGTCCAGCTAGCCACGCTCACCTCAGCACAGCAGACAGTCTGGCAGGCAGCCGCACTCGCAGGCTCAGGATAGGAGGAGCCGAGGAGAGGAGCTCTCAGCCAGGAGAGGAGGCGGAGTCAGTCAGTACCGGCGGCTGCACACAGCTTCCTCTTTAGTCTTCTGACCTCAACTGAAGCCACTCCCCCTCCCTCCTCCTACTTAGCCTGCCCTGCCCTGCACAGTGCGCGTCATGCAGGGCCTCGCCTCCGCTCCGCCTCCGCCCCATGTGAATCTGATTTCACCAGCTTGGGGCCGCGTTCTCCTGGCTGAGGGGGCCCCGTGGGCCCCCCTGACTTAGGGGCCCGGTCGCAATTGCGACCGCTGCGACCCCTATAGCTACGCCACTGCCGGGCCCCCCTGCCAGCCGGGCCCGGTACAACTGGGCCAGCTGTACTGGCCTATCAGCGGCCCTGACTGTGTGTGTTTGACAGCAGCAATATATTTGTATTTTATACCTATTAGTAAAATATACTGTACATCATCTGTAAAGATTGTGTCTTTAGTAATCTGGGCCACATCTAGTGTCCATAGTGTGTGGCTTTGTGTAAAAAAAAACTGTGTCTGTATTACAAATTCCAATAATCTGGGCCTAATATAGTGTCCATAATCTATGGTGTTCTGTAACCAGTACTGTACTACATCAGAAAACAGTGTCTGTATTGCAAATTCCAATAAACTGGGCCTAATATACTGTCCATAATCTGTGGGTTTGCGCGACATATACTGTCCTGCATCCGAAAACTGTGCCTGTATTGCAAATTCCAATAATCTGGGCCTAATATAGTGTCCATAATCTGTGGTGTTTTGTAAGGAATACTGTCCTGCTTACGAAAACTGTGTCTGTATTGCAAATTCTAATAATATGGGCCTAATACAGTGTCCATAATCTGTGGTGTTCTGTAAGGAATACTGTCCTTCTTCCGAAAACTGTGTCTGTATTTCAAATTCTAATAATCTGGGCCTAATATAGTGTCCATAATCTGTGGTGTTCTGTAGGAGTACCACTACCTGAACAATTGTACCACAATGTGAATGAGGCCCTCCTTTATGTGATATACAGGCTGTTTCGGAGTGCTTCTTCCTTGTAATTTTTTGCAGCACTTGCACTTTATATACAATTAAATATACAGGAAAGAATATTTCCTCTCCTGTAAAATTTATTTTTTGGGGGGATTTGTGCGTATTTTTGTCAGTCTGTAAAAGTGGCGTACAACTCGGACAACATGGTTCCCAGCAGCGACCTGCATTTCGGTGGTGTTTCTGTCACTTTCTGAACTTTTCCAATGAACCAGGCACCCTGCCCTCTTCAGAGCAGGGGGTGCCTGGTTGTTTCCCATTGACTTCCATTATACTCGGGTGCTCAGTCGAGTATAAGCAATGTGTTTGGGCAAAACACCCGAATACTTTGGTGCTCGATCATCACTAATTGTAATGCATTGTACAGGGGATCAGACCCCAAAAAGTAGTGGGACAAAAAAAAAGAAAAAAAAAAGTGTTTTACATAATAAAAAAATGAAAGTTTCAAGTAAAAAAGCACCTTTTTCCCATAATTAAGATATACAATTTTTTTAAAAATAGAAAAAAAATAAGAAAAGTAGACATATTAGTTATAGCCGCGGCTCTATAAAAATATCACATAATCCACTTCATCAGGTGAACCTCATAAAAAAAAAATAACAAAAAAAGTCCCAAAACAGCAATTTTGGGGTCACCTTGCCTCACAGAAAGTGTAATACCAAGCGATCATATACTTATATGTACCCCAAAATTGTATCAATCAAACCATCACCTCATCCTGCAAAAACTGAGACCCTACATAAGACAATCGCTCAAAAATATAAAAAAATATGGTTCTCAGAAAATGGCAGCACAAAAACAAGATATTTTTCTTTTCAAAAATGCTTTTACTGTGCAAAACTTAACAAAAATAAAAAATAGACATAATTGGTATTGTCGTGTCTGTAACAATCTGGTCTATAAAAATATCACATAATATACCCTGTCAGTTGAACATTGTAAAAAATAAAAATAAAAACTGTGCCAAAACATTTTTTTTCACCTTTCTTCAAAAAAAGTTTAATTCAAAAAGTTGTATGTACTCCAAAATGGTATCAATCAAGCCATCATCTCATCCCACAAAAAATGAGACCCTACCTAAGCCAGAAAAAAATAAAATAAATGGCTCTCAGAAAATGGCAACACAAAAACAAGATTTTATTCTGTTTAAAAACGCTTTTACTGTGTAAAACTTGCACAATATGTCTATTATTTTTATTATTGTTATCGCCACGTCTGTAACAACCTGCTCTAAAAAATATCACATGATATGCCCTCTGAGGTGAATGATGTAAAAAAAAAGAAAACAGTGTCAAAACAGCTATTTTTCACACGGGCCTCTTTCACACGGGCGAGATTTCCACGCAGGTGCCATGCGTGAGGTGAACGCATTGCACCCCCACTAAATCCAGACCCATTCATTTCTATGGGGCTGTGCACATGAGCGGTGATTTTCACGCATCACTTGTGTGTTGCGTGAAAATCGCAGCATGCTCTATATTATGCGTTTTTCACGCAACGCAGGCACCATAGAAGTGAATGGGGCTGCGTGAAAATCGCAAGCATCTGCAAGCAAGCGCGGATGTGGAGATGATTGTTAGGAGATGATCGGGATGGGGACCCGATCATTATATTATTTTCCCTTATAACATGGTTATAAGGGAAAATAATAGCATTCTTAATACAGAATGCAAAGTAAATTAGGGATGGAGAGGTTAAAAAATAATAAACAAATTTAACTCACCCCATCCACTTGGTCGCGTAGCAGATCTCCTCTTCTTTCCTCTTTCTTCAGGACCTGGGTAATGGACCTTTTGATGACGTCACTGCGCTCATCACATGGCCCATCACATGATCCATCACCATGGTGATGGACCATGTGATGAGCACAGTGACATCATCAAAGGTCATTTACCCAGGTCCTGAAGAAAGAAGAGGAGATCCGCTACGTGACCAAGTGGATGTGGTGAGTTAAATTTGTTTATTATTTTTAACCCCTCAATGGACATTTTAGTAAGCATTCTGTATTAAGAATGCTATTATTTTCCCTTATAACCATGTTATAAGGGAAAATAATAAAATCTACACCTTCTGTGAAGAAGTCCGGGTTCGGGTCTGGGTAACAAACATGCCGATTTTTCTCACGCGCATGCAAAATGCACTAAAACGCTTTGCACTCGCATGGAAAAATAGTGCATTTTCCCGTGACGCACCCGCATCCTATCCGGCCCTCACACGCGACGCCCCCATGTGAAAGAGGCCTAATACCAAGTGATCAAAAAGTCTGGGCCACTATGTTGACTCCTCATGTGGTTATCACCATCCCAACTCTATAATGGGGCTACTAGTGTCCCTGTTTATCCTTGTTGATATCACCATTTATTTTACCCTTCTTCTGATCTGTCAAAAGGACAGAAATATGAAAAACACGATGGATCCTGTCTCTGGAGCATCCATAAGGCTTCTATCTCATAAGGTCCCTATTTTGCATGAGGATATGTTCATGATTTGGAAGCCAAAAGCAGGAGTGGGTACAAAACACAGAAGACACGAAAATATATCAATCACGTGTCATCTCTGTTTTGGATCCACTCCTGTTTTATTTTGGCCTTAGCAATACTAATGGATCAAATGTTGACCATCCATGTGAAGCTGGATGCTCAAAAGACATGATCCATTTTTTGGGGGTTGATCTTGTGATGGATCAGAAGAAGGGAAAAACAGTGACGTCATCACAAACTTACTGCTGACACACTAGCCACTCTGTCATGGGCCTACTACTTGTATCAGCGTGTAACAGGTCTAGTTCTTCTCAGACACCTGAGAGATTTCAGACTACCCCTCAGGATACTAAAGAACTTCTACACCTACAGTACAGACCAAAAGTTTGGACACACCTTCTCATTCAAAGAGTTTTCTTTATTTTCATGACTATGAAGGCATCAAAACTATGAATTAATACATGTGGAATTATATACATAACAAACAAGTGTGAAACAACTGAAAATATGTCATATTCTAGGTTCTTCGAAGTAGCCACCTTTTGCTTTGATTACTGCTTTGCACACTCTTGGCATTATCTTGATGAGCTTCAAGAGGTAGTCCCCTGAAATGGTCTTCCAACAGTCTTGAAGGAGTTCCCAGAGATGCTTAGCACTTGTTGGCCCTTTTGCCTTCACTCTGAGGTCCAGCTCACACCAAACCTTCTCGATTGGGTTCAGGTCCGGTGACTGTGGAGGCCAGGTAATCTGGCGCAGCACCCCATCACTCTCCTTCATGGTCAAATAGCCCTTACTTTCAAAGTTTTCCCAATTTTTCGGCTGACTGACTGACCTTCATTTCTTAAAGTAATGATGGCCACTCGTTTTTCTTTACTTAGCTGCTTTTTTCTTGCCATAATACAAATTCTAACAGTCTATTCAGTAGGACTATCAGCTGTGTATCCACCTGACTTCTCCTTAACGCAACTGATGGTCCCAACCCCATTTATAAGGCAAGGAATCCCACTTATTAAACCTGACAGGGCACACCTGTAAAGTGAAAACCATTTCAGGGGACTACCTCTTGAAGCTCATCAAGAGAATGCCAAGAGTGTGCAAAGCAGTAATCAAAGCAAAAGGTGGCTACTTTGAAGAACCTAGAATATGACATATTTTTGGTTGTTTCACACTGTCACCGCCAGACATCTGTGAAGCTCTGACAGACGTTCTTCAGAACCTCCTGCTTGAGGTTCTTTTGTTTTGCTTTCGTTTTGTCATCTCGTTTGCCTCTCTCAGCTGTCATCTAGTTGCACTGATTGCATCCCTTTAAATCCCCTCCCATACTGCATCACTTTGCGGTTTATACAACTTCCTGGAGTGTGCTGATGCTAGAAGCTGTTACTGCTGCATCCACAAGATAAGTTTGTTTCTTTATTCTTGTTTTCCTGTTTGCTTGATCTTAGGTGACCCTGACTCCCTCCGTATTAAGTGTAGAGAGCCGGTGGTCGTGTCCACCGGGTGTTCAGGTGTCATACATTCGAGGAACGAGGGTATGCAATTATCTACCATAGAGATTTTTGCATAGGCTGAGCAGTAAGGGAGAGAGCTAGGGCTGTTGCAGGGCTTACCCTTTGGTTCCTTAGTTTTGGGATCAAGTCAGTCGGATCTTCATTTGTGTCTTCTAGTTTTCTGTAACACCTTCCGTGACATTATAAACCGCCAAAACCGTCTCAAGCATGGATCCGGTTTCACTTTTGACTGAACACATGCAGGGTCTTTCATTGGAGGTAGCAGATCTCCGTAAAACTGTATCTCAGTTTCAGGTGACTGGTTCAGCTTGCGTTCATGGAGTTTGTTCTGAGCCTAAGATATCGCTTCCGGATACGTTTTCCGGGGGTAGTGAGAATTTTGTTCGTTTTAGAGAGGCTTGCAAACTCCATTTTCGCCTACTTCCCCATTCCTCTGGTGATGAGGAGCAGAGGGTGGGGATCATCATCTCGCTGATCAGGGATAACACTCAGTCTTGGGCCTTTTCGTTGCCGTTGGGGGCACGACCCCTCTGTTCAGTGGATGAATTTTTTTTAGCCCTGGGTCAGATATATGATGATCCGGATCATATTGCTCTGGCTGAGTCTAGACTACGTCTTTTATGCCAGGGTAAACAGTCCGCAGAGATATACTGTTCAGAATTTCGGAGATGGGCAGCTGATACTGGTTGGAATGATGCTGCACTCCGAAGTCAATTTTGCCATGGTCTTTCAGAGGGATTGAAAGATGCATTTGCCTTTCATGAGAGACCTACCTCCTTGGACTCTGCCATGTCTCGGGCCGTTTGTATTGACAGGCGTCTTGGAGAGAGAGGAGAGATCACTCCTTCCTGTCATACTCAATCCAAGGACAGTGCGGCGGTCTCTTTCAGTGCGCTGGGGTCTCCGGCTCTCTCAATCCCCTCTGAGCAGGAGCCCATGAAGCTGGGTTTGCTTGCCTCTGACAATAGAAGATTCAGCTCTCAGAGGAGGGTTTGTTTCTGTTGTGGAGGTATAAATCATTTGGCAAATGTTTGTCCCTCTAGGAGATTAAGCCAGTTTTTTGAGAGTAATAAAGAAACAAAAAGAAAAAGATCCTCTAAAGACGTTCCATCTGTTACTATTGGCAAGGTTGATGCGGAAATTGAAGGTTTTCCATTTGCTTGTAGTTCCCATTTTGTCCTACCTGCCAGGGTGGCGCTAGAGAGCAAGAACATTTTTTGTGAGATTTTTGTAGATAGTGGAGCAGCTGTCAATCTCATTGATAATCAATTTGTTTCCAGGTATGCACTTTGGGAAAGGATATACCTGTTTTTTCTATTGATTCCGCTCCACTTTCTCAGAAATCGTTAAAGGGCATAGTTCACAATATCCGTTTGATTGTGAGTGATACTCATGTTGAGGATGTGTCATGTTTCGTCCTAAGCGGGTTGCCTACTCCTCTAGTGTTGGGGCTACCCTGGCTCACTAAACATAACCCGACCATTGATTGGCAAGCGAGGCAAATAAATGGTTGGAGTGACTTTTGCAGAGAGAATTGCCTCACGACATCTGTTTGCAGAGGAGTTCTACTAAGACTGTACCATCTTTTCTCTCTGAATTTTCGGATGTGTTTTCTGAGAGTGGTGTTCAGGAGCTGCCCCCTCACAGGGAGTACGATTGCCCTATTAATCTCATCCCAGGCGCCAAACTGCCTAAATCTCGTTTATACAATCTCTCCCAACCTGAAAGGGTCGCTATGCGTGCTTATATCTCTGAGAGCCTGAGAAAGGGACACATACGACCCTCGAAGTCACCTGTTGCCGCTGTTTTTTTTCTTTGTTAAGAAAAAAGATGGTTCTTTAAGACCATGTCTGGATTTCAGGGAGCTGAACAGTATCACAATTCGTGACCCTTATCCGCTTCCTCTGATCCCGGACCTGTTTAACCAGATTGTTGGGGCTAAAAAAAATTCAAAGTTGGATCTAAGAGGGGCATACAACCTGGTCAGGGTCAGAGAAGGAGACAAATGGAAGACGGCCTTCAATACCCCTGAGGGCCATTTTGAGAATTTGGTTATGCCTTTTGGTTTGATGAATGCTCCAGCCGTCTTTCAGCATTTTGTGAACAGCATTTTTTATCATTTAATTGGGAAATTTGTACTAGTGTATCTATATGACATTTAGATTTTTTCTCCTGATTTCAAAACTCATAAGGACCACCTACGTCAGGTCTTGCTCATATTGCGGGAGAATAAATTGTACACTAAACTGGAAAAATGTGTGTTTGCGGTTCCAGAAATTCAATTTCTGGGGTTTCTTTTCTCCACTTCTGGTTTTCGCATGGACCCCGAGAAGGTTCGCGCTATGCTTGAGTGGGAGCTTCCTGAGAATCAGAAGGCGCTGATGCGTTTTTTGGTTTTGGCAATTATTACAGGAAGTTTATTTTGAATTATTCCTCTGTTGTTAAACCACTCACTGATATGACTAGAAAGGGGGTAGATTTTTCCTCCTGGTCGGTAGAGGCGCGTAAGGCCTTTTCTAGTATCAAGGAGAGTTTTGCTTCCGCTCTCATCTTGGTACAACCTGATATCTCTCTGCCCTTCATAGTTGAGGTGGACGCTTCGGAGGTGGGTGAGGGTGCGGTCTTGTATCAGGGTCCCTCTCCTGCCAAATGGCGACCGTGTGCCTTTTTCTCAAAGAAACTCTCCTCCGCAGAGAGAAATTACGATGTGGGAGATAGGGAGTTGTTGGCCATCAAGTTAGCTTTTGAGGAATGGCACCATTGGCTAGAGCAGGGATCAGCAACCTCCAGCACTCCAGTTGTTGTGAAACTACGACTCCCAGCATGCTCCATTCTCTCCTTTGAGAGTTCTGAGAGCAGCCAAGGAGGTGTGCATGCTGGGAGTTGTAGTTTCACCACAGCTGGAGTGCCGAAGGTTGCTGATCCCTGGGCTAGAGGGAGCCAGACACCCTATTACCGTGTTTACCGACCATAAGAATCTGGCCTACTTGGAGTCAGCCAAGCGTCTGAACCCGAGACAGGCCAGATGGTCTTTGTTCTTTTCAAGGTTTAATTTTGTTGTCACGTTCCTCCCTGGGGTTAAGAATGTGAAGGCGGATGCCCTGTCACGTTGTTTTCCGGGAGGTGGGAATTTTGAAGACCCGGGTCCCATTTTGGCTGAAGGTGTGGTGGTCTCGGCTCTTTATCTTGAATTGGAGGCAGAGGTTCAGGCAGCCCAGGCAGAGGCTCCTGATCTTTGTCCTCCTGGGAGGTTGTTTGTGCCTCTCGCTTTAATAGACAAGGTTTTTAAGGAGCACCACGATACTGTCCTTGCTGGGCGCCCGGGGGGTAGAGCCACAGTGGATCTCATCGCTCGGAGATTCTGGTGGCCGGCGCTTCGTAAGTCGGTTGAGGGTTTTGTGGCAGCCTGCGAGACCTGCGCTCGTGCCAAAGTCCCTCATTCACGGCCATCAGGTCCTCTCCTCCCGTTACCCATTCCTTCCCGTCCTTAGACACATCTGTCCATGGACTTCATTACGGACCTGCCTCGTTCCTCGGGGAAGACTGTGATTCCGGTGGTGGTGGACCGTTTTAGCAAAATGGTGCATTTCATTCCTTTTCCTGGGTTGCTCAATGCTAAGACGCTGGCGCAGGCATTTATTGATCACATTGTCAAATTGCATGGTATTCCTTCAGACATAGTCTCTGATAGGGGCACGCAGTTTGTTTCCAGATTCTGGAAGGCTTTCTGTTCTCGCTTGGGGGTTCGGTTGTCATTCTCTTCTGCTTTCCACCCACAGTTGAATGGCCAGACGGAGCGCGTCAATCAGAATCTGGAGACATATCTGCGCTGTTTTGTGGCGGAGAATCAGGAGGATTGGTGTTCTTCATCTTCTCCTGTATAACGTTTGCGTATCCAAAATATCAGTGACATTCAGTCAAATTTTTTTGCTGCTGGTGGCAGCTACATTACCTGCGCTACACCTCCTGTAAAACATTTGCCCATCCAAAATATCAGTGACATTAATTCAGTGTAATTTTTTATTAGCCGCTGGTGACAGCAACATTACTTGCACTATACGGTACCTCCTGTTTAACGTGTGCGCACTGTAGGAAGGCGCAAAGATCCATCATTGACGGAAGGTACGTGTCATCGAGGTTCCTGGCCTCGGTGAGATAAGAACCGGTAATTTTGTGTGTCAGCGGCAGCTAGTGCTCGCTGACACTGTTTTACTTAGTGTGGCTGTAAAGCCAATCCTGGCTGGTTCTTATTGGGAGCAGCCAAAGAGCTGGGTGGGTGGCTGTTCCCCACGTCCAGGCCAGGTTTTCGGCTGGGAATAAAAACCCAGCCAGCAGCCACAGCTGTGTGTGGATTACCCTGCAATTTCATAGTGGATCTGTGAAGCACTGAGGTGTTTGGGTTCCAACCAGTTGGTAGAGTACTGGAGAGCCGCACGCTGAAAATCAGGTGCCTTAAAGCCTGCGGTGGATGGCTGAGGATTGCCCTGGACAAAACAGTCTGCCAGGTGACACGTTTGTGCTGTGGACTTTATGTGGTGTGAATTAACACCAGGACTCTGCACAGTGATATTTTAGCTTTGTTGCTTTGTTTGTGTGAATAAACACTGAACTTTTGCTTTATTACCGTGTTCTTGCCTCTGTACTGCGTCCGCTTACCCTGCCTACCAGAGCAAATCCCTACAGCACCCAAAATATCAGTGACGTTCATTCAGTGTCACTTTTTATTAGGCGGTGGTGACAGTGACATTACTTCTGCTATACCTTATGTTTGACGTGTGTGCATCCTAATTATCAGTGATCGTCATTAAGTGTAATTTTTTATTAGGCTGTGATGACAGCGACATTACTTGCACTATACCTCCTGTATAATGTTTGTGCAACCTAAATATCAGTGACATTAATTCAGTGTAATTTTTTATTAGGTGGTGGTGACAGTGACATTATTTGCGCTATACCTCCTGTTTAATGTGTGCTCATCCTAAAAATATCTGTGAAATTCTGTGTACTGTATTTGCAAATACACTTACAAAACCTGCGCTACTGTACGTGTGAGAATGTGGCCCTGGGTGCGGTGAAACTGTGCCCGCTGCCAGAGCACAAGAAACACACTCATCCACGATACCTAGCTTCATGTCCCAGTTTCCAGGCGGCGCAGGACACCACTCTCGAAGTCAGAGCAGTGCGACCAGGTGGTCGGTTGGATTGCAGCAGATAATGCTTCCAGACGGGTAAGCACCACACTGTCTACCACAAAGTCCAATCTCAGTAGCCAAGAGTCTGGTCAACAGAATCCTCGCCCTGATACTCCTTCCACCCTCCATGGAGAGTCTTGGCAAACAAGTGATCCCACACTCGGATATTCCGAGGAGCTGTTTTCATCGCCATTCCTTAATTTGGGCCTCTCGCCAAGCCTGCTTGAAGAAGGACATGAGGATATCTTGTGCCCTGATTCTAAAAATCTGGAGCATCCACAAACAGAAGAAGATGACGGTGGGGAACGACAATTAGTGTTTCACGAGGTGGATGATGATGATGAGACACAGTTGCCAATAACTGAGGTTGTTGTTAGGTCAACAAGTCAGGAGGATGACCAGAGTGAGAAAGTGGAAGAGGAGGTGCTGGACGATGAAGTCACTGACCCAACCTGGGAAGGTGGCAAGCCGAGTGAGGACAGCATTACAGAGGGGAAGGGATCTGCAACACCGCAACAGGCTGAAAGATTCATTTTCAACCTGCTATGTACCAAAATGAGCAGGGGCGTGAACATTAGCAACCTCACCACCACCAGAATGATCCGCCACATGGCATCAAATCACCCTTAGGCCCCTTTCGCACAAGCGTGACGGATTTGATCCGGATGCGTTCAGTGAAAATGCTGCGATTTTGGCACTAAAACAAGTCCATTTTGACTGCGATTGCGTTGCATTATTCCATTTTTCCCGCGAGTGTGACATGCGGATTGCATGTGTTTTTTCCGCGCATGAAAAAAAAATGCAACCATCCTGTGGAGTCACATGGTCATTAGCAACACCTTAAATTCCCCCAGCATGTTTTTTTTGGTGGGAAAGCTTCATTTTTGTTGGATTGAATCAGTTGTGTGGTGTGTTTAAGTGTGTACCTTTGCAGGATGTCAGCTTTTTCCTTATCGGATACTGACCATGTGCTTTTGCACTGGTTGGTAAACTGTTGCTTTGGGGAGCGGCCACAAATGATTGCGGAGGAACCACGGAGGAGGAGAACGTGGGTTTGTCCTCTTATGGCGCAGCGGCCTTGCAAAGGTCAGTTTGCAAGCCTGTATTCTGACCTTCGTGCGCACCATGCAAAAGTTTACAATGTTACAATTACTGCCTCATGTCCATGCCCACCGTTGACCGGCTTTTGGCAGATTTGCGGCCTGGGTTGACCTTTCAGGACACCAACATGCGGCGTTGTGTTTCTGCCGAGGAACGCCTCATCATCACTCTCCGGTAGGTATTTTTTTTTGTACTTTGAAACATGTTAAATTTAATTTGTATGGTTTTCTAGCTGATGTTTTCATTACATGCCTCTGCCCCGTGCCAACCTAGTGCATGTTCATATTTTTGTGTGTGTGGACAGATCATATCCCCCTTCAATTTGAATGTGTCGGGATCTGGCTTTGGCATTCGGCCAGATGCCACCATGCATTTGGGGGCGCTAATAGATTCCACCAATGCACATAACGGGCCGGCGAAGTTTGCTGGCCTGAGCCCAAAAAGAGAGTATGTTGAGAGTGTTTTCATAGTTGTAACCTTTGTTTTTTTCCTTTTTCCCAAAGATTTTTGTCTACGGGAAATTCATTCTCTGCACTCCACTTCGAGTTTCGCATGGGGACCTCCACCATAGCTGGCATAGTAAAAGCAACATGTGCCACTATTTGGTTGCGGCTGCGAGCTGCCACAACCAACCAGGCAGCAGTGGCTCCAGATTGCCAATGGCTTCCTAGAGAGGGCCCAATTTCCAAACTGCATTGGTGCCCTTGACGGGAAGCACATGCAGGTGAAGAAGCCACCAAACTCAGGGTCCCAATTCTACAATTATAAGGAGTTTTTCTTTGTGGTTTTGTTGGCCTTGGTGGACACAAACTACAAGTTTATAATTGTAGACATCGGGGCCTATGGAAGTTCGGCAGATGCTTCCCCAGCCAGCTCGTCTTCCCGGTTCCGCGGGACCACCTGCCCCCTTTGTAATTGTTGCTGATGAGGGGTTTTCCCTCTCTCCACACCTCATGCGTCCTTTTCCCCGGCGCGGATTGGATGACAGTAGGCGCCACTTCAATTATCGCCTAACCAGGGCCCGACGATTCGTGGAGTGTGCCTTCGGGATCTTAGCCAGCAAATGGCGTGTTTTTCTTTCGGCCATCCAGATGGGCCCGCAAAATGTCAACACAGTGATCCAAGCCTGTGTAGTCCTACATAATTTAATTCGTCTGCATGAGGCTACTCAGGAAGAAGATGCGCTCGCCTTTTCAGCACAACACCAGGGAGAGCCCTCTCAACTTGGACGAGCTGGTTCGCTGGACTGCGGGTCAGGGAATTATTTTCCGATTATTTTTCCTCCCCTGCTGGTTCATTTCCTTTGCCTTCACAGCAATCTTCCCGTGAGCAGCCCGAAGTTGTTGTCCCTTTTCACTCAAGATGACTTTATTGTGTGCATAGATCCTGGATGGATATGTACATAGTGTACATTGTACATAGTGTGTGTAATGTCTGACATGTTTAAATTTGCATAATTAAATGTTGCTGGAGTATGTAATAAAGGACGTTACATTACTAACTGTGCATTAATATAAACATTACAAGGATATAACGAAAATAAAATTTCTTTATAAGGTCAAAAGTTGTCTTTTTTTGTAGTGAACTCAAAAAAGGTGCGCCTGTACAGGCCAATAACACAAAAAACAAAATATTGCACACATTAAAGTTGCATAATGCGATGGGGCAAGGAACCGCCAGCCTCATACTGGGGGCCACGGTAACTGCCTGGTGCGTAGGGCCCAGGCTGTGGTGGTGGCACACTTTGGGAGGCAGAGGGTCCCGGTGGGTGGTAAGTGGCTTCCCCACTATATGATTGGCCATAATGGGGAGGTGGGGAAACATGGTGACGCCCGTGATGTGGCGGATATTCTTGGTAGGGTGGGAACACTGGCGGAGGGGGATGTTGGACTGGCCCACTTGTGTTGCCATACATCCGCCAATTATCACTGGTCCTAAATAGATCCGATGGATCGTTTGGTGGCGTGCATGCCTCCAGAACAGTACTGATGACCGTTTGTACCCGAAAGTAACGTTCTGGAGTCAAGTTATAAGTGTCCTCATGCCTGGCCCTATTAAGGTACTCAAGTACCTGTACATTGACCGAAGTGTCACCAGGCTGGGTGGATCTTTTGCGCCGTGACTGTCCGGCCAAGGAAGCCTCCACTTCCGAAGTGGGGGGACCAGTTGCTTGGGAAGCCCTTGTGGAGGTCCCTTGTCCCACTTCGGTAGCAGATGGTGACGATGGGCCTTCTACTTCTCCGGCACTGGAGTGGTGCTCCACTGTCTCCTCCACTTCCTCCTCAAGGTTGTCCTCCGTTCTATACAATAAAAAAAATACATTAGCTTCAAGTTAGCCAAGGGATAACATGTCTTTCGCGTACATTTGTGGGAAAATTACATCAACATCAACTGTAAGATTCTCTAAGATTCAAATTGTTTGCTATAGGCAACTAATGCCAGTTGTATCATACAGCATTGCACAAAAACCAGACCTTTCGCTCAAATGCACATTTGGCACATTTGGCTAACATTGGCACAAAACGAACACAAAAGGTACACACACAAAAGACAGATGTTGGTAGAATCTGACTCATGTGGCTTAATACAAGTCCACATCCAAATGAAAGTAAAGTCCAAAACAAAATTTGCTTATATATACGTTTTCTCATATGAGGCAAAATTACTCCTACATAATGGCTACGTGAAAAATACAAAAAACTTACGGACGAAGATCCATAATGTTGCGTAGAAACATAAGTTGTTCTTTATACATATAGGGCTGCTTCTTGGAGAGGCCAGATCCACTGCGGCTATGGACCATTTCCTTGCGGAACTGGTCTCTACAGCTCCGCCAACGGTTTTTCACCTCTTCCACTGAAATGATTTGAAAAAATAATAAAAATGTCACTGTGGAACATGTACTAGCACACATACTACAGGATACCACATGTACTAGCACACATACTACAGGATACCACATGTACTAGCACACATACTACAGGATACCACATGTACTAGCACACACTACAGTATACCACATGTAAATGCAAATAGAACTTACACAGAGTATGTCAGTTTTTTTCGCTTGTCTTGGCCCAAACAGAGCTCCTGAGTGATCTCCTGCCAGGCAGCGTCCTTTTTGTACCGGTCATGGTACTCAGGAGATCGGGTGTCCCAGATGCAGGGCCTCTCCTGCACCATGACAATCATTTTTTCCACATCTAGTGGCCTAGGAATTTTGGGCATGATGCCAAATGCACTTCAGGGGCTGGCTGAAATCTGCAGAGCTGCTCCTCACTCATCCGACGCGAGGCAAAGCCTTGCAAACTGCCAACTTCCTGGGTCAGGTGACTTCACAGTTGCTAAGATACATCTTTGGAAATCCCAACGCAACGCAGCCAATCCGCATGCACTGCGTTTTTCACGCAGCTCCATTCACTTCTATGGGGCCTGCGTTGCGTGAAAAACGCAGAATATAGGACATGCTGCAATTTAAACGCAATGCAGAAATGAAGCGTGAAAAACAACGCTCATGTACAAAGCACCATAGAAATGAATTGGTCAGGATTCAGTGCGGGAGCTATGCGTTCACGTCACGCATTGCACCCGCGCGGTAAACTCGCTCGTGTGAAAGGGACCTTATAGGTGGGCTGAACGCTTGGGTCCACAACCAGTGTCTGCGGGTCACACCACTGCCTCCTCTTCCCCTGTGTTACGTGCTGGCCAATTCCTTGTCCAAGACGCAGGCCCGGAAGCCTCCCGCCATGCACCTGGATCTTCGCAAGCACCATCAGCTAGCACATCCACTTCTGTGTCCCGGCGCAGCATACAGATGTCTACACCCCAGGCCTTTGAACAACATCGCAAATACCCAGCCACCCACGCACAGACCATAGAACTAAATGAGCATCTTTCCAAATTGCTGGCCCTGGAAATGTTGCCATTTAGGCTTATGGACACTGAGGCTTTCTGCAGCCTGATGGCGGTTGCTGTCCCACGGTACTCTGTCCCCAGCCGCCAATATTTTTCACGGTGTGCAGTCCCAGCCTTACACCAGCATGTGTCCTGTAACATCACCCATGCCCTGACCAATGCAGTTATTGGGAAGGTCCACTTAAAGACTGACACATGGACAAGTGCTTTTGGCCAGGGACTAGTGATGAACGAGCATGCTCGGCCGAATATCTGTTCTGCTCGAGCATCTCCATGCTCTGCACATGGCGGTACTCGAGTACCGCATGTGCTCAAGCATAATGCTTGAGTCTCCTCCCCGCATGTTTTGTAGGTTTTAAGCAGCCAAAAAAGTTGCAGGTAAGTTCTGCCCTCACTGTAATGCCATGTTGGCTGCTGGCATTACAGTGATTGGATGGCAGGAACGCGTCATCAGGTGCTATATAGCACCCGATGACGCATGTTCGGCCCAGACGTAGACAGGGAGAGCTGAGCATAGGAACAGAAAGACAAAATAGGGAGCGAATGTCACAGTTTTTATTCTCAGAAAGCTTTTCCAAGACCCAAAAGTCCTTTTAAGGACTAGTGTGTGTGTGTGTGTGTGTGTGTGTGTTTTAGAGCAGCAATCTATTTACCTGCAGTCTCAGGGACAGTGCTGAGGAAGGGACAGATAGTGCAGGGAGAGAAATTTTCTCGTTTTACTACCAAAAGCTTTTCAAAGACCCAAAGTCCTTTTAAGGACTACTGTGTGTGTTTGACAGCAGCAAGATATTTTATTTTTTATACCTATTAGTGACATATACTGTACATCATCCGCAGACTGTGTCTTTAATAATCTAGTGTCCATGGTGTGTGGATTTGTGCAAAAAATACTGAACTACATCTGCAAACAGTGTGCAAATTCCAATAATCTGGGCCTAATATAGTGTCCATAATCTGTGTTGTTCTGTGATGTGACATATACTGTCCTGCATCCGAAAACTGTGTCTGTATTGCAAATTCCAATAATCTGGGCCTAATATAGTGTCCATAATCTGTGGTGTTCTGTAACCAATACTGTACTACATCAGAAAACAGTGTCTGTATTGCAAATTCCAATAATGTGGGCCTAATATAGTGTCCATATTCTGTGGGTTTCTGTGCATCCGAAAACTCTGTCTTTAGCGGACAGTAAAACAATCTGCGCCACATCTAGTGACAAAACCATTAATATGAAGAAGGTGAGCACTAAGGGACGGGGAAGTGGGCGTGATGCTGATGGTGCAAGCAGAGGCTGTGGCCCTGGGTGCAATGAAACTGTGTCTGCTGTTAGTGCACCAGAAAAGAAATACATCCACCGTACCCAGTTTCATGTCCAACTTAGCTGGGTAGCGCAGGACAACACTGTCCAAGTCGGACCAGTGCGAACTGTTGGTGGGCTGGATTGCTAAAGATAATGCTTCCAGTCGTTTAAGCACCACCCTCTCTTCCACCAAGTCCAGTCTCTGTAGCCAAGAGTCTGGTCAACTGAATCCTCACTCTGATCATCCTTCCTCCCACCATGGAGAGGCTTGCCATCTGATCCCACACTCAGATATTCCGAGGAGCTCTTTCCAGCGCCACTATTAAACTTGGCCCTAGAGCCCAGCATGCTTGAAGCGGGACCTGAGATATTGTTCCCAACCTCTTGAGCCTTCACAGTCTCAAGAAGATGATGGTGGTGAACGGCAATCATTCGTTCACGAGGTGGATGATGATGAGACACAGTTGTCAATCACTGAGGTTGTGGTTAGGTCAAGTCAGGAGGATGAGCAGAGTCAGGAAGTGGAAGAGGAGGTGGTTGACGATGAGGTCACTGACCCAACATGGGAAGGTGAAAAGCTGAGCGAGGACAGCAGTACAGAGGGGGAGGGATCCGCAGCACCGCAACAGGCTGGAAGAGGCAGTGGATTTGCAAAAGTGAGAAGTCAGCCCACACCAAACAGTCCCTCAACATTTACACCGAGCACCCCCATGCGTAAAGGGGTAGGTGTTCCGCAGTATAGCTTTTTTTTGAGGAAAGTGCAGACGACAAAAGAATGGTAGTTTGCAACCTGTGCCGTACCAAAATAAGCTGGGGCGTGAACACTAGCAACCTCACCACTAGCAGCATGATCCATCACATGGCATCCAAGCACCCTAATAAGTGGGCCAAATGCCTGCATCCACAATCTGGGTCTGCGGGTCACACCACTGCCTCCTCTTCCCCTGTGTTACGCACTGCTGGCCAATCCCCTGTCGAAGGCGCAGGCCCGGATGCCCCTCACCCTGCACCTTGATTTTCACATGAACCATCAGCAACAACTTCCACTTCCCTGTCCCAGCCCAGTGTCCAAATGTCAATAACACAGTCATTTAAACGTAAGCGCAAACACCCACCCACAGGCCATAGCACTAAATGCACAATTTTCTAAATTAATGGCCCTTGAAATGTTGCCATTTAGGCTTGTGGACATTGAGGCCTTCCGCAGCCTGATGTCAGCGGCCGTACTTCGGTACACAGTCCCCAACCGCCACTATTTTTCACGGTGTTCCGTGCCTGCCTTACACCAGCATGTGTCCCAGAACATCATCCGTACCCTGACCAACACACTTACTGGGAAGGTCCACGTCACCACAGACACATGGACAAGTGCTGGTGGCCAGGGACGCTGCATATCCCTGACCGCACACTGGGTGAATGTTGTGGAGGCCGGGAGTGAGTCATACCCTGGGATAGCACAGGTGCTACCCACGCCCAGCTTCAGCCCACCAGCAGCTATGTTACTGGCTCTAGCCCCCACTTCTCCTCCACCGCCTCCTACTACACTTCCACCTCTAGTAGCAGTCAGCCATCAGTCGCTAGCTGTAAGCAGTGTAGCACTGCTGTGGGTAAGCGTCAACAGGCCGTGCTGAAGCTGATCTGCTTAGGGGACAAACAGCACAACGCCGCAGAGCTGTGGCAGGGTATAAGGGACCAGACCGAACTGTGGCTCTCGCCACTCAACCTACAACCAGGCATGGTTGTGTCTGACAATGGCCGTAACTTGGTGGTGGCTTTGGAGCTCGGCAACCTGACACACATTCCATGCCTAGCCCACGTCTTAAACTTCGTGGTTCAGCGGTTTATTAAAACCTACCCCAATTTGCCAGAGCTACTAGTGAAGGTGCGCCGCGTGTGTGCCCATTTCCGCAAGTCATCCACAACTTCAGCCGGTCTGTCAACGCTGCAGCAGCACTTGCGGCTTCCAGCTCACTGACTGTTGCGCGACTTGAGCACGCGCTGGAACTCTACAATTCTACATGTTGGCCAGGCTTTGTGAGCAGCAGAGGGCAGTTGTGGAATACCAGCTGCAACATGGTCGTCGCCTTTCGAGTCAACTGCCACTATTCACAGGCGAGGAGTGGGCATTGATGTCAGACCTCTGTGAGGTTTTAAAAAACTTTGATGAATCCACACAGATGGTTAGTTGTGATAGTGCTATTATCAGTGTAAACAGCCCACTGCTGTGTCTACTCAAACGATCACTGCTCACAATTAAGGACGACACTCTGAATGTGACAGACGAGGAAATGGGGGAGGACATTACACTGGGTGATAGCCAGACCACCAACAGTTCCTCTTCTCAGCGTGAATTGGACCATGAAGAAAAGGAGGAGGAGGAGGAACTAGATACAGTTGCCTCTGCTACAAAGGGTAGTACCCATGGAACTTTAATTCCATCTGTTCAGCGTGGATTTGCAGAAGAGGAGGAGATGGAGTACAATGAGGAGATGGAGAGTCATCCTGATGTCAACATCGACGTCTTGCCTGTTGGTACTCTGGCACACATGGCTGACTTCATGTGGTGGAGAGGACGAGTAAAACGGTGCAATACCAGAAGGTACTTGTTGACAGATTGTTCCAAAATTTTCCATCTGACAACGCGGCCGTACATCCTTAGGCATCCGAGAAAGGGAGACAAGGGGAACACACAGCAGTTCCAACAAAGGCAGTGTTACCCTCCAAGGCATGGGACACTTTCATGACACCCCACTAGCAACCTCACCCTGAAGCGCGGCCTAGTGGTACAAGGAGCTAAATGTTTTGGAAGATGGTGAAGGAATACATAGCAGACCGTGTCAGTGTCCTAAGTGATCCCTCAGTGCCCTGCGAATACTGGGTGTCCAAGCTGGACACGTGGCACGAACTTGAGCTCTACGCCTTGGAGGTGCTTGCCTGCCTTGCCGCCAGTATTTTGTCTGAGCATGTATTTAGTGCTGCTGGTGGCATTATAACAGATAAGCGTATCCGCTTGTCAACTGGAAATGCTGACAGGTTGACTCAGATAAAAATGAACAAGGCCTGGATTGCCCCTGACTTCTTAACTCCACCAGAGGAGAGCTGAGCTGATGATGAACATAAAGGCAATTTCAATCTATTATTTATAACGTACTCAATCTACTGTAGTGTATTCCCATGCACCTTTTCCACCACCACAAAAAAAAAGAGTATATGGTTTAATCTTGTTTTCTCCTCCTCCTCCTCCTCCTCATCCAGATTGTCTATATTCCCTCCACTTTTTTAATAGGGTCAGCTCAACTGCAGGCCTTCAACTCAAATTTATTTATACGGTCAGCTCAACTGCATGCACTCGCATATAATGTTTTAGAGCATCAGCTGTACAGCATGCACTCACATATAATGTTTTACAGCGTCAGCTGAACAGACTGCACTCGCACATAATGTTTTAGAGCATCAGCTCACCTGCAGGCACTCGCATATAATGTTTTAGAGCATCAGCTCACCTGCAGGCACTCGCCCCTAATGTTTTAGAGGGTCAGCTCAGCAGCAGACCCTCACACCCTAATATTTTAGATGGTTACATCAGCAGCAGGCCCTCTCCCCTAATGTTTTAGATGGTCATTTCAGCAGCAGGCACTTGCCCCTAATATTTTAGAGGGTCAGCTTAGCAGCAGGCCCTCTCCCATAATGTTTTAGATGGTCAGATCAGCAGGCCCTTGCTCCAATAGTTTTTGAGTTTCACCAGCAGGCCATCAATCATAATTTTTCAAGGGTGTGTATGATGCCCTCCTTTATGTGTAATAAAGGGTGTATTGTAGTGTCGGTTCCTTGTAATTTTTGGCAGCCCTTTCACTTAGTGCATAGGCTTTATGAGTGTAGGAGTCCCACTACCTGAACAATTGCACCACAATGTGAATGAGGCCCTCCTTTATGTGATATACAGGTTGTATCGCAGTGCCTCTTCCTTGTAATTTTTGGCAGCACTTGCACTTTATATACAAGTAAATATACAGGAAAGAATGTTTCCTAACAATTTATCCTCTAAAATCGATTTTATCTTCAGTATGGTGCGTATTTTTGTCAGTCTGTAAAATTTGCGTACTACTCGGACAACATCGTTCCCAGCAGCGACCTGGGAGTCCAAGATGCATCCAGACATCCTCCCCATGCTGATTCCGAACCATTTCGGTGGTGTTTCCATCAATTTCTGACCTTTTCATGTCAACCAGACACCCTCCACTCTTCAGAGCAAGGGGGTGCCTGGTTTAATGCTCGGGTTCTCCCATTGACTTCCATTGTGCTCGGGTGCTCTGTAGAGCACCCAAGCACTTTGGTGCTCGACCAACACTAATGGTGATTAGACAGAAGTAGGATGATGGTTGAACCATTGATGAAAGGATGATCAATGGGTGAACAGATAGCTAACACAATCATCCATATATTAGTCTATTTGGTTATTACAGTCATTCACACTGGCCATACATATTCACTGACACCAGATGTAGAACAAAAATATTTCTGGGAATATTATTTTATGGAAAAATGTTTGTGGACTAGTGACTGTTGGACACAGATAACTTCTTTCCAGGTAACATGCCAATGGGGTCCTAAAATAATCATTTGTTTTTAAAATTCAACATAATTTTTTTTTTGGTTCTAACTGTCCATTTTTATCAACTTTAGACTAATGTGTATGGGACCTTGAAGGGGTTAAAACAGGGATGTTCAACCTGCGGCCGCCCCCAGCATGCCCTGATAGCTGTAGGTTGTCCGTGCATAAGGTAAGTTGTAATTTTTGTAATACAGAGAATGTAAAAGGAATGGAGGGCACTCAAATGACTGGGTGTATAGAACCGCAATATGGAAGCTAAATACAAGTATAATATGTAGGATTAGATATAAAAGCTCAATGTGGAAGCTCAATAGGAGTAAAATATGAGAGATTTATTAAATAAAATCTACATCTAATGCTGGATCTGTCGATTCAGTGATACATATAACGATAAAATACTAGTAGAAATGAAATAAAAATTAGTTCACAATAAATTTACCCACTTATACAGGTGATCAGTCTGTATAGAGGTGCTCCAGTGTGTTTCTTTATGGAAAAAGTCCTCAAATTGCGGATTTTTCTCTGCAGGGTGTCCTTAAGTGGTTCAATAATTATGAACCCATATGCTGTCTCTTACCAAACGCGTTTCGGTGCACTCTTGCACCTTCATCAATCACTGATGAAGGTGCAAGAGTGCACCGAAACGCGTTTGGTAAGAGACAGCATATGGGTTCATAATTATTGAACCACTTAAGGACACCCTGCAGAGAAAAATCCGCAATTTGAGGACTTTTTCCATAAAGAAACACACTGGAGCAGGCTGTAAAAGCAGTGACGTGAACATCCAGCTGACCGGAGCAACATAGCCACTCCTCCGATCACGTGGAACGTCATTACCCCTGCAACCAAGAATCCAGGACGCCGTAGCGGAGAGAGACGCCGAGGGAGTACCACGTGCGCACCAACGCCATCCAGGACCGGATCACCGCTCACACTTCGGGACACTGTGTATGTAGAACCCCTATAATTGTACTTTGGAGCTCCACAACGGAAGGGGTAAGACTGTCCAATAGTGTATACGATTATAAACTTTCTTCCAGGACCCAAGCGATATAATTTATAGCACCAATGGTTCTATTGTGCACTTGATTTTATCTCATTTTTACCCAAGGAATACCTCTATACAGACTGATCACCTGTATAAGTGGGTAAATTTATCGTGAACTAATTTTTATTTCATTTCTACTAGTATTTTATCGTTATATGTATCACTGAATCGACAGATCCAGCATTAGATGTAGATTTTATTTAATAAATCTCTCATATTTTACTCCTATTGAGCTTCCACATTGAGCTTTTATATCTAATCCTACATATTATACTTGTATTTAGCTTCCATATTGCGGTTCTATACACCCAGTCATTTGAGTGCCCTCCATTCCTTTTACATTCTCTGTATTACAAATATCACTGGCAATAGGTACTGTCATTTGGAGAGAGCACCAACCCGTGATTTGTGGACAGTAGAGCCTCCTGTAATCTCCTATTTACTACTTGCTTTAAGTTGTAATTTTGCAACAGCTGGAAGGCCATGGAAGTAGATAGGAGATCACTAGAGATGAGCGAACTTTTAAAAAATTCGATTCGGCCGGTTTGCCGAATTTTTCGGAAAAATTTGCTTCGATCCAAATTTACTCACAGCAAATTGTGTTAAAAAATGGCTATTTCCGGACTGCAAAGAGCCTTCATAGGGGTGTATAACACTGTGTCTTGCAGTAACACGCATAGGCAGGGCCGCCTCTATCATAAGGCAGCCCAAGCGGCTGCTTGAGGGCGCAGAGAAGGGGGGGCGGCAAACAATTAACTTGCTAACTTACACTTGCCCCAAAAGTTTTTTTTTTTTTTTTTTAAATACCGGACTGTTACTTTACTGCCGGGGAGGGGGGGGCTATTGGCGCCATAATACTGGCACATGGAGGAGGGAGGAGAGAGGCACTTGATACTGGCACATTAGGGGGCAGGGGGAGAGAATGGCACTATGATATTAGCACAAAAGGGGGCAAGAAATGGACATGAATCATGAGGGGCAGAAATGTGAATGATAGGCGGAGGCAAGAAATGGACATGAATCATGAGGGGCAGAAATGTGAAATGATGGGGGGGGGGATGGGAAGGCAAGAAATGGACATGAATCATGAGGGGCAGAAATGTGAAATGATGGGGGGGGGGGGGGGCGCCAAAATGTAGATTTGCTTGTGTTGACAAAAATCCTTGCACCGGCCCTGCGCATAGGGAGTCTGCTGTGGTAGTGAAACAATACTGTGAGTCAGTATGGCAAGCACATGACAGGTGTCACTCTTAGAATCACTGTGTACTTCACTTATTTGAAAACAGGAATATAACAGCAGTATTTAACGCTTGTATTGGACTGTCACAAATGCAGCAAAGGCCCCAAATGTAGTGTCTTGCACAAAATGGGTGTTTTATGAAAACCAGAATATAACAGCAGTATTTAACGCTTGTAACCAGTCACGGTGCCAAAACTGACCAAATAACTCAAGTATCAACTCAGCCTTACCAGGTAGATGTTAGCGTCAAGGAGAAGCGCACTCCTTTTACACCCTCGTCAGCTGATTCCACTGATGTCACTGATTATTTTGGACCTCCTCTGATCCATCAGAACAATAATCCCTCAAAAAACAGATCCTGTTTGTTAAGAATTTGGTCAGTAATCCATCAGTATTGCTAATGCCCCCAAAAAACAGGAGTGGATCTAAGACAGAGATGACCTGTGAACCGAAAATATGCATGTCTTCTGTGTTTTCTACCCACTCCTGCTTTTGGCTACTGTTGAGGAAGGGTTGAGACGTATGCATGTATATCCATGCATGCCTGCAAACACGTGCGGGTGTGTATGGTATATATATATGCATACATTAACCACCGCATCATCGGGTGATGTGCGCAGATGTGCCCAGCATCTGCGCACGTCTGCCCATGGTGATCCCCAGGGGCTCATGGTGGCCCCTGTGGGAAATATGTGCCCCATGATAATGTAGGGGCTTGTGCCCCCTGATAATGTAGGGGCTTGTGCCCCCTGATAATGTAGGGGCTTGTGCCCCCTTATAATGTAGGGGCTTGTGCCCCCTTATAATGTAGGGGCTTGTGCCCCCTGATAATGTAGGGCTTGTGCCCCCTTATGTAATCACGTGCCCCCTTATCTGTGCCCCCTTTAGATATTTATATATCTATGTCCCTTATGTTGGTGTATACATGTGTATGGATGTGCCCCATGCATCCATACACATATATATATTATACAATATTCCCCCCCCCCCCTCCATACACCTGAAACCAGATGCATCGATGTGAATGTCCCACAAGCATTCACACAGATGCAATCTGGTTGATTACATCAGAATGACCGGACTAAGGTCCGGTCATCCTGATAACTACAAAGGACTCGGATTCAACAGAATCTGAGCCCTTTGATATAATTGTCGCCAGCGCCGCTGGAGACAATTATACATGATAGAAGAAAGGGATAAGCCTCACCTCCTTCTATTATGCGCATTCCGGCAGCGAAATTAACATCTCGCTGGCCGGAATGCAGAGTGCCACAGGCGGGAGATCAAAGGCTTCTCCCGCCTGTTGGTGTGCAGCGCGTCCCCGATGTGCGGGCCGGCGCAGTGACGTCATATCACTGCGTCGGCCCACGTGGATGATGGGCATGCGCGCGCGCGCCCCCTGGTGGGCGGCACGGCATGGGAGTGCGGGCCGCCGGGGATAAATATCCGGCGGCCCCGGCACTCCGGAGGAAGGATCGGGACTCCCCCACCTTGAAGAGGAGCGCATCCTGCGCTCAGGAGAGGCCCCCGACCGGACCCCCCCACCTGGAAGGCGAGCGCATCCTGCGCTCAGAAGGAGAGCGCGATTCGGCATTCAATACGGAGCGGCCCCCCTCTGGAAGGTTACCCCTGGAGGGCTGAGTACCGCTACTCCACCAACGATTCCCCTGAACCAAACCCCTATTAACCCCTGACCCCCCACCACATAACCCTTCCCTACACCCCTGATCCCCCTGACCCCCTGCTCCCACCAACGATCCCTACCACTCCCTACCACTTGCCTTAACCCCTTCCCTGCCAGAACCCCAGCACCCCTGCTGGTATTCTATAACCCTTTACCCCATAACCCTTGATACCCTGGTAACCATATAACCCCTGATGGACCCTGGTCCCTGTGTGTAACCCCTGATTCACCCTTTCCCTACCCTTATATCAATCCCTGGTGGCAACCCCTGCATCCCTGCCACACCCCCCCCCTCACTGTACACTTGCAGGGTATTAACCCCTGCATTGCTGTACAGCCCTGATCCCCATTGTTAACCCTTTGTGTTTGTGGTCTGCTTACACCCCTGTAAGACCACCGTTAACCCTCGTCGTACCCCATAGGGATAGTATATAGTCAGGTGGGGTGGGTTGTTATATACTTGTATGTGTGAACTGTATAGATAGTTGATGGGTGGAATTGGGAACGTGTAGTGTAGTTTAGTGCTGTATATTTGTAGTGCTGTGTATTGTTAGTGTATTGCGTGCTTAGTGTATTAGGTTTTAATAAATACCGTTATATTTGTCACCTTTGTGTAGCGTGTACTTGTTAGCGGTAGCGAGTTAGTAAGGCGCATGCAGTTAGCGTAGTGATTAGTGTAAAGCATAGCGAAAGTATTGTGTTATTGTTATATTAAAGGTAGAAATGGGCAGAGTCATCAATAGACGGCTCCTCCCATTTATGAATATTAATTATTGATATTTGCATAAATATTAGTGACTATTAGTCCCCCTTTACATTGGCGAGCCAGGCCCACTGCTTAGATTTTGAAATCTGTGTTTGGTTTTGAGGCTAGAGGTCGGTTACACTGTCAATTATCAGGCAAGAGAGACGCAGTCAGTGGTCTGAGCGTCTAAGACCTGATAATTCGGACAGGTAACGCGACTCTTCCTTACGCTGTTTGAGGCTAGAGGTCAGTTATACTGTCAATTATCAGGCAAGAGAGACGCGGTCAGTGGTCTGAGCGTCTAGGACCTGATAATTCGGACAGGTAACGCGACTCTACCTCACAGCACCAAACGCAGATCAAAATCTTTAGCAGAGAATCTATTGTCTATCTGTGAACTAATATTTTGCTATTTGCTTTACACGGTCACTGCATCGCTCAAGTGATTGCGAGGGAGAAGAGGACACGTCACTGAAGGAGATCCATCTACAACACTTGAGCAGACACAGCACATTTAACCCCATCCTCCCAACCACATACAAGTCAGCAGAAATGCTGTGGTCCGATTTGTTGGCACAGGCTTGTAGTTATGACAAGCTCTGTGTGAACAAACGGATGGTGTTGAACAAGGCCACCAAACGGCTTCAGATGCTCGCCAAACTCGTTTATACGTTTGAGGCTAGCATCTGTAAGCCAAAAGAAGTGGCGCTGGTGTCTCAGTCAACGGAGACAATTCCTCCGGCCATTCACTGCCAGTGCTGTACCAGTAATTCGGACCAGGTTTCGGCATTGCGGGCACAGCTGGCAGAGAATGTGCAGTCTACTGTTGACCGAGATGCGCAGGTGGCTAATATAGAGTCACAGTTAGTAGAGCTGCAGAGGCAGAAGGAGGAAATTGAGGCTAAGTTGACTCAGTCTTATACTG
Source organism: Bufo bufo (assembly GCF_905171765.1). Taxonomy (NCBI): domain Eukaryota; kingdom Metazoa; phylum Chordata; class Amphibia; order Anura; family Bufonidae; genus Bufo; species Bufo bufo. The sequence goes on from NC_053393.1 coordinate 264,168,382, forward strand.
AGGTCAAGGCCTTCAAGGAGCGGGCTGCCTCTACTGACGTGACGGTAGCCAAATTGAAGGCTGAGGTTGCTGTAAGGTCCCAGCTAATGTCTGGCATGCAACAGGTTATCACCAAGTTGGTGCCGGCCCTTTCTTTTTCCGTACAGCCAGGGTCGGAATCTCCCAAAACGTTGCCCTGTGCAGGGCCAAAAGGGGGGAGAGTAGTCTGTGACCGGTCTAATCATCAGGTCAAGCCGGTCCAGACTAACAGAGATTTTTCCCTGACTTTGGGAAAAAGAACTGTCGTGAAGAGTGCGTCCCTGAGGATGGAACAATTCAGGAGAAGGGAGCACAGCTGCAGTGTAGATGGACCTGGGCCATGCAGAGCAAACTACAGATGTTTTGCATGTGGTGGCCTAGGTCACATAGCGAGACACTGCAAAACAGATAGGAACATAACACACAGGACAGGAAACCAAGTCACGTGTTTCAGGTGTGGGAACAAAGGACACATTGCAAGGAATTGCCCTTGTGCAAGTAATTGCAATGTGTCCAACAGTATCAGCCAGGTAACAAATTGTGCAGTGGGGTCTAGTCAGCTTGGCCATAACGGGGTTACCTCTCGGCAGCATCACCAGCTGCTGAGGGGTCAGAATGGCCAAGCTAGGCTAGGCAACATTTGACACCCCTGTACTATTTGTTACACCGTTTGTTCCCTGTGTATGTCCATGTTGTGTGTTTTTGTTATCTGTTTGTAAGTTTTTCTTGATGTTGATGGTGGTAGTCCTTGTCTACGGATGTGTTCTACCATGCTGATTTATGTAGTTTGTTGTAAGTCCCGTCTGCTGTTTGTGTTTCATTCTGTGTCCCCTTGGAGTGGAACAGTGTTATACTGTGGATCAAGAACGTATAGGCTCGCGAGCAGATAATTTCACACGGGAAATCCTACACTAAGGATGATGTGATTTTATTCTGGGCAGCCAGGGTCTCAGATCGATACAGATAACGCTGTTGTGCTCAAGGTTTTCGGTAGGGCTGTGTTGCGCTGGGGACTGGGGCGGACAGACAACATTGGTGTAATGTTGTGCTGCGCACTTAATTCTAGTCTGATCAGGTAGCACAGCTCTGATAGGGATTGGACGCAGAGTGTTTGGCAGCAGAGTGTGGACCGTGTTCTTGTGTTGTGGGGTCCTGGAGAGCCAGGGCATGACTATGCCATTGGTTCTGCGGGCCTCCACAAGACAGGATCACAGGGGGAAATCAGCCTGGGTACACATGAGTGGACAGGGATGCGGTGCCATCAATAACAAGATGGTGCTTTGTCCACAGAACTCCAGTTATCCTAACCTAGTAGGGTGGCCATCCTTATCTGTTGGTGCAGAGGGATGTGTAGCAGAGGACGCGATCCTCTGAAGGTAGGGTGTTCAGACACCAGTGTTGGGATAACGAGGGGTCATGTGAGATAAAGGGCAGCCCAATACCTTTCTCTACCCATGGGTCAAAGGTATTGGTGCTGGGAATTTTTACATTTAATTGCACTGTTAGGGGAGAAATTCCCCCGGGAGCGCCTGGTATTTTCTTCTGCCATAGGTGTGATTGTATATGGAGTGGAAGAAAAACCCAGGAGATGCCACAGAAGAGGCCAGCTATTCCCCCTGACACTCTTGTGAAGCTCCAGAGGATCCCACTGGATTTTGGCAACCAAGCGACCTCTGTCTAGAGGTGTTCTAGAGATGGAAGATTGTGCCACAATCCAGCGGGAGCGTTATCTCAGACTCTGGAGCAAGACTTGGAGACGTTCGGGTGGAAGAGCTACTATCACTTGTTTCACCCAGTGAAACTTGTTCTGGTTCTGGTCATCGTCATATCGGAGGGTCAAGGGACTTATTGACCAAATACACCAGAACCAGACAGAACTTTACCGAACTAACCGAAGGAGGAGGCTCAGGACATAACGCTAACATTGTCCCTGTAGCCAAATATTGTATGGACACACTTTGTTTCCTATGAGGGTTAGGGACGTATAACTTGTACTACCCTGAAACCCCATAGCACATTGTATTTATTGATTTTTGTTTGTCGGTCGATTGCGTACCCATAGACACTCTAGGTGCAAATGTGTGACAGCCTATATTTGACTGTACACATTTGCATCCTATAGTCGTTTCCCATTGATATGGGGGTCTGCGACCTACCGGTGTCTGTGGAGGTGTAGAGATATGCCAGGTTGCATGAGTCTCTATGGGTACACACATTTAATGGAATTTGGTGGTGTTGGGAGGGATGTGACATGTATTTTGTGTGAATGTGGATAGGGTTAGGTCACGATAGGGACAGGCATCCTTTGTTTGCCATTTGCCACCTTGAACCCTGGAACGGTGAAGTTCTTAAGGGAAGGGCTGGATGTGTAGTGTGACGGAGGTGTTCTCCGCAGTAGAATTTAGGTACTATGACATCACCGCTTAAGAGTTTGACCTGCCTTGTAAAGACCTATTAATCTGTCCACGGGAGAACCACACCCATCAAGATGGAAACAGATGTTGGACGAAAGTGGTGATTGAAGAAAGTTGGGACTGAGGTTGTGAGGGTGAACCCGCTCCAGATTCCTTGGAGGCGGGCCATACCTGAAGATCGGCAGAAATACAGAGAGACTGTGGGGGTGTGGCCACTCCAAAGTGGGGGGTGGCCGACACTAAAAGACTGTTAAAGAAAGGCCAGTTAAAGACTGCGAGAGTGAACCCGCCACAGATTTGGGGGGGACGACAACACCTGAAGACCGGCAATTACCGAGAGACTGTGGATGTGTGGTATCCTAAAGATGTCAAGAAAGTTCCAGCGAGAAGAAGATGGTGCATCCTGTGGACGGAGGAGTAGGTTACGGTGAAGGGCAGGTCGGAGGAAGCTGGATGAGGGATGTTTAAGTCCATTAAGATCAGTGTGCACTACAGTTCTTCCTGAACTTCCACCAAGGATGGGGTTGAAGGGGGGGCAAATATATCTCAACCCGTTCCCCCAATATATTGTCGTATTATATAGTCCGAAAACAGGGGGATTGTTGAGGAAGGGTTGAGACGTATGCATGTATATCCATGCATGCCTGCAAACACGTGCGGGCGTGTATGGTATATATATGCATACATTAACCACCGCATCATGGGGTGATGTGCGCAGATGTGCCCAGCATCTGCGCACGTCTGCCCATGGTGATCCCCAGGGGCTCATGGTGGCCCCTGTGGGAAATATGTGCCCCCTGATAATGTAGGGGCTTGTGCCCCCTGATAATGTAGGGGCTTGTGCCCCCTTATAATGTAGGGGCTTGTGCCCCCTGATAATGTAGGGGCTTGTGCCCCCTTATATAATCACGTGCCCCCTTATCTGTGCCCCCTTTAGATATTTATATATCTATGTCCCTTATGTTGGTGTATACATGTGTATGGATGTGCCCCATGCATCCATACACATATATATATTATACAATATTTCCCCCCCTCCATACACCTGAAACCAGATGCATCGGTGTGAATGTCCCCCAAGCATTCACACAGATGCAATCTGGTTGATTACATCAGAATGACCGGACTAAGGTCCGGTCATCCTGATAACTACAAAGGACTCGGATTCCACAGAATCTGAGCCCTTTGATATAATTGTCGCCAGCGCCGCTGGAGACAATTATACATGATAGAAGAAGGGGAGAAGCCTCACCTCCTTCTATTATGCACATTCCGGCAGCGAAATTAACATCTCGCTGGCCGGAATGCAGAGTGCCACAGACGGGAGATCAAAGGCTTCTCCCGCCTGTTGGTGTGCAGCGCGTCCCCAATGTGCGGGCCGGCGCAGTGACGTCATATCACTGCGTCGGGCCACGTGGATGATGGGCACGCGCGCGCCCCCTGCTGGGCGGCGCGGCGCGGCACGGGAGTGCGGGCCGCCGGGGATAAATATCTGGCGGCCCCGGCACTCCGGAGGTAGGATCGGGACCCCCCCACCTTGAAGAGGAGCGCATCCTGCGCTCAGAAGAGGCCCCCGACCGGACCCCCCCACCTGGAAGGCGAGCGCATCCTGCGATCAGAAGGAGAGCGCGATTCGGCGTTCAATACGGTGCGGCCCCCCATCTGGAAGATTACCCCTGGAGGGCTGAGTACCGCTACCCCACCAACGATTCCCCTGAACCAAACCCTTATTAACCCCTAACCCCCCACCACATAACCCTTCCCTACACCCCTGATCCCCCTGACCCCCTGCTCCCACCAACGATCCCTACCACTCCCTACCACTTGCCTTAACCCCTTCCTTGCCAGAACCCCAGCACCCCTGCTGGTATTCTATAACCCTTTACCCCATAACCCCTGATACCCTGGTAACCATATAACCCCTGATGGACCCTGGTCCCTGTGTGTAACAACCCCTGATGGACCCTGGTCCCTGTGTGTAACCCCTGATTCACCCTTTCCCTACCCTTATATCAATCCCTGGTGGCAACCCCTGCATCCCTGCCACCCCCCCCCCCCTCACTGTACACTTGCAGGGTATTAACCCCTGCATTGCTGTACAGCCCTGATCCCCATTGTTAACCCTTTGTGTTTGTGATCTGCTTACACCCCTGTAAGACCACCGTTAACCCTCGTCGTACCCCATAGGGATAGTATATAGTCAGGTGGGGTGGGTTGTTATATACTTGTATGTGTGAACTGTATAGATAGTTGATGGGTGGAATTGGGAACGTGTAGTGTAGTTTAGTGCTGTATATTTGTAGTGCTGTGTATTGTTAGTGTATTGCGTGCTTAGTATATTAGGTTTTAATAAATACCGTTATATTTGTACCCTTTGTGTAGCGTGTACTTGTTAGCGGTAGCGAGTTAGTAAGGCGCATGCAGTTAGCGTAGTGATTAGTGTAAAGCATAGCGAAAGTATTGTGTTATTGTTATATTAACCACCTCAGCCCCCAGTGCTTAAACACCCTGAAAGACCAGGCCACTTTTTACACTTCTGACCTACACTACTTTCACCGTTTATTGCTCGGTCATGCAACTTACCACCCAAATGAATTTTACCTCCTTTTCTTCTCACTAATAGAGCTTTCATTTGGTGGTATTTCATTGCTGCTGACATTTTTACTTTTTTTGTTATTAATCGAAATTTAACGATTTTTTTGCAAAAAAATGACATTTTTCACTTTCAGTTGTAAAATTTTGCAAAAAAAACGACATCCATATATAAATTTTGCTCTAAATTTATTGTTCTACATGTCTTTGATAAAAAAAAAATGTTTGGGTAAAAAAAAAATGGTTTGGGTAAAAGTTATAGCGTTTACAAACTATGGTACAAAAATGTGAATTTCCGCTTTTTGAAGCAGCTCTGACTTTCTGAGCACCTGTCATGTTTCCTGAGGTTCTACAATGCCCAGACAGTACAAACACCCCACAAATGACCCCATTTCTGAAAGTACACACCCTAAGGTATTCGCTGATGGGCATAGTGAGTTCATAGAACTTTTTATTTTTTGTCACAAGTTAGCGGAAAATGATGATTTATTTATTTTTTTTTTTTTTCTTACAAAGTCTCCTATTCCACTAACTTGTGACAAAAAATAAAAAGTTCTATGAACTCACTATGCCCATCAGCGAATACCTTGGGGTCTCTTCTTTCCAAAATGGGGTCACTTGTGGGGTAGTTATACTGCCCTGGCATTCTAGGGGCCCAAATGTGTGGTAAAGAGTTTGAAATCAAATTCAGTAAAAAATGACCTGTGAAATCCGAAAGGTGCTCTTTGGAATATGGGCCCCTTTGCCCACCTAGGCTGCAAAAAAGTGTCACACATCTGGTATCCCCGTACTCAGGAGAAGTTGAGGAATGTGTTTTGGGGTGTCTTTTTACATATACCCATGCTGGGTGAGATAAATATCTTGGTCAAATGACAACTTTGTATAAAAAAATGGGAAAAGTTGTCTTTTGCCAAGATATTTCTCTCACCCAGCATGGGTATATATAAAATGACACCCCAAAACACATTCCCCACCTTCTCCTGAGTACGGAGATACCAGATGTGTGACACTTTTTTGCAGCCTAGGTGGGCAAAGGGGCCCATATTCCAAAGAGCACCTTTCGGATTTCACTCATCATTTTTTACAGAATTTGATTTCTAACTCCTTACCACACATTTGGGCCCCTAGAATGCCAGGGCAGTATAACTACCCCACAAGTGACCCCATTTTGGAAAGAAGACACCCCAAGCTATTCCGTGAGGGGCATGGCGAGTTCCTAGAATTTTTTATTTTTTGTCACAAGTTAGTGGAAAATGATGATTTTTTTTTTTTTTTTTTTTTTCATACAAAGTCTCATATTCCACTAACTTGTGACAAAAAATAAAAACTTCCATGAACTCACTATGCCCATCAGCGAATACCTTGGGGTCTCTTCTTTCCAAAATGGGGTCACTTGTGAGGTAGTTATACTGCCCTGGCATTCTAGGGGCCCAAATGTGTGGTAAGGAGTTTGAAATCAAATTCAGTAAAAAATGACCTATGAAATCCAAAAGGTGCTCTTTGGAATGTGGGCCCCTTTGCCCACCTAGGCTGCAAAAAAGTGTCACACATCTGGTATCCCCGTACTCAGGAGAAGTTGAGGAATGTGTTTTGGGGTGTCTTTTTACATATACCCATGCTGGGTGAGATAAATATCTTGGTCAAATGACAACTTTGTATAAAAAAATGGGAAAAGTTGTCTTTTGCCAAGATATTTCTCTCACCCAGCATGGGTATATGTAAAATGACACCCCAAAACACATTCCCCACCTTCTCCTGAGTATGGAGATACCAGATGTGTGACACTTTTTTGCAGCCTAGGTGGGCAAAGGGGCCCATATTCCAAAGAGCACCTTTCGGATTTCACAGGTCATTTTTTACTGAATTTGATTTCAAACTCCTTACCACACATTTGGGCCCCTAGAATGCCAGGGCAGTATATCTACCCCACAAGTGACCCCATTTTGGAAAGAAGAGACCCCAAGGTATTCGCTGATGGGCATGGCGAGTTCATGGAAATTATTTTTTTTTGTCACAAGTTAGTGGAATAGGAGACTTTGTATGAAAAAAAAAAAAAAAAAAAAAAATCATCATTTTCCACTAACTTGTGACAAAAAATAAAAAATTCTAGGAACTTGCCATGCCCCTCACGGAATACCTTGGGGTGTCTTCTTTCCAAAATGGGGTCACTTGTGGGGCAGTTATACTGCCCTGGCATTTTCCAGGGGCCCTAATGTCTGGTAAGTAGGTAAATGACCTGTGAAATCTGAAAGGTGCTCTTTGGAATGTGGGCCCCTTTGCCCAGCTAGGCTGCAAAAAAGTGTCACACATCTGGTATCTCCGTACTCAGGAGAAGGTAAGGAATGTGTTTTGGGGTGTCATTTTACATATACCCATGCTGGGTGAGAGAAATATCTTGGCAAAAGACAACTTTTCCCATTTTTTTTATACAAAGTTGGCATTTGACCAAGATATTTATCTCACCCAGCATGGGTATATGTAAAATGACACCCCAAAACATATTCCCCAACTTCTGCTGAATACGGAGATACCACATGTGTGACACTTTTTTGCAGCCTAGGTGGGCAAAGGGGCCCAAATTCCTTTTAGGAGGGCATTTTTAGACATTTGGATACCAGACTTCTTCTCACGCTTTGGGGCCCCTAAAATGCCAGGGCAGTATAAATACCCCACATGTGACCCCATTTTGGAAAGAAGACACCCCAAGGTATTCAATGAGGGGCATGGCGAGTTCATTGAAAAAAAAACATTTTGGCACAAGTTAGCGGAAATAGATTTTTTGGATTTTGTTCTCACAAAGTCTCCCTTTCCGCTAACTTGGGACAAAAATTTCAATCTTTCATGGACTCAATATGCCCCTCAGCGAATACCTTGGGGTGTCTTCTTTCCAAAATGGTGTTATTTGTGGGGTGTTTGTACTGCCCTGGCATTTGAGGGTCTCCGCAATCATTACATGTATGCCCAGCATTAGGAGTTTCTGCTATTCTCCTTATATTGAACATACGGGTAATGAGATTTTTTTTTTCTGTTCAGCCTCTGGGCTGAAAGAAAAAAATGAACGGCACAGATTTCTTCATTCGCATCGATCAATGTGGATGAAAAAATCTCTGCCAAAAAAAGAAAAAGGAGGGGAAAGGCGTCTGCCAGGACATAGGAGCTCCGCCCAACATCCATACCCACTTCAGCTCGTATGCCCTGGCAAACCAGATTTCTCCATTCACATCAATCGATGTGGATGAATAAATCATTGCCGGGATTTTTTTTTTTATATATACAAAGTGTTTGCCAAAGTATATGAACACCGCCACCTCCTCAGCTCATATGCCTCGGCAAACATATCTTTTACTGCAGAGGAGAAATCTCGTCTTGCAGCGCCGCATACACCGACTTGCGTGTAATCTGACAGCAGCACAATGCTTCTGTCCGAATGCACATCAGTGCTGCAGCTGGTCGATCGGTTGGTCCACCTGGAAGGTAAAAAAAACAAAACAAAAAAGAAAAAACCAGGCCGCAAAGCAATAACTTTATTAACTTTAGAACAGAACATATTAACTTTTTTAAACTTTTTTAACTTTTTTACTTACCGGTAATTTTTTTTTTGTTTAGTTTTTTTTACCTTTATAGAACAAACCTCTCCTTCCCCATGGGACAATGTGCAAAGCGCAAATCGCCCAAAGATGTGGCGAAGTACGTTATGCACTTTATCCCAGGTGAAAGGAGAGGTTTGCAGCAGCTGAGAGTAAAAGGGCCCTAATAGCCCTGTGTGCCTGTCCTGTGAGATGCAATCCCTATGCTAGGTGTACCTGTGTGTGGTACTTCCGGAAACACTCTCCATAGCATAGGGCAGGGTGGTCAGCACAGTCAGGACAGAAATAGCGGGTGTCACGCCTTATTCCACTCCTGCTACAGACACGACATCTTTTTCGGGGTGACGGTTGGGTTGAGGTACCAGGAACGACACTGGGGAAATGTCGCTCGTGTAGACGGCTAACTACACTGGGGGATGGGGCCACGGAACCTCCTGGGTAAAGGAGGTTCTCGATGATCTCTTCCTGGAATTTGAGGAAAGATCGTGTTCTCCCAGCCTTACTGTAGAGAACAAAACTATTGTACAGCGCCAATTGAATTAAATATACAGACACCTTCTTATACCAGCGTCTGGTTCTGCGGGAAACTAAATACGGAGACAACATCTGGTCATTGAAGTCCACCCCTCCCATGAGCGCATTATAGTCGTGGACACAGAGGGGCTTTTCAATGACACGGGTTGCTCGCTCAATTTGGATTGTCGTGTCTGCGTGAATGGAGGAGAGCATGTAAACGTCACGCTTGTCTCTCCATTTCACCGCGAGCAGTTCTTCGTTACACAAGGCAGCCCTCTCCCCCCTTGCAAGACGGGTGGTTACAAGCCGTTGGGGGAAGCCCACGCGACTAGTTCGCGCGGTGCCACAGGCGCAAATCCGTTCTAGAAACAAATGCCTAAAGAGGGCCACACTTGTGTAAAAATTGTCCACATAAAGATGGTACCCCTTGCCGAATAAGGGTGACACCAAGTCCCAGACTGTCTTCCCACTGCTCCCCAGGTAGTCAGGGCAACCGACCGGCTCCAGGGTCTGATCTTTTCCCTCATAGACACGAAATTTGTGGGTATAGCCTGTGGCCCTTTCACAGAGCTTATACAATTTGACCCCATACCGGGCACGCTTGCTTGGGATGTACTGTTTGAAGCCAAGGCGCCCGGTAAAATGTATTAGGGACTCGTCTACGCAGATGTTTTGCTCGGGGGTATACAAATCTGCAAATTTCTGGTTGAAATGGTCTATGAGGGGCCGAATTTTGTGGAGCCGGTCAAAAGCTGGGTGGCCTCTGGGACGGGAGGTGGTGTTGTCGCTAAAATGCAGGAAACGGAGGATGGCCTCAAATCGTGCCCTGGACATAGCAGCAGAGAACATGGGCATGTGATGAATCGGGTGCGTTGACCAATATGACCGCAATTCATGCTTTTTTGTCAGGCCCATGTTGAGGAGAAGGCCCAAAAAAATTTTAATTTCGGAAACTTGGACTGGTTTCCACCGGAAAGGCTGGGCATAAAAGCTTCCCGGGTTGGCGGATATAAATTGTGTGGCATACTGGTTGGTCTCTGCCACGACTAAGTCCAAGAGCTCCGCAGTCAAGAACAGCTCAAAAAATCCCAGGGCCGAACCGATTTGAGCCGTCTCAACCCGAACTCCAGACTGGGCGGTGAAAGGGGGAACTACAGGTGCGGCTGAAGTTGGTGACTGCCAATCAGGGTTTGCCAGCACCTCAGGGATTCTAGGGGCTCTACGGGCCTGTCTTTGCGGTGGCTGCGACGGGGTAACTAGTGCACGTGCCACCGTACCAGCTTCAACTGCCCTTCTGGTGCTCGCCACGTCACCATGTTGTACGGCAGTGCTGGTACTAGGTCCAGGGAGGGCTGCGCTGCTGGTGTATGCCTCACCACGTGATCCGGCAGCGACAGCCCCACTCTGCTGCTCTTGAAGCGGATCCTGCATAACCTGTGGTCTAGCGACATGGGGCCGGGTACGCCTGGTGCTGCCAGGGACCTCCACCTCCTCGTCCGAACTTTGGGTCAGAGAGCCACTGCTTTCCACAGGTTCATATTCTGACCCGCTAGATTCATCAGATGAGGGTTCCCACTCCTCATCCGACTGGGTCAGAATCCTGTAGGCCTCTTCAGAAGAATACCCCCTGTTTGACATTTTGGACTACTAAATTTAGGGGTATTCCCTGAGACTACCCAAGAAAAAAAGCAAACCTGTCTTACAAAGGGGAGGCTAGCGAAGTACCGGAGGCCGCTGCGGTTGATAAAAAATATCAAAACTGATTTTTTTATCGCCGCAGTGCGTGTAAAATGAATGTGCAGTGATCAAAAAATATATATTTTTTGTCACTGCGGTGGGGCGGGCGTGGGTGAACGCACGTGTGGGCGACCGATCAGGCCTGATCGGGCAAACACTGCGTTTTGGGTGGAGGGCGAACTAAAGTGACACTAATACTATTATAGATCTGACCGTGATCAGTTTTGATCACTTACAGATACTATAAAAGTACAAATGCTGATTAGCGATACGCTATTCAGCGAATAAAAGTGACTGCGGTGCGGTGGGGTGGGCGCTAACTGACGCTAACTACCTAACCAAGGGGCCTAAACTATCCCTAAAACCTAACAGCCAATACTAGTGAAAAAAAAAAAGTGACAGTTTACACTGATCACTTTTTTTCCTTTCACTGGTGATTGACAGGGGCGATCAAAGGGGTGATCAAAGGGTTAATTGGGGTGCAGGGGGGTGATCTGGGGCTAAGGTGTAGTGTTGGTGCTACTCACAGTTCAGTCTGCTCCTGTGCTGGATCCAACCGACGAAAAGGACCAGCACAGGAGCAGAGAAGCCATATAACAGATCATATTTACTAATATGATCTGTTATATGGCTTGTGATTGGATTTTTTAAAAATCGCCAGCCTGCCAGCCAATGATCGTTGCTGGCAGGCTGGTGACGAACTTGTTCTTTAACTTTTGCCGGCCCGCGATGCGCATGCGCGGGCCGGCTTGGAGCGAAATCTCGCGTCTCGCGAGATGACGCGTATATGCGTGACTGTGCGCAGCGCTGCCACCTCCGGAACGCGAATCTGCGTTAGGCGGTCCGGAGGTGGTTAAAGGTAGAAATGGGCGGAGTCATCAATAGATGGCTCCTCCCATTTATGAATATTAATTATTGATATTTGCATAAATATTAGTGACTATTAGTCCCCCTTTACAGCTACCAAATCATAAGCCAATTCTGATGGGACCATACAGGTCTTAAAGCTGCTACACAGACAGGATCCTTTTGTGCATCTCATTTTTCTTTCTTTCTGACAGATCAGAAGCAGTGTCAAGTAAATTATGATGTCAGCCAGGCCAAAAGCCAAAATAGTGGACTAGTCATGAGGTGGGAAGAATGGAAACAGCATGCTAAATCCACAGAGTGGAACTATGAGATAGTGGTGAGGTGGAGGCAGCATGAGGAGACCAAAGAGTAACCCAATGACAGGGTATGGAGGTGGAAGCAGTATGAGGAGGCCACCGAGTGGCACAATGACAGAGCCTGTAGGTGGCAGCAGCAGCAGCATTAGGAGAAGGCCACCGAGTGGTACAATGACCAAGTGTACAGGTGGCGGCAGCATGAGGAGACCACAGAGCGGCACAATGCCAGTGACTCCTTTACCGCATGCGGTTGCCTGCGGTCTGGTTTAGTTGTTCAACCACAGGTGAGGGCCGCTAGTGTGTAGCCTCACTTGTGGTTGCCGCTGGCAACAAGTAGTTGGGTATTGTCGCAGTAGAGCAGCCTGAGCTGGTGCTAGGCAGCTTGCGGCAATGTGCATGCAGTTGCACCTAGCAACCTCTCTGTTAGGTGTGTGTGTGTATGTTATGCACTTTGTATGTCTGGTGTGCACTAGGTTTATGTTAGGTATGCACTGTGACACTTCCCTTCACTGTGGCTGCCCGTGGCAATGTTTGGTATGTGTACATGTGGTGGCAGTGTCTCGGCCTTCTGGCTGACTCCCAGGACATGGTTACCACCCATGTTGTTGCCTGCGGTAACAGCTACAGTGTGATGTGCATTTGGACCCTTCCCCTTTAAGTGGTTTCACTCCCTGTTAGTGTTGGAAGGGTTAATTCCCTCTCCTGTGTGTGTCTGTGTGGGTGTGGCCACTTTGGGCTATAAAGCCTCTTTGGAGATCTGAAGCTGAGGGGTTCTTCAGCCATGCTTTGCTGGAGAAACCCTCCTGGTATTTCCATCTGCCAGTGGGGGCCACCCTTGTGGTCATAAACAAATTGTTATGTATTGTTTATACACAATGTTATGAGGATGTGTTTGTGTGTCATGTCTATTCTTTGCAGCGTATGGTTTCCTGGTGTCCTGTGTGGTGTGTGTGCTCTGTCGTTTGTGTTTGTGGACAGCAGCACTGATATTTGGGTCCCAGGCCCTGTGTCTGTGGCAGGTGGGTGTTAGTACTAGTTGCACTTACCTGCCATTGCCATATGCCTGTTTCCGTTTCCCCTGTCTTTATAGTTTGGCCATCTTTAGACTCCTATTTCTCCATGTCCAGGAGGAACAGGTAGTCTACCCAGCTCCTAGCGTAGGGACCGGCGGAGGGCAAGTGGGGACCCGAGGTTCCAGAGCATGAGTCCTCCTACCTTCAAGGTCGGCTCATGTCGCTAGGAGTTAGGGTCAGATTAGGGAGGCAATAGGAGGTGACCTGCTCCCTAGTTCTGTGGTTCTGGCCAAGACGTGACTACCATCCTCTGTCATCGCACGGCTGAGGGTTTTCCCCATCCTCAGCCGTGACAGCCAGAGTCTGGAGGTGGCGGCAGAATCAGGAGGCCACAGAGTGGCACAATGACCGAGTGTGGAGGTGGCAGCAGCATGAGTAGGCCACAGAGTTGCACAATGACCGAGTGTGGAGGTGGTAGCAGCATGAGTAGGCCACAGAGTGGCACAATGACAGTGTTGAGGTGTTGGCAGCAGCAGTATCAGGAGCAGGCTGCAAAGTGAAACAATGACAGAGTCTGGAGTTGGCAGCAACATGAGTAGGCCACAGAGTGGCACAATGGCAGAGTCTGGAGGTGGCATCAGAATCAGGAGGCCACAGAGTCGCACAATGACCGTGTGGAGGTTGCAGCAGCATAAGTAGGCCACAGAGGATCAAGAACGTATAGGCTCGCGAGCAGATAATTTCACACGGGAAATCCTACACTAAGGATGATGTGATTTTATTCTGGGCAGCCAGGGTCTCAGATCGATACAGATAACGCTGTTGTGCTCAAGGTTTTCGGTAGGGCTGTGTTGCGCTGGGGACTGGGGCGGACAGACAACATTGGTGTAATGTTGTGCTGCTCACTTAATTCTAGTCTGATCAGGTAGCACAGCTCTGATAGGGATTGGACGCAGAGTGTTTGGCAGCAGAGTGTGGACCGTGTTCTTGTGTTGTGGGGTCCTGGAGAGCCAGGGCATGACTATGCCATTGGTTCTGCGGGCCTCCACAAGACAGGATCACAGGGGGAAATCAGCCTGGGTACACATGAGTGGACAGGGATGCGGTGCCATCAATAACAAGATGGTGCTTTGTCCACAGAACTCCAGTTATCCTAACCTAGTAGGGTGGCCATCCTTATCTGTTGGTGCAGAGGGATGTGTAGCAGAGGACGCGATCCTCTGAAGGTAGGGTGTTCAGACACCAGTGTTGGGATAACGAGGGGTCATGTGAGATAAAGGGCAGCCCAATACCTTTCTCTACCCATGGGTCAAAGGTATTGGTGCTGGGAATTTTTACATTTAATTGCACTGTTAGGGGAGAAATTCCCCCGGGAGCGCCTGGTATTTTCTTCTGCCATAGGTGTGATTGTATATGGAGCGGAAGAAAAACCCAGGAGATGCCACAGAAGAGGCCAGCTATTCCCCCTGACACTCTTGTGAAGCTCCAGAGGATCCCACTGGATTTTGGCAACCAAGCGACCTCTGTCTAGAGGTGTTCTAGAGATGGAAGATTGTGCCACAATCCAGCGGGAGCGTTATCTCAGACTCTGGAGGAAGACTTGGAGACGTTCGGGTGGAAGAGCTACTATCACTTGTTTCACCCAGTGAAACTTCTTCTGGTTCTGGTCATCGTCATATCGGAGGGTCAAGGGACTTATTGACCAAATACACCAGAACCAGACAGAACTTTACCGAACTAACCGAAGGAGGAGGCTCAGGACATAACGCTAACATTGTCCCTGTAGCCAAATATTGTATGGACACACTTTGTTTCCTATGAGGGTTAGGGACGTATAACTTGTACTACCCTGAAACCCCATAGCACATTGTATTTATTGATTTTTGTTTGTCGGTCGATTGCGTACCCATAGACACTCTAGGTGCAAATGTGTGACAGCCTATATTTGACTGTACACATTTGCATCCTATAGTCGTTTCCCATTGATATGGGGGTCTGCGACCTACCGGTGTCTGTGGAGGTGTAGAGATATGCCAGGTTGCATGAGTCTCTATGGGTACACACATTTAATGGAATTTGGTGGTGTTGGGAGGGATGTGACATGTATTTTGTGTGAATGGGGATAAGGTTAGGTCACGATAGGGACAGGCATCCTTTGTTTGCCATTTGCCACCTTGAACCCTGGAACGGTGAAGTTCTTAAGGGAAGGGCTGGATGTGTAGTGTGACGGAGGTGTTCTCCGCAGTAGAATTTAGGTACTATGACATCACCGCTTAAGAGTTTGACCTGCCTTGTAAAGACCTATTAATCTGTCCACGGGAGAACCACACCCATCAAGATGGAAACAGATGTTGGACGAAAGTGGTGATTGAAGAAAGTTGGGACTGAGGTTGTGAGGGTGAACCCGCTCCAGATTCCTTGGAGGCGGGCCATACCTGAAGATCGGCAGAAATACAGAGAGACTGTGGGGGTGTGGCCACTCCAAAGTGGGGGGTGGCCGACACTAAAAGACTGTTAAAGAAAGGCCAGTTAAAGACTGCGAGAGTGAACCCGCCACAGATTTGGGGGGGACGACAACACCTGAAGACCGGCAATTACCGAGAGACTGTGGATGTGTGGTATCCTAAAGATGTCAAGAAAGTTCCAGCGAGAAGAAGATGGTGCATCCTGTGGACGGAGGAGTAGGTTACGGTGAAGGGCAGGTCGGAGGAAGCTGGATGAGGGATGTTTAAGTCCATTAAGATCAGTGTGCACTACAGTTCTTCCTGAACTTCCACCAAGGATGGGGTTGAAGGGGGGGGAAATATATCTCAACCCGTTCCCCCAATATATTGTCGTATTATATAGTCCGAAAACAGGGGGATTGTTGAGGAAGGGTTGAGACGTATGCATGTATATCCATGCATGCCTGCAAACACGTGCGGGCGTGTATGGTATATATATGCATACATTAACCACCGCATCATGGGGTGATGTGCGCAGATGTGCCCAGCATCTGCGCACGTCTGCCCATGGTGATCCCCAGGGGCTCATGGTGGCCCCTGTGGGAAATATGTGCCCCCTGATAATGTAGGGGCTTGTGCCCCCTGATAATGTAGGGGCTTGTGCCCCCTTATAATGTAGGGGCTTGTGCCCCCTGATAATGTAGGGGCTTGTGCCCCCTTATATAATCACGTGCCCCCTTATCTGTGCCCCCTTTAGATATTTATATATCTATGTCCCTTATGTTGGTGTATACATGTGTATGGATGTGCCCCATGTATCCATACACATATATATATTATACAATATTTCCCCCCCTCCATACACCTGAAACCAGATGCATCGGTGTGAATGTCCCCCAAGCATTCACACAGATGCAATCTGGTTGATTACATCAGAATGACCGGACTAAGGTCCGGTCATCCTGATAACTACAAAGGACTCGGATTCCACAGAATCTGAGCCCTTTGATATAATTGTCGCCAGCGCCGCTGGAGACAATTATACATGATAGAAGAAGGGGAGAAGCCTCACCTCCTTCTATTATGCGCATTCCGGCAGCGAAATTAACATCTCGCTGGCCGGAATGCAGAGTGCCACAGGCGGGAGATCAAAGGCTTCTCCCGCCTGTTGGTGTGCAGCGCGTCCCCAATGTGCGGGCCGGCGCAGTGACGTCATATCACTGCGTCGGGCCACGTGGATGATGGGCACGCGCGCGCCCCCTGGTGGGCGGCGCGGCACGGGAGTGCGGGCCGCCGGGGATAAATATCTGGCGGCCCCGGCACTCCGGAGGTAGGATCGGGACCCCCCCACCTTGAAGAGGAGCGCATCCTGCGCTCAGAAGAGGCCCCCGACCGGACCCCCCCACCTGGAAGGCGAGCGCATCCTGCGCTCAGAAGGAGAGCGCGATTCGGCGTTCAATACGGAGCGGCCCCCCATCTGGAAGAATACCCCTGGAGGGCTGAGTACCGCTACCCCACCAACGATTCCCCTGAACCAAACCCTTATTAACCCCTAACCCCCCACCACATAACCCTTCCCTACACCCCTGATCCCCCTGACCCCCTGCTCCCACCAACGATCCCTACCACTCCCTACCACTTGCCTTAACCCCTTCCTTGCCAGAACCCCAGCACCCCTGCTGGTATTCTATAACCCTTTACCCCATAACCCCTGATACCCTGGTAACCATATAACCCCTGATGGACCCTGGTCCCTGTGTGTAACAACCCCTGATGGACCCTGGTCCCTGTGTGTAACCCCTGATTCACCCTTTCCCTACCCTTATATCAATCCCTGGTGGCAACCCCTGCATCCCTGCCACACCCCCCCCCCCCTCACTGTACACTTGCAGGGTATTAACCCCTGCATTGCTGTACAGCCCTGATCCCCATTGTTAACCCTTTGTGTTTGTGATCTGCTTACACCCCTGTAAGACCACCGTTAACCCTCGTCGTACCCCATAGGGATAGTATATAGTCAGGTGGGGTGGGTTGTTATATACTTGTATGTGTGAACTGTATAGATAGTTGATGGGTGGAATTGGGAACGTGTAGTGTAGTTTAGTGCTGTATATTTGTAGTGCTGTGTATTGTTAGTGTATTGCGTGCTTAGTATATTAGGTTTTAATAAATACCGTTATATTTGTACCCTTTGTGTAGCGTGTACTTGTTAGCGGTAGCGAGTTAGTAAGGCGCATGCAGTTAGCGTAGTGATTAGTGTAAAGCATAGCGAAAGTATTGTGTTATTGTTATATTAAAGGTAGAAATGGGCGGAGTCATCAATAGATGGCTCCTCCCATTTATGAATATTAATTATTGATATTTGCATAAATATTAGTGACTATTAGTCCCCCTTTACAGCTACCAAATCATAAGCCAATTCTGATGGGACCATACAGGTCTTAAAGCTGCTACACAGACAGGATCCTTTTGTGCATCTCATTTTTCTTTCTTTCTGACAGATCAGAAGCAGTGTCAAGTAAATTATGATGTCAGCCAGGCCAAAAGCCAAAATAGTGGACTAGTCATGAGGTGGGAAGAATGGAAACAGCATGCTAAGTCCACAGAGTGGAACTATGAGATAGTGGTGAGGTGGAGGCAGCATGAGGAGACCAAAGAGTAACCCAATGACAGGGTATGGAGGTGGAAGCAGTATGAGGAGGCCACCGAGTGGCACAATGACAGAGCCTGTAGGTAGCAGCAGCAGCAGCATTAGGAGAAGGCCACCGAGTGGTACAATGACCAAGTGTACAGGTGGCGGCAGCATGAGGAGACCACAGAGCGGCACAATGCCAGTGACTCCTTTACCGCATGCGGTTGCCTGCGGTCTGGTTTAGTTGTTCAACCACAGGTGAGGGCCGCTAGTGTGTAGCCTCACTTGTGGTTGCCGCTGGCAACAAGTAGTTGGGTATTGTCGCAGTAGAGCAGCCTGAGCTGGTGCTAGGCAGCTTGCGGCAATGTGCATGCAGTTGCACCTAGCAACCTCTCTGTTAGGTGTGTGTGTGTATGTTATGCACTTTGTATGTCTGGTGTGCACTAGGTTTATGTTAGGTATGCACTGTGACACTTCCCTTCACTGTGGCTGCCCGTGGCAATGTTTGGTATGTGTACATGTGGTGGCAGTGTCTCGGCCTTCTGGCTGACTCCCAGGACATGGTTACCACCCATGTTGTTGCCTGCGGTAACAGCTACAGTGTGATGTGCATTTGGACCCTTCCCCTTTAAGTGGTTTCACTCCCTGTTAGTGTTGGAAGGGTTAATTCCCTCTCCTGTGTGTGTCTGTGTGGGTGTGGCCACTTTGGGCTATAAAGCCTCTTTGGAGATCTGAAGCTGAGGGGTTCTTCAGCCATGCTTTGCTGGAGAAACCCTCCTGGTATTTCCATCTGCCAGTGGGGGCCACCCTTGTGGTCATAAACAAATTGTTATGTATTGTTTATACACAATGTTATGAGGATGTGTTTGTGTGTCATGTCTATTCTTTGCAGCGTATGGTTTCCTGGTGTCCTGTGTGGTGTGTGTGCTCTGTCGTTTGTGTTTGTGGACAGCAGCACTGATATTTGGGTCCCAGGCCCTGTGTCTGTGGCAGGTGGGTGTTAGTACTAGTTGCACTTACCTGCCATTGCCATATGCCTGTTTCCGTTTCCCCTGTCTTTATAGTTTGGCCATCTTTAGACTCCTATTTCTCCATGTCCAGGAGGAACAGGTAGTCTACCCAGCTCCTAGCGTAGGGACCGGCGGAGGGCAAGTGGGGACCCGAGGTTCCAGAGCATGAGTCCTCCTACCTTCAAGGTCGGCTCATGTCGCTAGGAGTTAGGGTCAGATTAGGGAGGCAATAGGAGGTGACCTGCTCCCTAGTTCTGTGGTTCTGGCCAAGACGTGACTACCATCCTCTGTCATCGCACGGCTGAGGGTTTTCCCCATCCTCAGCCGTGACAGCCAGAGTCTGGAGGTGGCGGCAGAATCAGGAGGCCACAGAGTGGCACAATGACCGAGTGTGGAGGTGGCAGCAGCATGAGTAGGCCACAGAGTTGCACAATGACCGAGTGTGGAGGTGGTAGCAGCATGAGTAGGCCACAGAGTGGCACAATGACAGTGTTGAGGTGTTGGCAGCAGCAGTATCAGGAGCAGGCTGCAAAGTGAAACAATGACAGAGTCTGGAGTTGGCAGCAACATGAGTAGGCCACAGAGTGGCACAATGGCAGAGTCTGGAGGTGGCATCAGAATCAGGAGGCCACAGAGTCGCACAATGACCGTGTGGAGGTTGCAGCAGCATAAGTAGGCCACAGAGGATCAAGAACGTATAGGCTCGCGAGCAGATAATTTCACACGGGAAATCCTACACTAAGGATGATGTGATTTTATTCTGGGCAGCCAGGGTCTCAGATCGATACAGATAACGCTGTTGTGCTCAAGGTTTTCGGTAGGGCTGTGTTGCGCTGGGGACTGGGGCGGACAGACAACATTGGTGTAATGTTGTGCTGCTCACTTAATTCTAGTCTGATCAGGTAGCACAGCTCTGATAGGGATTGGACGCAGAGTGTTTGGCAGCAGAGTGTGGACCGTGTTCTTGTGTTGTGGGGTCCTGGAGAGCCAGGGCATGACTATGCCATTGGTTCTGCGGGCCTCCACAAGACAGGATCACAGGGGGAAATCAGCCTGGGTACACATGAGTGGACAGGGATGCGGTGCCATCAATAACAAGATGGTGCTTTGTCCACAGAACTCCAGTTATCCTAACCTAGTAGGGTGGCCATCCTTATCTGTTGGTGCAGAGGGATGTGTAGCAGAGGACGCGATCCTCTGAAGGTAGGGTGTTCAGACACCAGTGTTGGGATAACGAGGGGTCATGTGAGATAAAGGGCAGCCCAATACCTTTCTCTACCCATGGGTCAAAGGTATTGGTGCTGGGAATTTTTACATTTAATTGCACTGTTAGGGGAGAAATTCCCCCGGGAGCGCCTGGTATTTTCTTCTGCCATAGGTGTGATTGTATATGGAGCGGAAGAAAAACCCAGGAGATGCCACAGAAGAGGCCAGCTATTCCCCCTGACACTCTTGTGAAGCTCCAGAGGATCCCACTGGATTTTGGCAACCAAGCGACCTCTGTCTAGAGGTGTTCTAGAGATGGAAGATTGTGCCACAATCCAGCGGGAGCGTTATCTCAGACTCTGGAGGAAGACTTGGAGACGTTCGGGTGGAAGAGCTACTATCACTTGTTTCACCCAGTGAAACTTCTTCTGGTTCTGGTCATCGTCATATCGGAGGGTCAAGGGACTTATTGACCAAATACACCAGAACCAGACAGAACTTTACCGAACTAACCGAAGGAGGAGGCTCAGGACATAACGCTAACATTGTCCCTGTAGCCAAATATTGTATGGACACACTTTGTTTCCTATGAGGGTTAGGGACGTATAACTTGTACTACCCTGAAACCCCATAGCACATTGTATTTATTGATTTTTGTTTGTCGGTCGATTGCGTACCCATAGACACTCTAGGTGCAAATGTGTGACAGCCTATATTTGACTGTACACATTTGCATCCTATAGTCGTTTCCCATTGATATGGGGGTCTGCGACCTACCGGTGTCTGTGGAGGTGTAGAGATATGCCAGGTTGCATGAGTCTCTATGGGTACACACATTTAATGGAATTTGGTGGTGTTGGGAGGGATGTGACATGTATTTTGTGTGAATGGGGATAAGGTTAGGTCACGATAGGGACAGGCATCCTTTGTTTGCCATTTGCCACCTTGAACCCTGGAACGGTGAAGTTCTTAAGGGAAGGGCTGGATGTGTAGTGTGACGGAGGTGTTCTCCGCAGTAGAATTTAGGTACTATGACATCACCGCTTAAGAGTTTGACCTGCCTTGTAAAGACCTATTAATCTGTCCACGGGAGAACCACACCCATCAAGATGGAAACAGATGTTGGACGAAAGTGGTGATTGAAGAAAGTTGGGACTGAGGTTGTGAGGGTGAACCCGCTCCAGATTCCTTGGAGGCGGGCCATACCTGAAGATCGGCAGAAATACAGAGAGACTGTGGGGGTGTGGCCACTCCAAAGTGGGGGGTGGCCGACACTAAAAGACTGTTAAAGAAAGGCCAGTTAAAGACTGCCAGAGTGAACCCGCCACAGATTTGGGGGGGACGACAACATCTGAAGACCGGCAATTACCGAGAGACTGTGGATGTGTGGTATCCTAAAGATGTCAAGAAAGTTCCAGCGAGAAGAAGATGGTGCATCCTGTGGACGGAGGAGTAGGTTACGGTGAAGGGCAGGTCGGAGGAAGCTGGATGAGGGATGTTTAAGTCCATTAAGATCAGTGTGCACTACAGTTCTTCCTGAACTTCCACCAAGGATGGGGTTGAAGGGGGGGGAAATATATCTCAACCCGTTCCCCCAATATATTGTCGTATTATATAGTCCGAAAACAGGGGGATTGTTGAGGAAGGGTTGAGACGTATGCATGTATATCCATGCATGCCTGCAAACACGTGCGGGCGTGTATGGTATATATATGCATACATTAACCACCGCATCATGGGGTGATGTGCGCAGATGTGCCCAGCATCTGCGCACGTCTGCCCATGGTGATCCCCAGGGGCTCATGGTGGCCCCTGTGGGAAATATGTGCCCCCTGATAATGTAGGGGCTTGTGCCCCCTGATAATGTAGGGGCTTGTGCCCCCTTATAATGTAGGGGCTTGTGCCCCCTGATAATGTAGGGGCTTGTGCCCCCTTATATAATCACGTGCCCCCTTATCTGTGCCCCCTTTAGATATTTATATATCTATGTCCCTTATGTTGGTGTATACATGTGTATGGATGTGCCCCATGTATCCATACACATATATATATTATACAATATTTCCCCCCCTCCATACACCTGAAACCAGATGCATCGGTGTGAATGTCCCCCAAGCATTCACACAGATGCAATCTGGTTGATTACATCAGAATGACCGGACTAAGGTCCGGTCATCCTGATAACTACAAAGGACTCGGATTCCACAGAATCTGAGCCCTTTGATATAATTGTCGCCAGCGCCGCTGGAGACAATTATACATGATAGAAGAAGGGGAGAAGCCTCACCTCCTTCTATTATGCGCATTCCGGCAGCGAAATTAACATCTCGCTGGCCGGAATGCAGAGTGCCACAGGCGGGAGATCAAAGGCTTCTCCCGCCTGTTGGTGTGCAGCGCGTCCCCAATGTGCGGGCCGGCGCAGTGACGTCATATCACTGCGTCGGGCCACGTGGATGATGGGCACGCGCGCGCCCCCTGGTGGGCGGCGCGGCACGGGAGTGCGGGCCGCCGGGGATAAATATCTGGCGGCCCCGGCACTCCGGAGGTAGGATCGGGACCCCCCCCACCTTGAAGAGGAGCGCATCCTGCGCTCAGAAGAGGCCCCCGACCGGACCCCCCCACCTGGAAGGCGAGCGCATCCTGCGCTCAGAAGGAGAGCGCGATTCGGCGTTCAATACGGAGCGGCCCCCCATCTGGAAGATTACCCCTGGAGGGCTGAGTACCGCTACCCCACCAACGATTCCCCTGAACCAAACCCTTATTAACCCCTAACCCCCCACCACATAACCCTTCCCTACACCCCTGATCCCCCTGACCCCCTGCTCCCACCAACGATCCCTACCACTCCCTACCACTTGCCTTAACCCCTTCCTTGCCAGAACCCCAGCACCCCTGCTGGTATTCTATAACCCTTTACCCCATAACCCCTGATACCCTGGTAACCATATAACCCCTGATGGACCCTGGTCCCTGTGTGTAACAACCCCTGATGGACCCTGGTCCCTGTGTGTAACCCCTGATTCACCCTTTCCCTACCCTTATATCAATCCCTGGTGGCAACCCCTGCATCCCTGCCACACCCCCCCCCCCCCCTCACTGTACACTTGCAGGGTATTAACCCCTGCATTGCTGTACAGCCCTGATCCCCATTGTTAACCCTTTGTGTTTGTGATCTGCTTACACCCCTGTAAGACCACCGTTAACCCTCGTCGTACCCCATAGGGATAGTATATAGTCAGGTGGGGTGGGTTGTTATATACTTGTATGTGTGAACTGTATAGATAGTTGATGGGTGGAATTGGGAACGTGTAGTGTAGTTTAGTGCTGTATATTTGTAGTGCTGTGTATTGTTAGTGTATTGCGTGCTTAGTATATTAGGTTTTAATAAATACCGTTATATTTGTACCCTTTGTGTAGCGTGTACTTGTTAGCGGTAGCGAGTTAGTAAGGCGCATGCAGTTAGCGTAGTGATTAGTGTAAAGCATAGCGAAAGTATTGTGTTATTGTTATATTAAAGGTAGAAATGGGCGGAGTCATCAATAGATGGCTCCTCCCATTTATGAATATTAATTATTGATATTTGCATAAATATTAGTGACTATTAGTCCCCCTTTACAGCTACCAAATCATAAGCCAATTCTGATGGGACCATACAGGTCTTAAAGCTGCTACACAGACAGGATCCTTTTGTGCATCTCATTTTTCTTTCTTTCTGACAGATCAGAAGCAGTGTCAAGTAAATTATGATGTCAGCCAGGCCAAAAGCCAAAATAGTGGACTAGTCATGAGGTGGGAAGAATGGAAACAGCATGCTAAGTCCACAGAGTGGAACTATGAGATAGTGGTGAGGTGGAGGCAGCATGAGGAGACCAAAGAGTAACCCAATGACAGGGTATGGAGGTGGAAGCAGTATGAGGAGGCCACCGAGTGGCACAATGACAGAGCCTGTAGGTAGCAGCAGCAGCAGCATTAGGAGAAGGCCACCGAGTGGTACAATGACCAAGTGTACAGGTGGCGGCAGCATGAGGAGACCACAGAGCGGCACAATGCCAGTGACTCCTTTACCGCATGCGGTTGCCTGCGGTCTGGTTTAGTTGTTCAACCACAGGTGAGGGCCGCTAGTGTGTAGCCTCACTTGTGGTTGCCGCTGGCAACAAGTAGTTGGGTATTGTCGCAGTAGAGCAGCCTGAGCTGGTGCTAGGCAGCTTGCGGCAATGTGCATGCAGTTGCACCTAGCAACCTCTCTGTTAGGTGTGTGTGTGTATGTTATGCACTTTGTATGTCTGGTGTGCACTAGGTTTATGTTAGGTATGCACTGTGACACTTCCCTTCACTGTGGCTGCCCGTGGCAATGTTTGGTATGTGTACATGTGGTGGCAGTGTCTCGGCCTTCTGGCTGACTCCCAGGACATGGTTACCACCCATGTTGTTGCCTGCGGTAACAGCTACAGTGTGATGTGCATTTGGACCCTTCCCCTTTAAGTGGTTTCACTCCCTGTTAGTGTTGGAAGGGTTAATTCCCTCTCCTGTGTGTGTCTGTGTGGGTGTGGCCACTTTGGGCTATAAAGCCTCTTTGGAGATCTGAAGCTGAGGGGTTCTTCAGCCATGCTTTGCTGGAGAAACCCTCCTGGTATTTCCATCTGCCAGTGGGGGCCACCCTTGTGGTCATAAACAAATTGTTATGTATTGTTTATACACAATGTTATGAGGATGTGTTTGTGTGTCATGTCTATTCTTTGCAGCGTATGGTTTCCTGGTGTCCTGTGTGGTGTGTGTGCTCTGTCGTTTGTGTTTGTGGACAGCAGCACTGATATTTGGGTCCCAGGCCCTGTGTCTGTGGCAGGTGGGTGTTAGTACTAGTTGCACTTACCTGCCATTGCCATATGCCTGTTTCCGTTTCCCCTGTCTTTATAGTTTGGCCATCTTTAGACTCCTATTTCTCCATGTCCAGGAGGAACAGGTAGTCTACCCAGCTCCTAGCGTAGGGACCGGCGGAGGGCAAGTGGGGACCCGAGGTTCCAGAGCATGAGTCCTCCTACCTTCAAGGTCGGCTCATGTCGCTAGGAGTTAGGGTCAGATTAGGGAGGCAATAGGAGGTGACCTGCTCCCTAGTTCTGTGGTTCTGGCCAAGACGTGACTACCATCCTCTGTCATCGCACGGCTGAGGGTTTTCCCCATCCTCAGCCGTGACAGCCAGAGTCTGGAGGTGGCGGCAGAATCAGGAGGCCACAGAGTGGCACAATGACCGAGTGTGGAGGTGGCAGCAGCATGAGTAGGCCACAGAGTTGCACAATGACCGAGTGTGGAGGTGGTAGCAGCATGAGTAGGCCACAGAGTGGCACAATGACAGTGTTGAGGTGTTGGCAGCAGCAGTATCAGGAGCAGGCCGCAAAGTGGAACAATGACAGAGTCTGGAGTTGGCAGCAACATGAGTAGGCCACAGAGTGGCACAATGGCAGAGTCTGGAGGTGGCATCAGAATCAGGAGGCCACAGAGTCGCACAATGACCGTGTGGAGGTTGCAGCAGCATAAGTAGGCCACAGAGTTGCACAATGACAGAGTGTGGAGGTGTCAGCAGCAGCAGCAGCAGCAGGAGGAGGCCACAGAGTGGCACAATGACAGAGTCTGGAGTTGGCAGCATGAGGAAGCCACAGAGTGACACAATGACCGAGTGTAGAGGTGACAGCAGCATGAGTAGGCCACAGAGTGGCACAATGACCAAGTGTGGAGGTGGAAGCAGCATGAGTAGGCCACAGAGTGGCACAATGACCGAGTGTGGAGGTGGCAGCAGCATGAGTAGACCACAGAGTGGCACAATGACAGAGTCTGGATGTGGAAGCAGCATGAGGAAGCCACAAAGTGGCACAATGACCAAGTTTGGAGGTGGCAGCAGCATGAGTAGGCCACAGAGTGGCACAATGACAGAGTCTGGAGGTGTTGGAAGCAGCAGCATCAGGAGGAGGCCACAGAATTGCACAATCACAGAGTGTAGAGGTGGCAGCAGCATGAGAAAGCCACAGAATGGCACAATCACAGAGTGTCGATTGACCAAGATGCTTCTGGGGGAACCTGCCTGGCATGAACAGGCTTCTAGTAGCTACAAACAATGAGAAGACAAAGCATCAAGATATCTTAGACCCCTTAAGAGTCTCAAAGTTCAGCAAGATACATCACTAAAGATTTTACTGCATATAACCGCAATGCTGAACGCAGAATAAATTTAGTTTATCGACCGCTATAGTTCAATAAAGATTTTACCACATATAACTGCAGCGCTGAACGCTGAATAAAAAATTTTCTTCCACCGAAATAAGTCACAAAACATTTTACTGCATATAACTGCAGCGCTGAAAGCTGAATACAATTTCTTTTTCCACCGAAATAAGTCACAAAAGATTTTACCACATATAACTACAGTGCTGAAATCAGAATAAAATTTGTTTTTCAACCGAAATACTTCAATATATTTTACTGCATATAACTACAGCGCTGAACTCTGAATATAACTAGTTTTTTTTTACCGAAATACGTCACCAAAGATTTTACTCTATATAACTGCAGCGCTGAACACTGAATACAATTTCTTTTTCCACTGAAATATGTCCCAAAAGCTTTTACAACATCATGGAGACATCATGGAGATTTTACCGCATATAACCACAGCGCTGAACGCTGAATAAAATTAGTTTTTCGACTGAAATACATCCATAAAGATTTTACCACAAATATTACTGCAGCTCTGAACGCTGAATATATTTTGTTTTTGTACTGAAATAATAATAACTGCAGAAGTGAAATGCGTATAAATTTTTCTTTTTGTACTGAAAAGGCCAGTAAACGCTTTTAGCAGAAATAAATGCACCAGTGAAGTGCGTATATTTTTTTCCTTTTTATACTGAAATTGGACACTGAACGCTTTCACCACATATAACTGCAGAAGTGAAATGTGTATATGTTTTTCCTTTTTGTACTGAAATAGGCCACTAAATGCTTTCAAGACATATAACCACCACAGGTGTGAACTGAGAATGTATTTTTCTTTTTGTACTAAAATAGGCCACTAAACGCTTTCAACACAAATAACCGCAGAATAACTGAGAATATATATATTTTTTTGTACTAAAATACAAAATATCACATATAACCGCCACACTGACTGACTGCTACCGCCGTTACTTCCGTGAACCCCTGCACCACTACTTCCCAGGCAGGTAGGCTGCTGCGAAGCAGGTGGTCTACCATGGGCACATTTGGCTCCAGACGTCCCACTGCTGCCACCCTGCTGACTCCCAGCCATGCTTTCAACACATATAACCGCCGACATTAACTGAGAATATATTTTTCTTTTTGAACTGAAATAGGCCAGTAAATGCTTTCAGCAGAAATAAATGCACCAGTGAAGTGCATATATATTTTTCTTTCTGTACTGAAATAGGCCAGTAAACGCTTTCAAGACATATAACTGCAGAAGTGAACTGAGAATATATTTTTCTTTTTGTACTAAAATAGACCACAAAACCCTTTTGCCACAAATAACTGCACCAGTGAAGTGCATATATTTTATTTCTGTACTGAAATAAGCCACTAAATGCTTTTGCCACAAATAACTGCACCAGTGAAGTGCGTATATTTTTTTCCTTCTGTAATGAAATAGGCCACTAAACCCTTTTGCCACAAATAACTGCACCAGTGAAGTGCATATATATTTTTCTTTCTATAATGAAATAAGCCACTAAACGCTTTTGCCACAAATAAGTGCACCAGTGAAGTGCATATATTTTTTTCTTTCTGCACGCTGTCAACACATATAACCGCCGATGTGAACTAAGAATATATTTTTCTTGTTAGAAAAGATATAAGCCACTAAAGGATTTTCAACATAGCACTTGCACCCCAAGAACAAATTGCTAAATCCCCAAATTATCTTTCCCTGCACTTGTAAATAGCTTTCCTATCAATGTCCATAGCGCCTTCTGACGTCTCTCCATGCACTAAGATGCTGTGAAATGATTCCTCCCTATCCTTTCCCTGCACTTGTAAATCACTTTTATGGTACTGTTCCTAGCGCTTTCTGATGTTTCTCCCTTCACTAAGATGCTGTGAAATGATTCCTACCTATCCTTTCCCTGCACTTATAAATCATTTTTTCAGGGATTTTTTCACTATAAGGTTTTTCCTATTGCTGTCCCTAGCGCCTTCTCACATCTGTTCCTGCACTCAGAACGCTTGAAAATATCTGACTCTAAGATGGCCGTTGTATTTATAAGGCTGTGACATCACAGGGCTGGCTGCTGATTGGCTGCATGCATGGGATTGTTGGTCAGCCCGCCTTCCCAGAGTTCCTTGCCCCATGTCCTCACACGTGTAGCCGCCATTGTAGCCGGCATTTTAGGAAATATTGCAATTCTTTATCACGAAGCATGGGGAAATTCGCATTCCTTGCGATTCAAATTTTTCCTGAAATTCGGATCAAATTCCACTTCGTCAGCTTTGATTCGCTCATCTCTAGAGATCACAGTTAGATTGATGAGAGTCCAACCACTGTGAACCCCATGATCACCTTTCCATGATCCTTTTCCCCTGTCCAAAGGGAGTGGCAGATCAAGCGTGCAAGTTGCTACTCTATTCTTTCTTATGAGACTGCTAGAGATAGCCAACTACAGCATATTTCTACCTCCAGCAGTCCCATAAAAAATGAATGATCCAGCTGTTAGAGAAACTTGACCACTGTTCTTCGGATAGGTGGGAGCCGCAGCGGTCGGACCCCCACTAGCGTAAAAGTTTTCCTCTATTCTGTGGGGGCTGAATGTAGTTTATAACGTGTGATGTTACTCCTCAAGCCCTACATTACGGTAACCATGTTTTTTTTAATTTTTTTTATAGATTTTGCACTGATGGGGCTAACAAGGTTGAAACAGCTGTGTCCAATTTGGAATAAATAAACAATTTACCAGTACACATCAGTACACCAGGGGTTCTACGTACATGTATAGGTGCCCACATAGTTATAAAGAAACAATTTGTTTGATGTACTATCTCTACCCACTATCCTTGTATTGAGAATGAATGTCTTGCATTTGGATATGCAATCAAAGTGATACCGTATTTTTCAGACAATAAGACATACTCTTTTCCCCCAAAAATGGGGAAAAAGTGGCAGTGCTTCTTATAGTCTGAATGCTAATGACCACTTCCATTATGGAAGTGTAGTACAGTCGATATGAACCACATGAAGTTTCACCAAATATCCGGTCTGCAGGTTTGCAATAGGGTCATACCAAGATACAGGAGCTGCAGCAATGAGCACTTGTTAAATATAGTTCCATATATTCATAAGCTGTTAGCAGAGAGTCAGGACATGCTAAATAAACCTCTTCAAATGTGCTATTAGATAACTGAGGAAAGTTTTAACAGACAGAGTCTTGACAGTGGACTCTTCCAGAAAGTCCCCTGTGTATTCTGCTACTTGGTTTGGTCTCCTCAGTGCAGACATTTACTGTGAAGGAGGTAGGATCTCTGTCTAAGTTCTCTAAAGCTAAAGTTCATTTATCTGTTGTAAAAAGTTATGATACATATACCCATAATAGTTCTGTAGAATGTAAAGAGGTGACTGTATGTTTTTTTAGCAGCCTTGAAGCCCCGCAGCACATGCTAGGCTGAGTAGATGATGTAGAGTTAGAGAGCCATGTGCTCTTCCTAAAATGGCTGTAAGACATGCTGTATTCCAGGTCACCCTGCTGCAATATCTTTGTAAATGATTTTCTCTTGTCCATTTTTCTGTATGCTTTGTTATATCCTGTAACAGGTATGTGGGAATGTAATATAATGACTGCCTGTTATGATATAGGTGGGCTGGTGACCTGGCTGTATACCAGATAGTGGCAGTGTTTCCCTGTTGTATTACAGGTATGTTGCTGTTATCTTCATATACTTGTTCAATGTAAAATCCACTATACGATCACTGTTTTATAATATATTTGGAGTGCAGACATTTACTGTGAAGGAGGTGGGCTGGTGACCTGGCTGTATACCACATAGTGGCAGTGTTTCCCTGTTGTATTACAGGCTTCCGCCAAGTGCACTCCACCTCAATAAAGCTTTAACCCACAGAAGACCTGAGTGTCGTCCCTTAGAGTCCACTTAGAGTTTATGCCTGGAGGAGCTGGTGACCGAGTGAGTGCGAAAGCTGGAGGTGTCGCAGATGGTGTAAGGAAGAGGGTTACATTTGGTGCCGTGACTCAGATCTCATCATTCTGCTCAAAGTGACCAGTGAAGATACCTAAAGTCATCAGCAGCGATCCAGACAAGTGGACACGTGTAACAAGCGGACTGCATCTGAAAGGTTTGACTAAGAGACTGCGTTCTTCTGGAACTTTCTAAAATGAAAGATATATCAGAACACCGCAGACCTCCCCCAGGACATTACTACTCCACCCCCTTGGTACTAGGGAGGGGTTCTCCATGGTATAAACAGTCACAGAATATGAATGCATCTGATAGCCATGATGTTAATGCAGGTTTTTCCACAACAGTAGACTAGACTGGGAGTTTATTTACAAGGTCTAAGTTATTTGCATCTAATGATTCTGGTGTACCAGGAGTGTCAGACCAGAACAGGACATATGCAGAAAACATGAGCCATGTTACTGACTCCCATGATAGACGTACATCCAGCGATATGCAGAACGCATTTCAGAATTCGCAGGTTCTGTCAGATGTAATAAGGGAGGTTGGGCAGCAGATTAGCCACTCTATACTAGAAGGTCTGTCAGCTCATAATAGCAAACAGGATTCCTTCACACCAGAGAGTTACCAGCAAACTCAGGATTGGGCTAAATTAAATTTTGTACTAAAAGCAAATGTAAAAGAACCGCCAATATTCCGGGGAGATGAGAGTGATAAGTGTAGTGTGTATGAGTGGGAGGACATGATGCAGTCTTTTCTTGATAAGAAAGGTTACCAAACTGTTGAGCGTGGTAAAGAGATAATGGATAAATTGATGGGCCGTGCAAAAGAACTAGTGAAAATTGGGGTGAGGAATAATCCAACTATTGATATAAAGAAGGACCCAAGTGCTATTTACAATATACTGAAACAACATTTTGGGGAAGTTATCTCCACCTTGACTCCTTTGGCAGACTTTTATTCCACACTGCCTAAACCTGGTGAGAGTAGCCTAGATTACTGGATTCATTTAAACCGTGTCATTGACCTCGCTAATGGATGTCTAAAAGGGCGGGGAAAGTGTGTGGAGGACCCAGGGCATGAGGTAACAATGATGTTTATCCGACACTGTCCAGAATCAGAATTGCAAAGTATGCTTAGGTGTAAACCTGCCGAGAGATGGACAGTCAGTGAGGTACAGGAAATGATGGATAGTTACCACAGAGACAAAAGGTTGAGGGCTGAGAATAAGATGACCCAGAGTCTTGTAACAAAAAAATTTGAAATTTCTGAAGACTTAACCCCTACAGAACTTAAGGTAAAGAACATAGTCCCCTTATGCAGTAAGGGGGAAGAAGATTCGAATATTAACAAATTAATTGCATTGCTTGAAAAGGTTGTACCAGTTCAGTATACTTGCCAACATCCTGGGGCACCAGCAGCAGGTTTTGCAGTTCCTGGAAAAAGGCCTGCTGCTTGTCACATCTGTAAAAACAGTAACCACTCTACCAATGTGCATTGTATGATGAACAACCTGTGTTTCCTCTGCTAGCAACCTGGCCACCAGAGGCAGGCATGTCCAATGAAAAGGAGTCAAACTAACAGTTAAACTAAAAAGCCTGCACTTAGAGGGGTATGGTGTAGGCCCAAGTTCCCAGACCCCATCTACTGATGAATCTGGAGATATGGAAGTGTTATATAATCAGTGTGTTCAGGAAAGGCCAAAAGGAACACAGGTGATATTTCAACACTTGCAGAAAATTGCTCCCTATGACAACTTGTTCCATACTACTGTTACGGTTCAAGAAAAGTGTAAGTTAACTGCTATGATTGACAGTGGCTCAATGGTGTGTAGCATCAGTGAGCAAACTGAGCAGCAACTTATACAGTCCAAATTGCTGAAACCATGCTTTGCCATACTAAATTATATTGTACTTGTGGGTTGTGGTGGTATTAAAGTAAAGCCAAAGTCCGTTTATGACATACACCTAGAAATGTTTGACTGTAAAATGATTATTCCAATGCTAGTAGTACCAGGACAAGTAGGTGATATAATCATTGGAACAAATGTGATTAGGCATATTACTCACCAGTTTAAGAAAGATGAGAGTTTTTGGGCAATGTTAGCTACTCCTGAGGAGGGCAGTGAAGTCAGGCCGAGCTCTTTCATGAATTTACTAGCCAATGTGACCCGATGGAGAGGTGATAGGATCTGTCACGAGGGTGTCAAGAGCCACGCCTGACTCCGTTATACCCGGGGTCAGGAAGTCGCAGCGGGTGGCTGCGCGCTCTATGTAGTAAGATTGTGCTGTTTCTTTATGGTAGCTTTCTTGGTTTGCCTTGCAACCCTTTTTGGCTCACTCAGGGATCCGTAGCTCCTTCTCCTCAGCTGTTTCTTGTCCAGCAATCCCAACCTCCTTATATTCCCCTCTCACACTTCTCTGGTTGCCAGATATAGAGCTTCCTGCCTGGACTTCTATACTGACCCACTGGAGCTGTGTAACTGTGTTCCCTGGTTGTTGTTCCAGAACGTTACCCTCCGGATCCCTGTTGGGCCTTGGTGGACTGCTGTTGTCGCCCACCTGGGATTATATGTTTGTCTGTATTGTCTGTCCTCTCCTTGGTGTTTTCCTCTTAGTGTCAGTGGTGCGGACTAGTGATCCCACCGCCCCGTTCACTACATAGGGCTCATCTTAGGGAAAGCCAGGGTTTAGGCACGTGATCGGCGTACGGGTGAGGAACCTGTCTAGGGACATCAGGGCAGTCAGGTGCCAGCCGCAAGGTGAGTCAGGGGTCACCACCTTTCCCTCTCCCTTGGACAGGGCCTTCCCATTTCCCTCCCTTTGCGTGACGCCGGTCATTACAGGATCCCAGAGAAAGTGGGCACTGTAAAGCTTAATTCCTGCATTACTATGCAACCATTTCAAGAGCATTTAGTGTGGGGAAAACTCGAAAAGAAGGCAAAGTTATCAGTTGGTAGTACAGTTATTGTGGAGTCCACTACATCCAAGACATGTCCAAGAAATGTCCTGATAGGGCGTACAGTCACACCACTATGGGGCGACAGATGGATCCCTGTAAAATTGATTAATACAACCAACAAGCAAATCACAATTAGAAGAAACGCAAAAATAGCTGATGTACACCCTTGTATAGCTTTAGAAGATCTTGATCTTGGTGGCAAAGAAGAAGTACTGCTATCCCAGCAATGCTCAGCACAAGAAGATACTCTTAATAGCACTAAAAGGAAAGATAAGCGTTCTACATTAGATGATTCTGAATGTAAAAATATAAGAACAATGCTGAAAAATCTTGGATTAGAGGAAGTGAATATAGACTCATGTGAAGTGTCAGAGTACTGGAAGCAAAGGTTAGGTGAGTTGATTGTTTCTAATGAACAGTTCTTTTCTAGAGGAAGGCTGGATTGTGGAGAAGCCGAGGGCTTTTGTCATCGAATACGTTTAACTGACGACAGACCCTTTCTTCTTCCTTATAGAAGAGTCCCTCCGGCACACTTTCAAAAAATGCGTGAAGTTTTGAATGAAATGGAAGAAAAGCAAATCATTCGTAAGTCTAGCAGTGAATGGTCATCACCACTTGTGTTGGCATGGAAATCATCAGGAGAACCCAGAATCTGTACAGATTTCCGATGGCTGAATGCAAGAACAATTAAGGTGCCTACCCTTTACCAAATCAGACTGATGCTCTGGCATCCCTTAGTGGAATCTGTTGGTTCAGTACAATGGATTTAACATCAGATTTTTACAACATTCCAATCCATGAGGATGATAAAAAGTACACAGCTTGTATCACACCTGTGAGGCTATTTGAGTACAACCGTATGGCACAAGGGTTATGCAACAGTCCTGCAACTTTTGCTCGAATGATGATGTCAATTTTTGGTGACCAAAACTATCTGGGGTTGTTATGCTATCTGGATGATTTGCTGGTGTTCGGCAAGAATGAACAAGAAGCTCTTGAGAGAATCCAGATGGTCTTCAGCCGATTACATGAATACAATTTAAAGTTGGCACCAAAGAAATGCAAATTTTTAAGAAGCACTGTGAAGTTTTTGGGCCATATTATAAGACCAGAAGGAATTGCCACAGATCCAGATAAGGTATCAGCGATAACAAGCGTTGCTGCAAATGACCTGATGGAAGAAGATGGCAAAACACCATCGGTAAAGAAGATCAGATCATTTCTGGGATTGGCGAATTATTATTCTCACTTCATACCAGGATTTTCAAGAATAGCGAAACCATTGTACAACCTAACATCAGAGCTAACACAAGGAAAAGGGAAGTCAAAACGTTTCAAGCGAAAGCAGGCGATGACAAGAAGGCTGAGTCCGGAAAGTTGGAATGAAAAATGTCAGAATGCGTTTAAGAATTTGATGGATGTTTTTCAGAAGACAGTGACATTGAAGCATACAGACTTTAACAAGCCCTTTATTTTGGCTACTGATGCCTCTATGGGTGGACTTGGAGCAGTACTCAGTCAAGTATCTGAATGTGGGAAGAAAGTACAGCCTCTCTCTTTTGCCAGTAAAACTTTAACAAAATCTCAGTCAAGATATCCAGCTCATCGATTGGAATTTTTAGCTTTAAATTGGGCAGTTTGTTCTCCTTCCAAGGCAGGAAAATTTCCATCAAGTCTCACCAGGACTTAGGCCCTGCATTCAATATCCTGGACATCGCTCCCATAGAAATTGAGGACTGGGATGCGGTCCAAGACCTTACATCGTTACCGGAGCTCCCCAGGATTCTGCCCTTTGAAACAAGAGGCACCCCTAAGGCCCAAAGACAAAAGGAGAAGAAGAAAAATCAGCCTCTTACCCCAAGACGCATATCTACAGATGTCTCCTGAAGCATAAGAAGAACACTCCTCCTTTTTCTTCGCTCCATATGCTGAGTATAAAGCTCAAAACCCTCTCTTTCTATATCCCTCTTCCCAACTCCCTTATTTACATCCTTAAGTGCTCTATCTGATTCTTTCTTCCCTCTCTTTCCTTGAGAAAAAGCCTTATATATCCGGGCTACTAGTAAGGGAACCACATAGCGTCATAATGCCGTTTTATTTGTCTTCTTCTACCTGTCTTCTTCTATAAACTCTTAGAGGTTCTGAGTGATCTATGGAGATATTTGATTTGAAGAGTAGTTAGTTTATTTTTGGGTGCAAGGCTTATCCATGCCGCTACAGGGAAGTTACCAACTATAAGTTACCTGGTGACACACTCTGACCCTTCGCTTTCCCCCCGGTGTATTGCCTTGTGTAGTCCTTAATGCCGCCAGACCATTTTGGGCGCTCAGCATTCCCTGGCCGCTGCGTTGCGTTGCAAATTATCCGAAGACGACATGCTTCGCGATTTTCTGATGCATGACGTGGCTGATACGAGATCGCCCTGCAGTTGACTTAAATCGGCCAGGTTGTGATGAGCTCTTGAGATTACATTATTTGTGGTCATGGCTACGGCAGAGAGCGAGTGCCCCGAACGTGCCGAGACCTGAGAGAGGAAACCAACCTGCCTAAACTAATATGGCTGGAGAGGTGCCCTTAGCCATGCCGCGGGTAAGCCTAAAAGGGGGCATACCCTGGGGAGTATGGAAAGAAAAGGGGAGGGAGGGTGGGGCACTGGAAACGCACGCACATGAGGAGAGGGCGTGCCTCCTTTTAAGCGCGCCTACGCCCCTCCCACAAATGCAGGCTGACAAGTCAGCCTTAAGCTACTTGTGGTCATGGCTACGGCAGAGAGCGAGTGCCCCGAACGTGCCGATACCTGAGAGAGAAAACCAACCTGCCTAAACTAATATGGCTGGAGAGGTGCCCTTAGCCATGCCGCGGGTAAGCCTAAAAGGGGGCAAAAATACATAAGAGTAGGGAGAGAAAAACCTTTAAGCAGCCGACCAAGTCACAATACCAAACTGTGGAAGGCCTGGGATATCTCGGCCTGAGAGTGGAATGTAACGTGAGAACCTGAGGAGCGTCAGTGACCCATTTGCGGATGACGTGGCCGGGGACGTGTGCTTTGAAGCCACGGATGCAGCTCCAAAACGGAAGGAGTGTCCTGAAATGGTCTTGGGGTTGAAACCCAAACCCGCCGACAGAGTGCGAACATGGGAGATGCACTGCGAGGCCGTGAGGGCCGAGGCCTGGAACGGGAGCAATGGGCGGCCAGGGGCGGAGTCCCCCAGAGCCGCCAGCCAGCTCCTGAGTACCTGGACCGGCACCATGCGTTGGCGGACTGGAATAACTTCACCTCCCCTGGTGGACCCACCTGTGAGGTTGGAAGTGAGGAGATGTGAGGAGGAATGGTCGTCGTGCCATACCAGCTGACCCCCGGTTGAACCCTTGGACCTGGCTGAACTGGGGGTGTATTCGCTGTGTCCTAAGAACCCGCAGAACTAAGGTACATGGCAGCCTTTAGACAGTGCTGGAAAGGAGCCCAAAAGGAAGACCAACTAGGGAGGTGGAAAGCTTCTAAATAATCCCCTGACACAGCCTGCCTGCTCGGGACGGCCGCGTGACTATTCTTCTGAACACCCCCTAACCGTTTGAGACAGAAAACCCGACCTACTTTCGGGGTCTTCCAACATGGAGAAAAGTTGGACTTCGGCCAAATATCGTTGATGGTGTTGAAGGATAGTTGTGGAACAGGATGGCCTGGATCTTGAGGACACATCAGCTGGGGGTGAGCCCTGAAACATGCATGAAGGGGCCCCACATTCGTTGTAATGACAAGCAGTTTGGCTGCGGCAGGGAATGAAAAGCGAAGGAGCAGTCTCGGTAGCGTACGGAACCCTACCTGGGGGAACGGGCCCTAGGGTGGAGGTTATTGGCAAGGCTAGAGTGGACTGGACAGGTGGCAGCCCCCAGTAGGACTTGACGGCCAGGAGGCTGGACTGGACGTCCGAAACCAAGGAGGCGACGGAGTTCATCCCGGCATGTAGCTGCGCCAGGGACACCTGAAGGGTGGACATGGAGGCTTGCTCCAAGTCCGGGGCTGCTGGTTCAGCCATCAGTAGCCTATACAGCTCTGCTTTACGGCGGAAGCAGGGTATGGAACCCTCTCCGGTTAAGCTCCGTAACCAACTTCGGAATTGACCAACTCCTTAGGGCCGCTTGGATGCGGGTGTTTCCGGTACAGATAGCCTTCTTCGATGTTGGAAATGCGACCTACTGCAGCTGCGAAGTGACAAATAGAAAATAACATTTGACCAGGAAGCCCCGTACCTTGCAAGCGACACCCGAGACGTGAATGGTGGTTAAAGGAGGACTAGCGAGTGTCTAGTGCTCTGAACGGCGGGACCATGGACTAAGCGTGAAATGACGTGAGAAGGCTAACCGTACTTGGCCCCAGACAGGAAAAAGAAAACTGAAGAGAAAACAAACATCAAACCTGAAATCGTACCGGAGAAAGGACTACCGAATCGAGTCTAAAACATGACAGGCGACAGAAACAGTAAATTAACAGTGTGAACCTGAAGTGACAGGTAACAGAAAATAAATGATACCACGTAAGACTTTGAGTGATCCAGACACTTATGTACGCCTGAGCGCGATAACCATGGCATGAGAAGTGACAAACGTGGACCCTAAACGAAAGAGGCAACGGAAACTGGAAACGTACATCGATTCGCAGCCGATGGCAGACACGGCGTGACATGAACGTAAGCCTGAAGCGTGACAGGCAACACCTGAAAAAAAATAAAAAACACGTGGGCCTGAAGCGCAACAGGCAGCAGATGATTGATTGAAACGTAAGTCTGAAGCGTAACAGCCAAACTTATGACAAATTGAAAACGTAAGCCTGAAACGTAACAGGCAACAGATAACGAAAATAACACGTAAGCCTGAAGCGTAATAGGCAACCTAAGATAAATTAGAAACGTAAGCCTGAACGTAACAGGCAACAGATAACGAAACTAACACGTAAGCCTGCAGCGTAACAGGCAACAGATGATGAATTGAAAAACGTGAGCCTGAAACGTGACAGGCAACAGATAAAACATGGCAAAAGATGGCAGATTGAAACGTGCGCTGAAGCGCAAAAAGTGGCAATGGTAATAAAGCGTGAGTCTGAAACGTGACAGGCCAATGATTGGGAAAAAAACGGACGCCTGGACAGAACAGGCCGTGGGAGGCAAGAGGCGTGAGCCTGGCCGTGACCGCCAATTGATACATAGGCCTGACAAGTGACAGCAACAGCCTGTCGTGGACAGGCATGACAGAAACAAAACATGGTGACATGAACAAGAAGTGACCTGAGACGTGACTGGAGACAACCTGGTGACTACGACGTGACCCTGACGCGGGTGACAAAGGAATAGGAAGTTGCATAGCAGCGTAGCCTGGAAGACCGCAAATGTGTGGTAGAAAAAGAAGCAGTTGCCGGAAATGTCCGTGGATGTAGAGAGTGGAAAGCGATGGTCGGCACAAACGGGACAAATGAGCGCAACCTGGCTGACGAGCGCAGCCAGAGTGGCGCAGCTCGGGGACTGCAAAATAATTGGCAACGTGAGGGGGAGACTACGCAGCCGGAACGCGCCAATGCGTCCCAACCGTGACATAGGGAACCATCATTTATTTTTATTTATTTTTTTAAAACTTCGATGCTGCTGCTTGACTGTGTGGAGAGAATAAAACTTTGGGTGTGACTGGAGTGAGAAGGACTAAAAACCCAGCACCTACCTGTTTGAACCCCGAGTGGGGAATTTTATGACCTCTGTAAGGATGCATGGATCCCTGGTTGAAGATTAACGGCAGAGTACCCAGGGTCTGCAACAATAACTTTTTTTTTTTTTTTTTTGGAAAAAGAACACCAAAGCTGGGGTCGTACTGTAGAAAATAATATTGATCGAATCTGGAATAAAAAATGATAGCGACAAAGAATAGTGATTAACAGCATGAACCTGGCCTGTAACCGGTAATGGATAAAAAACGTAAACCTGACGCGTAACGGGGAATAAATACATAAGAGAAACGTAAGCCTGACAAACGTGACAGGCAACAGACGTGGTACAGTGGATACGTAAGCCTGAAACGTAACAGGCGACAAAAATAAAAGAAAAACGTAAGCCTGAAGCGTAACAGGCAACATGATACATTTAGAAACGTAAGCCAGAAACGTAACTGGCAACAGAAAAGAGAAATGTAAGCCTGAAACGTAACAGGCAGCAGACATGATAGATAAGAAACGTAAGCCAGAAACGTAACTGGCAACAGAAAAGAAAAACGTAAGCCTGAAACGTGACAGGCAGCAGACATGATAGATTAGAAACGTAAGCCAGAAACGTAACTGGCAACAGAAAAGAAAACGTAAGCCTGAAACGTAACAGGCAACAGACATGATATATTAGAAACATAACCCTGGAACCGGCACTGACGGCAAATAATACGTAAGCCTGAAGCGTGACTGGCAACTGATATGGTCTGGGAAAAACGTAAGCCCGTGGCGACATGGGCAACAAATGGTAATGAATAAAGCGTAAGCCTGACACGGAACAGGCCACAGACATGTTGAAGCATGAAATGACATACGTGAAACATGAAGAAAACCCGGCAACGAACATGGTGGGATGACATGGAAGCAAACCTGCCGTGTGACTGGTGACAGAACGGTGACTGAAAATAAGTATTTACCGAAACGTCCGCAGATGTAGCAGAGTGGAACAGGCGGTGGTCGACACGGGCGGAATTTGTCTGAAAACCCTTGGCAGACGAAAAATGGCTAGCACGGCCGAAAACCCAGGGTCTGCAACAACAGTCAGGCATGGGGGGGGGGGGGGGGGGGGCCGGGGGGAGTCCATAGACTGCGCCATTTACCGACCCATAACCCAGGGATCCTTATGCGTCCCTGTGATCTAACGAAATACTCTGGTGGGCTGCGGATGCCCTGCGTTTGTGGGACCTGACGTGGAGGATAGCGGGAATAGCTGAACGTGCGGTGTGAAGGGATGACCTGTGGAGTGACTTATCTCTGAAGCGTGAAAGTGTTGAAACTTATTTATTCATGTACACATACACATGCATATATATATATATATATATATATATATATACACACACACACAGACATATATATACACATATATATACATACCCACTTTTTTTTTTTATATTTTAGCTGGAGTGGACAGAAGCAAAGGAGTGAATGAGGGGAGGAAGGGGGCGGGGAAGGTTCCCTGCGCCAGCTGACAGTGGCTCCGGATGACAGAGGAGGGCACGTGGGGACCCTGTAGCAGTTACTATGAGCTAAATTGCTCCTGTGTGTGTTTGATATGAGTGTGGATTACAATTTGCGCTGCTCCCGTGTGCACCGTGCATTCGTATGAGAGACAATTTTTTTTTTTTTTTTAAACTTTATTGAAAAATGACAGCAGCCGGCCGCCAGCCAGCAGCTGCGTCGAAGTGAGAAGCGGCACCCCTGTTGCGGCCCTGGGTCTGGACGGACCCACCCGTGGTGACAGGGCCTGGACCAGCAAAAGAAAGGGGCAAGCTGCTGCGGCGGCCGGAGCTGGGAGAGGGAGCCCGACATCAGAGGCAGGCCGGGACGCAGGCTCCGTCGCCGAGGCAACGGAGGCGCTGCCCGGCGTCCCACGTGACCTGCCCAGGCCGGCGCCTGGAGTGAGGACGTGCCGGCCGCACCACCTGGAGTGGAAGGTGGGTAGCGAGCGTACCGGGCCGAGGGGGAGAAGCACGCCGGAGAGGGGTACGGGAGGACAGTTGGTGACTTACCCAGACAGCTTGACCGAGCGATGAGCGTTGGAGGGGAGCCCCCACCAACTTACCTGCACAGCAGCACGGCAGGACAGGGCGTGACGTCAAAGGCGGGAAGGCACTGGAAACGCACGCACATGAGGAGAGGGCGTGCCTCCTTTTAAGCGCGCCTACGCCCCTCCCACAAATGCAGGCTGACAAGTCAGCCTTAAGCTACATAACACCCAATGACACATCGCCTTTTGTTGTCTCCTAACACAATACTCTAATGTTTATCTAATACGGTATTATCATATGGTGCTTTTGGTACCTTGAAAATATGTTTTAATATATATTCAGCTTTTTTGGACCACTATGATGTGATTTATCTATAGATACTATTTCCAGAGCACTTAAGATGTGATATGTACTCAGCGGTCCCTGACGGTGTTCCCGGCTACACATTGCCTCTGTGCTTTCCTATCTACGCGATGATTCAATGTGTAGCCGGCAGCATAATCTCATACTTTGTTCGCATCGCCTATGTTCTATTTTTTATGTATTCAGCGGACTTATATTTACACCATATTTGAAGTGTAACTTTAAAATGTTTCCCAATGCAATAACCTAATGTTCATTTGATATTGTTTTGTCATATGATGCTTTTGGTACCTTGAATTTAGGTTATACTATATGTCCAGCTCTCTATGACCTCTACGATGAGATCCACTAATAGATGCTATTTCCAGAGCAATGAGGCTTTGACATGTACTCAGCGGTCCCTGATGGTGTTCCCGACTACACATTACCTCTGTGCTCTCTTTTCTCTGCGATGATTTAATGTGTAGCTGGCATCATAATGTCATACTATTTTAGCAGCACCTATGTTCTGTTCTACTTTTATGTATTCAGCGGCCTCAGGCTTCAATTTGTACCACATGTGAAGTGTCAACCTTAGGAATGCCTACCCGGATCCTAAATATCCCTACCTCTAATTTAACCATCTCTACTCTCTCCCTGTTTCATCCCCGTCGCCCCTCTTTACCTCCTTCACTCGCTCACCAAGATATCCCTCTCCCTCTTTCTTTCTTCTTGTACTATCCAACTAGTTAACATATTATAGGTACTAAAGATACAACTCATCCAATCCTATTTACCCTCAATAATAAATCGCTTTAGCCTGGTGGCTCAGCTGACAGTTATAGTTGTGAACCGGGTCCACAATTGGCAACTGCCACTTTCCCCCTCTTGACAGGTCCTTCAAGACCCATTGATTATGGTTCCTTTAGTTTTTCTTTTGTTTATTTTATATTTGTTTTACTTTGTTCTACTCAGGTCTTTCAATGTCCAGTGGTGTGTCCATCCGAGGCGGGTCATCTGATCACCGAGACAGCGACCCACAGTTTTACCATCTCGTCTAAACTTTAAGTACCCTGAACAGTTCACTATCGCAACATGCTCCCATGCTTATTTGACTCAACATTTTGCCTCTCCTCGTCATCCCCATAAAGGCTATTAGCATTGCTTCCTATAATGTTAAGGGTTGCAACTCACCTTCTAAGCGGAGCCAGATCTTTGGGATGTTGAGGAGAGACAAAGCAAACGTAGTTTTCCTACAGGAAACACATTTTAAGATCCAACACTTCCCTAACTTGTCCTTCTCATTTTACCCTACTTGGTACCACTGTGGTTCCCCTAAGTCAAACTCTAGAGGAGTGAGTATCGGCTTCCAGGGCAAGGTACCCTTTATCTTAGATGATCAACTATGTGACCCTGAGGGTCGTTTCATAATGATTAAAGGTAAGATAGGTCAACACCTATATACCTTTGTGAATATCTATGCCCCAAACAGTCGCCAGATACCTTG
Organism: Bufo bufo; assembly: GCF_905171765.1. NCBI lineage: Eukaryota > Metazoa > Chordata > Amphibia > Anura > Bufonidae > Bufo > Bufo bufo. The sequence goes on from NC_053393.1 coordinate 264,211,446, forward strand.
GCTTAAATCAATTCTACTAAAATTAGAGTCTTTTAGAGGTGGCGTTACGGTAGTGGGGGTGGGACTTAAGCCTGGTCCTAAACCCCTTCATTGACTCCCTTCACACAAATCGGCCCAATCCCAAAAGGGCATTCGTTCTCTATTACGAACACTAGCCAAAGCTCACCTAATTGATGTCTGGCGCACCATACATCCAGATTCCAGAGATTATACCTTTTATTCATCACTACACAGGTCGTATCAGCGCCTAGATTATCTATTCCTCTCAAAGGAACATCTCCATTTGTGTTCCAGAGCTGAAATGGGATCCATATTTTTATCTGATCACGTCCCCATATATCTACATATGAAATCTCCTCTTAACCATAAACCCACCAGCCACTGGCGACTTAATGAACAACTCACCAATTTACCAGTCATTAAATCTAAACTGAAATAGCTTCTTGAAGAATACTTCACCACAAACTGCACCCCTGAGGTATCGCCACAAACAATTTGGGATGCCCATAAAGCATTTAAAAGGGGCCACTGTATTAGTATAGGGGCTCATCTCAAAAAAGAGAGACAAAAACAGTTGGAGTCCCTTCATGAAAAAATTAGTTACCTGGAAAGTGCCCACAAAAAGTCCCAGTTGGAATCACACTTAATGGAACTTTCCTCATGTAGGGCCTCCATCAAGAACCTTTTTAAATATGGCTTCTGCCAAACTTTACTTACACTCCCAATACAAAATATTTGCCCATGGAAATAAAGCTTCCCGATATATGATGTCCAGACTTAAGCGTAGAAAACTAAATAATTATGTACATAAACTAAAGACCCCAGAAGGTGTATTAACCTTTGAACCAAGTAAAATTGCTTCCTTATTTAGAGATTATTATGACTCCCTCTACAACCTCAACTCGCCGCAATCTCTCTCAGGTGACACGGTAGTCCCTCCACTTCTTAATTCATATTTTGGTGGCTTAGCACTCCCCTCTCTCTCGGAACAGGATAAAATTCACTTAGCTTCCCCATTCTCTTCTGAGGAACTTTTGGAAGCCATTAAAAACTCCCCCAAGGGGAAATGCCCAGGTCCTGATGGGCTCCCTATACCCTACTACATGTCTTTTCATCAAGTACTAATCCCGCACCTTCTACCAGTATATAATGGCGCCTTGCAAGGTATACCATTATCGACTGATATGACCAAAGCTCACATCACTCTAATTCCCAAGGAAGGTAAAGACCATTCTTTATGTCCCAATTACAGACCCATCTCTCTTCTTAATATAGATTTAAAACTCCTAGCTAAGATGCTCGCAAATAGGTTATCAAAATTCCTCCCCTCACTAATCCACAGAGATCAAGTGGGTTTTGTGAAACAAAGAGAAGGGAAGGATAACACGGCCCGTATTCTTAACATCATCCACTATGTCAAGAGAAAAGGCCTACCTCTGGTCCTTCTCAGCACAGATGCTGAGAAGGCCTTCGACAGAGTCAACTGGTCCTTTATGTACTCAGCGTTGCAATCTCGCAATTTTCCCCTTCCCTTTATATCTGCAATAAAAGCAATGTATCAGCATGCTTCAGCTTCAGTTAGGGTCAACGATACCCTGTCTGATTCCTTTAAGATTCGTAATGGCACCAGTCAAGGCTGCCCTCTATCTCCCCTCCTGTTTGTCCTCGCCTTAGAACCCCTTCTACAGACTATTCGGTTAGATGGTGACATACTTGGAATAAATCTAGGTGACCAACAACACAAAATAGCCGCCTTTGCGGACGATTTGCTTTTAATAATAAGCAATCCTGAAATAGCTCTCCCTAAGATTTACGGCCATCTAGAAACATATGGATCACTTTCTAATTTCAAGGTGAATCACAATAAATCACTAATAATTTCCACAGGACTTAAAAAGTCTTTGAAGAATCATCTAGAAGCGTGTTCGCCTTTTAATTGGACTTCCCCTTTCCTAACTTATTTAGGTATCAAAATGAGTACAGATCCCAATCAACTCTTTAACTTGAACTATATCCCTCTCCAAAATAAACTGACAGAAGATTTAACTTCTCTGATATCCCTACACTCTCGTGGTTTGGGAGGAAAAAAACATATTAATGTCGCTCATCATCCTAACTTACATACCTCCAACAGACCTTACTAATACCCGTCCCCTCCACGTACTACTCTAAACTTAAGTCCATGTTCCGTTCCTTTATATGGAATAAGAAAAAGGCCAGAATGTCCTATAAATCTTTGTCTTACCCGAGAGAGAGGGGAGGTATAGCTTTACCAGACCCTGAACTTTATGGCAGAGCTATTCTACTCACTAGAGTAGTAGACTGGTTGACGGCCCCCAAACAGAAATCCTGGGTCCCGATGGAGGAAACCTTGCTGGGGCTTCCGTTCAGAGCGGCTCTACTGGGACACATGTCTCCATTGCCCCCTCATCCTAATATTACCCCGGTTATGAAAGCCACTCTAAATGCGTGGAACGCCTTGCAGAAATCACCCTTAAGCTCCCCACTCCCATCTCCTATCCTTAAAATAGGTGATATATTTAATTTAGCCCCCGGGGCCTTACAGAGCAGCCTTCCCACTGAGATTGGTCAGTCTAATCTGAAATTGATAGATCTCTATAACGAGGATCAACTACTTTCCATAAATGAAATATGTGATCTCTTAAAAATTCCATGCTCTAGCTTGAACGGGCTTCACTTCCTGCGGGCATACATGTCTCAAAACGTCCAATTACATACTTTGCTACGCCCTATTACTTGGTTTGAACATGTTATTTCTCGAGATTCTACCCCACATAAATTGATCTCACAATGGTACAACAGGTTGAGAACTCCTCCTGCTGCCCTAACGCCAGCTTTCATAAGGCTTTGGGAAAAAGACCTAAATAAAAGTCTCTCCCCAGAAGATACCTTCATCATTTATAACTCTTCACATAAAACCTCACATAAAAAAGGTGTGTCAAGATTCAGGAGAATAACTATAAAATCATCACAAGATGGTATAAAACACCCGACAAGACAAGTTTATACTCAGCTTCAGCCACATGTTGGAGATGCTCAAAAGAAAGGGGCGCTTTTATCCACATATGGTGGACATGCCCAATTTTACTAAGTTGGTGGGAAAAGATTTTTCAAATCTGTAATGGAATTTGCAATTCCAATATTACTCCGTCTCCAGAAGTTGCCCTCCTGAATCTTTACCCTCATGCCCCCCCCCCCCCCAATTTACTTCTTTTCAAACATCTGATGAACGCTGCAAAACTGCTGATCCCTATATTATGGTTATCCTCTGAGGTTCCCTCTTTGGTTCAATGGTATCAGAAGATTGATCAAATTTACCGACTAGAGGAGCTATCCTCATGGGAACTGAGATCCCATCATAGGTTTCTAAAAATCTGGAATCAATGGATTTCCTATAGAGGCTATTAGACTAGGGATAACGCAATTAACAATCTCCCTGGAGGTACAGTCTCAAGGGTTCATCCCATCTATTTACCCCCCTGCTTCCTTCCTACCCCTTCTTATACTAACTATTGTTGAACTGTTCAGAAGGTACTATTGCTCCCTCTTTGGCCTGTCTCGGATGAATCATAACACTAAGACTTAAGGTAATTCTTAGACATTCTGTGACAATAATTGACACCTTGATGTCAAATGTGCTTTCCCCAAAGTATATTTTCCATTGGATGTTTTTCTACTGATTAACCTTTTGGATTTCGCCACATCATAATTATTGTATATTTGATATTTGACAGACCTGTAATCTGTTTTCTCATATGTAAGAGTAGTGGAGTTTTGTTGCTTCTCCTCTGCTCTATTTTTGTATTGTATTGATTTATTCAATAAAAATTTTAAAACTCAAAAAAATAAAAAATTGGCCAGTTTGTGACAAATTTAGCCACTGGTTAAAAGGACACAGATTCACAGCATGGACAGACAACAATCCTCTAACCTACATTATGACCAAGCCAAAGTTGGATGCTTGTGAACAAAGATGGGTTGCCAAGCTTGCACCTTACAACTTTGATTTAAAATATGTGCCAGGAACACAGAATATTCCAGCTGATCTTCTGAGCCATTTGTCAGACAAAGTATGTCATGGCTGTATGTGAGCAACAAGAGTATACACAGTAAAAAGAGCTACTGACCGGACCCAAACTAGGGAGGATAAAGGGTGACCCCTGTCAGACCCTCAAAGCTCTCCCTATGCTGCTAAAGCACATGCCCGGATCCAAATGGCGGAACGAGGCATGCCGCGTACCTAAGACTGATGACCACTGTAACCCCTACAATAGTGGAAGGGGCACGGCCACCGGTGCCCTGCTCAGTATATGGACGGGAACCGTGGCCACCTCAGATCCAGTCAGAAAATAACCAGGTACACAACAATGTCTGCACACTTAGCTGAGGAGCTGCAGCCGCAGAGAAGACGGATCCAAGGACAGCTGGCAATATCCGGAGTGCTTGCTGCAGCAGAACACAGGTCCAGTGAACTGATAGCTACAAGTGAAGATACTCAAGCAAGAGCTACAACTGAAATGAGAAATATAATCCACGCCCTACAATAGGAGGAGGGGTGATTTAAAGGCAGGGAAATCAAACGCAGGAGGAACAGCTGGGAGGAAGGAAACAGAAAGTAAAGACTTCATCACAGGGGCGGAGAAACAGAGCTGTGAGAACGTCCCAAAGCTCTGGTAGTGACAAAGTATCAACAGCAAGATAGGAAGCAAACCATACCAAGATTTACTGAAGTTGTGTACAACTGTTGAGAAGGACTCTATTCAGGAGTCATTTAAGCTATCAGTGAACCATTAGGGAGTTTCAATTACGAAAAATGAAGTTAAATCTATGTTCAAAAATCATTTGCGACCAGGAGATGTTACCAAACCATATACAGTCCTGCTAGGACAACATGTGAATGCTGTGCTGCAGAAGGGAATTGTCCCACTCCCCAAATTTTCGTTGGGAGACCTTCAGAGGAAACAAAATGAAGATGATGAACTGGCAAGGGCCATATATTTTGTTCAAAGGAGAAGAAAACCATCCAGAAGAGAACGCCGTTTTGAATCTCAAAACAGTTTGCGGTTGTTGAAGCACTGGGATAAATTGAAGTTAAATAATGAAATTCTTTATAGGATTATCAATTTGTTGTCCCTTATTCACTTAGGAGTAATGTTCTAAAGGGTATTCATGATGACGCTGGACATGAAGGTCAGGACAGAACGATCTCTTTGGCCCGAGAACGATTTTTTGGGATTCACATGAAAGCAGACATCAAAAGTTATGTGAGACAGTGTAAGAGATGCGTAGTGAGCAAGACTCCGGAACCAGAAGGAAGAGCCCCTCTTGAATACATAGTTACAAATCATCCATTAGAACTTGTATGCATTGATTTTTGGTCCGCAGAGAACAGCAGAAACGAAAGTGTTGATGTGTTAGTGGTTACAGACCACTTTACAAACACTATCTCATGCATTCCAATGTCAGAACCAAACTGCAAAGCAAGTGACACGCAAACTTTGGGACAATTTCTTCTGCATCATGGATTTCCAGGAAGATTGCTTTCTGATAGAGGAGCTAATTTTGAAAGTGAACTAATTAGTGAACTTTTACAGATTGCAGGTATTGAGAAATCTCACACAACACCATACCATCCTATGGGAAATGGTCAAGTAGAGCGTTTCATCCGTACACTAGGAAGCATGCTGCGATCTCTAGATCAAAGAATAAGTGGTTGAGGATGATATAGCAGCCATTAAGCTTAAAATTGCTGATCTGGAAGACCGCTCCAGAAGAAACAACATAAGATTTAGAAATATCCCTGAAAACGTCTCAGATTCCCAGCTGCAAGAATTTATTTCGGATCTTATTATATCATACCTTCCAGATACCCTAGAGTCAGAGCTAATCATTGACCGGGTGCACCGGGTTCCTAAGCCCAAAGCTCTCCCCGCCTCTGTTCCTAGGGACGTCCTTGCTAGGATCCATTTTTATCACTTGAAAGATTCCCTGATGAGGGAAGCTCAAAAAAAGAAGAAAGATATTCCCGATAGATTCAGTAATGTACTCCTATTCACAGATTTTATCCCCAGCGACACTAAGCAGGAGAGGGAATTTCAAATCTACACCAGAGCGCTAAGGGATAACAATATACCCCTACAAATGGGTTTTCCTGTCAAACTTATTGTGAGACAATCAAAACTCATCACATGTCCTAGCTTCTCCTCAGGAAGCATCAGAAGCTTTTTCTAAATGGAACATTATTCTACCACAAGAGGGCACCAAAGACAAAGACAAAGACAAAGCTATGACTGCCTCCCCTAATAAACCTCCTGCTGATAAGAGTCATCTCAACTTAACTCCAGAATGGGACAAGAGTTGGTAAGAATCCCACCATGACTTCAACCGGGACAGTAAATATAGCTACTTTTGCTATTGACTAAATTGCTATGTTTTTCATGCCTTGCGGGGGATCCACAACCCTGCTGCTCTACTTCTCAGGACACTTTTTCCATCTAAGTGTTCATTTTCCCTAATCCATTGTTCACTTTAACGCCTCTTATTACCAAGTGATAGACATCACTAATTATACGGTCACTGTTGGACCCTTACTATGTTATTGTTATTTTATAATTTGCGTTATGTTTTACATCTTAACTTATTATTTTTAAGGTTACGTACAGGGGGTCTATTCTCAGCACATAACGAATATAAAAACAAGTATATATTTCCATGGTCCCCTCAATCACCAAATGTAACATTGGGGTACTTTGCTCTGTATTACCTGTTCTCTTTGTTGTTTTTTTTTTGCAATTCTCTCAGTTATTGAAGTTAACAGGATACTTCATCAGAAGATTCAAGATGGCTAATAATGGCATAAAGATCCTATCGCAAATGTTAAAGGTTTGAATAGCCCCTTTAAACGCTCCACATATTTGAATGAAGTGAGAAGACAGAGGAGCTGACATTATTTGCATTCAGGAATCTCACCTCAATGAGGAGGATCCCGTAGATTCTGTCACCCCTCTTTTCCGCACATCTTTATGTCTCCAGCCACAAAAAAAAAGAGAGGTGTGATTATAGGTTTTTAAAAACACTATCGCATTCCAGTGTCACAATATCTTATTAGATAAGGAGGGTAGATATATTATAATCACTAGTGTCATAAACAACTCCAGATACACGATAGTAAATCTATATGCTCCAAACTCATGATCAGATAAACTTTATCAAGCGCACAAATAGAATGGCTCAAGAATCCAAACAAGGGTCTCTGCTAGTTTGTGGGGACTTTAATATGTGCCCTGGACTCATCAATTGATAGGCCTCCCAGCTCATCCTCCTTCCAATAAATCCTCCTATCTACAAGATTTTCTATTTCAAGAAGGTCTACATGATATTTGGAGAGTTCACCATGCAAATGAAAAAGATTTTCCTTTTTTTCACATCCACATAATACATACTCTAGAATTGACCTGTTTGTCTCAGATAAGTGGCTTCTCCAAAAAAGTATGGAAAGTATCCATTTCTAATATACATGGTCAGATCATGCATTTATATCCCTTATATTAGATGATATGTACAACAATAGAGTTTACTCTCCTTGGAGACTCAATAACTCACTACTCCAGAATTCGAGTATTCGTGAGGATGTGGAAAATTCGCTTAAAGAATACTTTAGGACTAATGATAATAACCTGATTTCAGATACTACACTTTGGAGTGCACACAAGGCGTTCATAAGAGGGATACTGTTAAAACACGCGGCCATCCAAAAAATAAATAGAAAGAAGACCTTGGATAAACTATTAACTGATATTAAATCCCTAGAGGAATTCACTTTAAATCCTCTCTAGACCCGTAAATTCTTAGCAAGTTAAAAACGGCCAGACACCACCTCTACCTTCACTTACATGAGAGCATGAATTCCACCTACGTAAAATCAAAGCAGATCATTACACACCAAGGCAACCAAAGCTTCAAAAATCCTAGCAATAGAATAAAAAAAAGAGAAGTTAAAACTAGAATTCCTTTTTGTATGATTCTCAAGGAAAAAAATTATTCAACCCCAAACAAATAGCGGATGAAATTCGCAAAATACTATGCAAAATTTATACAATTTAGGTAGCTCAACAGACACTCTTCAACCCACATCTGAATTATTAAGAGTTCCTTGATGGTGTGTCTCTCCCATCATTATCACCAATTCAAAAACAATCCCTAAATGCTGAAATTACACATTCAGAAATCTCAGAAACAATCCATTCCCTCAAAAATAACAAATCCCCTGGACCAGACGGTCTCACAAATGAGTATTATAAGACTCTTTCGCATATTTTAAACCCTTTCCTAAATAGAACCTTTAATTCAATAGCAGCACAAAAGTCAATCCCAAAGGACATGTTAAGTGCACTGATTATAACTTTACCAAAACCTGGTAAACCTGCAGACACCCCAGCTAATTTCAGACCCATATCACTTTTAAATTCTGATATAAAGATTTTTGCGAAAATACTCGCAAAAAGGTTGTCCAATATCTTACCTCATTAATCTCCAATGATCAATAGATTTGTTTCTAACAGGCAATCATCAGATGGTACTAGAAAGATTTATAGACGTACTGGATGTGGCACATTATAACCCGAATCCCTTCTCTGCTCCTATCCTTGGACGCAGAGAAGGCATTTGAGCAGAATACACTGGTATATATTTACGCAACATTGAAAAAGTTTTGGCTTTGGGGACTTCTACTTATCTGCAGTAATGTCTTTATACTCTAAGTCCAAGTGCCTCTATATACTCATCCAGTTTTCTGTCCAACCCATTAATATTAACAATGGGAACCAGGCAGGGATGCCCTATGTCACCCCTGATATTTGCGCTTGCAATGGAACCATTCGCAGAACACATTAGATCTTCTGCGCTTATTAAAGGGATAAAAGTAGGGGAAGTAGACCATCGCATAGGTCTCTTTGCAGACGATGTCTTAATTATTACATCAAACCCAACTATAGCTTTGCCTGCCATTAATGACATCATCTCTAAATGGTGGAACAGTGGGATTGTCTTCTAGACCCGCTATATTGACGACATTTTTATAGTGTGGAGTGACAGCAAAGAAAAATTCACAAATTTCGTTTCTGCCCTCAATGACAACAACGTGGGACTAAAATTCACTAGCGAAATTAAATCTAACAGTATCACATTCCTGGATGTAGAAGTAAATTGTGTGGCAGGAAATTTGACAACAAACGTATATCGAAAACCGACTGCCACCAATAGCATTCTACACTGGAACAGTCACCATCCACCAGCAGTAAAAAGAGGCATTCCAAAAGGCCAATATTTACGTATGCGCCGCAACTGCTCGGACAAAGAAAACTTTTACCAGGAGTCAAGGAAACTAAAAAGGAGATTATTACAGAGAGGGTATCCCAAGTCCACTCTAAGAGAAGCTTTTCAGGCAGTCGAAAACAGAGATAGGACCGACTTACTAATACCGAAAAACAAAGTCAACAAGGACAGCTCAATAATTCGCCTAATCTCCACTTATGATACGGCTAACAGCGAAGTTAATACCATCTTAAAAACTCACTGGCCAATCCTTATGATGGACAAAGATCTGTCCAAGGCCATTTCCAGTTACCCCCAAATAACATATCGCAAGGGGAGAAGCCTTAGAGATAGGCTTGTGCACAGCCACTACACCGGCATAAAAAAGGAGGGTACTTGGCTGGACAGACAACCTAAGGGGACATTCAAGTGCGGCGGCTGTAAGGCCTGCAAATATATACGCATTTCAAAAACGGTCACTTGTTCCAAAACTAACATCGTTCAAACACTAGGCTCCTTCGCCAATTGTAAAACACAGGGGGTTGTCTATGTATGTCAGTGTACCTGTCCGAAAGATTACATCGGCAAGACCATCAGGGAGTTTAGACGTAGAGTCTGCGAACACATCAACGACGTAGCTAAGAAAAAAGACACCCCTGTTGCAAATCATATTAATGATCAACATATGGGAGACCCGAGTTCCCTTAAATTCTCAGTCCTCGAAGTTATCCCTAAACCCCTAAGGGGAGGCGACTGGGACCGGAAGATACTCCAAAAAGAATCCGAATGGATTTATCGTTTCGGGTCTCAGTCGCCAAATGGTCTCAATGAGCGACTTACATATACATGTTTCATTTGATTTATGTATCTCTTCTTAAACCCTTTTTTTTTCTTTACTGGAGATTATTCCTCTGTTCTTATCTTATATAAATACCCCTAGTTTGTTGTCCCCCTTTGTCCATGCCGGTGCGTGAAGCACCACACCTTAGGAAAGATGACATTTATCATTGTCACTCCTATCTCTTCTCCTCACGTTCATGTGGCTCCTATAAATTCAGCTACATGGGCGTAATGATTTCTACATTATAATATCATACTTATGCCTCCAACCATAGTGCGGTAATTTAGGGCTCAAAATATATAACACAGTCCTCCCACAACTAATTCTATATGTGCAGGGGACTATACAACCACTTCGGTCCAGTTATTTTGGCCAATTCAATAGTTACTGAGAAGTATCTACAGACCAGGAACTTCCAGCATCGCCGGCCGCATATGCGTTCCAATATGCGTTCCAAGGACCGGAAGTGACGCATCGCGTCATTGCGATGCGGTTCACTAACCGGAAGTGCCTTCTCCTTGGCGTCCGGAAACACGTGTCAGCACCAGCGCTTAAAAAGCAAGCGCGGACACAATGCCATGAGCCCTCCAGTCTCCTAGCATACGTGCTGTACCTTCTAAAGGGCCCCCCTCTGTCTGACTCCATCATACATACGGACAAGAGGTACATATCTGTATACACAGCGCCATCAAGTATGCCAAGGAGCTAAGTACCATTTTTCTTTGAAGCACTATTTTCTTGCTTTCTTCATTCCCTACGTATAGTACATTATCATCACCTCCTGATGAGCTGCTGTATGCAGCCGAAACGCGTTGGGGTTGTGTCTTTATATTTATTTATATTAGACTTATTCTTTCTGTTTTTGTTCACTGGATCAATATTTCCCGACCAGCTTTTTCTAAGTAGGGCAGTCACTAGGGCCATATCTAGGCCTAGGTACGGGGGCAGGGTGTCTCCACCATCAGGGGACATCCCTGTGCTAAGGACATAGCTCCATAGGGGTCGTCTAGGGAGAGTAATTTTCCACAACTGACCCAATATTACCCCCGTCCCTTTAGTGTATTCAGTATTTTACCACCTATCTATAATAGGGAGGTTCGCTTTCTTTTATACATCAGAGCATCTGAGCATATCGACCACTCTTGCTCATACCCATTTATTAATAAAGGTATCAAGTTTTCTAATTAAGCACGTTAAATTTCAATTTTTCTTCTAAATTTGGTAAAGCTTCCTTTTATAAGGTAAATGTAAATAAATCTCAAATTCTGGACTTGGGTTTACCCCCATCTACTAAACGTCTAATTTCCAGATTATATAAATTTTCCTGGGCAAACGAGTCCTTGACATATCTGGGTATTCAACTTGCCTTTCCTACTAACAAACTATTCAAGGTCAATTTTTGGCCCTTATATGATAAATTAATAGCTCCCTTGAACAACTTAAGGTTGGAACACATTTCTTGGTTAGGGAGGATAGCTGCTTTGAAAATGGTTATCCCTACCCAAAATTTCTATATGTTTCGTATATTCCTATATCTATTCCCTCTGGATACATAAACAAGCTCCAATCACTAATCAATCGCCACATTTGGGGTAAACTTAGACCCAGAGTGAAATCCCTTATACTTAACAAGCCACTCAAAACAGGAGGTCTTAATGTACCTTCTATTAAGCATTATCATGCCTCTTCTATACTTGACCAACTGAGATACTTACTTAAGGATGACTCTACAAAAAAATGGGTAGCACTAGAAAAATCTATTATGGGTCCCTACAACATAAATTTGCGCCTTTCTGCCGTAGCGGCTTTTGGTATCAAACATAACTCCCCATTATTAACCCTGACAACAATCCTAAACTCCTGGTATTCTGTTGTTAGAATAGATAAATTAATTAATACCTCAATCTTCGCAATGCCCCTGAAGGTTTGTGAGCTAGCTATCCCAGACATTAGACTAGACAATTGGGTGAGGCTGGGCATTACTGAAGTCAAACAACTATGGAAGGATGAAGTGTTTGTAGAGTTTGCCCAACTTCATAAAAATTTTAATATCCCCAACTCAGATTTCTACAAATACCTAAGGTTAAGACACTTACTGAAATCCTCAAAAATTTTTACACATGCTACAAACAATCAAGCTTTTTTACAATGGATACACATGACCCAAAAATTGGATAAAGGTATTACTAAAGGGCTATATCCTTACTGAAAGAGTCATGCGCTAATCCCTTACAGCATATCCTAGACCTATGGAATCTGAATTAGGTTCTCCCCTATCGACACAGAGTGGTCTGAAGCCTTCACCTCTGTACCAAGCTGTCTAAATGCTTCTGATCATCTAGAAGGGGCGAGAAAATTCTCTATAGATGGTATAGAACACCCATATACCTTAACAAAATCTTTCCCGATTCATCCCCAGATTGTTGGAGATGCGGTCAAGCTATAGGTAGTTTTTTACATATGTGGTGGGATTGCCCTATCGTTAAAGTCTTATGGATCTCAATATTTAGTTTTATATAATCATTAGCTTGCTTTCCTATTGAACCTTCATCTAAGATGGCCTTGTTGTCTGTAGGGCTGATAGACCTACCTTATCATTTTAGATTCATAGCTAGTCATTTAATATTTATAACCCGATTGAAAATAGCTGCTTGCTGGAAATCTGGGAACCTTCCCAACATTAGTAGGATTCACAGATCTCTAGATAATAGTTGCTTATATGAAGGTTTATGGGCATCTTCTAATAATACGAAAATTACATTTCTGAAGAGATGGGAAGTCTGGTTGAACCACAAAAGATGTAATTTACCTCCTAGTGCCTCCATTAGAATGTAAGGTTTTGTTTTTTGGGGCTTATGCTGATTTTCATGACAGCCTTATCAAGTACCTATTTTTATAATGTCTTCTGCCTTCTCTCACCTATACTGTACCCATACAAATTTTTCTACCTTTTCAAGCTCAACATTTGCAACCGTTTGCTGCGAAAAATAATGTATCTATATATTAGCTACATATCTGCCATATTGTTACCTATCTCAAGATGTACATGTGAATGCTTTTCATTTGCTATGTAACCTATTGTTATAAAACTTTTCAATAAAAACTATTGTTCAAAAAAAAAAAAAAGAATAAGTGGCCACAGATGATTCAAACGCTAACCTTTGCATATAACTGTACTGTACATGAAACCACGGGTTATCCACCTTTTTTCGTCATGTTTGGAAGAACTCCTAGACTGCCTGTTGACATAATGTTCAGGAATGTGTTAAGAGATGAAACGGTCAAGGACTATGATGAATTTGTTTGCTGCCCTAGGAAAAGACTTGAAGGAAGCAATTTAAATAGCACAGAAACATTCTAGCAAAGAGCAAAACAAACAGACCAGAGGATATAACCAAAGATCAAGGGGGTTTACCAATCAGTATTGGAGACCACGTTCTTCTTGTGAATAAGAAAGAAAGAGGAAAACGTAAACTTGCTGATATTTGGGAGTCAACTGTTATAGAGTTGTTAACACCAACCCAAAGACGCATATCTTCCAGATACATAACATTAAAGACTGGAGAAGTCCGAGTAGTTCATCACAACTTGATCTTACCAGTTAACTTTTTTGCCCATTGATTTGGGAGAAGAAGAAGAATTGTCTGAGGTGGCTTCCGCTTTATCGGATTATGAGGTGGAAGAACAGATTGATGAAGAACAAGTAGATTCCTTCAGTTATAATCACAATATAAATACAGAGAAAATTCTTGAGCAGATATCAGGAACTGAAGAATGTAGTTCAGTATTATTTGGTTCTGATGAAGAGCTTTTGCAAAATGCCAAAGACACTGGGATATCCCTACCAGAGGACATTCTAAGAGATGGTCCATCAGACTTTGATCCTTGCCATGATAAGCAAGACTTACAAACCAGTCATAAACGTGACTTATTCAGGTCATTATCTTTGTCAGAGGGTCAAACTGCCCAAACTTGGAGTTCTAAACCATCATCTGAGAAGAGGCAGACCAATCTAGGCCAGTCTGATTCAAACAGGGGAACTCAAACGATAGTTGGAAGAACTGTTAGACCAGTAAACAGACTGATCTGCTCAGTGAATACCAGGATATCTAGGTGTCTAGAAGAAGGAGAGTTACTAGAAGTAGTAGTACTGTAGTTCTTTATAATTAAATATATAAATGTAGACATTTAAGATAGATATCACAGAAAAACAAAACAAAACATGTTTTGCAGTATGTAGGTGCTGAGTTGAGGAGCACAAAGTTGTATGTCTTAACAAAAAGGATTCTGTAATATTTCTTGCATTAAGCATTGTGTAGAGAGGCACTTTGTAATACTTACTACCTGAGGGGAGCGCAAACCCTCCAAGTAGTCCTCAAGTGGTCCTTCAGAAGAGAGTCCAAGAAACAGCTATTCTGTATAGACATATGCTCACATACCTTAGAATGTCCAAACTGAAGTATACAATTTTGTTCTCATTGGAGTTTTCTATCACGTTATATTGTACTGTTTAGTGTTATATATTTGGTGAAATTCAGGAGGGGTAAAATGTAGTACAGTCGATATGAACCACAGGAAGTTTCACCAAATATCCGGTCTGCAGGTTTGCAATAGGGTCATACCAAGATACAGGAGCTGCAGCAATGAGCACTTGTTAAATATAGTTCCATATATTCATAAGCTGTTAGCAGAGAGTCAGGACATGCTAAATAAACCTCTTCAAATGTGCTATTAGATAACTGAGGAAAGTTTTAACAGACAGAGTCTTGACAGTGGACTCTTCCAGAAAGCCCCCTGTGTATTCTGCTACTTGGTTTGGTCTCCTCAGTGCAGACATTTACTGTGAAGGAGGTAGGATCTCTGTCTAAGTTCTCTAAAGCTAAAGTTCATTTATCTGTTGTAAAAAGTTATGATACATATACCCATAATAGTTCTGTAGAATGTAAAGAGGTGACTGTATGTTTTTTTTAGCAGCCTTTAAACCCCGCAGCACATGCTAGGCTGAGTAGATGATGTAGAGTTATAGAGCCATGTGCTCTTCCTAAAATGGCTGTAAGACATGCTGTATTCCAGGTCACCCTGCTGCAATATCTTTGTAAATGATTTTCTCTTGTTCATTTTTCTGTATGCTTTGTTATATCCTGTAACACATATGTGGGAATGTAATATAATGACTGCCTGTTATGATATAGGTGGGCTGGTGACCTGGCTGTATACCAGATAGTGGCAGTGTTTCCCTGTTGTATTACAGGTATGTTGCTGTTATCTTCATATACTTGTTCAATGTAAAATCCACTATACGATCACTGTTTTATAATATATTTGGAGTGCATACATTTACTGTGAAGGAGGTGGGCTGGTGACCTGGCTGTATACCAGATAGTGGCAGTGTTTCCCTGTTGTATTACAGGCTCCCGCCAAGTGCACTCCACCTCAATAAAGCTTTAACCCACAGAAGACCTGAGTGTCGTCCCTTAGAGTCCACTTAGAGTTTATGCCTGGAGGAGCTGGTGACCGAGTGAGTGCAAAATCTGGAGGTGTCGCAGATGGTGTAAGGAAAAGAGGGTTACAGAAGCATGCAGAAGGCACGGGGAGGGGAAGGCAGCATTGCGCTGGCTGTACTCACCTCCCCTGGTCTTCTTCCAGGTTCAGCTTTGTTGTCCTGACTGCAAACAGTAACTGGGGGTTCTGATGGGGGCTGATCTGAGGCTGAGTGGGGAAGGGGGGTATGATTTGAGGCTGATTGGCGGTCTGATCTGAGTCTGATGGGGGCTGGGGGGGCTGATGGCTGGCTGACCTAATCCTAACGGAGACTGGAAGGGTCTGTTTTGAGGCTGATAGAGGCTGGGGGGTCTTATGGGTGCTGATGGAGGCTAGGGGGTCTGATCTCAGGCTGATGGAGGTTGAGGGGTCTAATTTTGGGATCTGATCTGAGGTATAATGAGAAAGGGGTACTAATTTGTAAGTCAGATGAGGATTGAGGGTCTGATCTGACCTCTGATGAAGAATGGGAGTCTGATTTGGGGATCTGCTCTGAGGTCTGATGGAAAATAATTTGTTTCTTATTTTCCTTCTCTAAATCCTAGGTGTGTCTGAAAAATACGGTAAGTAGAAATACGTTCTGTTTAACTAGTCCTTGTACACATAGACAAGACTCACCTTCGCTTGTGTTTTATTTATTCCACTTGATTGTAATTTCCTTGTAAATGACCATCCTCCATAACTGAAATAGTCAAAATGGAAAGTATTAGAGATTTGTAATTTAGTAAATCATACTGTAGGCCAAAATTAGTGAGAAATAGCTTCTGTGTCTCCATGTAAAGTTGGCTAACTTTGTTAGTGGTTATAGATGTATTAAGGTTTTCTTACAGAATATCACTTTTGTATGTAAAATGTATAAAATACACTTATCAAGGTCACTGAGAATTACTTCCAGATCATATTGCTCTAGCAACCATGTTATTCATTTTCACATAAATTTGTATTAGTAACCCGGCTTCCCGTACCTACGATTCTGTCCCCACATGCAGGTACAGGCGTTGGGCTTCCTCACTCCTCCCTTCTGCTGCACGCCATGCTGACAGGTGTGGGCAGTGGGATTCTTAGCTGTGGTCTGCACTCCTGCTGCCAGCATCTCCCTCCTGGCTCTGAGCAGAGAGTACACTCTGGCTCAGAGTTCCTTGTGTGCATTTAGGGTGTTTCTCTCCTCCTTGCATGAAGCAACATGCACACATCTCCTATCTTCCCCAGCCTATTTGTGGTCTGCAGGAGGTATTTTAAGATGCCTCCATCTATAGGAAGGTGCCTGAGCATTGCCTAGTTCCTGTGAGAGAAGGTGTTTCTGAGATCTCTGCTATTACTGTGTACCAGACCCTGCATTTTGTTTAAGGTCCTTGCCTTACTGCCACCTGCCCTGACCTTGTATCTTGTCTTACGGATTTTGCTATCTTGCCGCCTGCCCTGACCTCGGACCTCATTTATGGACTTTGCCATATTGCCGCAATATTAATGAAATCATACTTATCCTCATCCATTTGATCGTGAACAGCCGGCTGCCGCCATTTTGATTGAAGATCCAATGCAAAATCAGGCTACAGCAACATTTTAGCAACTGCCCTGTAGTCCGGACATTTGTGGACATTTGCCTATTTCCCCTAAGAAAATTGATCAACTTTATTTCACTTTAGAGGGTTAGATAGCATTGACTTATACCGTTTAATACTGTGTAACTGCATTTCATATGTTGTGATATACATCTTGTTCATTTGCACTGTATTTGCACACACTGGAAAGGGTTAATGAATACTGAGAGACTTGTGGGACTTTGAATTAGAAGTTGGTCATTTTTCACAGTTACCATTAGGAGTGAAAAAGCCAGACTTGTTTACCACCAAAACCAGACAGGCTGATCTTTTGAATGTCTGGTTTAGCTATGTTGTTATGTCTGTTTGTGTCTGAAAAAAAATGCTTTAGCATTGAGTATCATTGAAGCTCCAATGTAAGTCTATTAGAGACGGTAAGTGTAACAATGTATCTGTTTGTGCTGAGTTTCTCCCCTCCACCCCTCCCACTACAAGGTAATAGTTTAGCCAGACACTGTGTATAAGGAGAACAGTCAGAGGCCCTAGTGTTCTACAGTTAGGGAACAGTGCTTAGAAGAGGAGACTGTGCCAGACTATTGATAACGGTCTGTTTTGTCTCCCACAGTCTGGGAAATGTTATCACATTTTGAAAGCTAACACCGAGAGATTGATGAAGAGTTTCTTCATGCAAGCCATTCAGATTCTGAATCAGAACATCATAGAGGAGAGGAATAGATAAATAAATGAATGTGCGTCCTGTAGCTAATGAATCATGAGACATTTTATTGGACTTTCAATGTTTTTAATGTAATGTTATGCTATTTTCTCTTTATTTTTATTGTAATGGAATGTTGTTTAAGCATTTCACTGCACATTGTACTATGAGCTGTGTGTGAAAATAAACTTGAAAACTTAAAGTCAATATGAAATATTATTTCCGATGTGGGGCTAGTCACTAGATTATATTTAGTTAAGAAATCATAGAAAGTGAAACACACCAACATACTTAATGCACTCCCGCAAACAATGTAACTTATGGAACCATTGCTGCTTCAATGATGGTCTCCACTTCAGCTAAACAATTGGAGCCTGATTTGTTTGGCAGAACCAGAAGATTCATGGGCTAAGAGCAAACACTCAATTTATGTTGAGATATCCTATTATTGAATTTTTTGCATAATCAAATGTTTGCTGTAGTGACATGAACTGGAATTATGTTTCATTGACTTTGCGAAGTGTATTTAAATTACATTCTATATACTTGTATTATACCAATGTATTGGAAGCTTGCCACAAAGTCTAAACCATCTTTGTATTTTGATGATACAAATAAACTGATTTTATGTACAAGATGTAGTGTTCTGGATCTGTATCTACTTGATATCTATGTGTGTGGTGTGTTATTTTCAGTAAATGTACAAAATTTTATGCTCAGTATAGAAATACAGATTACAGTACTTTATATTTTATGGCTATGCTAAAACATACCTGTGCTTGCAGTCAGGAAATGCGACTAATGCCTGTATAATGTTTCATAAATGTATAATGTTCTATAGTTCATAAACTTCTCATTTCATTGCCAAACTACATAATATTAAGCTGCCTTTCCATGTTCTATTATATCTGGTTTTAAAAATTTAGTTGAAGGCTTCTTCTTAAAACTGCAGATTACAACTAAGCCAGATTCAACTTCTAAGTTATAAAAAGAGAGTAAATAATTCCTGAAAGCTTAGCAAAACATCAAGCTTCAGTATAATGTTTTTTGGGTTCATTAATTGATGCCTTGCAGGAAAAGTTGACATTTTGTCTATTGATTTGGCCTTTTTATAAAGTTTTTGAATCACTCTAGGAAGAAGCTGAATCAATTGTCAAAATGTCAAATGGTGAACAAATCCAGAACATAACACAGGATACCCCTGGCAAATTTTGACTTAAAGTTACTTTTATTCAACCAGCAAGTAATTTTTTGACGGGAAATGACATAGGTGTCTCCCAAAAGATAATAAGACGATGTACAAGAGGCATTATTGTGGAAAAAAAAAAAAAACATTTCTCAGCTTTTATTTACATTTGAGTAAAAATTGTCCAGTCCAAAATTATTCACATCCTTCACAAACTGTCACAGTCTGTGGGAAAATCAAAAGTTGTATACCATTCCAAATAGTCCAAGGTGGTCTTAAGCATCCTAATTATCCTGATTAATTGGGAACAGCTGTTTTAATCAATTTAACAGGTGAAAAACAGCAGATCTCTGCAGTTGGCTTGTGGACAGTCATGGCTAAGACAAAAAAGCTCAGTGAGGACCTGCGGCCAAGATTTTCCGCACTGTAAAAAATCTCAGAGGACGTCGTCTGAAGCCAAAAAGGACACCTGTGCTGGCCAGGAGGATAGTTAGAGAGGTAAAAAAGAATCCAAGGATCACCACCAAGGCCATCCTGGTGAATCTGGGCTCTGCTGGTGGCAATGTCTCAAGGCAGACAATCCAACGGACACTGCACACTGCTGGGTTCCATGGATGCAGACCAAGAAGGACGCCACTTCTCCAGATAAGGCACACAAAAGCTTGCTTGTCTTTTGCAAAAGCTCATCTGGACCAGTGATGGTCAGTTCGCTGTGTATTGGGCTGTTCTCGGAACTGCCTGCTCCCGGTGACCGCATTTGTTTAAGACTGGCTCGTGGCATAAGCACAGGTAAGGGCTTACCTGCGCATCGCCTGACTTGTGAGTAAAGATGGCAGCCCGCATGTGTTCGCGAGCGAACACGGCGAACTGGCCATCACTGATCTGGACAACAAAGAAGACTTCTGGTCTTCTGTGTTATGGTCAGATGAAACAAAAATTTAATTGTTTGGTCACAATGATGTTTCCTTCATTTGGCATAAAAAAAGAGAAGCCTTCAAACCAAAGAACACCATCCCCACTGTCAAACATGGTGGTGGTGTTAAGGGGGATATTAATTATTGATATTTATGCAAATCTCAATAATTAATATTCATAAATAGGGATGAGCGAACCCGAACTGTATAGTTTGGGTTCGTACCGAATTTTGGGGTGTCCGTGACACGGACCCGAACCCGAACATTTTCGTAAAAGTCCGGGTTCGGGTTCGGTGTTTGGCGCTTTCTTGGCGCTTTTTGAAAGGCTGCAAAGCAGCCAATCAACAAGCGTCATACTACTTGCCCCAAGAGGCCATCACAGCCATGCCTACTATTGGCATGGCTGTGATTGGCCAGTGAAGCATGTGACCCAGCCTCTATTTAAGCTGGAGTCACGTAGCGCCGCACGTCACTCTGCTATGATCAGTATAGGGAGAGGTTGCAGCTGCGACGTTAGGGCGAGATTAGGCAGATTAACTCCTCCAAAAGACTTCATTCTGTGATCGATCTGCAGCTGTGGATCATTGAAGTGCTATTATTGACTTGCTCACTTTTTTGAGGCTGCCCAGAGCGTTTTTAGATCACTTTTTTTCTGGGGTGATCGGCGGCCATTTTGTGACTTGTGGTGCGCCAGCACAAGCTATCACCAAGTGTATTTAACCATCGATAGTGTGGTTATTTTGTGCTATATCCTACATCAGCTGCAGGCTGAGCCTGTGTCATCGAAGTGCATTTAACCATCAACAGTCTGGTTATTTTTTGGCCATATACTACATCAGCTGCAGGCTGAGCCTGTGTCACCGAAGTGCATTTAACCATCGACAGTCTGATTATTTTTTGGCCATATACTACATCTGGTGCAGGCTGAGCCTGTGTCACCCAAGTGCATTTAACCATCAACAGTGTGGTTATTTTTTGGCCATATATTACATCAGGGTCAAGTTGAGCCTGTCACCCAGCGCCTAAAAAATAGACCTGACATTTCTATTCAACCAAATCTGTACTGTTTTAGCTGGTCAAGTTATTTGTAGTGACCGTAAAAGCACACTTTTTTTTCTGGGTTGAAAAACCATTCCCAAATTTGCCATTCTCAAAATAACTAGTTTCTGGTATTTTAGGCCTACTTGAAATCTATCCCAAAAAGAAAATCTTACATTGAAGCTAGTGATAGTGTCATTCAGAAAAACCTAAGACACACGCTAGCGTGCAGATAGAAGTCTGATTCTGTGATTAAACCTATACCTGTCACACAGCGCAAAAAAAAACAGGCCTCACATCTCTATTTAACCAAATCTGTACTGTTTTAGCTGGTCAAGTTATTTGTAGTGACCGTAAAAGCACACTTTTTTTTCTGGGTTGAAAAACCATTCCCAAATTTGCCATTCTCAAAATAACTAGTTTCTGGTATTTGAGGCCTACTTGAAATCTATCCCAAAAAGAATATCTTACATTGAAGGTACTGATAGTGTCATTCAGAAAAACCTAAGACACACGCTAGCGTGCTGATAGAAATCTGATTCTGTGATTAAACCTATACCTGTCACACAGCGCAAAAAAAAAACAGGCCTCACATCTCTATTTAACCAAATCTGTACTGTTTTAGCTGCTCAAGTTATTTGTAGTGACCGTAAAAGCACACTTTTTTTTCTGGGTTGAAAAACCATTCCCAAATTTGCCATTCTCAAAATAACTAGTTTCTGGTATTTGAGGCCTACTTGAAATCTATCCCAAAAAGAATATCTTACATTGAAGCTAGTGATAGTGTCATTCAGAAAAACCTAAGACACACGCTACCGTGCAGATAGAAGTCTGATTCTGAGATTAAACCTTAACCTGTCACACAGTGCAAAAAAAAACAGGTCTCACATTTCTATTCAAGCAAATCTGTACTGTTTTAGCTGGTCAAGTTATTTGTAGTGACCGTAAAAGCACACTTTATTTTCTAGTTTGAAAAACTATTCCCAAATTTGCCATTCTCAAAATAACTAGTTTCTGGTATTTGAGGCCTACTTGAAATCTATCCCAAAAAGGATATCTTACATTGAAGGTATTGATAGTGTCATTCAGAAAAACCTAAGACACACGCTACCGTGCAGATAGAAGTCTGATTCTGAGATTAAACCTTAACCTGTCACACAGTGCAAAAAAAAAACAGGTCTCACATTTCTATTCAAGCAAATCTGTACTGTTTTAGCTGGTCAAGTTATTTGTAGTGACCGTAAAAGCACACTTTTTTTTCTGGGTTGAAAAACTATTCCCAAATTTGCCATTCTCCAAATAACTAGTTTCTGGTATTTGAGGCCTACTTGAAATCTATTCCAAAAAGGATATCTTACATTGAAGGTATTGATAGTGTCATTCAGAAAAACCTAAGACACACGCTACCGTGCAGATAGAAGTCTGATTCTGAGATTAAACCTTAACCTGTCACACAGTGCAAAAAAAAAACAGGTCTCACATTTCTATTCAAGCAAATCTGTACTGTTTTAGCTGCTCAAGTTATTTGTAGTGACCGTAAAAGCACACTTTTTTTTCTGGGTTGAAAAACTATTCCCAAATTTGCCATTCTCCAAATAACTAGTTTCTGGTATTTGAGGCCTACTTGAAATCTATCCCAAAAAGGATATCTTACATTGAAGGTATTGATAGTGTCATTCAGAAAAACCTAAGACACACGCTACCGTGCAGATAGAAGTCTGATTCTGAGATTAAACCTTAACCTGTCACACAGTGCAAAAAAAAACAGGTCTCACATTTCTATTCAAGCAAATCTGTACTGTTTTAGCTGGTCAAGTTATTTGTAGTGACCGTAAAAGCACACTTCTTTTTCTGGGTTGAAAAACTATTCCCAAATTTGCCATTCTCCAAATAACTAGTTTCTGGTATTTGAGGCCTACTTGAAATCTATCCCAAAAAGGATATCTTACATTGAAGGTATTGATGTGTCATTCAGAAAAACCTAAGACACACGCTACCGTGCAGATAGAAGTCTGATTCTGAGATTAAACCTTAACCTGTCACACAGTGCAAAAAAAAACAGGTCTCACATTTCTATTCAAGCAAATCTGTACTGTTTTAGCTGCTCAAGTTATTTGTAGTGACCGTAAAAGCACACTTTTTTTTCTGGGTTGAAAAACTATTCCCAAATTTGCCATTCTCAAAATTGTGGTGAACGGGAACAATGAGGAAAACATCTAATAAGGGACGCGGACGTGGACATGGACATGGTCGTGGTGGTGTTAGTGGACCCTCTGGTGCTGGGAGAGGACGTGGCCGTTCTGCCACACGTCCTAGTGTACCAACTACCTCAGGTCCCAGTAGCCGCCAGAATTTACAGGGATATTTGGTGGGGCCCAATGCCGTTCTAAGGATGGTAAGGCCTGAGCAGGTACAGGCATTAGTCAATTGGGTGGCCGACAGTGCATCCAGCACGTTCACATTATCTCCCACCCAGTCTTCTGCAGAAAGCACACAGATGGCGCATGAAAACCAAGCCCATCAGTCTGTCACATCACCCCCATGCATATCAGGGAAACTGTCTGAGCCTCAAGTTATGCAGCAGTCTCTTATGCTGTTTGAAGACTCTGCTGCCAGGGTTTCCCAAGGGCATCCACCTAGCTCTTCACCAGGGGTGGAAGAGATAGAAAGCACTAACGCACAATCACTTATGTTTCCTGATGATGAGGAAATGGGAATACCACCTCAGCACGTCTCTGATGATGACGAAACACAGGTGCCAACTGCTGCGTCTTTCTGCAGTGTGCAGACTGAACAGGAGGTCAGGGGTCAAGACTGGGTGGAAGACGATGCAGGGGACGATGAGGTCCTAGACCCCACATGGATTGAAGGTCGTGCCACTGACTTTCACAGTTCGGAGGAAGAGGCAGTGGTGAGACCGAGCCAACAGCGTAGCAAAAGAGGGAGCAGTGGGCAAAATCAGAACACCCGCCGCCAAGAGACTCCGCCTGCTACTGACCACCGCCATCTGGGACCGAGCACCCCAAAGGCAGCTTCAAGGAGTTCCCTGGCATGGCACTTCTTCAAACAATGTGCTGACGACAAGACCCGAGTGGTTTGCACGCTGTGCCATCAGAGCCTGAAGCGAGGCATTAACGTTCTGAACCTTAGCACAACCTGCATGACCAGGCACCTGCATGCAAAGCATGAACTGCAGTGGAGTAAACACCTTAAAAACAAGGAAGTCACTCAGGCTCCCCCTGCTGCCTCTTCTGCTGCTGCTGCCTCGGCCTCTTCTGCTGCTGCCGCCGCTGCTGCCTCGGCCTCTTCTGCTCCTTTCCGTAGAGGGGAAGAAGGTGGAATGTTCATTCTGGTTCAACAGACATGGCGTTCGGACCTTCCGAGAACAGGACGGGGGCGAGACCACCTGGTCTTCACCCACAACCGGCCCTGGAGCCAGACGGAATGTGGTCTGTCTCAAGTGGAGTAGCGATGAAGCTTGCCCTACTAGAAAGAGGGTGGTGAAGCTCCTGCTTGGGATGGGTTTCAAGGCTACTGACATCTTTGCCTTGATCCATCCTTTTGGCTCCAAGGAGTTTGACATCAGCTTTGTTCGGCCGGAGGGGCTTGAGCTCTTCTGGTCAGGATATGAGCTGGTGAAGAACATGCCGGACTGGCGTGGTTTCGTTGTAAAAGCGATAACCAGCCAGAGTGAGGTCAAGAGAGTGACCGTGCTGACCCGTAACGAGTCGCTCTCTTGTATTGACATCATGACCTGGCTGGGAAGGTACGGAGAGGTCCAGGGAATACCAGCTAAAAACCTGGACGAGTTTGGCATTTGGTCGGGTGCCTGGACGTTTAATATCAAGCTTAAGCGTCTGGGTAGTACAGTTTCCCACATTCCATCATCTGCCTTTATCGGCCGAGACAGGAACTTGGTTTTCTACAGGGGGCAGCCTAAGCTCTGTCACAAGTGCAGCATCCCCACACACTTCAGCGCCAGCTGCCAAGTGCAGAAGTGCGCGTTGTGTGGGGGGACAGGTCATCTTGCTGCATCTTGTGAGGAGATTAGATGCAACCTGTGTGGGGAGCTCGGGCACCCCTTCAGTCGCTGTCCTCTCTCTGAGGCCAATGTGGCCTGAGCTCATGCAGGAGCGGGCCGGGAGGTCCCTTCGGCTGAGGCGGATACTGGCAAAGGCAGTGGAGTTAAGGGGTCAGTGAGGAACCGGAACAACCCGTCCCGGCAGAGGCGGAGAGAGAGGCGTCAGGCGGAGAGGGAGGGGGAGGAACCCCGTCCTGGGGTGATGCCCGCTCCTTCCCAAACGACTGCCCCTCCTGAATCCGAGACCCTAGGGGGCAGCGAGCTGGAGGAGGAGATTGAGAGACTGGATCTGGCCGAAGAGACTCTGTCCTCGCACTATGAAAGTTCTGCAGAGGGTAGTGGGGCAGAGTCCCAAAGTGGACGGAAACAGCGTACTAAAAAAAGATCTAGCCCGACCAAAGTTGCCAGAGAAGGTGTAACCAGCTCCCCTCTGGAGCTCTCCAACCGGTACCTCATCTTGGATGAGACCTCTGCCTCCTCTGCTGAGGAGGAGGTTGAAGGTGAGGGGCCGGGGGAAAAGGAGGGAGGGACTTCAGGGGGCCCCGTGCCCCCCTCTGGTGGGGATGCAAGGTCCTCAGGAGGGGTGGCAAAACCGGGCCCTGAGACTGAGAAAGCCAGGAGTGGTGCGCAAAGGGAGGTGGTGGTGGCAGAGATGGATACCACTATCTCCCTCAAGAGAGGTCGTGCTGCTCTAGAAGGCAGCCCCGGGAGGGGGGAGAAGGATGGGAAGAAGGCCGTCTAATTTAACTACTCTTTATGGCGCTACCCGCTCTGCTGACTCTGGCGACCATTAATGTCGCCAGCATTAAGTCGGATGCGGCTCGTTTCACAGCCTTCGATTTTCTCAGCCGTGTTGAAGCTGAAATTTTGTTTTTGCAAGAGACCAGGCTGCCAGATTTGGCAGCGATTTATAAAGCCAAGAGGGAGTGGAGACCAGGGCCCTCCTACTGGTCTCTTGCGGCTGAGCCGTATAGCGGAGTGGCGGTCCTTTTTACCGCACCGGTAGAATGCCACTGAGTAATTGAATTAGAAATGGGGAGGTGTTTGATCTTGGATGTCCTCATGAAGGGACAGGAACTGCGCCTGATTAATATCTACGGGCCCCAGTCCAGGTGGGACGGGAAATGTCTCTTTATGAGGATTAAGCCTTTCCTTTTTACAAGCCGGCAGGTGGTTTTTGGTGGGGACTTTAATACTGTCACAAGGCCCCAAGACAGGAGAGGCACCAGAAACCGGCTGACTTATGATAGTATTTTTCTGAATAGAGTAGCTAGTGAGGCTCGTCTGGAGGATGTCCACATTAGGCCTACCCCAGGCCACGGGGGTTTCACTTTCTATAGAGGTAGTCAGATCAGGTCTAGAATAGATAGGTTTTATTTGAAGGAGGAGGCTACCTTTTCGCCCTTAAGGGTTGTGGAGGTGGAATTCTCCGATCACTGTTTGATTATGTTTTCTCTGAATATTTCAGAATCCCCCCAAATGGGAAGAGGTTATTGGAAGCTGAATTTGGGTGTCTTGGAGGAAGCAGAGGTGAGACAATCCTTTGAGGACTTCCTTCAGAGTCAGGTACCTTTACTGGATCTCTGTGATACTAAGTCAGAGTGGTGGGAGATATTCAAAGATCGGGCTGCAAAGTTCTTCCGCCGGCTCTCGAGCCTCAGGTCCCTGGACAGCTACCGCCTGTATCAGGGTCTGAGGAGGAAACTCGAGCATCTGGTCTTGACTGGTGGTAGCCGCGAGGATATCTCCAGGGTGAAATCTTTGCTCAAGAGGTGCCAGTATGATAGGCACACATCTTTAGTTTTTGAGAGGGACTTCGGGAGGTACCGCTCGCCCGACCCCTACAGAAATTGTAAGATGTCAGTGAAGAGTAAGTTAATAACAGGACTGGTCGATAGTACGGGGTCTCTGAACAGGTCAAGATCAGGGATCCTGGAAGTCGTTAGATCCTTTTACTCGTGCCTCTTGGGGAGGAGGGATCTGGATCGGGACAGGATGTCGGCTTTCCTGGCTGGGGTCACCCCTGAGTCAGGAGCTCACCTCTCTTTTGACGGTTTGGTAGAAGAGATCAGGAAGGAGGAAGTTATCCTGGCGGTGGAAGGGTTAGCTCTGAAGAAGTCGCCAGGCCCGGATGGCTTAACATCCGAGTTTTATAAGGCCTTTAAGGACTCTTTATGTCCCCTCTTGACTGAGGTATTCAATGAGTGTTTATCCTCGGGCACTCTGCCTCGGTCAATGAGGAGGTCAGCTCTGATCCTTCTATCAAAGGGTAAGGATCCGAGCCGTATTGAGAACTGGCGTCCCATAGCACTTCTTAATACGGACAGAAAGATTCTGGCCAAGATACTTTTTAATAGGCTGGTGAAATTTGCACCCCAGCTCCTTTCAGTGGCTCAGCATTGCTCGGTTCCAGGCCGCAGCACTTTTAGTGCTGTACTCGGTGTCCGAGAGGCAGTGGAACAGAGTAGAGCAGGCTACTGGAGGGGGTACATGCTGTCCTTAGATCAAGCAAAGGCGTTTGATCGGGTGAACCACGAGTACCTCTGGTCGGTCCTTCTGAAGTATGGCCTGCCGGGGGGGTTTGTCGATTGGTTAAAGATCTTGTATGCAGGGGCAGAGAGTTTCCCGCTTGTGAACGGTTGGTCTGGCTGCTCTTTTGAGGTTGGGTCTGGCGTCCGCCAGGGTTGTCCTTTGAGCCCGCTTTTATACGTGTTCGCGATTGATCCCTTTCTTAAGCAGATCGATCGTGGACCGTTGGCGGGAGTCAGGATGGATCGGGCGGCGCCGGAAGCCACTCTGAGGGTAGTAGCGTACGCTGACGATGTCACCATTTTCGTATCCTCAAGAGGGGAGGCGGAATACGTGATGTCTGAAGTGGATCGCTACTCAGAGGCATCCGGGTCCATGATCAATCGGGATAAGTGTGAGAGTCTCTGGCTGGGAGGGGGTGATCCAGTTTTTGATCTCCCGGACACCCTCCCAGGGCCCCAGTCGTCAGTCAAAGTCCTAGGCATCCATTTTGGCCATGGGAACTATCCCACTCAAAATTGGGATGACAGGCTTAAGATCGCCGCTCAGAAGGTCGACCAGTGGAAGGGTTGGTCTTTGACCCTCAGGGAAAGGGTAAACCTGATCAAGGCCTACTTACTCCCTTTGCTTATCTATTTGGGTAGCGTGTGTATCTTGCCAGAGCCTCTCTGGACTCGGGTTTATAGTCTGTTCTTCCAGCTCTTATGGGAGAATAGACTGAACCTGATCAAGAGAGAAGTGACTTACCGCACGAGGAGACTAGACGGGTTATCTATGGTCAACCCCGTGGTGTTTCTTGTAAACACCTTTGTTAAAGCTAATCTGGCAAACCTCTGGATGGAGAGGGCTTCTCCGTGGGTAGTCTCCTGCCGGGGGTGGTTTCAGCCTTTCTTCCAGAAATGGGAGACAGGAGGGCAAGTGAAGGACTTACGTACGCCTCACGGATATCTTCCGACTTACGTCACCCCGATTCTGAAGGTGATCTGCCGGTGGGGTTTGGAGGTGAGGGAGATCAGGACTCTGTCAAGGAGGTCCCTTGACGAGAGGGTCTTGTTGTTCCACTTCCAGAAGCCCCTGGCCCTCAGGGATTGCCCAAGCCGGGATCTAGACAAGGGGTTACAGTTGCTAAATTCTGCAAGGATCCCCTTGAAGTTTTGGGACTTGGCTTGGCACTGCTTTCACGGGAGGCTGTATGTGAGGGACAACTTGAAGTACAGGAACTCTGATGAAAGGGGTTGTCCCCGGGAGGAGTGTGGCTCCATACTGGAAAGTATGGATCACTTCCTGCTTCAGTGTCCCTTTAATACAGAGGTATACCAACGGGTGGGAGCTTCCATTGGCTGGCCTAGGCTAGCCAGCCTCTCCTACTCGGAGTGGGCCTATGGAGTGCTCAGAGACATTGGTAGAAGGGACCTGTGCACATGTTTTTTAGTTAGTATAGTGGTTAGGTTCTACACGTGGAATGCACGGTGCTTAGTTTCAACGCAGCAGAAAGTCCTCCCAGTGGACGAGGTATGTAGGAACATTCTGGGTGACCTGGTGAAGGTGCGTTCTTTGGAGTATGAGAGACTGGGTACCAGTAGGGCCTCTCTCCTCTGGAGAGGCTTTGCTTTTAGCGTACCCTAGCCCAGTCATACGTTTCCTGGTGGTGGGCTGACGCTTTCACCGTAGATTTTTGTTTTGTGGGATGTTGAGCTTTGAAGAAAGGCTTACAGAGACCGAGCTTGGGCCTTCGGGTAGTTATGTATATTAGAATATTTTGCAGTGTGTGTTAAATAGTTATGTTGTTGATGTTGTTTATTAGGATAGGATGAGTTGGGGCTAGTTAGGTTGGGTGGGTGAGGGAAGGGGTCTTTTATTTGTGCTTTTATGTGTTTTATGTGTGTTTTGAAGTGGGGAGGCCTGCATCTAGCCCTGGACTATGCGGACATGGGAGGACATGGGGCGAGGGGTTAGATGTGGGTGGTGGAGGTAGGGCTGGCCTCGGACTATGCGGACACAAAAGAGACGTGAGGCGGAGGTCAGCCTTGGGTGATGGAGTAGGTAGTGGGTGTTAGGGCTAGATTAGGGAGGTAAAAAGGTTTATTTTGCTTTATGTGTTATATTAGTAAAAAGGTAATATATATATATATATATATATAAAAAAAATAAAAATAATTGGTGATGGGAAAAAATAAATAAAAATGTTGTTTGTTTTTGTATTTTTATTATTATTGTTATTGTTTTATTAGTCTTATTTGCATTTTCGTTTTATTGACGAGTAGTCAAGTTTTTCTTTTTGGGTTTTACAGCTGAACCGGCTAAGTAAGTTTCATTTATTTTTTGGCATTTGTATATAGTTTGTATATATTTTTTATAGGGTATTGGTATGAATGTGAGTATGAGTGAGGCTGGGCCATCTGAGAAGCTGTTCTGTTTGTTTTCTCATCTGTAAAGTTTTGTATTTTTCTAATAAAAAAGAGTTCCCATAGCAGAGAATCAGGCTTCATGTCATAGCAGAGAATCAGGCTTCAATTCATAGCAGAGAATCAGGCTTCAAGTCATAGCAGAGAATCAGGCTTCAAGTCATAGCAGAGAATCAGGCTTCAAGTCATAGCAGAGAATCAGGCTTCATGTCATAGCAGAGAATCAGGCTTCACGTCACCCACCACTGGAACAGGCCATTGTCAGATATTGAGGCCCCGGCACCCAGACAGAGGAGAGAGGTCCCATAGCAGAGAATCAGGCTTCAAGTCACCCACTGTCACAAGGGTGTCAAGAGCCACGTCTGACTCCGTTATACCCGGGGTCAGGAAGTCGCAGCGGGTGGCTGCGCGCTCTATGTCAAAAGATAGTGCTGTTTCTTAATGGTAGCTTTCTGGGTTTGCCTTGCAATCCTTTTT
Source organism: Bufo bufo (assembly GCF_905171765.1). Classification (NCBI taxonomy): domain Eukaryota; kingdom Metazoa; phylum Chordata; class Amphibia; order Anura; family Bufonidae; genus Bufo; species Bufo bufo. The sequence goes on from NC_053393.1 coordinate 264,242,047, forward strand.
GACACACTCAGGGATCCGTAGCTTCTCCTCCTCAGCTGTTTCTTGTCCAGCAATCCCAACCTCCTTATATTCCCATCTCCCACTTCTCTGGTTGCCAGATATAGAGCTTCCTGCCTGGACTTCTATACTGACACACTGGAGCTGTGTAGCTGTGATTCCTGGTTGTTGTTCCAGAGCGTTACCCTCCGGATCCCTGTTGGGCTTTTGTTGTCCGCTGTTGTCGCCCACCTGGGATTATATGTTTGTCTGTATTGTCTGTCCCCTCCTTGGTGTTTCCCTTTAGTGTTAGTGGTGCGGACTAGTGTTCCCACCGCCCTATTCACTACGTAGGGCTCATCTCAGGGAAAGCCAGGGTTTAGGCACGTGATCGGCGTACGGGTGAGAAACCCGTCTAGGGACGTCACGGCAGTCAGGTGCCAGCAGGGATGGACTGGGACAATAAAGTGGCCCTGGACTTCAGCCAGACCGGCCCACTTTATTTTTCCCAAACACACTAAAAAAAAAACATAAGTAAAAACATTCCACTGTAAGTATAAACAGGTTTTTTATTTTTACTCTTAATTTAGAAAAAAAAAAATGCATGCCAACATTACAGATGCCTTTAGAATGACATGTGTAAGTTACACTCCATTCAATGGCGGGTGTCATAAATAAGGAAAACAGTTATAAATAACATCTTATTTTTAAATATAACAACAAGAAACAGTTCAACCAATAACTTGTGGGAATCACAAACATAAAAAGACAGCGAAAAATCTACGCCAACATACAATTAACAAGGCAGTATAAACGGCTAACCACCCAAAAATGTTCAAAATCACTGGTAGGGCCTATAGCAGAAGCTTAGAAAATAATTCACTTTTCTCTGCAACTTTGTCAATGATCACATCAGAGTCAAGAGAACAGAGGATGTCCTTTTCTGTGGACATCAACATAAAAGCTTCCAGATGCTCTTGTGACAGCTTGGATCTGAGTCTGGTTTTGATGAACTTGAGTGTTGAAAATGTACGTTCACAAGCAACCTGAGTGATGGACAGGGTGAGTAGGAACTGGTATGCAAGACCTAGGAGGTGGTAGGCATTTGACATTATATTAAACCTCCTGAGAATCTGGTAGCAACACAGTGGGCATTCTTTACAGGAGGAACACTTCTTACATTGGACTTCGACCTGCTCATCTTCACTTTCATTCTCCAAAGTTTTCACCTTGTATTCATCTAGTGGAGACATTTTTAATCTTTCCCACTGAAGAGCAAAACTGCTTAATTCACACTGTAGATTCTCAGCACTTGCTTCGCTGTCAAACTTTGACAGACATTTGCTAAGTTCTTGGAACATCAGTGGTGAAATAGACGAGGACTTTAACTGAGTGAAGTTTCTTGGGTCCAGAAATGCAAGGTCAGCATAGAGTGTTCCATGACTCAGAAACCTTCTGTGCAATGTCTCTGTAGCTGTGTCCATTATTTGATTGTGTACGGTCACTTCATAAGCCTTTTCTGGACTTGTGATCGTTTCAGCATGAGCAATCTCTCCAGGCATGGTTTTCTTCTTCCTTTTTCTCTGTGATGGCAATGTAGACTGAACTTCCAGTTCTATCTCTTTGTCCTGCTCCTGCAATTTTTCATTTGCCCAAAGAACAAATTTCTTTGCAGCTGCACTAACTGAGGAAAAATCTCTTGACATTTTTTTAAGACTTTCATGTGTTGCCATTACCATTCTATGAGCAGACAGTATATCCATCCCCTGTGTCTGAAGATATTTGGACAGTGGTGAAGTCTTCTCGAATATCCTGAGAAAGGTTTGTGCCGTAAGTATCATCTCATACTTGAGCAGAGCTTCTACAAATCCTCGTGCTTGAATGCGAGCAGTTGTTTTTATAGTAATGTCTTCCTGTATTGCTGTCAATGCAAGAATGACATCTACATAGAGACAATTGTCTGGATTTGCAAATGATCCAAATACTTTCCTGAGAGCGTTATCCTTGGCCCACCACCGTGTCTCTCCAATTAGTGAGAGTCGTCTCTGGTGCTTGTCTTGGCTCTTACTTTCCCACACATTCATCCTTTTATACGACTCTCGAAAGAACACTGCAATGTCATTAAGCACTGTAAAAAGTGATCCACATTGAATTACTGTTTGGGTTGTGTCAGCCAGAACTAGGTTAAGCACATGGGCATAGCACCAAACATGCACTTGATTTGGTGAAAATTTGGACATATGAGCAGAAAAGCCTTTGTAGCGGCCTTGCATGTTAGAGGCACCATCTGTAGCATGTCCGATGCACTTGCTCAAGTCCAAATTGATCTTATCCGCAAGCTCTGCAACAATATCCACAAAATGTTGTCCAGTGGATTCCTTACACTTGACAATGCTGATAAGCCTTTCATGAATGGTGTCCGTTACATATCGCAACACAATAGAACACTGGTCTTGTGAGGTTATGTCTTGTGTGGTGTCAATCTGCACAGAGAACATTACGGCATTTTTTATGTCTCTCACAATGGTCTCCTGAATAAGGTGCTGAATAGTGTCAATAACAGAATTAATGGTTCTTTTAGACAGTAACGTAACCAGGGAACCTCTGCCTGTTGCCCCAGTCTGATGTAGCTTCTTTGATTTTTCTGTGCATTCTTTTAAATGCTCTTTCAGACAGACATCATACTTACTTAATAGGAGTATCATTTCTAAGAAGTTGCCGTGATCAATATTGCTGTCATCAAGCATGTATGCAGCCTCATTCCCTGACCTATAGCTAAGACCTCTTTTGCCGATCAATTTTACTACATCAACCACACGCTCCAAGATTTGTCGTCTCTTTCTCATTTGTTCTCTGTGTGAGGACAGCTGACTTCCACTAAGTAAATGTTTAACGTCACATTTAGAGGCATTTAAGAAGTATGCTTCTGCGCAGGTTTTGTGTGCCATGCTCTTTTCATGTTCCACTATGCGCTGATGCACATGTTTCCAGTCTGTCATACCAGTTATGAACGGAGATCTGTCATATAACTTGGCAAATGCTATGCAGACAGAGCAATGTAGTGCATGGCGTTCTTGGCAGTAAGTAAGCCACCCTCTATTAGTGCCATCCTTGCAACAGAACACTTTCTGTACCAATGGATTACTTGTGGTTTGTTGTGGATGATAATTAAAAAATATCTTTAAATTTTCCTGGTGGGGACGAATGTAATAATTCATGTTTTCCTCAGTGACTTCACTTTCATCTGTGTATGCTGCCATTACACTCTCTCCTTTGTTTCCATCTCCTCTGTCATCTACTATCTCATGCGTTATGTCTTCTCCTCTCTCTAATCCTCTGTCTTTTTTCAGAACTTCTCTCTCTTGTCTACACTCATGTTCCTGCTCATCTCCTCTATCGTCTTCACATTCATCGCCTGCCTCATGCTCCCTCTCCTCTCCACTCTCCTCTATTGTGGACCCAGCCTGAGAATAGACATATAGTAAGTCACAACTGTAGGCTAAATATGTTCCATAAAGTCCACAAATCTGTATGTGGTTTAAGAAGGAATAAATAATAATGTCTGACTTACCATAGCAGTCAGGCCCGCACTGCTCTCAGCTTTTGCGGACGTTCCAGCAAATAATGCATCTAATTTTACACATTTAGTGGCATCTGCCTCAAGTGCTTGCCTTTTTTTGTCTCTTAACTTCTCGGCTCCTCCCTTACGTTTAGTCTTGTGTTTTAACATGTTTGTTGTTGCAAGTCACACCTAATGGCAATAGGTAACACTTGTTGTTAACCTTACTTGCTGACGCTGTGGTGGTGGCACTGAATTATCGCTGTACTCGTACACTTTCTCGTTTCTTCTCGGCGGCGCTGGCTCCGCCTCCTCTTGTTGCTTGAACGGGCTCGGCTCCTCCCATACTCCTCCTCTCCTCCCGAATACGGCCGTGAGCGTGACCCCTGAGATACCTCACGTCGCTGGGAGGTGATCAGGGCCGCTCTAAACATAGGAGGAGGCGGAGCCGGAGGGAAGTGGCAGGCCAGCGCAGCTTGATGGACGCCGGTCATTGGCTGACGGCGCCGCCGACGCCAGCCGCCAGGTAGATGAATCAAAATCACACAGAAAATGACAGTGATTGACAGCCGGCCCATAATTCGATCGGCCCACCGGGATTCTCCCGGTACTCCCGATGGCCAGTCCATCGCTGGGTGCCAGCCTCAAGGTGAGTTAGTGTCACCACCTTTCCCTCTCCCTTGGACAGGGCCTTCCCATTTCCCTCCCTTTGCGTCACGTATGTGATCGGCAGGCCGGTCATGACATTATATCTGGCCCTTATTTTGCATAGGTAGAAAAAAAAAATAAGTTTTTTTTTTTTCTTTCTGCTATTTAGAATCCAGTATGGATCCTATTGCTGCTTTGACAAAGCAACTTCAAGGCCTGTCTTTGGAGGGGGCAGGATTGAAGGCGTCAGTCCTCCAGCAACAGCAGCAATTGCAACAGACCGCAAGCCCAGCGGTTGCTATGGGTAACCAGGTTGCTGCGGAACCCAAGGTTGTTCTTCCTGACAGATTTTCTGGGGGAAGGGAAAGATTTGTGACGTTCCGTGAGGCCTGTAAGTTATATTTTAAGCTGCTCCCTTACTCCTCTGGTAATGAAGAACAGCGGGTGGGGATTGCTATTTCCCTGCTTCAGGGGGACCCGCAATCCTGGGCGTTCTCTTTACCCACTGATTCCCAGGTTCTCCGGTCAGTGGATTAATTTTTTGGGGCCTTGGGTCTAATATATGATGACCCTGATCGAGTCGCCCTGGCTGAGTCGAAATTACGGAGACTCCTACAGGGAGAGCGGCCAGCAGAGGAGTATTGCTCAGAGTTTCGTAGGTGGGCTACGGATACCCAGTGGAACGACCCGGCTCTCAGGAGTCAGTTCTGCTCTGGGTTATCCAAAAGGGTTAAGGATGCGCTTGCGCTGTATGAGACCCCCTTTTCCCTGGATGTTGTTATGTCCCTTTCTATCAGAATAGATAGACGTCTTAGGGACAGATTGAAAAATCCTGAGCAATTGGTAACCCCTCCGAAGCAGCAGTTAGTCTGTACGGACCTAGACGAGCCTATGTAGCTAGGAGGAACTACTCGTCAGGTCCGTCCTCCTGAGACTCGCTGTAGGCGTGGGGTTTGTTTTTTCTGTGGGGGGAGGGGTCATTTCATTAATGTCTGTCCTTCCTTTCTCAAAAACAAAAGACCGTCAGAACTACTAACCCCAGGCTGTGGAGGATGTCAGCCGGGGGGTATACGTTTCCTCCATACGAACATCTCAATTTGTGTTGCCAGCGGTTGTTGTTTTTGGTGTTAAGACGGAGACTATTTCTTTCTTTCTAGACAGTGGAGCAGGGGTAAATTTGATAGATGCCCATTTTGCCCGCACTATGGGTTTGTCTCTCTGTACGCTACAGAGACCTATTCCCATATTCGCTATTGATTCTGCTCCTCTGTCTCAGAGAAACCTCACTCACATTGTCCATAACTTACACCTTCGGGTAGGGGACCACCATAACGAGTGTCTATCATGTTATGTTCTGGAGGGCCTTCCCACTCCTGTGGTATTGGGTCTTCCCTGGTTGGTAGCGCACAATCCAGTGGTGGATTGGCAGGCCAGGGAGATATTGGAGTGGAGTGAGCATTGCAGAGAAAATTGCTTAAATAGCAATTGCTTAGTCGCCTCCATAGCTACTCTACCTACATTTGTTTCGGACTTTGAGGACGTGTTTTCTGAAAAGGGTTGTCAGAAGTTACCACCTCACCGTCCTTATGATTGCCCGGTTAACCTGATTCCCGTGGCAAAATTACCCAAGACCAGGTTATATAATCTTTCTGGTCCCGAGAGACAAGCCATGAAAGATTATATCTCCGAGAGTCTGGCTAAGGGACACATCAGACCCTCCTCATCACCCGTGGCTGCAGGGTTTTTCTTTCTTAAAAAGAAAGATGGGGGCCTGCGTCCTTGCCTAGATTTCCGCGAACTAAACCGGATAACCATCCGAGACCCATACCCTCTTCCTCTCATTCCTGACCTGTTTAATCAGATTGCGGGTGCTAGGTGGTTCTCCAAACTTGATCTTAGGGGGGCCTACAATCTGATTCGTATAAAGGAAGGGGATGAGTGGAAGACCGCTTTTAACACCCCTGTGGGGCATTATGAAAATCTAGTCATGCCTTTCGGTCTGACCAATGCTCCTGCTGTCTTCCAACATTTCGTTAATGACATTTTTAGTCATCTTATCGGCAGGTTTGTGGTGATATACCTAGATAATATTTTAATTTATTCGTCTGATCTGAAAACACATGAGGTACATGTCAGACAGGTACTGCAGGTCCTACGGACTAATAAATTATATGCGAAAATGGAAAAGTGTGTCTTCGCCGTTCAGGAAATACAGTTCCTGGGATATCTATTATCTGCTTCAGGTTTCCGTATGGATCCTAGGAAGGTCCAGGCAATTTTAGATTGGGATCTTCCTGAGAACCTTAAAGCACTGCAACGGTTCTTGGGTTTTGCTAATTTCTATAGAAAGTTCATTAAAAATAATTTGGTGATTGTCAAACCCCTTACTGACATGACTAGGAAGGGGACTGATTTTTCTAAATGGTCTGACGCCGCTAAAATTGCATTTTCCTCTCTAAAAGAGAGGTTTACCTCGGCACCTGTACTAATCCAACCGGATGTCTCCCAGCCTTTTATTGTTGAAGTTGATGCGTCAGAGGTGGGAGTGGGGGCTGTACTGTCTCAGGGTCCGCCTCCTGGCAAATGGCATCCTTGCGCTTTCTTTTCTAAAAAACTATCTGCAGCAGAGAAGAACTATGATATTGGCAATAGGAAACTATTAGCTATTAAACTAGCGTTTGAAGAATGGCGTCACTTTTTAGAGGGGGCAATCCACCCCGTCACTGTGATTACGGACCACAAAAACCTTCTGTACCTCGAATCAGCTAAGCGTCTCACCCCTAGACAAGCTAGGTGGTCGCTATTTTTTACCAGGTTTAACTTTTTCATCACCTATCGTCCTGGGGCAAAAAATACCAAGGCAGATGCATTATCTCGTAGTTTCCCTGGAGGGGATAATGTGGGTGATCCGGTACCCATTTTACAAAGAGGAGTGGTTGTCTCGGCTGTACACTCCGTT